>NC_135236.1:157989883-158614883 GCF_051348905.1 Ranitomeya variabilis | reverse complement strand
CACCCTGGTGATCTAGTGGCAGCTGTAGGACACATTGCAGGAGACAGAATGAAGAAGTAGGCCCAATGTAATGTCATGCCTAATTCTGCAATGTGGGGTGCCATCACAGCCCCCTTGCCGAAAATGCACCGTACAGAGCACGTTCACCCTGGTGATCTAGTGGCAATTAAAGGACACATTGCGGGAGACAGAATGATGAAGTAGGCCCAATGTAATGTCGTGCCTAAATGCACAATGTGAGGTCCTTTTTTTTACAAAATAAGAGTGCCATCACAGCCCCCTTGCCCAAAATGCACCGTACAGAGCACGTTCACCCTGGTGATCTAGTGGCAGTTAAAGGACACAATGCAGGAGTCAGAATGAATAAGTAGGCCCAATGTAATGGCATGCCCAATTCCCCAATGTGGGGTCCTTTTTTTTTTTTACAAAATAAGAGTGCCATCACAGCCCCCTTGCCCAAAATGCAAAGTACAGAGCATTTTCACCCTGGTGATGTAGTGGAAGTTAAAGGACATACTGCAAGAGACAGAATGAAGAAGTCGGACCAATGTAATGTCATGCCCAATTCCCCAATGTGGGGTCCTTTTTTTGCAAAATAAATGAGTGCCATCACAGCCCCCTTGCCCAAAATGCACCTTATAGAGCACGTTCACTGTGATGATCTAGTGGCATTTAAACAAGAGACATTGCAGGAGACAGGGTTAAGAAGTAGGCCCAATGTAGTGGTGTGGGTCTCTGACACTTGTAATGGATTGCCTGGCTTGACAAGCATTTGCTCATGGGTGGTTAATTTTTTAAAAATATTTCACGTGGATTAGTGATGGGGGAGCACTAAAATGCTCAGGTGCTCGTTGCTCAGGTCGAGCAAGTTGGAATACTCAGGTACTCGGCCAGAACAACGAGCCCAATGTAAGTCTATGGGAGACCCGATTTTTATTTTTACAGCGATCCCCCCAGGGGTCCTTTTAAGGTCTAAAAACATCTGAAAATGCAGCTCAAATTACACAGGGAACTCATGGGGATCGCCCCTGGAAGCATTCCTGACTCTTAGTTCACAGCCCTAGTCATTTTTTTCCGAGATTCATGCCATTTTTCCCAGTGCCACACAAAACACATGAAAACGAAACAGGTTTTGCTTACAAATATGTCAAGTTACATCCTTTGCAGGTTAATGACTTGCCTGTAAGGCCAAATATTTCACCCCAGACTGAAAATTTCTTCTCTCACTTAGGCTTAGTTCAGACGCTGCATTTTTGAAGCGTTTTTCAACTTTAACATTGCTTTCAACCACTACAAATGCATTCACTGGGATATGTCATTGTAACATTTAACACCCCTAGCTGGCCATGTGGTGTGTGACACATAAGCAGACCCAGCTTGTTTCATTTACGAAGGAGGGACTCTTAAAGTCACAGGCCCTATTTTTACTGGTGCATCAGGCGGCATTAATTTTCTTAAAGGGCCATTGTGAAACAGTGGATTTTCTAAGCTGTTGTAGCCTATGCTGTGAATGGATGGGCTGCCAAGAATTACGATGCATCACAATACCCCTGTCATAAGATGTCCAGGGGGACTCCTCAAAAAGTGTTGCATTGAATTCAAGGCCTGCCCTGCTACCAATTCATATGCACCCCAATAAGCCTTGGAGCCCACCTACTGGATGGCCCCATAAAAATCCACTTCACAATATGCATTGTGTGCTCCATACTCCTTTGTTTTATACATTGGCAGGAAGGCAAGCCCTACTGCATAGTCAGTCATATGCACCCCATTAGGCCTTGGAACCCACATTGTGGATGCGACCATGAAAATCCACTTCACAATATACATTCTTTGCTCCATACTCCTTTGTTTTATACATTGGCGGCAAGGCCAGCCCTGCTGCATAGTCAGTCATATGCACCCCATTTGGCCTTGGAACCCACATACTGGATGTGCCAATGAAAATCCACTTCACAATATGCATTTTGTACTCCCGTACTCCTTGGTTTTACACATTGGCGGCAAGGCCAGCCCTGTTGCATAGTCATATGCATCCCATTAGGCCTTGGAACCCACATACTGGATGGGCCCAGGAAAATCCACTTCACAACATGCATTTTGTGCTCCATACTCCTTTGTTTTATACATTGGCAGGAAGGCGAGCCCTGCTGCATTGTCATATGCACCCCATTAAGCCTGGGAACTCACATACTGGATGGGCCCATTAAAATCCACTTCACAATATGCATTTTGTACTCCATACTCCTTTGTAATATACATTGGCAGGAAGGCGAGCCCTGCTGCATAGTCAGTCATATGCACCCCATGCGGACTTGGAACCCTCATAGTGGATGGGCCCATGAAAATCCACTTCATAATATGCATTTTGTACTCCAGTACTCCTTGGTTTTACACATTGCCAGCAAGGCCAGCCCTGCTGCATAGTCATATGCACCCCATTAGGCCTTGTAACCCACATACTGGATGTGCCCAGGAAAATCCACTTCACAATATGCATTTTGTGCTCCGTACTCTTTTGCTTTATACATTGGCAGGAAGGCGAGCATTGCTGCATAGTCATATGCACTCCATTAAGCCTAAGAACTCACATGCTGGATGGGCCCAGGAAAATCCACATCACAATATGCATTTTGTGCTCCATACTCCTTTGTTTTATACATTGGCAGGAAGACAATCCCTGCTGCATAGTCATATGCACGCCATTATACCTTGGAACCCACATACTGGATGGGCCCAGGAAAATCCACTTCACAATATGCATTTTGTACTCCATACTCCTTTGTAATATACATTGGCAGGAAGGCGAGCCCTTCCTTCAGGAAAATTGACTCATATTTTTTAATGGTATGATGGTTCCCTCTTTGCACAATTATTTACAGAAGAATTTGGCAACTTTATTTGACATGTTTGCAACACTAAGGTCCAGATACGGCTTTAAAAAAGGCAAATACTTGCAATGCAAGGCAATTTTATTGCAAACTACAAAATTCAAGGAATAGTATGATTGAATAGTGTGAGTGTATACACTTTTGTATGTGTTAACATACACAGGTTAATAAGTGCATATTAGGATTAAATAAATACAGTGATTACGTATATATGAAGATTAACTACATACAGTATAGTTAGATCATCACCAAGAGGCTTTTAAACATCATCCATCTGGAATATCAGAGAAGCAACACCAAGACAGAGAACCCCTGGGAGATTACCTACACTGCATGGGTGTCCCCAATTATGCAGGTATCAGCACACTGTATATGTACAGGTACCCTAGTTTTGGCATCTGTCTTAGCCATTTTTCTCTGGTCTTATATAGTGAATAACACTATGTAGTAACTCTAGCTTCACCCACACCTTCAAGTGGCCACTTTTCAAGGTTGGATGAAACTGAGATGATATGGAGTCATCAGACGAGGGGCCATAAACCCCTAGAAATTAAAAGCCACAAGGATTTAGATCAAACACCACCGGCATAGTTTAAGTAAACCTTAATGTTTTACAATGACAAACAGCAAACATATAGAGGCTTAGAACTCTTTGGGAAGTGAATAAACAAACATTTATCAAGATTGTGTCACTATGACTATTGTCTGTCACATCTCTAAATGTTTTACAAGAAATGCAGCTATGTGATTGTCTGAATGCATTTGGTATACTGTATTTCAATCTTGTTTACAAATCACAATTTGTATATTCTCCATTTGTACATTTTAGGCAGACAAAGTTAAGGCTGGCAAGGAGAGAAACTAATATGGTGGACAAAGCTATATTTTTAATGAACTACTGAGGCAAAGTAACAGCATTGCTTTATCAAATTTATATGAAGTGTATTGTGTCCAATGTTAGCAACCAGGCAACACAAAAAGGAGTTTTTCAAGTGAGCTCATTAAGGTACACAAATAGGTTATGAAGTGTTTTCCAACAAAGATGTGGTTTCACCAATAGGGGGTACCTTTTGTAAAAATAGACTAGTGCCATCACAGCCCCTCTTGACGAAACTTCACCGGCCTATAAAAGTACAAAGCACGTTCACCCTGGTGATCTAGTGGCAGTTAAACAAGAGACATTGCAGGAGACAGAGTTAAGAAGTAGGCCCAATGAAATGCCATGCCCAATTCCCCAATGTGGGTCCTTTTTGGACTGATTAAAATAGTGCCATCACAGCCCCCTAGGCCTAAATACCCCGTACAGACCACGTTCACCATGGTGATCTACTGGCAGGTACAGGACAGATTGTAACAGACGAGTTAAGAAGTAGGCCAAAAGAAATGTCATGCCCAATTCCCCAATGTTTTGTCCTTTTTGGACTTAAAAATATAGTGCCATCACAGCCCACTTGCCCAAAATTCACCGGCCTATAACTGTATTGAGCACGTGCACCCTGGTCATCTAGTGGCAGTTAAAGGACACATTGCAGGAGACAGACTTAAGAAGTAGGCCCAATGTAATGTAATGCCCAATTCCCCAATGTTGGGTCCTGTTTTTACAAAATGAAATAGTGCCTTCACAGCCCCTGTGCCCAAAAATCACCGGCCTATAACAGTACTGAGCACGTGCACCCTGGTCATATCGTCGGAGATAAGGAAGAGAGATTGCAGGAGATAGAGTTAAGAATTAGGGTTAATGTAGTGGTGTGGGTCTCTGAGGCTTTTAATGCAGTGTATGATCTGCCAAACAATTCCCCAATGGGGGTACCTTTTTAAAAAATACACTAGTGCTATTGCATGCCCCTAGCCCAAACTTCAAGGGCCTATAACAGTACAGAGCACGTTCACCCTGGTGATCTAGTGGCAGGTACAAGACAGATTGCAGGAGGCCGAGTTAAGAAGTCAGCCCAATGTAATGCTAAGCCCAATTCCCCAATGTGAAATCCTTTTTTTTTAAATAAAAGAGTGCCATCACAGGCCCTTTGGCCAACATGCTCCGTACAGAGCATGTTCAACCTAGTGATCTACTGGCAGGTACAGGACAGATTGCAGGAGACAGAGTTAAGAATTAGGGCCAATGTAGTGGTGTGGGTCTCTGAGACTTTTAATGCAGTGCATGATCTGCCAAACAATTCCCCAATGGGGGTACCTTTTTTAAAAATACACTAGTGCCATCGCATGCCCCTACCCCAAACTTAAATGTCCTATAACAGTACTGAGCATGTTCATCCTGGTGATCTAGTGGCAGGTAATATAGAAGGGTTAATGTTTTGCCTTTAATTGTCTTTTGCCTTTAATTGCTTGAATGTGTTTAGTCATGATGCAGTAGTCTGGTAGGCTCCTCTTCAAGGATTTTATACATCTCATCATATATGTTCTCAATAGTCAGCCACAGCATGTTCTGGGTACGTGAGAAATAAAGGTCAGCATGACCCGGGGTAACAGGGGGAGGGCTACATGAATTACATTGAGTTACATTTGTTGTAAATGGTATAAAATAGTACCACTTGCTGCAATATATTAGATAAAAGTGACTTTGCTCACAGAACGTGTGGATTTCCTTTTTCTCCACGCGTGCTTGTAAATGAAGGGCATAACCCCCTGATTTGGCCCCACTGGTGATCTGGCATGTCTGACATTGGGTCAGAATGCAAACAGCTACAACACAGGTACAGGGCAGATTGCAGGAGAGCAAGCTAAGAAGTGGGCCCAATGTAATCTCATGCCCAATTCCCCAATGTTAAATCCTTTTTTTTTTTTTTTAAATAAAAGAGTGCCATCACAGGCCTCTTGGCCAACATGCACCGTACAGAGCACGTTCACCCTGGTAATCTACTGGCAGGTACAGGACAGATTGCAGGAGACCGAGTTAAGAAGTCGGCCCAATGTAATCTCATGCCCAATTCCCCAATGTAAAATTGTTTAAAAAAAAAAATAAAAGAGTGCCATCACAGACCTCTTGGCCAACATGCACCGTACAGAGCATGTTCACCCTGGTGATCTACTGGCAGGTACAGGACAGATTGCAGGAGACAGAGTTAAAAATTAGGGCCAATGTAGTGGTGTGGGTCTCTGAGACTTTTAATGCAGTGCATGATCTGCCAAACAATTCCCCAATGGGGGTACCATTTTAAAAAAAAACACTAGTGCCATCGCATGCCTCTAGCCCAAACTTCAATGGGCTATAACAGTACTGAGCACGTTCACCCTGGTGATCTAGTGGGGGGTACATTTTGGATTGCAGGAGACCGAGTTAAGAAGTCGGCCCAATGGAATGTCATGCCCAATTCCCCAATGTAAAATCTTTTTTTTTTTAAATTAAAGAGTGCCATCACAGCACGCTTGGCCAAAATGCACCACACATACCATGTTCACCCTGGTGATATAGTGGTTCTGGAAGAGGAGGATGAGGATAAAGAGGAGGATAAAAACAAACAGACCAAATCTGGAAGCGTATACTCATGTGTGGTTGTGAAGACGTGCATGAGAATACACCTCCCAAAAAGAGAAAATGTATTTGAGGTTATGTTTTGCTGTTTTCACTTGATGGTGTACAGAAGTCTTTCCCAAATCAGGCCTTGTTCATTTTGATAAAAGTCAGCCTGTCAGCATTTTCAGTTGACAGGCGGATGCGCTTATCTGTTATAATTCCACCAGCATCACTAAAAACCCTCTCTGACAGAACGCTAGCAGCAGGGCAGGCTAGGACCTCCAAGGCGTGGAGAGCCAGTTCATGACACGTGTCCAGCTTGGATACAAAATAATTAAAAGGCACAGAGGAATCACAGAGGACATTTGTACGATCTGCAAGGTACTCCCTCACCATCTTCCCAAACATTGCACTTCTTGTGACAGCACCCCTTGCCTCTGTGCCGCCATGATAGGAGGGTCTGAGAAAGCTGTCCCAGAACTTGGCCATTGTTCCCCTGCCTGAGCTGGATTGTACTTCTGTCTCTCACGTTTGGAGTCCTTGGTTGTACAACAAACTCTGACGTCTTCTGCCAGCGTTCTCACATGGGAATTTTCTAACTAATTTCACTACAAGGGCCCTGTGGTACTGCAACATTTTAGTACACCTCTCTGCCTCAGGCAGAAGAGATTGAAAGTTCTCCTTGTAGCATTGGTTTAGAAGTGTCACCAACCTGTAATGAGTGTCACCCAAAATTTTGATAATCCGAGGGCCACGAGAAATGCAGTGCAACATAAATCAGCCATGCGTGCCAGACTGCTAACAGGAAAGTCTTCCGTGACCTCACCAACAGGATGACTGACCATGCTGTCCTCTTCCTCCTCATCCTCATCCTCCACCTCCCTGTCCTTAGGCCATCCCCGCTGAACAGAAGCTAATACAGATGTGTTGGTAGTATCGTCTACAGCGCATGAAAGTAGCTCCTGTTCTTCCTCCTCCTCATTGCCTACCAATTCACGTTGAGAAGACATGAGGCTGGGCTGAGTGTAATCCCCTGTATGTTTCCTTCCTCCATGTCCTTGTCCTCTGCCTGCAATGAATCCTCTTTGATTGTGGGCAGAGAGTTTATCAGAATGCTGAGAAGCGGGATGGTGATGCTAATTATGGAATCATCACCACTCATCATCTTGGTGCAGTCCTCAAAGTTTTGGAGGATGTTACATATGTCTGACATCCATGTCCACTCCTGAGGTCTTATGTGTGGAGTCTGACCTGAAATTCCACAGCCTTGTTGATGTTGGTAGTCAACAATGACCCTCTTCTGCTCACAAATCCTCTCCAACATATGCAGCGTAGAGTTCCAGCACGTGGGGACATCACACAACGGTCGGTGAGCTGGAAGCTGAAACTGCTGCTGTAGCACGGCAAGGGAGGCTGAAGCTGTAGCTGACTTTCTAAAATGGGCAGACAAACAACGTACTTTCACTAGCAGATCCGGGTAGATTTTCAGAAAACGTTGAACCATGATGTTAAGCACATGGGCAAAGCAAGGTACGTGTGTGAGCTCACCTTGCCTCATGCCTGGCTGTAGGTTCAGCGGTGTCATCCAAACATCTGACTGCTCTTTCAGCACTGTCCACAACTCTTCTGCATTGTGCGGTTTGTCACCTATGCAGATTAGCTTCAGCACAGCCTGTTGCCACTTGGCTGAAGCAGTGCTGCAGTGCTTCCAGCTTCGGACTGATGTGTTGATTTCAGACATGGAGGATGAAGAGGAGGAGGAGGTGCAGGAGCTGTAGACTATGGGGGCAACCCTGATTGAAGTAGGGTCAGCAATCCTCGGCGTGGGGAGGATGTGTTCCATCCCAAGGTCTGACTGGGTCCCGACTTCCAGTATGTTAACCCAGTGTGCCGTCATTGAGATGTACCATCCCTGCCCACAAGCACTTGTCCACGTGTCCGTGATTAGGTGGACTTTCCAGGTAACAGCATTGTTGAGGGCACGACTAATGTTGTGGGACACATGCTGGTGTAATGCCGGTATGTCACAGGGAGAAACAGTGGCGACTGGGGACCGAGTAGCTTGGGATGGCCGCCGCCATCAGGTTGCGAAAAGCTTCCATCTCAACAAGCCTAAAAGGCAGCATTTCTAGTGCAAGCAGAAGAGAAATATTATAATTGAGGGCTGTGGCCTGTGGGGCGTTAGTGGGGTATTTCCGCTTGCGTTCCAAAGACTGGGTTATAGACAACTGCACCCTGCTCCTCCTCCTGACTTTCTGGCAATTGTGTCTCATTATCGTCCACCTCTTGTGACACTTTCCCACCACCGCCTGTGTGTGACTGGGGCTAGTCAAAGCTTTGGGCAGTTCTACATGCAATCTCATTATTCCCCACTTCAAGTTGACAGGCAAGGATTTCTGAATTTTGAAATGAAAAACTCAACAGCTCTTCATTGTGTCCAAGTGTGGGATCAGTTGTCTCAGGGCACTCGGCATGGTGGGAGGAAGGAGGATCAGAGTGAGATATATCCTGGCCACACTCACGGCTACTCATACTTGACCGTGTGGAAGACAAGGTGGTGGTGGTGGCTAAGTGACTGGAAGCATTATCCGCTATCCAACCAACAACTGTTTCACACTGCTCTGGCTTCAATAGTGGTGTGCTGCAGTCCACTAGAAACTGGGACTGGAAGGTCGAGAGAAAAGATGTGGGTCTTTGTTGTTGCCCACTTTCACCTTGCCCAGGGCATCATCCTCTGGATGCACCAACAGCATCACATCCACTTCCCCATCCCTTGCCCCTTGCCTTGGCCATCTTAAATGGACTACTGCACTATTTCAAATGCTTAAGACAAATGTCTTTATTAGTAGAGAAATAATATGTGATCAGTATGCCTGCAAATCTATGATTTTTCACACCCAAACACCAGGCAGGCCTCAGCCTGACCTAACAGACTGTATTAAATTATTTTTTTTAAAGTTAATTTATGCGAAATAGCGCTGTATAGGATTTGAGTTTCGCACAGCCAAAAAATAAGTACACCGGCCTCCAATGACAAAACTTGGAGCAGCGATATATGTCGGCTGTAACAGAAATACCACACTGCCAAATCTGCTGCCTTTATAAAAATTTTTAGGCTGAATAGCGCTGTATAGAATTTGAGTTTCACATAGCCAAAAAATAAGTACACCGGCCTCCAATGCCAAAACTTGGAGCAGAGATATATGACGGCTGTAACAGAAATACCACACTGGCAAATCTGTGGCCTTTATAAAAAATTTTAGGCTGAATAGCGCTGTATAGAATTTGAGTTTCACATAGCCAAAAAATAAGTACACCGGCCTCCAATGCCAAAACTTGGAGCAGAGATATATGATGGCTGTAACAGAAATACCACACTGGCAAATCTGTGGCCTTTCAATTTTTTTGTTATGCTAAATAGCGCTATATAGAATTTGAGTATCACACAGCCAAAAAATAAGTACACCAGCCTCCAATGACCAAACTTGGAGCACGCAGATATATGAGGCCTTTTTCAGTAAATTTAAAACACCAAAAAAAAAAAAGGGGCACAGGGCAGCACACACAACTATGGTACGTATGCCTGACAAACTATAATTTTTAAACAGACCTCAGTCTGAGAGAACAGACTGTATATATATTTTTTTTTTTGGGGGGGGGAATTTTGGGGAAAAAAAGGTATATAGACAGTAAATAAGCTGCAGCAGCAGGCAGTTATGGAGCTTTGGGAAGGATGCAGTGGGACCAATGGACGCACGTACAGTGCCTGCAGGCCTTGCACTGATGTGGATATGCTGTGCCTTGCCTACCTAGCACTGCAATATCAGGACCCATGAATTAGCCCTAAAAAGGACTTCTGTTTCTGAGGAGTTGTGGATGTAAGAGTTGCAGACCTACACTAACTCTAAAACAACTATTCTGACCCTATCTCGGCAGCAGCTCTCCCTACTCTCGCTGAAACAAGAACGGAATGCGGCGAGCAGGGTGGCGCCAGGTCTCTTATACTCGGTATGGCTGCAGCGTTTCATGGCCTGGCAGACAATCCTTGCACCGTGATTGGGTCTCTAAAGTCCTCCAAAACTGCTGGGTGGAGACTGCAGTTACCGCCAAATAATCCCAGAAATGCTCTCTGCTCGCCCGAGTACACCGAGCATAGCAATACTCGGGCGAGTAAAGAGTAGTGGCGAGCATGATCGCTCATCACTAGTGTTGAGCGATACCTTCCGATACTTGAAAGTATCGGTATCGGATAGTATCGGCCGATACCCAAAAAATGTCGGATATCGCCGATACCCGATACCAATATAAGTCAATGGGACACAAGTATCGGAAGCTATCCTGGATGGTTCCCAGGGTCTGAAGGAGAGGAAACTCTCCTTCAGGCCCTGGGATTCATATTCATGTAAAAAATAAAGAATTAAAATAAAAAATATGAATATACTCACCCGTCCGGCGGCCCCTGGACCTTACCGATTGTAACCAGCAGCCTCCGTTCCTAAGAATGAGGAGTTTAGGACCCTCGATGACGTCGCGGCTTGTGATTGGTCACGTGCCGCTCATGTGACCGGTCACGCGACCAATCACATGCCGCGACGTCATAGCAGGTCCTAAACTCCTCATTGAGGCTGCCGGTTACAATCGGTAAGGTCCAGGGGCCGCTGGACGGGTGAGTATATCCATATTTTTTATTTTAATTGTTTATTTTTTACATGAATATGGATCCCAGGGCCTGAAGGAGAGTCTCCTCTCCTCCAGACCCTGGGAACCATACACTGGGAACTTCCGATTCCGATTTCCGATACCACAAAAATATCGGAACTCAGTATCGGAATTCTGATACCGCAAGTATCGGCCGATACCCGATACTTGCGGTATCGGAATGCTCAACACTACTCATCACTAATGTGGATCCTAGACGCCCTTTCCCAAAAAGTGACTGGCTGTGAACCCTGGTGATCTAGTGGTGGAAAATGATGAGAGGTGGAGGAAGGCCTCATTAAAAAGTAGGCCCAATGTCAATGAGCGGGTCTCCTTGACTTGTAATGCTCATGCACTAAGTACATCATAAATACCTTGCAAAAATGTAAAGTGGTTTCCTACACAGTTGCTGCTGGGAAAGCACATTTTTTTGTTTAAAAAATATGGCGGACAAATCATTGGATGAAGTGATCAGGAAAAGGGGCATGGTGATCACAGGAATAGGAACGTACATGATTAATAACAGCGGTGGCTATGGGAGGTATGAGATCCAGGATACAGCCTACAATGATTAGTCATTTAGCCACCATCAAATACCAGAATGTGTATCATGCCCTGACGGGTAAGATCGGTGTAACAGATGCACATGTTTGACTCGGCCTAAAAAAAGCTTGTCAAAAATATGTTGCCAAACCAAAGACACACGTGTCTGTCTAGAAGGCAAAGTTCAACATGTTCGTGAGATGCTGAATTATAGAAAGAAGATCAGTGTTGGAGGAAAACCAAACAAACTGATGGATGCTTGTGAAAAACTAAGTTTAAAGAGAATGCACCGGCCGTAACTATAATCACACCCACAGCACAAGCTTCTTAATCTTCACCCATACATATTACCAATAATATCCAAATGTCACAGTCGAAAATTATTTGTTCTAGTGTAAGGAACACTGTTAAAGGAATGCCACTAGACGTAGATAACCATGACCCTGGGAAACACCAGATTTCCTCTTTACAAAATATAGAGGATGAAGGTATTGATGATGACTTTGAAATTTACCACATCAACACCAAGAAGATGAAGATCACAGCTGCAAAAAATGTGAAAAAAAGGCCGTGAATGTGTGGAAAATCATTTTCTCTTCGGCAAACTTTCCCTCTTACTAAAGTGGTACCAAATGATGCATACACAGCTCTCATTTCTATTTAGAGTGAAATGGTTGAAAGATTATGTATTCTGTTTTGTCCATGTCCACTTTTTGAAAGCGAGCATAAAAAAAGGATTAAATAGCGGCATGACGTGTGATTTTGGTCAGTAAGGTGATAATGTCAGGTAAACATAGGTAGATCTGCATGTCATCGGCGTACTGATGATATTTCAAACCATGCCATTACATCAGCTGTCCCAGGCCCAAGGTGTACATGGAGAAGAGTGGGGGTCCTAGAACTGAACCTTGGGGAACACCAAAAGACCTTGGTCAAGGTGAGGAGGTGGTGTGAGGGAGGGAGACACTTAATGTCCCCGTAACACCCTGGTTGTTTTTTAAAGACTCTGCCGATAACCCCCAAAAGGCCATTTGCACCAACGGCCATGCCCGCATCAGCCAGGGTAGCAAAACTCCCATCCTAACCACCACCAGCATGATCAGGCACATGGCAGCAAAGCACCCGACTTTGTTGGTTGAACACAAGGCTCCATGAACAGTGTCTGCGGGTGATACCACTGCTTCTTCCTATATTGTGCGTGCAAGCCAATCCCCTGTCCATGGTGCATGCAAAGATGCCTCATGCCCTGCATCTGCAATTGCACACAAACTCAACTAGCACCATCAACAAGCACGTCGAAGTCCTTGTCCCAGTGCAGTGTTCAGATGTCCATACCCCAGTCTTTGGAACACAAGCCGAAATAAGCAGCCAATGCCACAGTACTAAATTCACACATTTCTCATCTGCTTGCACTTGAAGTGTTACATTTTAGGCCCATAGGAGATGCAAGCTTTCCACAACCTGATGCCGGTGACCATCACAAAGTACTCGTTACCCAGCTGCCACAATATTTCCTGGTCTGCCGTCATGACATTACACAAGCAAGCACGTGTCCCACAACATTACCCGGGCCCTCTACAATGCTGTTACAGGGAAAGTGGACCTAAACACAGACACTTGGACAAGTGCATGTGGGCAGGGATGGTACACCTCGCTAATGGCACACTGGGTTAGCATAGAGGAAGCCATGACCCAGTCGGCCATTGGGAGACCATGTTGCAGATGTATGGAGACAGGTTGTGGAAGGCTTTGTCTGTCATAGTTAGGGTTTTGAACTGTAGCCTATGGGCAATTGGAAGGCACTGAAGGGCCTGGCAGAGAGGAGAGGCTGGGGAATAACAGAGGGATAGTTGGATTACTTGGGCATCAGACTTTACAATAGATTGGAGTGGTGCAAGAGTGCTTGAGGGGAGGCCAGAGAGTAGAAGGTTGCATTAGTGGAGGCGGGAGATCATGAGGGCATTCACAAACATTTTTGCAGTGTCTTTGAATGTACGGATTCTGGAAATGTTTTTGAGTTGCAGTGGGCAGGAGGAGGCAAGGTCTTGGATATGTATCTCAAAAGAGAGGGCAGAGTCGAGGATTAACCCGAGGCCTTGAACATGCGGGACTATTGGTACCGATATGCCATCCCGGCATTACACAGGCACGTGTCCCACAACATTACACGTACCCTCCACAATGCTGTTATTGGGAAAGTCCACCTAACCACAGACACATGGACATGCGCTTGTGGTCAGGGATGGTACATCTCACTAACAGCACACTGAGTTAACATAGTGGAATCTGGGACCCAGTCTGACCTTGGGATGGTGCATGTCCTCCCAACCCCAAGTATTGCTGGCCCTACATCAATCTGGGTTGCCACCAGTCTACAGCTCCTGCACCTCCTCCTTCTCATCCTCTTTGTCCTCCATCTCCAAAAGCAACACATCAGTCACAAACTGGAAGCACTGCAGCACTACCTCAAGCAAGCGGCAACAGGCTGTGCTGAAGCTAGTATGCTTAGTTGACAAACAGCACAATGATGAAGACTTGTGGACAGCTCTGAAAGAGCAGGCAGATCTGTGGCTGACACCACTGAACCGACAGCCAGGCATGGTTGTGTGTGACAATGGCTGGAACCTCGTGGCTGCTCTGTGTCGAGGCGGGCTCACACACGTGCCATTCCTGGCCCATGTGCTTAACCTCATTGTTCAACATTTTCTGAATAGTGACATGGAGGTGCCAGATCTGCTAGGAAAAGTATGAGGCTCTGCGTACCCATTTTAGAAAGTTAGCTAGAGCTTCTTCCGCCCTTGCCTTGCTTATGCAGTGCTTGCAGTTTCTGGCTCACTGACTGGTGTGCGATGTCCTACCCATGCATTGGAACTCTACACTGCATATTTTGGAAAGGACTTGTGAGCAGAAGAGGGCAGTTGTTGACTACCATCATCAACAAGGTCGTTGGTATTCAGTTCTGACTTCACAAATAAGATCTCAGGAGTGGACATGGATGTCAGACACATGTACCATCCTCCAAAACTTTGAGGAATTCACCAAGATGGTGAG
Source organism: Ranitomeya variabilis (assembly GCF_051348905.1). Classification (NCBI taxonomy): domain Eukaryota; kingdom Metazoa; phylum Chordata; class Amphibia; order Anura; family Dendrobatidae; genus Ranitomeya; species Ranitomeya variabilis. The sequence goes on along the minus strand of NC_135236.1, from coordinate 158,600,228 downwards.
CGGCAATGACGTCATAATTAACATCTCCATCCTGCTTCTCTGTGTTCTAATATTAATATTTATAGTTATTTATCTAGCGTCAACATATTTAGTTTCAAACACAACAGACCTAAGTAACAAGGATAACAATAATACAATAATTAAACAGAAATAAAACAACCCTGCTCATGACAGCTTACAATCTACACTAAGTAACAGTACTAACAATAATTAAACCCCAAAAAACCCATCCTGCTCGTGACAACTTGCAATCTACAATAATGTGAGGGAGATAAAAACTATAGGGTAATGTATTTACAATGATGTATTTACAATGACATTACTGAGGTTTGTCGAAAATTGTGGAGGCCTGAGGACAAGAAGGAGGAGGAAAGCATGGTCAGTTGTCCTCTTGGTGATGACACAGAAGTATCGACTGTTAGTAGTCTTGCACGCATGGCAGAGTTAATGTTCCACTGCCTTTCCCGGCACCCTTGCGTTCTCAAAATTTTGGGTGACAGGAAAAACTGATTGGTGACACTTCTAGACCTACGCTACAAGGAGTACTTTATTTCTCTTATTCCTGAGGCAGACAGGTGTACCACAATTTTGGAGGACCCTAGGGCCCTTCTTGCGGAATTATTTAAAAAATTCACATCTGAAAACGCTGGCAGAAGCGGTCACAGTACGTTAGCTAAGCAAAGAGTACAGGTGAGAGAGACACAACTCCAATCCAGCAGAGGCAGTGGAACACTGACAAAGTTTGGGGAGAGTTTTCTCAGACCCTCCTATCGTCCTGGCCCTGAGGCATGGGGGACTCTCACAAGGAGTGCTTTGTTTGGGAAAATGCTGAGGGAGTACCTTGCTGACCATACCAACGTCCTCTGTCATTCCTCTGTGCCCTTTAATTATTGCTTTGCCAAGCTGAACATGGAGCATGAACTGTCTCTCTCTACTGCGAACGTGTGCTGTACTCACGGTCATGGAGCACACGGTGCCTCACTCTCTGGCGGTCACTGTGAACATGGCTCCTCGCTTTCTGGCAGTAATGCTTTTATTGGAGGGAGATCTGGCAGGTTACAAACTACAGAAGATTACCAAAGTGGCGCCAAAAAAAATAACAAGCTGGGGGCTGATTACTATATCACTGAGGGCAGGGCACTTACATTAATGACAGCAATCCAGGGGTGAAATAAAAAAAGCTTGAGTAGTGCTTGAACTACCTATCACCTGAATGCTAAGGCTACTGATTACCTGCAGGGCAAGTCAGATGGTCAGAATGTCAAAACTTCTGGTCTTGGTGGAGCAGTAGCGGTAAGTCAGATAATTTTATTTTTCATATAGTCATCTCTTCTGTTGGTAAATTTTTCAAAAGTGGTGGAAACCCTTTCAAGAATATGATGATCTTTATCTGTACCCTGGTTCTGGCACTCACCTGACTCTTGATATTTCCTGTCACAAGCCTGAGGTATACTAGGTGCACAGGAGAAGCTAATTGTGATGGTCCAATTTATCTGTTTACCAAAGATTTAGTACAAGTTACAGTAAAATGTCTTTATCAAGGTATGAATACTCTTCCGAGCACAATTTAAATGGATAATTTTGGCTGAGATGGAAGTGACAGCATTTATCACCAGCCACAAGAGTTGGAGTATACGCCCCCCGGAAGAAGGCAAGCGCCGAAACGCGCATAGGGACTAGGAGCACGTTAAGGTATGAGAAGCCCCTTATATATTTGTTAGCATCTACCTGCTGGGTTTATGCTTAGTTAGTATTTTGGCACAACGGCACTTTATATATTCACTGCAGGCAGTGCTTTGATTAAGTGATTCATTATCGGGATTTATATACTTTATTCAGTATTTACCTGCTGGGTTTACTATTTTTGCACTATGGCACTTTATATATTTGCTGCAGGCAGTGCTTGGATTAAGTGATTTTTTTGATTGGGATATACTTAGTTTAATTTTCAATATTAGCACCATTGCACTTTGTTATTTGAGTTATACTTTTCTGATATTGTGGCACTAGCACTTTTTTCACTTTTTTGCACTGTTGCACATTTGTTAGTATCCTTTTTATGGAATTTTTGTCATTATTTAGGTCTATACACTAGATATTTGAAAGATTAATGGGAATTATAGTGTACAACATGGCAGGAAGGTGCAGTCAGGCCACCTAATGGGGTGGTCCGCAGTGTCTCCCCTGGCGGCTGCATTCTGCCGCCCTTTGGACTGAGAGTCGGCTGTTCTCTGTGCCGATTGTCAAGCTGACAGCCGACACAGAGAAGCTGCCGGCTCCCAACATGTGCGGACATACTGCACCGGGGCCCGACGGTGGAGGGGGCCCCTGCAGGGTGGCTTTGGTGGGCAGGGAGAAATCTCTGCAGCTCCGCTGCCTACAAGAAAAAATAGCAGCGGAGCTGCAGCGATCTGTCTTCCTGCTCACGCTTCCTCTCACACAGGCAGCGCCGCTGGATGACTTCATCATTCAGTGGCCAGCTGTGCCAGAGGAAGGCGATGGAAATGCTGCTTCAGAGCATGTGGAGAGGTGAGAGGTTGGGTGTGTGTGTATAGAGGTGTGAGATGCTGTGTGTATATATATATATATATATATATATATAGAGAGAGAGAGAGAGAGAGAGAGAGAGAGAGAGATGAGAGGTTGTGTGTGTGTGTATATAGAGGTGAGAGGTGCTGTGTTTGAATAGAGGTGAGAGATTATGTGTGTGTGTATAGAGGTGAGATGTGCTATGTGGGTGTTGTGTGTTGTGTGTGTGTGCGCGTGCATGCTTAGCACTGCGGGTGAATGTGCAGAGAGGTAAATGGTTTTGTTTGTGCCTGTGTTTGTGTGTATGGGGAGGAGAGGCGAGGGCAATGATGGGGCTGACAGGGAGAGGGCAATAATGGGGATGGTGGGGGAGGAGGAAATGATGGATGTGGTGGAATGGACAATGATGGCGGTGGGGGGAGGAAATGATGGAGGTGGTGGAATGGGCAATGATGGGGGTGGGAGGCAATGATGGAGGTTGAATGGGCAATGATGGTGGTGGGGAAGAATGCAATGATGGTGGGGGAGGAGGAAATCATGGAGATGGTGGAAAGGGCAATAATAGGGGGAGGAAATCATGGAGGTGGTAGAATGGACAAGGATGGTGGTGGTGGTGGCGGAAAGGACAATGATGATGGTGGAGTGGGAGAAAATGATGGAGGTGGTGGAATGGACAAAGATGGTGGTGGTGGAAAGGGTAATGATGGGGCTGACGGGGAGAGGGCAATAATGGGGATGATGGGGGAGGAGAAAATAATGGATGTGGTGGAAAAGGCAAAGGAGAAAATGATGGAGGTGGTGGAATGGGCAATGATGGGAGTGGTGGGGAAGGATGAAATGATAGAGGTTGTGGAATGGGCAATTATTTAGGGTGGTGGGGGAGAAAGCAATGATAGTGGTAGTGGAAAAGGCAAAGATGGAGGTGGTGAAAAGAGCAATGATGGGGTGGGGTAGAGGACAATAATGGGATGCGGGGGAGGAGGACAATGAGGGGTGTTGTTGATTGGGATGGGAGGAAGGGGGACTTATAACAGACTTAGGAACGGGGAGGAAGACATTATTATCGCTTATTATATCTTACACAGTCCCTTAGTATAGAGTGCACATACTTATAATGTATAACAGTCCCTAAGTATATAGTCTACTCACTTATATGTAGCACAGTCCCTTAATATATAGTGTACTTACTAATTCTATATAACGTCATCCTTAGTTACCTCTTAGTTTCCTCCTTTATTATGTATAACATCATCCCTTATTATGGACCATCCTCTCTATTTATATATGGTGCCGTCCCTTATTATATAGCTTCCTCTGCTGTTATGTACAGTGCTGTCTCTTACAGGGGGATTTATTATGTGTGGGGACAATTTGCTTGGGGATAGGGGAATTTATTATGTGTGGGGAGAATTTGAGTGGGGATGGGTGGATTTATTATGTGTGGGGTGAGAATAGGAGTGGGGATGGGGTTATTTATTGTGTGTGTGAAGATTTGTATTGGGGATGGGGGGATATAATGTGTGGGGGAGTTTTGAGGACACAAAATGAAGAGCAAAGGGGGAGATGGGGGACATATAAGAGGAAACAGTACAGGGGAATGGGGACGTATGAGGAAACAGCATGGGGAATGGGGGTGCATATCTGAGGAAACAGTATGGGGAATGGGGGGCATATCTGAGGAAACTGTGTGGGGAATGGGTACAGACAGTATGAAGAGCGAACAAGGGAATATATGCAGACACAGCATGAGTAGCGTTGTGAAAAATGTATGTAGACAGAGTACAGGGAGTGAGGGTGATGGGATGTGTGCTGACACAGTATGGGGAGTCAGGTGACCAGGCAGTATAGAAAGTGAGGGGGTAAATATATGAGGAGTAGGGTTGAGCGACTTTTACTTTTTCGGGGTCGAGTCGGGTTTTGCAAAACCCGACTATCTCAAAAGTCGAGTCGAGTGCAATCGGCCGATTATCGCGAAAAGTCGGGGATCGACCGAAACACGAAACCCAATACCCAAGTCAATGGGGAAGCATAATCGGCAGTGAGTGGGGGCCAGGAAAACACCTACAGTGCCCATTTTAATGGCAAAAACATCCATTCTTGTTTCTGAAGATTGTCAATCTTAATTAACTTTATAATAATAGTTGTGCATTGGAAATTGGGGGTCATTTGGCTAAAGTTATGGGGGGTAGGGCTGGTTCAAGTTTTTAGTGGGCCCAGGAAATGTGGACTACGTCATGGCTGTGGAGCAGTGAGAGGTAAGTATTTCAACTTTGCAAGTGCTGTGATCCAGAGCAAGCAGGGGGGCCCACTCATTGGCATTGGCACTGGCACAGGGTCCCTCAAAGTACGGCAGTGTGTTTGCACGGCGGGGGTGCCTCCCACCGGCAGCGACACTTCTGCATACTCTGAGGGGCCCTGTGCCTGTGATGTCGCCAACGAGTATGCCCCCCCACCTGATGAAGTAACCTGCACTTTCATCTGCACCTTCCTCTTTGTCCCTGTGTAAGGTGGTATAGTATGCGGGACGGGGAACCTGACTTTCAGCAGGGTCAGATTGTGGCTGTGTAGCATGCAAGGGGAATGTAGTGGTCTGGGTCAATGTACCACAAGACTCATCTAGCACTGGCTGGGCAATGGGCAGGATGAGGATGAAACACAGATATAGGCCCAAATAATAAAGTGGGCTAAATGCAGTTCAAAATTGGTAAATGGACTAACCAGGCGGCATTGGTTTGTTCAGTGGAGTAGAAAACCCAGGAGCGGCAGACACCGTTTTAAGGGCCCAACCACAGTAGTAGGCCCACTGCAGTTTAATATTACAAATAAAGGCCGAAAGCCTGAAGATGGAAGCTCGGGAAAATAAAACAGGAGAAAACCCAGGAGCGGCAGACACCGTTTTAAGGGCCCAACCACACTAGTAGGCCCAATGCAGTTTAATATTACAAATCTAGCCTGAAAGCCTGAAGATTGAAGCTCTGGAAAATAACACAGGACAACACCAAGGTGCGGCAGACACCGTTACTAGGCCCAACCAAAATAGTAGGCCAACTGCAGTGTTATATAAACAACAACTTATTGAGAGTCTGAAGATTGAATCTCAGCTCTGTACAGTTGAGAACAGAAAGCAGCGGCAGACACCATTAGTAGGCCCCAACCACACTAGTAGGCCAACAGCAGTGTTATATTAACAACAACTACTTATTGAGAGCCTGAAGATTGAAGCTCAGGCAAGTAAACCTGGAGAACACCTTGGAGCGGCAGACACCGTTAGTAGGCCCCAACCACACATATTAACAACAACTACTTAATGAGAGCCTGAAGATTGAAGCTCAGCTTTGCACAGTGGAGGACAACACCAGGGAGCGGCAGACACCGTTAGTAGGCCCCAAACAAAATAGTAGGCCAACTGCACTGTTATCTTAACAACAACTACTTAATGAGAGCCTGAAGATTGAGCTCTTCTTTGTACAGTGGAGGACAACACCAGGGAGCGGCAGACACCGTTAGTAGGCCCCAACCACACTAGTAGGCCAACAGCAGTGTTATATTAACAACAACTACTTAATGAGAGCCTGAAGATTGAAGCTCAGGCAAGTAAACCAGGAGAACACCTTGGAGCGGCAGACACCGTTAGTAGGCCCCAACCACACATATTAACAACAACTACTTAATGAGAGCCTGAAGATTGAAGCTCAGCTTTGCACAGTGGAGGACAACACCAGGGAGCGGCAGACACCGTTAGTAGGCCCCAACCACACATATTAACAACAACTACTTAATGAGAGCCTGAAGATTGAAGCTCAGCTTTGCACAGTGGAGGACAACACTAGGGAGCGGCAGACACCGTTAGTAGGCCCCAACAACACATATTAACAACAACTACTTAATGAGAGCCTGAAGATTGAAGCTCAAGCAAGTAAACCTGGAGAACACCTTGGAGCGGCAGACACCGTTAGTAGGCCCCAAACAAAATAGTAGGCCAACTGCACTGTCATATTAACAACAACTACTTAATGAGAGCCTGAAGATTGAAGCTCAGGCAAGTAAACCTGGAGAACACCTTGGAGCGGCAGACACCGTTAGTAGGCCCCAACCACACATATTAACAACAAATACTTAATGAGAGCCTGAAAATTGAAGCTCAGCCTTGCACAGTGGAGGACAACACCAGGGAGCGGCAGACACCGTTAGTAGGCCCCAACCACGCATAATAACAACAACTACTTAATGAGAGCCTGAAGATAGAAGGTCAGTCAAGTAAACCTGGAGAACACCTTTGAGGGCCAGACATCGTTAGTAGGCCCCAACCACACTAGTAGGCCAACTGCAGTGTTATATTAACAACAACTACTTAATGAGAGCCTGAAGATTGAAGCTCAAGAAAACAAAACAGGAGAAAACCCAGGAGCGGCAGACACCATTAGTAGGGCCCAACCAGACAAGTAGGCCAAATGCAGTTAAATATCTGATACTATAGGCCAAAAGCCTGAAGATTGAAGCTCAGCTTTGTACTGTGAAGGACAACTGTTATGATCCGGTGACTTTGGAGCCGCATGAACATTCTCTGGAGTAGGTGGAAACTGTACTGATCGCAAAACCTGAACTAACACCGCAACTAGAAGTAGCCGTGGGGTGTGCCTAACAAACCCTAGACACCTCGACACAGCCGGAGGACTAAATACCCCTATAGATGGAAATAGGAATACTACCTTGCCTCAGAGCAGAACCCCAAAGGATAGGCAGCCCCCCATGAATATTGACTGTGAGTAGGAGAGGAAAGACACACGCAGGCAGAAAACAGGATTCAGCAAAAGAGGCCACTCTAGCTAAATAGGGAAAGATAGGACAGAATACTAAGTGGTCAGTATTAAAACCCTTCCAAAAATATCCACAGCAGATAATACAAAAAGTTCCACAATCTAACTAAAGACATGGAATGTATATCTGCCACTCCAGAGAATCCAACAAGACTGAGAAAATACTGACACAATCTAAGCTGGACAAAAAAAACACTGAATAGCACAGAATTATAAAGCACACAGCATGTGTGCCAAAGAAACAAAACCAGTAGAAAATAGCGTGTGCACTACTGGTCAAATGGTGCTAAGGTAGGCTCCCACACCTTAATCCAAATAGAGAAAAAAACCAGCGGTGGACACCGCGTCTGTCAGCAGCACATCACGCCTGATCCTCCACAGCATTCTATCCAGTACAGCGTCCTGCCAAGACACTGCAGGTACAAGTGCCCTGAGACAATATCGTCTCTTATGCCCGAGCTTCAGTTTAGTACGTAACTGATGAAGGTCCGCTTGAGGGACCGAAACGTTTTTGGGTACTACAATAAAATTTGCACAAAGAAACAAAACCAGACACTTATCTTTGCTGATTTGGCAGAAGGCAGAAGGAACCAAACCAGGACCAAAACCTCACAACAACCATGGACAACTGGCAAGGACTAATGAATCCTGCATGCCTAAATACCCCAGTCAGAACTGCAATCAGCAGATACACCTGACCAGGACTGCAACTCAGGGACAACTGCATTACCACCTACAACCACCGGAGGGAGCCCAAAAGCAGAATTCACAACAGACAACATCAGGGAGCGGCAGAGACCGTTAGTAGGCCCCAAACAAAAGAGTAGGCCAACTGCACTGTCATATTAACAACAACTACTTAATGAGAGCCTGAAGATTGAAACTCAGGCAAGTAAACCTGGAGAACACCTTGGAGCAGCAGACACCGTTAGTAGGCCCCAACCACACATATTGACAACAACTACCTAATGAGAGTCTGAAGATTGAAGCTCAGCTTTGCACAGTGGAGGACAACACCAGGGAGCGGCAGACACTGTTAGTAGGCCCCAATAAAACATATTAACAACAACTACTTAATGAGAGCCTGAAGATTGAAGCTCAGCTTTGTACAGTGGAGGACAACACCAGGGAGCGGCAGACACCGTTAGTAGGCCCCAACCACACATATTAACAACAACTACTTAATGAGAGCCTGAAGACTGAAGCTCAGGCAAGTAAACCTGGAGAACACCTTGGAGCGGCAGACACCGTTAGTAGGCCCCAAACAAAATAGTAGGCTAACTGCACTGTCATATTAACAACAACTACTTAATGAGAGCCTGAAGATTGAAGCTCAGGCAAGTAAACCTGGAGAACACCTTGGAGCAGCAGACACCGTTAGTAGGCCCCAACCACACATATTGACAACAACTACTTAATGAGAGCCTGAAGATTGAAGCTCAGCTTTGCACAGTGGAGGACAACACCAGGGAGCGGCAGACACCGTTAGTAGGCCCAACCACACATATTAACAACAACTACTTAATGAGAGCCTGAAGATTGAAGCTCAGGCAAGTAAACCTGGAGAACAACTTTGATGGCCAGACACCGTTAGTAGGCCCCAACCACACTAGTAGGCCATCTGCAGTGTTATAATAACAACAACTGCTTAATGAAGATTGAAGCTCAAGAAAACAAAACAGGAGAAAACCCAGGAGCGGCAGACACCGTTAGTAGGGCCCAACCTGACAAGTAGGCCAAATACAGTTAAATATCTGATACTATAGGCCGAAAGCCTGAAGACTGAAGCTTAGCTTTGTACAGTGAAGGACAACACCAGGGAGCGGCAGACACCGTTAGTAGGCCCCAACCACACATATTAACAACAACTACTTAATGAGAGCCTGAAGATTGAAGCTCAGCTTTGTACAGTGGAGGACAACACCATGGAGCGGCAGACACCATTAGTGGGCCCCAACCACACATATTAACAACAAATACTTAATGAGAGCCTGTAGATTGAAGCTCAGCTTTGTGCAGTGGAGGACAACTGTAATGGGAGACAGACACAATAAGTAGGCCTAAATAAGTAATTAGGCAAAATGCTGTTCAAAATTGGTAAGTGGAGTACACTTGCAGCATAGCGTGGTTCAGCGGAGAAAGGCATGTGTAATTAGTGGCTCTGACACACGAAGTAGGCCTAAAATAAAAATGAAGGCTATATTAAGTTCAAAATTGGTAAAAGGAGTACACATGTGGCATAGCTGGGTTCTGTGTTGGAGGACAACTGTTATGACAGGCTTACACAGTTACTAGGCACAAATAAGTAAGTAGGATAAATGCAGTTCACAATTGGTAACAGGAGTACACAGGCAGCATAGCTTTGTTTAGTGGAGGACAACTGCAAGGAGTGGACTGGCCAAGACAGACACAGGTAGTAGGCCTACAATGGAAAGTAGGCTCTATGCAGTTTAAAGTAGGTTACAGGGGTACACAGGCAGCATTGGTGTGCTCAGCGGAGGACAATTCGAAGGAGAGACCGCAGACAGACTTAGTAGGCCTAAAATAAGAAAATAGGCTCTATGCAGCTTCCATTATGTGGCACGAGTACACAGGCAGCATTGGTGTGCTCAGCGGAGGACAATTCAAAGGAATGACCGCAGACAGACTTAGTAGGCCTAAAATAAGAAAATAGGCTCTGTGCAGCTTCCTTTACGTGGCAGGGGTACACAGGCAGCATTGGTGTGCTCAGCGGAGGACAATTCGAAGGAGGGACCGCAGACAGACTTAGTAGTCCTAAAATAAGAAAATAGGCTCTATGCAGCTTCCATTATGTGGCATGGGTACACAGGCAGCATTGGTGTGCTCAGCGGAGGACAATTCGAAGGAGGGACCGCAGACAGACGTAGAAGGCCTAAAATAACAAAATAGGCTCTATGCAGCTTCCATTATGTGGCAGAGGTACACAGGCAGCATTGGTGTGCTCAGCGGAGGACAATTCGAAGGAGGGATCGCAGACAGACGTAGAAGGCCTACAATAACAAAATAGGCTCTATGCAGCTTCCATTATGCGGCAGGGGTACACAGGCAGCATTGGTGTGCTCAGAAGAGGACAATTCGAAGGAGGGACCGCAGACAGACTTAGTAGGCCTAAAATAAGAAAATAGGCTCTATGATGCTTCCTTTACGTGGCAGGGGTACCCAGGCAGCATTGGTGTGCTCAGCGGAGGACAATTCGAAGGAGGGACCGCAGACAGACTTAGTAGGCCTAAAATAAGAAAATTGGCTCTATGCAGCTTCCATTATGTGGCAGGGGTACGCAGGCAGCATTGGTGTGCTCAGCGGAGGACAATTCGAAGGAGGGACCGCAGACAGACTTAGTAGGCTTAAAATAAGAAAATAGGCTCTATGCAGCTTCCATTATGTGGCAGGGGTACACAGGCAGCATTGGTGTGCTCAGCGGAGGACAATTCGAAGGAGGGACCGCAGACAGACTTAGTAGGCCTAAAATAAGAAAATAGGCTCTATGCAGCTTCCTTTACGTGGCAGGGGTACACAGGCAGGATTGGTGTGCTCAGCGGAGGACAATTCGAAGGAGGAACCGCAGACAGTAAGTACTCCAAAAAACTAAATAGATGTCAATGTCAAAAAAAAGGGGGGGCATACTTTGGTACAGGGGTGGGCTCCTATGCTGACTTTCAGACATTGTAATTTGGCACAAAGTATTTACTGTTGTAAAAGTAGGACAGGGCCCCTGCCTATTTTAAATAGCATCATACATGTCAACAAATTGTTATTGTCAGTGCCAGGCATTGAAGGATTTCAGCGCATAGACTAAACAGTGGTGGAGCAGCGAGAGATAATTTTGCAAGTGGTAGAGCACTGTTTGAGATGGGGGGGCACTCTCTCGTGGCCGGCGGTACAGGCCCAGGGCCCCTCATGTTACAATGGTGTGTCTGACGTTGGGTGCGCGCCACCACCACCAGAGACACTTCATTGTACTATGAGGGACCCATTGGCAGTGCCGTCGACCAAAAGTGGGCACACCCACGTCTTCAGACAAATGGCACTCTGACGGGTGCTTGCGCCAAGTGGCGAGACCACGGCCCCATGGGGGGAGTTAGGCCATTTAGGGAGGTGTAAACGTGTCGTATGCTGTACAAACAGCAGCTGCAAATTTAGAGATTGGAACAGTCAGTAACACCAGTCCCAAAGCAAGACCTTTTTTCAGGAAAGCTCGGTGTCAGCCGGGAAAGGTGGGGCAAAATAATTAGAAATCCATGAGTGGTTCATTTTAATGAAGGTTAGATCATCAACATTTTGGGTCACCAGACGAGTCCTTTTTTCGGTCAGTTTGAACCAGCAGCACTGAACACTCTTTCTGATAGCACACTAGCTGCTGGGCAAGCAAGTTCCTGCAATGCATATTCTGCCAATTCAGGCCAGGTGTCTATTTTAGATGCCCAGTAATCAAAGGGGAATGACGGTTGAGGGAGAACATCGATAATGGAGGAAAAATATTTAGTAACCATACTGGACAAATGTTGTCTCCTGTCACTTTGAATTGATGCTGCAGTACCTGTCGTGTCTGCGGTCATTGTGAAATCACTCCACAACCTGATTAGAAAACCCCTCTGACCTACGCCACTTCTGATTTGTGCACCTCTAACACCTCTGCCCTGTTGCCCCCTGCTGCTTGTGTGAGAACCATCACCGGCGCAGTGTGCTGGGAATGCCTGAATCAAACGGTCTACAAGAGTAGCTTGTTTGGTTGCCAATATTTGTTCGAGGTTCTCATGTGGCATGATATTTTGCAATTTGCCTTTATAGCGAGGATCAAGGAGGCAGGCCAACCAGTAATCGTCATCGGTCATCATTTTTATAATGCGTGGGTCCCTTTTGAGGATACGCAAGACATAATCCGCCATGTGTGCCAATGTTCCAGTTGTCAAATCTGTGAATGTGCTGGGTTGAGAAGCACTTTCGGGCAAATCAACGTCACTTGTTTCCCTCAAAAAAACAGAACCCGGCCTTGCAACGCCAGCAGTTTCTGTTGCCCTCTGAGAAGCTTCCTCATCCAAAAAATACTCATCCCCATCATCCTCCTAATCTTCGCCCACCACCTTGTCCTGTTGACTTCCCTGAGCAGACAATGGCTGACTGTCATCTAGGCTTCCCTCGTCCTCAGCTGCAGACGCCTGCTCCTTTATGTGTGTCAAATTTTGCATCAGCAGACGCATTAGGGGGATGCTCATGCTTATTATGGCGTTGTCTGCACTAACCAGCCGTGTGCATTCCTCAAAACACTGAAGGACTTGACACAGGTCTTGTAGCTTCGACCACTGCACACCTGACAACTCCATGTCTGCCATCCAACTGCCTACCCGTGTATGTGTATCCTCCCACAAATACATAACAGCACGCCTCTGTTCACACAGTCTCTGAAGCATGTACATTGTGGAGTTCCACTTGTTGCAACGTCGATGATAAGGCGATGCTGGGGAAGTTGCAAAGACCGCTGATGGTTCTGCATACGGGTGGAGTGTACGGGCGAACGGCGGATGTGCGAGCAAAGTCTGCGCACTTTCAGGAGCAGGTCGTGTAACCCCGGATAACTTTTAAGAAAGCACTGCACCACCAGGTTTAAGGTGTGAGCCAGGCAAGGAATGTGTTTCAGTTGTGAAAGGGCTATGTGTTGTGAATTCTGCTTTTGGGCTCCCTCCGGTGGTTGTAGGTGGTAATGCAGTTGCCCCTGAGTTGCAGCCCTGGTCAGGTGTATCTGCTGATTGCAGTTCTGACTGGGGTATTTAGGTGTGCAGGATTCATTTGTCCTTGCCAGTTGTCAATTGTTCTTGGGAGGTTATGGACCTCTGCCTGGTTCCTCCTGCCTTCCTGCCAAATCAGCAAAGATAAGTGTCTGGTTTTTTTTTTCCTGTGGCACACATGCAGTGTGCTTCACAATTCAGTGCTATTCTTTGTGTTTTCTTGTCCAGCTTCGATTGTGTCAGTATTTTCTCAGTCTTGTTGGATTCTCTGGAGTGGCAGATATACACTCCATGTCTTTAGTTAGATTGTAGAACTTTTTGTATTATCTGCTGTGGATATTTTTGGAAGGGTTTTAATACTGACCGCCTAGTAATCTGTCCTATCCTTTCCTATTTAGCTAGAGTGGCCTCTTTTGCTAAATCCTGTTTCTACCTGCGTGTGTCTATTCTTCTCCTACTCAGTCATTATTCGTGGGGGGCTGCCTATCCCCTTTGGGGGTCTGCTCTGAGGCAAGGTAGCATTCCTATTTCCCTCTATAGGGGTATTTAGTCCTCCGACTGTGTCGAGGTGTCTAGGTTCATGTTAGGCACACCCCACGGCTACTTCTAGTTGCGGTGTTAGTTCAGCATTGCGGTCAGTACAGGTTCCACCGACTCCAGAGAAAGTTTCATGCGGCTCCAAGGTCACCAGATCATAACAGTACAACTGGCCCATAATGAGTTAATTGCATCCCAGAAGAAGGGAAGAAAGGTGTTGAGCCATTTTTTTTCTGCAGTCTGTTTTGTCTTTTTTTCCCTCTTTATCTATGGGTGGCTGAGGAGTCTTGTGCCAGCATGGATGTTCAGGAACTAGCTTCTCGTGTAGATCAGCTTGCTGCTAGGGTACAGGGTATTTCTGATTATATTGTTCAGACTCCTGCTTTAGAGCCGAAGATTCCTACCCCTGATTTGTTTTATGGTGATAGGTCCAAATTTTTGGGTTTTAAAAACAATTGTAAACTGTTTTTTGCTCTGAGACCGCGATCCTCCGGTGATTCTATTCAGCAGGTTAATATTGTCATCTCCCTGCTGTGTGGCGATCCTCAGGATTGGGCATTTTCCCTGGAATCTGGGAATCCTGCCTTGCTTAATGTAGATTTTTTTTTCAGGCTTTAGGATTATTATATGATGAACCGAATTCTGTGGATCAAGTGGAGAAAACCTTGTTGGCCCTGTCTCAGGGTCAAGAGGCGGCAGAATTGTATTGTCAGAAATTTAGAAAATGGTCTGTGTTGACTAAATGGAATGATGATGCTTTGGCGGCAATTTTCAGAAAGGGTCTTTCTCAATCCATTAAAGATGTTATGGTGGGGTTTAACACGCCTTCCGGTCTGAGTGATTCTATGTCTCTGGCCATTCAGATTGATCGGCGCTTGCAGGAGCGTCAAACTATGCGCGCTGTGGCGTCGTCCTTAGAGCAAGGTCCTGAGCCAATGCAGTGTGATAGGATTTTGTCTAGAACGGAACGACAAGGATTCAGACGTCAGAATAGGTTGTGTTATTATTGTGGCGATGCTTCTCATGTCATTTCAGTCTGCCCTAAGCGAACAAAAAGGATCGCTAGTTCATTTACTATCAGTACTGTACAACCTAAATTTCTGTTATCGGTATCCTTGATCTGCTCATTGTCATCATTTTCTGTCATGGCGTTTGTGGATTCAGGCGCCGCCTTGAACTTAATGGATTTTGAGTTTGCCAGGCATTGTGGTTTTCCCTTGCAGCCTTTGCAGAACCCTATCCCTATAAGGGGGATTGATGCTACACCTTTGGCTAAAAATAAGCCCCAGTTTTGGACACAGGACCATGCACATGGCACCAGCCCATCAGGAAGATTGTCGATTTCTGGTGTTGCAGAATTTGCATGATGTTATCGTGCTGGGTTTTCCGTGGTTGCAGGTACATAATCCTGTGTTGGATTGGAAATCTATGTCTGTGACTAGTTGGGGTTGTCAAAGGGTTCATAATGATGTTCCTTTGATGTCAATCTCCTCTTCTTCCTCTTCTGAAATTCCAGAGTTTTTGTCTGATTTTCAGGATGTATTTGATGGGCCCAAGTCCAGTTCCCTTCCACCGCACAGGGACTGTGATTGTGCTATTGACTTGATTCCAGGCAGTAAGTTTCCTAAGGGCCGACTTTTCAACCTGTCTGTGCCTGAACATACCGCCATGCGGAGTTATGTTAAGGAGTCTTTGGAGAAAGGGCATATTCGGCCATCTTCTTCACCGTTGGGAGCGGGTTTTTTCTTTGTTGCTAAGAAGGATGGCTCCTTGAGACCTCGTATTGATTATCGCCTCTTGAATAAGAAAACGGTCAAGTTTCAAAAACCTTTACCTTTGCTTTCCGATTTGTTTGCTAGGATTAAGGGGGCTAGTTGGTTTACGAAGATTGACCTTCGGGGGGCATATAATCTTGTTCGTATTAAGCAGGGTGATGAATGGAAAACTGCGTTTAATACGCCCGAAGGCCATTTTGAATACCTTGTGATGCCATTCGGGCTCACTAACGCTCCATCTGTTTTTCAATCCTTCATGCATGATATCTTCCGGACTTAGATTGATAAATTCTTGATTGTATATTTGGACGATATTTTGATTTTTTCCGATGATTGGAAGTCTCATGTGGAACAGGTCAGGATGGTATTTCAGATCCTTCGTGACAATGCTTTGTTTGTGAAGGGGTCTAAGTGTCTCTTTGGGGTGCAGAAGGTTTCTTTTTTGGGCTTTATTTTTTCTCCCTCATCTATGGAGATGGATCCTGTTAAGGTTCAGGCCATTCATGATTGGATTCAACCTACATCCGTGAAGAGCCTTCAGAAATTTTGGGGTTTTGCAAATTTTTATCGCCGTTTCATTGCTAACTTCTCCAGCGTGATTAAACCCTTGACTGATTTGACGAAAAAAGGCGCTGATGTGGCGAATTGGTCCTCTGCGGCTGTCTCTGCCTTACAGGAGCTTAAACGCCGATTTACTTCTGCTCCGGTGTTGCGCCAACCAGATGTTTCTCTTCCGTTTCAGGTTGAGGTTGACGCTTCTGAGATTGGGGAAGGGGCCATTTTGTCTCAGAGGGATTCTGTTGGTTCTTTGATGAAACCGTGTGCCTTCTTCTCCCGCAAGTTTTCGCCTGCTGAATGCAATTATGATGTCGGCAATCGGGAGTTGTTGGCTATGAAGTGGGTGTTTGAGGAGTGGCAACATTGGCTTGAGGGAGCTAAGCACCGTATTGTGGTCCTGACCGATCATAAGAATTTGATGTACCTCGAGTCTGCCAAACGGCTGAGTCCTAGACAGGCTCGATGGTCCTTGTTTTTTTCCCGTTTTGATTTTGTGGTTTCGTATCTTCCGTGTTCTAAGAATATTAAGGCTGATGCCCTTTCTAGGAGTTTTTTGCCTGATTCTCCTGAGGTCCTTGAACCAGTCGGCATTCTGAAAGAAGGGGTGGTCCTTTCTGCCATTTCCCCTGATTTACGGCGGGTTCTTCAGGAATTTCAGGCTGATAGACCTGACCGCTGTCCTGTGGGGAAATTGTTTGTTCCTGACAGATGGACTAGTAGAGTTATTTCTGAGGTTTACTGTTCTGTGTTGGCTGGTCATCCTGGTATTTTTGGTACCAGAGATTTGGTTGGTAGGTCCTTTTGGTGGCCGTCGTTGTCACGTGATGTGCGTTCTTTTGTGCAGACCTGTGGGACTTGTGCGCAGGCCAAGCCTTGTTGTTCCCGTGCTAGTGGGTTACTTTTGCCATTGCCGGTCCCTGAGAGGCCCTGCACGCATATTTCTATGGATTTTATTTCTGATCTTCCAGTTTCCCAGAGGATGTCGGTTATCTGGTTTGTTTGTGACCGGTTTTCTAAGATGGTTCATTTGGTGCCTTTGCCTAAATTGCCTTCCTCTTCAGAGTTGGTTCCGTTGTTTTTTCAGCATGTGGTTCGTTTGCATGGTATTCCGGAGAATATTGTGTCCGACAGAGGTTCCCAGTTTGTTTCTAGGTTTTGGCGGGCCTTTTGTGCTAGGCTGGGCATTGATTTGTCTTTTTCTTCTGCATTTCATCCTCAGACAAATGGCCAGACCGAGCGAACTAATCAGACTTTGGAGACTTATTTGAGATGCTTTGTGTCTGCTGATCAGGATGATTGGGTGGCCTTTTTGCCATTGGCCGAGTTTGCCCTTAATAATCGGGCTAGTTCGGCTACTTTGGTTTCGCCTTTTTTTTGTAATTTTGGTTTTCATCCTCATTTTTCTTCTGGGCAGATTGAGCCTTCCGACTGTCCTGGTGT
Organism: Ranitomeya variabilis; assembly: GCF_051348905.1. Taxonomy (NCBI): domain Eukaryota; kingdom Metazoa; phylum Chordata; class Amphibia; order Anura; family Dendrobatidae; genus Ranitomeya; species Ranitomeya variabilis. The sequence goes on along the minus strand of NC_135236.1, from coordinate 158,582,828 downwards.
GGATTCTGTGGTTGACAGGTTGCAGCAGATTTGGGCTCATGTGGTGGACAATTTGGTGTTGTCTCAGGAGGAGGCTCAACGTTTTGCTATCCGTCGTCGGTGTGTTGGTTCCCGGCTTCGGGTTGGGGATTTGGTTTGGTTGTCTTCCCGTCATGTTGTCTTTTCGATTGGCGCTTCCGGCCTCTTTTGCTATCCATAATGTCTTCCATAGATCTTTGTTGCGCAAATATGTGGTGCCCGTTGTTCCCTCTGTTGATCCTCCGGCCCCTGTTTTGGTTGATGTGGAGTTGGAGTATGTGGTTGAGAAGATTTTGGATTCTCGTTTTTCGAGGCGGAGGCTTCAGTACCTTGTCAAATGGAAGGGTTATGGCCAGGAGGATAATTCTTTGGTTTTTGCTTCTGATGTCCATGCTGCAGATTTGGTTCGTGCCTTTCATCTGGCTCGTCCTGATCGGCTGGGGGGCGCTGGTGAGGGTTCGGTGACCCCTCCTCAAGGGGGGGGGTACTGTTGTGAATTCTGCTTTTGGGCTCCCTCCGGTGGTTGTAGGTGGTAATGCAGTTGCCCCTGAGTTGCAGCCCTGGTCAGGGGTATCTGCTGATTGCAGTTCTGACTGGGGTATTTAGGCGTGCAGGATTCATTTGTCCTTGCCAGTTGTCAATTGTTCTTGGAAGGTTATGGACCTCTTCCTGGTTCCTCCTGCCTTCCTGCCAAATCAGCAAAGATAAGTGTCTGGTTTTTTTTTTCCTGTGGCACACATGCAGTGTGCTTCACAATTCAGTGCTATTCTTTGTGTTTTCTTGTCCAGCTTCGATTGTGTCAGTATTTTCTCAGTCTTGTTGGATTCTCTGGAGTGGCAGATATACACTCCATGTCTTTAGTTAGATTGTGGAACTTTTTGTATTATCTGCTGTGGATATTTTTGGAAGGGTTTTAATACTGACCGCCTAGTAATCTGTCCTATCCTTTCCTATTTAGCTAGAGTGGCCTCTTTTGCTAAATCCTGTTTCTACCTGCGTGTGTCTATTCTTCTTCTACTCACAGTCATTATTCGTGGGGGCTGCCTATCCTTTGGGGGTCTGCTCTGAGGCAAGGTAGCATTCCTATTTCCCTCTATAGGGGTATGTAGTCCTCCGGCTGTATCAAGGTGTCTAGGTTCGTGTTAGGCACACCCCACGGCTACTTCTGGTTGCGGTGTTAGTTCAGGATTGCGGTCAGTACAGGTTCCACCGACTCCAGAGAAAGTTTCATGCAGCTCCAAGGTCACCAGATCATAACAGCTATGGCAGCCATAAAATTCCTTCCGTTATCACTCACTACCTTGCCTGACTCAAGATGTACAGTGCCCAGCCATGACTGAGTTTCTTGCTGCTAGAACTCAGACAGAACTTCCACGGTGTGTCTGTTGTCGCCCAAACACTTCATTGCCAATACAGCCTGCTGACACTTGCCACTAGCTGTTCCATAATGGGACACCTCATGTGCAACAGTGGCAGCTGCGGATGGAGTGGTCGTGCGACTGCGGTCTGTGGACGAGCTATCGCTTCTGCTGGAGGATGAGGAGGAGGAGGGGGGACGAACACCTACAGCCAACTGTTTCCTAGACCGTGGGCTAGGAAGAACTGTCCCAATATTGCTGTCCCCTGTGGACCCTGCATCCACCACATTAACCCAGTGTGCCGTGATGGAGACGTAATGCCCCTGGCCATGCCTACTGGTCCATGCATCTGTTGTCAGGTGCACCTTTCTACTCACAGATTGCCTGAATGCATGTACAATGCGGTCTGTTACATGCTGGTGGAGGGCTGGGATGGCTTTTCTCGAAAAGAAGCGTTGACTGGGTAGCTCGTAGCATGGTACAGCGTAGTCCATCAGGGCTTTGAAAGCTTCGGTTTCAACTAAACGGTAGGGCATCATCTCTAACGGGATTAGTCTAGCATCTAGCAATGTGGGCGTTCAAACCCTGTGTACACGGATGCGAGGATGAGTACTTCCTTTTCCTAATGAGAGTCTCATGTAGGGTGAGCTGGACTGGAGAGCTGCATAGGGTGGAACTAGCGGGGGTGCCGGTGGACATGGCAGACTGAGAGAGTGTTGGTGATGGTATTCTTGCTGTTGCCCTACATACAGTGTTTCCTACCACGAACCTGGTGATTTCCTGACGGCTTTGGCCTTGCGACGAAACTGCCACATTTACTGCAGGTGGTGTGGTAAATGGTGGGCTTACAATGAGGGAAGGGATGTAGCATTGCTGACTAGCTTCATTGTGAGAGGGTGCTACAACGTTAAGGGATGTTTGGTAGTTAGTCCAGGCTTGCAAGTGCATGGTGGTTAAATGTCTACGCATGCAGCTTGTATTTAGATTTTTAACATTCTGACCTCTGCTGAAGGTCCTTGAGCATTTCTTACAGATGACTTTGCACTGATCATTTGGATCTTGGTTAAAAAAATACCAGACTGCACTCTTCCTATTGTCGGATACCTTTTCAGGCATTGCACACTGAGCTACTTTAACCGGATGGCCACGCTGTCCTACAACTGGTTTTGGTTTTGCCACACGTTTTTGACCAGATACGGGCCTGCCAGATGGAACCTGTTGCAATGTTGATGCCTGCTGCGGCTCCTCCTCTGCTTCAGAGCTACTGCCGCCTGCACCCTGTTCCCCCAATGGCTGCCAATTGGGGTCAACAACTGTGTCATCTATGACCTCCTCTTCTATGTCCTGGGCACCTTCCTCTGGGTCACCGTGTAAGCCGGTGCTATAGCGTTTGTGACGGGGCTTAATAGTGTCATCAGGGTAAGATTCTGGATCAGTACACTGCGAGGGCAATGTTCTGATCTGAGTCAAAGGAACAGCATAATAATCTGGCTGTGGCTATGCATCTGTGCACTCCATGTCCGATTCATCTTGTAATGGGCATGGCCTGTTAACAATTTCCCTTTCTAACCCAGGAACGGTATGTGTAAATAGCTCCATGGAGTAACCTGTTGTGTCGCCTGATGCATCCTTCTCTGTTGTTCTGGGTGAAGAACACAAGGAAGTGCCTTGTCCCTGACCGGGAACATCCACTGACGACGCACTGCTCTTACATTTGGCACTTTCCGAGGAGGAGGCGAAAGAGCTAGAGGCAGAGTCAGCAATGAAAGCCAAAACTTGTTCCTGCTGCTCCGGCTTTAAAAGCGGTTTTCCTACTCCCAGAAAAGGGAGCCTTCGAGGCCTTGTGTAGCCAGAAGATGACGCTGGCTCAACAACTTGAGACTTAGGTTCTATTTTGCTTTTCCCACTACCACCAGATGCTCCACCACCACCACCATCATTACCAGCTGGCAATGACCGCCCATGGCCACGACCTCTTCCACCAGACTTCCTCATTCTTGGAAAAATTAAACCAAACTAACAACCGTTATGTGGTCCTGTACAAGCAGGTAGAAGGTGTACGTAAACTTGTTGTGAATTAAAATCTCCCTTTTTTATGTGTGGGAGAATGCTGGAAAAAATGAGGCCCACTGTATTACACTACACAGTTTGATTGGCAGAAAGAGGCTGGCAGATATGCCACGAACAGGACTGACGCACGCAGATGCACACACTGGCAATAGAAATCTCACTCTTTATGTGTGGGAGAATGCAGGGAACAATCAGGCCCACTGGATTACACTACACAGTTTGATTGGCAGAAAGAGGCTGGCAGATATGCCACGAACAGGACTGACGCACGCAGATGTGCACACTGGCAATAGAAGTCTCACTCTTTATGTGTGGGAGAATGCAGGGAACAATCAGGCCCACTGGATTACACTACACAGTTTGATTGGCAGAAAGAGGCTGGCAGATATGCCACGAACAGGACTGACGCACGCAGATGCACACACTGGCAATAGAAATCTCACTCTTTATGTGTGGGAGAATGCAGGGAACAATCAGGCCCACTGGATTACACTACACAGTTTGATTGGCAGAAAGAGGCTGGCAGATATGCCACGAACAGGACTGACGCACGCAGATGTGCACACTGGCAATAGAAGTCTCACTCTTTATGTGTGGGAGAATGCAGGGAACAATCAGGCCCACTGGATTACACTACACAGTTTGATTGGCAGAAAGAGGCTGGCAGATATGCCACTAACAGGACTGACGCACGCAGATGCACACACTGTCAATAGAAATTTCCCTCTTTATGTGTGGGAGAATGCAGGATTTAATCAGGCCCACTATATCACAGTATATTTCCTGTGGCACAAAATGAATGACAGATACCACAGACAGCACTGGCACAGATTTGCCAAGATTATTCTCCCTTTATTTAATTTTTTTTTATTTTGATATGGGAGACAAGTGAATAAATCAGGCCCACTATATCACAGTATATTTCCTGTGGCACAAAATGAATGACAGATACCACAGACAGCACTGGCACAGATGCACTGATTGGCAATATAAATCTCCCTTCTTAGGTGTGGGACAGTGCAGAAAAATACAGGCCCACTGTTTTACACTACACAATTTCAGGGGCTGACAGTGGCTGGAAGATATTAAAAAAAAAAAAGGGACCATACTACAATTACTATCTCCCTACAATAATCTCTGAAAAGTATGGTAGGCAGCAATAAAAAGGACTGCTGCACACAAAAAATGAGGACAAACAAACAAGATAGCTGTGCAGAAAGGAAGGAGCAACAGGATTTGTGCTTTTAAAAAGCAGTTGGTTTGCACAGCGGCGTACACACAGCAACACAACGATCAGGGAGCCTTATAAGCTACAGAGCTGTTGCACAGAAATCTTGCCTCCACTGTCCCTGCAAACAAAAGGTGGTGTTGGACAGTGGAAATCGCTACAGCACAAGCGGTTTGGGGTTTAATATACCCTGCCTAATGCTATCCCTGCTTCTGACGAAGCGGCAGCAACCTCTCCCTATGCTCAGATCAGCAGCAGTAACATGGCGGTCGGCGAGAACACCCCTTTATAGCCCCTGTGACGCCGCAGAAAGCAAGCCAATCACTGCCATGCCCTTCTCTAAGATGGTGGGGACCAGGACCTATGTCATCACGCTGCCCACACTCTGCTTGCACCTTCATTGGCTGAGAAATGGCGCTTTAAGCGTGGACCGCATAGCCGATCCCACGCTGGGATCGGGTCGGGTTTCATGAAACCTGACTTTGCCAAAAACCGGCGACTTATGAAAATGACCGATCCGTTTCGTTCAACCCTAAAGAGGAGACAGTATGGTGAACAGGGGGATGTGAGAGGAGACAGTATGAGGAGGGAAGGGAATAGTGTGAGGAGACAGTATGCAGGGAGAAAAGTGAGTGGGCACAGAATAGAAACTGAGTAATGGGGGCGTAGCATGGAAGGACAGTGTAAAGGCACAGCCAAGACGGGACAGTATACCAAGAAGAGGGAGTGTGATGAGAGAGTACAGTATATAGAGACTGAGCCCTATAAGGGGGACATGGTATGAGAGGACAGTGTGAAGAGAAGGCGGTATGGAAAGGAGAGGTCAGTGTGAAGAGCATGTACCATACGAGGGACAGTGTGGGGGTCATATTTTGTGCAGACAATATAGTGAAAGGCAATTTTTTATTCAGGAGCATTTCAATGACACTTCTATCTTTAAGGATATCATGTGGAAATTTTCTGCAAAAGAGCGGAGAAAATGGAAGTCTGCAGATACGAGCTGTGGATGAGAAAACTCATCATGGGGTCTGGACAAGATGAAGAAAAGAAGAACGGCTCCAGAGATGACGTCATCTATAAGGTACCGGGATGTAACTGTTATTTGTGATGCTAATAGTGTTGAGCGATACCTTCCGATACTTGAAAGTATTGGTATCGGAAAGTATCGGCCGATACCGGCAAAGTATCGGATCTAATCCGATACCGATACCCGATACCAATACAAGTCAATGGGACACCAAGTATCGGACGGTATCCTGTATGGTTCCCAGGGTCTGAAGGAGAGGAAACTCTCCTTCAGGCCCTGGGATCCATATCAATGTGTAAAAGAAAGAATTAAAATAAAAAATAGGGATATACTCACCCTCTGACGCGCCCTGGACTTTACCGCCGTAACCGGGAGCCGTTGTACCTAAGAATGCGCGCTTGAAGGGCCTTAGATGACGTCACGGTGCTCTGATTGGTCCGTAGCGGTCGCGTGACTGCTACGCGACCAATCACAAAGCCGTGACGTCACCTAAGGTCATCACGCCCTCTGACCTGAACGTCACAGGCAGAGGATGTGGAGGACTGAGCAGCGCGCATCGGTGGAACGGGACAGGTAAATATTGCATACTCACCCTCCTGGCTCATCCCTGCTTCTCCGTTGGAGATCGCGGTGTGCGTTCAGTGCTTGCGCATACCGCGATCTCCTGGGAGCGTCACTCTGTGGGGTCCAGACTGCGCCAGCGCTTGCGCAGTCTATAAAGGCTTCAGACAGAGTGAAGCTCCCAGCATGGTATATTGATACATTTGTTATTAATTGTTGGGCTTGCTTTTTACCTTTACTCTAGTTGCTTCTGCTATTAGCTGTATAATATTTTTAATATATAATACTATTATTATTTTCAATAAAAATTATCTAGTAAAATATTGTTGCTTACTGCACATTTTTTTGGGAGGATTTCTTTGCCAGTTTGTTCATGACAAATTTGATTGTACATACAATTGGTTTCCTTTCTGATTGAAGAGTTGGAATATGCAATATCTAGCTGATTTTAGAACCTTGGTTCTTTTGGCAGACCGCTTTCAAGTCTATATTAGTCATGAATGGTTCAGATTGAAATATCCCTTTAAATCTGCCATCACACTAGCAGTATTTGGTCGGTATTTTACATCAGTATTTGTAAGCCAAAACCAGAAGTGGAACAATTAGAGGAAAAGTATAATAGAACCATATGCACCACTTCTGCATTTATCACCCACTCCTAGTTTTGGCTCGGAAATACTGATGTAAAATACTGACCAAATACTGCTAGTGTGACGGCAGCCTAAAGGAGTATATTTCACCAAAAAGGCAGAAAAGTTTTCATTGCTACATTTTACACATTGCAATGAAAAATTGATCCAGCAAGGCTGTCATGGCTCCGAAATAAACTGAAGTCATTACACTAGTGTGAACAGAACCAAATTTAAATTTTGAGCATCTGCAATATGAGATTGTGTAATTCTTTATAAGATTTTCTCTAGTATGCCTCATTGCTTAGCTACATAAAGGAGCTCTAAGAAACAGATTTACATAATCATAGAGTATATTTGAGAAATATGGGTGTCTTTTTACTATCCCAGAAATTGCAAGTTCTATTAGGAAAATGCAAAACTAACAAATTAAACATTCCATTATAACTGTGATATACTACGTAAAATAGTCATATCAAAAATAAGTAAGCTAACTTTACAATTTGCTGCAAAATATAAGACAAACCCTGTACCTACCAGAGAATTAGTAATGTTTAGCTTAGGGGGAATCCATTAAATATACTTTTTATTGGAACACATGTCAAGAAAATCTAATTATTGAAAAGCAGTATATTTGCTATTGTAAAATGATTTCTGCAAAGAATCCTATTTTTATTGCAGAAAATAATATGATATCAAAAAGTAGCTGTGAAAAGAGAAAATTAAACTGGATACTTTATCAGCAATTCTGTAAAGGTTTTAAATTAAAAAAAATCAAATGGCATGTGAAGATGGAAAAATAATTTTATTTATATCTCCAAGCAAGAGTGTTTGAGAATATATGTAACACAGGTTAGAGACAATTCTGAAGAAATACACTTTTACTTCCCTTCTATTTTTAAAGAGTCGGTTTATGAAGACAACATCCCTAAGTAATGGAGCTAACTCAGAAATTTGCTGATTACCTATAGTCCGGCTTTAAACATAGCCTTGTCCTTTAATGTATTATAGTAGATGAAAGTTTTGGGGAGCTATGTATTTCTCATATAGAAACTGAAAAGTAATATTTTATGGCATGAAATTAAAACAGTCACCCATGCAATAAACGAAAATGCAGCGTTTGCTAGAGCCAGAGCTGCTGATACTTAGCTGTTTCCTGATTTAGTTGCAGAAGTTGGGCACATGGAAAAAAAATATCTTTACAGAATAGCAGATGACTGTTACTGAAAATAATCTCTATACAAAGACCAACATTGATATTACTGTCATATGGTGACCAAATAGTGGTAGGTACCAGTACTGCAGAACATATAGGAGATTACTGTACAGTTATATATAAACAAAATTTACAGCTGACGCTCTTTCTGATAGAATCACTTATTTTTCCATCTGGTCCAGACAGATATGGCAACTTCTTCCACACAGGACTCAGCTGCAGAGGATACAACAAAGACACATTTGACTTCTCACAATCTTGCCTTACACCGGCGTGTACTATGGAGGACAGAGAATGAACTTCAATCCAATATTGCGGCCAGCATGCAGCCAGCGGGTAAGGAAAGGGTGAATTAAACACCCGAAAACCCCGCCCATATGACCCAAAACTGGTCCCGCCAAATTCAGGTGACAGCTTCCCTTTAATGTACACTGCACCCCATCTTGACTGAAAAAAAAAACAGAAAGGTAGAAATTTTGGTTGGGTGAAGCCATTTATTGTCAAACTACGGTGTTTTTTATTTTAAAATCATAATGACAGCCCAAAACATCCGATTGACCCGGATCAAAAGTTCACATACCCCATACCTTAATACCATGTATTGCCTCCTCTAACATCAATGACAGCTTGAAGTCTTTTGTGGTAGTTGGAGATGAGGTTCTTTATTTTCTCAGATGGTAAAGCTGCCCACTTTTCTTGGCAAAAAGCCTCCAGTTCCTGTAAATTCCTGGGTTGTCTAGCATGAACTGCATGCTTGAGATCTCCCCAGAGTAGCTCAATGTTAAGGTCAGGAGACTGAGATGGCCACTCCAGAACCTTCACGTTGTTCTGCTGTAGCCAATGACAGATTGAATTGGCCTTGTCTTTTGGATCGTTGTCATGTTGGAACGTCCAAGTACATCCCATGTGCATCTTCCTGGCTGATGAATGCAAATTTGCCTCCAATATTTTCTGATTAAGTGCTACATTCATCTTTCCTTCAACTTTTACCAAGTTTCCTGTGCCTTTGCAGCTAACACATCCCCAAAACATCAGTGATCTACCACAGTGCTTTACAGTAGAAATGGTGTTCCTTTCATCATTGGCCTTGTTGACCTCTCTCCAATTGTAACGTTTATGGTTGTGGCCAAAAACTTCAATTTTGGTCTCCTTACTCCAAATTACATTGTTCCAGAAGTTTAAAGGTTTGTCTCTGTGCTGTTTTGCTTACTGTAAGAGAGATACTTTGTGGCATTTGTGCAGTAATGGCTTTCTTCTGGCCACTCAACCATACAGTGGTTTACCCCCACATATGGGGTATTAGCGTACTCAGGACAAGCTGGGCAACAACTATTTGGGTCCAATTTCTCCTCCTACCCTTGTGAAAATAAAAAAATGCTTGCTAAAACATCATTTTTGAGGAAAGAAAAATGATTTTTTATTTTCACAGCTCTGCATTGTAAACTTCTGTGAAGCACTTGGGGGTTCAAAGTGCTCACCACATATCTAGATAATTTCCGTTGGGGGTCTAGTTTCCAAAATGGGGTCACTTGTGGGGGGTTTCTACAGTTTAGGCATATCAGGGGCTCTGCAAACGCAACGTGTTGCACGCAGACCATTCCATCAAAGTCTGCATTTCAAAAGCTACTACTTCCCTTCCGAGCCCCGACGTGTGCCCAAACAGTTGTTTACCCCCACATATGGGGTATCTGTGTACTCAGGACAAACTGGGCAACAACTATTGGGGTCCAATTTCTTCTGTTACCCTTGCGAAAATAAAAAATTGCTTGCTAAAACATCATTTTTGAGGAAAGAAAAATGATTTTTTATTTTCACGACTGCGTTGTAAACTTCTGTGAAGCACTTGGGGGTTCAAAGTGCTCACCACATAACTAGATAAGTTCCTTGGGGGGTATAGTTTCCAAAATGGGGTCACTTGTGGGGAGTTTCTACTGTTTAGGCACATCAGGGGCTCTGCAAACGCAACATGATGCCCCCAGACCATTCCATCAAAGTCTGCATTTCAAAAGTCACTATTTCCCTTCCGAGCCCTGACGTGTGCCCAAACAGTGGTTTACCCCGACATATGGGGTATCAGTGTACTCAGGACAAACTGCGCAACAACTTTTGGGGTCCAATTTCTACTGTTACTTTTGTGAAAATAAAAAATTGAGGGCTAAAAAATAATTTTTGAGGAAATAAAAATTATTTTTTATTTTCACGGCTCTGCGTTATAAACTTCTGTGAAGCACTTGGTGGTTTAAAGTGGTCACCGCACATCTATATTAGTTCCATGGGAGGTCTAGTTTCCAAAATGGGGTCAAAAGTGGGGAAGCTCCAATGTTTAGGCACACAGGGGCTCTCCAAACGCGACATGGTGTCCGCTGTCATGTTCCCAATGGCAGGGAATTAAACACATAACGCGGGCAAAAACAGGACGAGCTCTAGGGTGATGGAACCTGAGCTGACCGCGATCCTGAACCTCAACACTCAACTAACAGCAGCCGGGGAACGTTCCTGGGGGGACTCTAGACGTCTCGCGCCAGCCGGAGATCTAGCTACCCCTATCAGAAGAATCACAGACCTATCTTACCTCCAGAGAAATATTCCCACAGAAATAGCAGCCCCCCACATATAATGACGGTGAAATGAGAGGAAGGCACAAACGTAGTTATGAAAACAGATTCAGCAAAATGAGGCCCGCTTAAGCTAGATAGCACAGGATACAAAAGGTGAACTGCGCGGTCAGCTTAAAACCCTTCAAAATACCATCCTGAAATTACTTGAACTCATGTGCCAACTCATGGTACATGAGTGGTAATTTCAGCCCACTAGAGCAACCAGCAGCAGAGAATTACATATCTGCAAGCTGGACTAAAAACATGAAAGCAAACATGAAACAGGGAAATCCAGACTTAGCTTGTCTTGAAGGCCTAGGAGCAGGTAGCAAAGGTAACAGAGACACACTGATACATTGATAGCCGGCAAGGGAATGACTGGAAAGCCAGGTTAAATAGGAAACACCCAGCCTCTGATGGACAGGTGGAAACCAGAGACCGCAACCCACCAAAGTCACCCAGTACCAGCTGTAACCACCAGAGGGAGCCCAAAAACAGAATCCACAACAGTACCCCCCCCTTGAGGAGGGGTCACCGAACCCTCACGAGAACCCCCAGGGCAATCAGGATGAGCTCTATGGAAGGCGCGGACCAAATCAGTCGCATGAACATCAGAGGCGACCACCCAGGAATTATCCTCCTGACCATAACCCTTCCACTTAACCAAATACTGGAGTTTACGTCTGAAACACGAGAATCCAAGATCTTCTCAACAACATACTCCAATTCTCCCTCCACCAGCACCGGAGCAGGAGGCTCAACCGAAGGAACAACGGGCACCTCATACCTCCGCAATAACGACCGATGGAACACATTATGAATAGCAAACGATGCCGGGAGATCCAAACGAAAAGATACAGGGTTAAGAATCTCCAAGATCTTATAAGGACCGATGAACCGAGGCTTGAACTTAGGAGAAGAGACCTTCATAGGGACAAAATGAGAAGACAACCACACCAAGTCCCCAACAAGAAGTCGGGGACCCACGCGGCGACGGCGATTAGCAAACTGCTGAGTCTTCTCCTGAGACAACTTCAAATTGTCCACCACCTGATTCCAAATCTGATGTAGCCTGTCCACCACCATGTCCACTCCAGGACAATCCGAAGGCTCCACCTGACCAGAGGAAAAATGAGGATGAAACCCCGAATTACAAAAGAAAGGAGAAACCAAAGTAGCAGAACTAGCCCGATTATTAAGGGCAAATTCGGCCAGTGGCAAAAAGGCAACCCAGTCATCTTGATCAGCAGAAACAAAACACCTTAAATAAGTTTCCAAGGTCTGATTAGTTCGCTCCGTCTGGCCATTCGTCTGAGCATGGAATGCAGATGAGAAAGACAAATCAATGCCCATCTTAGCACAAAACGTCCGCCAAAATCTAGACACAAACTGGGATCCCCTGTCAGAAACGATATTCTCCGGAATCCCATGCAAACGAACCACGTTCTGAAAAAATAAAGGGACCAACTCAGAGGAGGAAGGCAACTTAGGCAAGGGTACCAAATGAACCATCTTAGAAAAGCGGTCACACACAACCCAGATAACGGACATTTTCTGTGAAACAGGGAGATCTGAAATAAAATCCATGGAAATGTGCGTCCAAGGCCTCTTCGGGATAGGCAAGGATAACAACAACCCACTGGCCCGAGAACAGCAAGGCTTAGCCCGAGCACAAACTTCACAAGACTGCACAAAGGTGCGCACATCCCTTGACAAGGAAGGCCACCAAAAAGACCTGGCCACCAAGTCTCTAGTACCAAATATTCCAGGATGACCAGCCAACACAGAAGAATGGACCTCGGAGATGACTCTACTGGTCCAATCATCCGGAACAAACAGTCTTTCTGGTGGACAACGATCAGGTTTATCCTCCTGAAACTCCTGCAATGCACGTCGCAAGTCTGGGGAGACGGCGGACAATATTACCCCATCCCTAAGGATACCAGTAGGCCCAGAGTCTCCAGGAGAGTCAGGCACAAAACTCCTGGAAAGAGCATCTGCCTTCACATTCTTTGAACCTGGCAGGTATGAAACCACAAAATTGAAACGAGAAAAAAACAACGACCAACGAGCCTGTCTAGGATTCAGACGCCTGGCAGACTCAAGGTAAATCAGATTTTTGTGATCAGTCAAGACCACCACACGATGTCTAGCACCCTCAAGCCAATGACGCCACTCCTCAAATGCCCACTTCATGGCCAAAAGCTCCCGATTACCCACATCATAATTGCGCTCGGCGGGCGAGAATTTTCTAGAAAAGAACGCACATGGCTTCATCACAGAGCCATCGGAACTTCTCTGTGACAAAACCGCCCCCGCTCCAATCTCGGAAGCATCAACCTCAACCTGAAAAGGAAGTGAAACATCTGGTTGACATAACACAGGAGCAGAAGAAAACCGGCGCTTAAGTTCCTGAAAGGCCTCCACAGCCGTAGGAGACCAATTAGCAACATCAGCACCCTTTTTAGTCAAATCAGTCAAAGGTTTAACAACACTGGAAAAATTAGTAATGAACCGACGATAAAAATTAGCAAAACCCAAGAACTTCTGAAGACTCTTAACAGATGTAGGTTGTGTCCAGTCACAAATCGCCTGAACCTTGATGGGATCCATCTCAATAGTAGAAGGAGAAAAAATGTACACCAAAAAAGAAATCTTCTGGACTCCGAAGAGACATTTTGAGCCCTTCACAAACAGAGAATTGGCCCGCAGGACTTGAAACACCTTCCTGACCTGTAGAACATGAGACTCCCAGTCATCAGAAAACACCAAAATATCATCCAAATACACAATCATAAACTTATCCAGATATTCACGGAAAATATTGTGCATAAAGGACTGAAAGACTGAAGGAGCATTAGAAAGTCCAAAAGGCATTACCAAATACTCAAAATGGCCCTCAGGCGTATTAAATGCGGTTTTCCACTCATCACCCTGCTTTATCCGCACAAGATTATACGCACCGCGAAGATCTATCTTAGAGAACCACCTAGCCCCCTTAATGCGAGCAAACAAATCAGTCAATAATGGCAATGGATACTGATATTTGACTGTAATCTTATTCAGAAGGCGATAATCTATACAAGGCCTCAACCATCTTTTTTTGCCACAAAAAAAACCTGCTCCCAGAGGGGACGAAGATGGACGAATATGTCCCTTTTCCAAGGACTCCTTAATATAATTCCGCATAGCAGTATGCTCTGGCACTGACAGATTAAATAATCGACCCTTAGGGAACTTACTGCCAGGAATTAATTCTATAGCACAGTCACAATCCTTATGAGGAGGGAGCGAATTAAGCTTAGGCTCCTCAAAAACATCCCGATAGTCAGAAAAAAACGCAGGGACCTCAGAAGGAGTAGATGAAGCGATTGAAATCAGAGGTGCATCATCATAAACCCCCTGACATCCCCAGCTTAACACAGACATTGTTTTCCAATCCAGGACTGGATTATGAGTTTGTAACCATGGCAGACCAAGCACTAGTACATCATGTAAATTATACAGTACAAGGAAGCGAATCACCTCCTGATGAACGGGAGTCATGTGCATGGTCACTTGTGTCCAGTACTGCGGTTTATTCATAGCCAATGGTGTAGAGTCAATTCCCTTCAAAGGAATAGGAACTTCCAGAGGCTCCAGACTAAAACCGCAGCGTTTGGCAAATGACCAATCCATAAGACTCAGGGCAGCGCCCGAATCCACATAGGCATCGACGGAAATGGATGACAGTGAACAAATCAGAGTTACAGACAAAATGAACTTAGACTGCAGGGTACTAATGGCAAAAGATTTATCAACCTTTTTTGTGCGTTTAGAGCATGCTGATATAACATGAGCTGAATCACCACAATAAAAACACAATCCATTTTTCCGCCTATAATTTTGCCGTTCACTTCTGGACTGAATTCTATCACATTGCATAGTCTCAGGTGCCTGTTCAGAAGACACCGCCAACTGGTGCACAGGTTTGCGCTCCCGTAAACGCTGATCAATCTGAATGGCCATAGCCATAGACTCATTCAGACCTGTAGGCGCAGGGAACCCCACCATAATATCCTTAATGGCCTCAGAAAGACCATCTCTGAAGTTTGCAGCCAGGGCGCACTCATTCCACTGAGTAAGCACCGACCATTTCCGAAATTTTTGACAATATACTTCTGCTTCATCATGCCCCTGAGAGGGGGCTAATAAAGCCTTTTCAGCCTGAATCTCCAGGTTAGGTTCCTCATAAAGCAATCCCAGTGCCAGAAAAAACACATCCACACTGAGCAATGCAGGATCCCCTGGTGCCAATGCAAATGCCCAATTCTGAGGGTCGCCCCGCAGGAAAGATATTACAATCTTGACCTGCTGAGCAGGGTCTCCAGAGGAGCGAGATTTCAAAGAAAGAAACAATTTGCAATTGTTCCTGAAATTCAGGAAGGTAGATCTATCTCCAGAAAAAAACTCTGGAATAGGAATTCTAGGTTCAGACATAGGAGTGTGAACAACAAAATCCTGTATGTTTTGAACTTTTGCAGCAAGATTATTCAGGCTGGAAGCCAAACTCTGGACATCCATGTTAAACAGCTAAGGTCAGAGCCATTCAAGGGTTAAGAGGAGGTAAGAAGCAGCTAGACAGCAATTAAGGGCTAGGCAGCAAAACTCTGAGGAAAAAAAAAAAAATTCCCTTCAACACTTCTTTTTCTCCTGCTTCAGCCCAAACAATTAACACTTTGTGGGCCGGCTATACTGTCATGTTCCCAATGGCAGGGAATTAAACACATAACACGGGCAAAAACAGGACGAGCTCTAGGGTGATGGAACCTGAGCTGACCGCGATCCTGAACCTCAACACTCAACTAACAGCAGCCGGGGAACGTTCCTGGGGGGACTCTAGACGTCTCGGGCCAGCCGGAGATCTAGCTACCCCTATCAGAAGAATCACAGACCTATCTTGCCTCCAGAGAAATATTCCCACAGAAATAGCAGCCCCCCACATATAATGACGGTGAAATGAGAGGAAGGCACAAATGTAGTTATGAAAACAGATTCAGCAAAATGAGGCCCGCTTAAGCTAGATAGCAGAGGATACAAAATGTGAACTGCGCGGTCAGCTTAAAACCCTTCAAAATACCATCCTGAAATTACTTGAACTCATGTGCCAACTCATGGTACATGAGTGGTAATTTCAGCCCACTAGAGCAACCAGCAGCAGAGAATTACATATCTGCAAGCTGGACTAAAAACATGAAAGCAAACATGAAACAGGGAAATCCAGACTTAGCTTGTCTTGAAGGCCTAGGAGCAGGTAGCAAAGGTAACAGAGACACACTGATACATTGATAGCCGGCAAGGGAATGACAGGAAAGCCAGGTTAAATAGGAAACACCCAGCCTCTGATGGACAGGTGGAAACCAGAGACCGCAACCCACCAAAGTCACCCAGTACCAGCTGTAACCACCAGAGGGAGCCCAAAAACAGAATCCACAACAGTCCGCTAACGATTGGAGCTAATTTTTCATTCAAAAAGTCAAATGGCGCTCCTTCCCTTCCGAGCCCTGCTGTGTGCCCAAACAGTGGTTTACCCCCACATGTGAGCTATCAGTGTACTCCGGAGAAATTGCCCAATAAATTTTAGGATCCATTTTATCCTGTTGCCCATGTGAAAATTAACAAATTGAGGCTAAAAGAAATTTTTTGTGAAAAAAAAGTACTTATTCATTTTTACAGATCAATTTGTGAAGCACCTTGGGGTTCAAAGTGCTCACTATGCATCTAGATAAGTTCCTTGGGGGGTCTAGTTTCCAAAATCGGGTCACTTGTGGGGGAGCTCCAATGCTTAGGCACACAGGGGCTCTCCAAACGCGACATGGTGTCCGCTAACGATTGGAGCTAATTTTTCATTCAAAAGTCAAATGGTGCTCCTTCCTTTCTGAGCCTTGCCGTGTGCACAAACAGTGGTTTGTGACCACATATGAGGCATCGGTGTACTCAGGAGAAATTGCCCAACAAATTTTAGGATCCATTTCATCCTGTTACCCATGTAAAAATGAAAAAATTGAGGCTAAAATAAATTTTTTGTGAAAAAAAAGTACTTTTTCTTTTTAAGGATCAATTTGTGAAGCACCTGGGGGTTCAAAGTGCTCACTATGCATCTAGGTAAGCTCCTTGGGGGGTCTAGTTTCCAAAATGGGGTCACTTGTGGGGGAGCTTCAATGTTTCGGCACACAGGGGCTCTCTGTCATGGTTCTCAATGGCAAGAGACCGTAGTAAAGCATACAAAAGGACTAGCTCTTGGAAGATGGGAACTCGAGCTGACTGTGAGCTAAACCTACCGCACAACTAACAGTGGCCGGGTAGCATGCCTACGTTTTATCCCTAGACGCCCAGCGCCAGCCAGAGGACTGACTGACCCTAGCAGAGGAAAATACAGACCTGGCTTACCTCTAGAGAAATTTTCCCCAAAAGGCAGACAGTAGCCCCCACATATATTGTCGGTGATTTTAGAGGAAAATGACACACGAAGTATGAAGATAGGTTTAGCAAATTGAGGTCCGCTTACTAGATAGTAGGAAGACAGAAAAGGGAACTTCACAGTCAGCTGAAAACCCTTTCAAAACACCATCCCGAAATTACTTTAAAACTCTAATATCAACTCATGACACCAGAGTGGCAATTTCAGCTCACAAGAGCTTCCAGCCTCATAAATATTCAAAAACAGAGAACTGGAACAAAAATGCAAAACAATCTTAGGACTACAAGTCCAACTTAGCTGATAGTAGTCTAGGAGCAGGAACATGCAACAGAAAGGCTTCTGGTAACATTGTTGGCCGGCATAGAAATGACTGAGGAGCAAGGCTAAATAGAAACTCCCACATCCTGATGGAAACAGGTGAACAGAGGAGATGAAGCACACAAGTTCAGTACCACCAGTAACCACCGGGGGAGCCAGAAACCAAATTCACAACAGTACCCCCCCCTCAAGGAGGGGGCACCGAACCCTCACCAGAACCACCAGGGCGATCAGGATGAGCCCTATGAAAGGCACGGACCAAATCGGAGGCATGAACATCAGAGGCTGTCACCCAAGAATTATCCTCCTGACCGTAGCCCTTCCACTTGACCAAATACTGAAGTCTCCATCTGGAAACACGGGAGTCCAAGATCTTCTCGACAACGTACTCCAACTCACCCTCAACCAACACCGGAGCAGGAGGCTCAACGGAAGGCACAACCGGTACCTCATACCTGCGCAACAATGACCGATGGAAGACATTATGAATAGAATAAGATGCAGGGAGGTCCAAACGAAAGGACACAGGGTTAAGAATCTCCAATATCTTGTACGGGCCGATGAACCGAGGCTTAAACTTAGGAGAAGAAACCTTCATAGGGACAAAACGAGAAGACAACCACACCAAGTCCCCAACACAAAGACGAGGACCAGCACGACGACGGCGGTTGGCAAACTGCTGAGTCTTCTCCTGGGACAACTTCAAATTGTCCACCACATGCCCCCAAATCTGATGCAACCTCTCCACCACAGCATCCACTCCAGGACAATCCGAAGACTCCACCTGACCGGAAGAGAAACGAGGATGAAACCCCGAATTACAGAAGAAAGGAGAAACCAAGGTGGCAGAACTAGCCTGGTTATTGAGGGCAAACTCCGCCAAGGGCAAAAAGGCAACCCAATCATCCTGATCCGCAGACACAAAACACCTCAAATAAGTCTCCAAGGTCTGATTAGTTCGCTCGGTCTGGCCATTAGTCTGAGGATGGAAAGCAGACGAGAAAGACAAATCTATGCCCATCCTAGCACAGAACGCCCGCCAAAATCTAGACACGAATTGGGTTCCCCTGTCAGAAACGATATTCTCCGGAATACCATGCAAGCGAACCACATTTTGAAAAAACAGAGGAACCAGCTCGGATGAGGAAGGCAATTTAGGCAAGGGGACCAAATGGACCATCTTAGAGAAACGGTCACACACCACCCAGATGACAGACATCTTCTGAGAAACAGGGAGATCAGAAATAAAATCCATGGAGATGTGAGTCCAAGGCCTCTTCGGAATAGGCAAAGATAACAACAATCCACTAGCCCGAGAACAACAAGGCTTGGCCCGAGCACAAACATCACAAGACTGCACAAAACCTCGCACATCTCGCGACAGGGAAGGCCACCAGAAGGACCTAGCCACCAAATCCCTGGTACCAAAGATTCCAGGATGACCAGCTAACGCAGAAGAATGGACCTCCAAGATGACTCTACTGGTCCAATCATCCGGAACAAACAGTCTACCAGGCGGGCAACGATCAGGTCTATCCGCCTGAAACTCCTGCAAGACCCGTCGCAAGTCTGGGGAAACAGCAGATAATATCACTCCATCCTTAAGGATACCTGTAGGTTCAGAATTACCAGGGGAATCAGGCTCAAAACTCCTAGAAAGGGCATCCGCCCTCACATTCTTAGAACCCGGTAGGTAAGAAACCACAAAATTAAACCGAGAGAAAAATAACGACCAGCGCGCCTGTCTAGGATTCAGGCGCCTGGCAGACTCAAGATAAATCAAATTCTTGTGGTCGGTCAATACCACCACCTGATGTCTAGCCCCCTCAAGCCAATGACGCCACTCCTCAAAAGCCCACTTCATAGCCAAGAGCTCCCGATTACCAATATCATAATTTCGCTCAGCGGGCGAAAATTTACGAGAAAAGAACGCGCAAGGTCTCTTCACGGAGCAGTCGGAACTTTTCTGCGACAAAACCGCCCCAGCTCCGATTTCTGAAGCGTCGACCTCAACCTGAAAAGGAAGAGTAACATCAGGCTGACGCAATACAGGGGCGGAAGAAAAGCGGCGCTTAAGCTCCCGAAAGGCCTCCACAGCAGCAGGGGACCAATCAGCAACATCAGCACCCTTCTTAGTCAAATCAGTCAACGGCTTAGCAACATCAGAAAAACCAGTTATAAATCGACGATAAAAATTAGCAAAGCCCAAAAACTTCTGAAGGCTCTTAAGAGAAGAGGGTTGCGTCCAATCACAAATAGCCTGAACCTTGACAGGGTCCATCTCAATGGAAGAGGGGGAAAAAATGTACCCCAAAAACGAAATCTTTTGAACCCCAAAAACACACTTAGAACCCTTTACACACAAGGAATTAGAGCGCAAAACCTGAAAAACCCTCCTGACCTGTTGGACATGAGAGTCCCAGTCATCCGAAAAAATCAAAATATCATCCAGATACACAATCATAAATTTATCCAAATATTCACGGAAAATGTCATGCATAAAAGACTGAAAGACTGAAGGGGCATTTGAAAGACCAAAAGGCATTACTAAATACTCAAAATGGCCCTCAGGCGTATTAAATGCGGTTTTCCACTCATCCCCCTGCTTAATTCGCACTAAATTATACGCCCCACGAAGATCAATCTTAGAGAACCACTTGGCCCCCTTTATTCGAGCAAACAAATCAGTAAGCAGTGGCAAAGGATACTGATATTTAACCGTGATTTTATTCAAAAGCCGATAATCAATACACGGCCTCAAAGAGCCATCTTTTTTAGATACAAAGAAAAAACCGGCTCCTAAGGGAAATGACGAAGGACGAATATGTCCCTTTTCCAAGGACTCCTTAATATATTCCCGCATAGCAGCATGTTCAGGCACAGATAGATTAAATAAACGACCCTTTGGAAACTTACTGCCCGGAATCAGATCTATGGTACAATCGCAATCTCTGTGCGGAGGTAGTGAACCAAGTTTAGGCTCCTCAAAAACGTCACGATAATCAGATAAAAATTCCGGAATCTCAGAGGGAATAGATGACGAAATGGAAACCAAAGCTACGTCCCCATGAGTCCCCTGACATCCCCAGCTTAACACAGACATTGCTTTCCAGTCGAGGACTGGGTTATGAGATTGCAGCCATGGCAATCCAAGCACCAACACATCATGTAGATTATACAACACAAGGAAGCGAATCTCCTGGTGATCCGGATTAATACGCATAGTTACTTGTGTCCAGTATTGTGGTTTATTACTAGCCAATGGCGTGGAGTCAATACCCTTCAGAGGTATAGGAACTTCCAGAGGCTCTAAATTAAACCCACAGCGTTTGGCAAAGGACCAATCCATAAGACTCAAAGCGGCGCCAGAGTCGACATAGGCGTCCGCGGTAATAGACGATAAAGAGCAAATCAGGGTCACAGATAGAATAAACTTAGACTGTAAAGTGCCAATTGAAACAGACTTATCAACCTTCTTAGTACGTTTAGAGCATGCTGATATAACATGAGTTGAATCACCACAATAGAAGCATAACCCATTTTTTCGCCTAAAATTCTGTCGTTCGCTTCTGGACAGAATTCTATCACATTGCATAATCTCTGGCGCCTTCTCAGTAGACACCGCCAAATGGTGCACAGGTTTGCGCTCCCGCAAACGCCGATCAATCTGAATAGCCATTGTCATGGACTCATTCAGACCTGTAGGCACAGGGAACCCCACCATAACATCTTTAATGGCATCAGAGAGACCCTCTCTGAAATTCGCCGCCAGGGCGCACTCATTCCACTGAGTAAGCACAGACCACTTACAAAATTTTTGGCAGTATATTTCAACCTCATCTTGCCCTTGAGACAGGGCCATCAAGGCTTTTTCAGCCTGAATCTCTAAATGAGGTTCCTCATAAAGCAACCCCAAAGCCAGTAAAAACGCATCCACATTGAGCAACGCAGGATCCCCTGGTGCCAAAGCAAATGCCCAATCCTGAGGGTCGCCCCGGAGCAAGGAAATTACAATCCTGACCTGCTGTGCAGGATCTCCAGCGGAGCGAGATCTCAGAGACAAAAATAATTTACAATTATGTTTGAAATTCTGGAAGCGAGATCTATCCCCGGAGAAAAATTCAGGTAAAGGAATTCTAGGTTCAGATATAGGAGCATGAATTACAAAATCCTGTAAAAATTGAACCTTCATAGCGAGATTATCCAAACCAATAGCTAAACTCTGAGGATCCATTTTAATCAGGTGAAATCAGAACCATTCAAGGATTAGAAGGAGAGAGAGACGAAGGCTGCAGTAAGCAGAGATGCAAGTGAATCAACTAATGAGCAAACTCAGAAAAAAAAAAAAAATTCTCTGCAGACTTCTTTTCTCTCCTTTCTTCTGCCAATTATTTTAACTCTTGGCCGGCCAAACTGTCATGGTTCTCAATGGCAAGAGACCGTAGTAAAGCATACAAAAGGACTAGCTCTTGGAAGATGGGAACTCGAGCTGACTGTGAGCTAAACCTACCGCACAACTAACAGTGGCCGGGTAGCGTGCCTACGTTTTATCCCTAGACGCCCAGCGCCAGCCGGAGGACTGACTGACCCTAGCAGAGGAAAATACAGACCTGGCTTACCTCTAGAGAAATTTTCCCCAAAAGGCAGACAGTAGCCCCCACATATATTGTCGGTGATTTTAGAGGAAAATGACACACGAAGTATGAAGATAGGTTTAGCAAATTGAGGTCCGCTTACTAGATAGTAGGAAGACAGAAAAGGGAACTTCACAGTCAGCTGAAAACCCTTTCAAAACACCATCCCGAAATTACTTTAAAACTCTAATATCAACTCATGACACCAGAGTGGCAATTTCAGCTCACAAGAGCTTCCAGCCTCAGAAATATTCAAAAACAGAGAACTGGAACAAAAATGCAAAACAATCTTAGGACTACAAGTCCAACTTAGCTGATAGTAGTCTAGGAGCAGGAACATGCAACAGAAAGGCTTCTGGTAACATTGTTGGCCGGCATAGAAATGACTGAGGAGCAAGGCTAAATAGAAACTCCCACATCCTGATGGAAACAGGTGAACAGAGGAGATGAAGCACACAAGTTCAGTACCACCAGTAACCACCGGGGGAGCCCAGAAACCAAATTCACAACAGCTCTCCAAACGCGACATGGTGTCCGCTAAAGATTTGAGCCAATTTTTCATTGAAAAAGTCAAATGGTGCTCCTTCCCTTCCGAGCCCTGTCGTGCGCCCAAACAGTGGTTCCCCCCCACATATGGGGTATAAGCGTACTTAGGACAAATTGTACAATAACTTTTGGGTCCAGTTTCTCTTTTTACCCTTGGAAAAATAAAAAAATTGTTGCTAAAACATCATTTTTGTGACTAAAAAGTTAAATGTTCATTTTTTCCTTCCATGTTGCTTCTGCTGCTGTGAAGCACCTGAAGGGTTAATAAACTTCTTGAATGTGGTTTTGAGCACCTTGAGGGGTGCAGTTTTTAGGATGGTGTCACTTTTGGGTATTTTCAGCCATATAGACCCCTCAAACTGACTTCAAATGTGAGGTGGTCCCTAAAAAAAATGGTTTTGTAAATTTCCTTGTAAAAATGAGAAATCGCTGGTCAAATTTTAACCCTTCTAACTTCCTAGCAAAAAAAAATTTTGTTTCCAAAATTGTGCTGATGTAAAGTAGACATGTGGGAAATGTTATTTATTAACTATTTTGTGTCACATAACTCTCTCATTTAAAGGGAACCTGTCATCTGAATTTGGCGGGACCAGTTTTGGGTCATATGGGCGGGGTTTTAGGGTGTTTGATTCACCCTTTCCTTACCCGCTGGCTGCATGCTGGCCGCAATATTGGATTGAAGTTCATTCTCTGTCCTCC
Source organism: Ranitomeya variabilis (assembly GCF_051348905.1). NCBI lineage: Eukaryota > Metazoa > Chordata > Amphibia > Anura > Dendrobatidae > Ranitomeya > Ranitomeya variabilis. Next base: position 158,559,467 of record NC_135236.1, on the reverse strand, counting down.
GGAGTACATGCCTGCGCAAGGCAATATTGCCTTGCACGGGCGTGTACTCCTGAGGACAAAGAATGAACTTCAATCCAATATTGCGGCCAGCATGCAGCCAGTGGGTAAGGAAAGGGTGAATCAAACACCCAAAAACCCCGCCCATATGACCCAAAACTGGTCCCGCCAAATTCAGGTGACAGGTTCCCTTTAACAGAATAAAAATTCAAAATGTGAAAATTGTGAAATTTTCAAAATTTTAGCCAAATTTCCTTTTTTTTCACAAATAAACGCAAAAATTATCGACCTAAATTTACCACTAACGTGTAGCCCAATATGTCACGAAAAAACAATCTCAGAACCGCTAGGATCCGTTGAAGCGTTCCTGAGTTATTACCTCATAAAGGGACACTGGTCAGAATTTCAAAAAATGGCCAGGTCATTAAGGTCAAAATAGGCTGGGTCATGAAGGGGTTAAAACAGCAAACACAGAAGATGGACAATAAATGGTTTCACCCAACCACTAACCATGAGTGGAGAAGAAATGTTGGTGTTATCATTCATATTCTCTGAAAAAAAAACAAGAATGCAAAAATTCTGCTGTGGTATGTAAACTTTTGAGTACAACTATATACATATATATATATATATATATATATATATATATATATATATATATATATATATGTGACTGAGGATGTAATGAACACATAATCTGCTTTGATGCTCAAAGTATCAGTGCAGCTCTTTTGTGCACATATTTGAATTTTACTATTTAATTTGGCACATCTCAGAATGTCCCACATTATGTGGGGACAACAACACAGTATAATGCACCCACACTGTATATTACACTTCACTCAGAATATTGACCCCTTAATAGCCCCCAAACTGTTTGATGGCTCCAACACTGTATGATGACCCCACACTGTACAAAGACCCCACATTAGCTTCCACACTGTATGATTGCCCACTAAATAACCTCAATACTTTATAATGCACACCATAGTCCTACATATAGTATATTGCACTCCTCATTGTACTCTGTGTAGTATAAAGTACTCACCATAGTCCTTCAAATAGTATAATTCACTCACCATAGGTCTCTATATAGTATAATGCACTACATAGGCCTACATATAATATATATGCACTCTGCATAGTACACCTTCGGTGCGAAACGCGCGTCGGGAGTTGGTGGGCATCCAGCAGCGCTTCCTTTGGTAACTATACCGTTATACCTTGTATATGTATTTTTTGGACTATGTTACTCTTGTACTAACGTGTGATCACTGGCACAATGATTAGCTATACGATTACATTACTGTCTGGCTTATGATACTATCATGTTGGAAGTTTCTGCTTGACTAGCCCCCTTTGTTCCTGTGTTCTAGGAGTATACCCTCATTGTCATTATTTGTATGTGTTTTTTGTGATTTATTAAAATTGAGTTTATTATTAGCCCTGTGTGAAGTTTATAATTTGGTGTTTCTATGATATTCACTTCATGGTTTGATCATGTGGATGTGATTAGGTGTTGTGTAGTACACCTTATAGTATAATATACTCCCCATAGGCCTCCATATACTATAATGCACTCATCATTAGCTTCGATATAGTATAATGTACTCCCCATAGGCATCCATATAGTATAGTCCTTACCAGAATGAAAATAAATTCGCACAGCTAACTCACCTGTGGTGCCCACTCGTGTCGGTATACGAAAGCTGCAGCTGGCATGTAACCTGAAACCTTTGGGTGCTCATCCAAGAACAAACAGTACTTTGGTATAAATGAGTAGAAGAAGGATGAATGGCACTCACCAGGTTAGTTGTTCAAAGTTTGAAAACTAACCTGGTGAGTGCCATTTATCTATATAGTATAATACACTCCCTAGAGGCCTTCATATCGTATAATGCACTCCCCATACTCCACCATATAGTATAATGCACTCCCCATAGACCTTTTTATAGTATAATCCACTTCCAATAGGCCTCTATATAGTATATTGCACTCCCCATAGGACTCTACAGTATAATGCACATCCCATAGGCTTCCATATAGAATAATGCACTTCCCATAAGTATCTGTATCATATAATGCACTTCCCATAAGTCTCTATATCGTATAATGCATTCCCTACAGGCCTCTGTATATTACAATACATTCCCCATGGGCCTCTATATGGTATAATGCACTCATAATAAAAAAATATACAAACCTCACCTCCCCTACTGCTCTGAGCATCCACACATCTCAGCACAGTGGGCGATAAGTAATGACGTAATCGTGCCTGCTGTCAGTGTCTGTGTCAATGACATCAGACACAGAAGGGGGAATTGATAGGAAAGGGAGCATGATGCTCCCTCTCTAATCATTGCTTCCAAATGTATTGGCATCCAGCCAATACACTTGAACTTGCAATCCCAGTAGTAATTGGTTTCCAGCAGCTACTAGTTATGGGTGGGTATCAACACCCTGGTAGCTGGTCTACTGTTTTCATATTATTTCTACTTTGTTCCTTGTACTGCACATATATTTTAAATGATAGATAGATAGATAGATAGATAGATAGATAGATAGATAGATAGATAGATAGATAGATAGATAGATAGATAGAAAAAATGAAGCAGCAGAAATTTAAAAAAAAAATGCAATTAAAAATGTCACTGTGCAAGCCTCCTGGATTTACAATTCCATAATCCGTTATGTGAAAATTTGAAATTACACTATAAGTTATGTATTAATTGGTCACTATATATGTCCTTGATGGTTGTATTCACTTGCTTGAGAAAGGTCCTGTGATAGGATTGAAATGTCACCACATGGACTAATAGTGTCCACACTTTTTGCCTATTAATGGTGTGCTGCCTGTTCTTATCTATAGATAGATCTTACTCAGTTGGAGCCATTTTAGTTTGCTACTTTGAAGAAATGGCACAGGCAATTGTTTGCCAAGAAGTAATGGTATATATTGAATGCTAGGATCTAGGGCTTTTAATATAATTTTTACGAAATGCAAATTTTCATCTTGCTGGACAGCCTGTTGCGATTATAGCATTATCATAAACATTGTAACTAGAGATGAGCAAATCTTTTGAAATTCTAATTAGTCAGCTTTGATAAATTTTTCAAAAAATTGAGATTCTAGATATCTTATTGTGCTTCTTTAAAAAATTCTTCATTGCGTGAGTATTATTTAAAATTCAAATCAGTCAGCGCAGAAAACCAAAAAGTCACATCTGAATCCTGAAAAAGTATGTAAATATAGTTATATGTATGTAAAAAATATATGTTTAAAATATTTATTAGAATGATTGTTTATTATTTTATTTCATTTATTCAAATAATAATAATAAATTATTATTATTATTATTATTATTATTATTATTATTATTATTTGTATTTATGAACTTGGATGCAGAAAAATGCCATGGACTGATGTGAATTTTTTTGCTTTAACATAAGGAAGTTTGTTTGCGATAGTGCAGAAGAGCAGTACCATTATGAGTGTCTGCAGGCAGTAAAGAATGGCAGAGGATACTTACAAAATTCTGGCTGCATTTCAGCAAATGGAGTTGGGAATTTTATCAAGATTAATGGTGTTCTCAATGCTGAGAAATGCAGGGAGATATTTATCTATCATGTAATAGCATCATAGAGGCATCTGATTGGATTCAAGTTTATTCTGCAATAGGACAATGACCCCGAACATACAGCTAATATCATAAAGAACTATCTTTAGTGTAAAAAAGGACAAGACGTCTTGTGAGTTATGATATGGCCTCCTCAAGGAAAGCATTGAAAGCATTATATACACTCTTCAACATTTAAACTGCAAATCCAGAAAAAAATCTTATAATTCTAGAAATCATAGGATCGAAAAACATGTTAAATGATGTAAAATGATGAAAAAATGGAAACATTTTCAAAACATCTTGAATGATTTAATATTGAATATGAGAGCCACAATCAGAAATACTTGTACCTACACACCTTGTCAGGCTACAAGTGAACCTGTTATTGATTGTTTGAGTAAAGTTCTTACATTTTGAACGCAATCAGGCATTCAAATCAGCAAGATCCTTTGCTGGCAGCTGTGCCTGAAGTTTCTGACCAATGACGTCCCAGATATGCTTCATGGGAGATGACGAGCCCAGAGACTTTCCAGCGCATGGTAGCATAATTTGGATATTGCAGGCTGCTCATAGTAGGAAGAGCAACCTGTGTTTTTGGCCTTGTCTTGTAAAAAAATGGCTCCTGAGTCCGGAAACGTTTTGGAAAACTGGCCATACCACTGATTTCATGACCAAATCATTATTTCACAGGTAGTGTGCTTGGAATGAAGACTAGAGGATTTTGGTTAACGTACACTATGTCAATGCTTGCATTCTTAGAAAAAATAAACTATGTGCATAAGTTGTTTTGAACCTTTATATTCACCAAATTATAGTCTGGAAAATACTATAAATTGTTGTCATCCCTAACAGTCATCATGTAACCACTGATGATCTATTTAGCAAATGTATTTTAATTTAGTCGTGTTATGGTCAAAAATCTTCTGCTAACTCCGTGAAGTATTCTCTCTGGGCTTTTGAACTTCATTAATTAGCATCTTTTAAATGGCTGGGTAATATTCTTGAGTACTTTTCGAAGCTATCTCCCTAGGCCCTAATTTTAATAAAATTTAGAATGAACATTTGAATTTTTAAGATCTTGCCATAACATGCATAAAGCAATGAGAGGCAAAGAGCCATATTTATCAGTGTGATTAATCTGGATCTTCTGAATGGTGACAGTTCTTTTTTTTCTTTCTGTAAAGGGGTTGAACAATGAATAATCAGAGGCAAATGTTAGGTTTTAATTTAGTAATTGTGATTAAAACAGAGATAAGAATGCTGTAGGTCAAAATTAAGAGGAGCTCACTATGGTTCCTCATGAAAACATAGTGCTGACTTTAGCATGTAGATAAATAATATAGTGCTAAGATGCTAACTGCTCAATATTGAGCACTACAAGGGATTTTATGGAAGCAGGTACATTTATCTTAAACATTAATGTCTTGCACTTTAGAGAATTCCTATTATGCTAAATAAAATTCAGTTCGATAATTGGACTATTACTTTGTTGCAAAGTTTTTAAACAGAACAGAGGAGATACCCGTAAGCCTTAATGAATAAGCCCTAAAGATACCTCAAACCCTTAACAACAAAAGTCCTAATACCCAAGGCCAAAATGACTAATGTCCTAATACTCTAAAGTCAAAACAAATAATGTCCTAACGGTCCTTATGATGATGAGAATGTCAAATAGTTCTAAGATTCGTAGAGACTTAATGAAAGAAATACAGATCACCACTCTTGTCTTGATTATTTAGAATATAGATTCCTTTATCAGGATACCACAAATGTATGAAGGAGTCATAGTGCTCCGAAATGCTTTGAATAAAACCACATATTCATTTGAATTTCTTTTTGGACTTCTTCTCCTTCAGTGGCACGGTGATAATCCACTTTTTTTTTTACTTTGGTTGGTCACAAGGAGACAAGTGGAACTGCAGCAGCTAATATTTCTATGAGCCTGTGTTTGGGCTCGATCTGGTGAGTAAATCCAACTTGGGGTTTATCTCTTAATACCTGGATAAGACCTTATTGTGCTTTTTTCCTTCCAGCAGCCTACACATCCCTATCCTGGTATGCATGGCCCCCCTCTCATCCTAGAATGCATGGCCCCATCCCTATCCTAGTATGCTGGGCCCCATCTCATCCTAGTATGCATATCCTCCATCCTTATCTTGGTATGCATAGTCCCCATCTCATCCTAGTATGCATGGCCCCATGCCTATCTTGGTATGCATGGCCCCATCCCTATTCTGGTATGATTGGCTCCCATCCCAGTCCTGGTATGCATGGCCCCATTCTTATAATTGGCCCCCACCCCCATCCTGGTATGCCCCAATAGAAAACAGTAAAAAAAAAAACATTACACTTACATTCCCAGCGCTCCCTTGCAGGGTTCTGCTCCGGTGCCAGCAGCAGATTTATGCTTGTAAGCAGCACATGGCAGGGTGTCATGCACTGCTCACAAGCAGAGCACAGCTGCCAGAATACTCACTTCTCTCACACCGGGACTGTGCACGCAGAGAGCAGTGAGTATTCATTGCTCTTCAGTAGCACGCACAGTGCCAGCCAAAGCCTTCCAGCAGTTGCCAGGTGGTCACGTGTGCCGCTACTTAAGAGAAATAAATATTCACCTCTCTGGGTGTGGAGAGAGGTGAATATTCATTTCTCTTAAGTAACAGCACATGGGACTACTGGCAGCAGCAGGAAGCCGGTGGCTGACACTGTGCATGTTACTGAAGATCAATGAATACTCTCTGCTCTCTGAGCACAGTCCCGACGTGCAGTGCAGTGAGTATTCCAGCAGCTGTCCTTTTGCTTGCAAGCAGCGCAAGACATCCCTGCCATGCGCTGCTTACAAGCATAAAGAAGCTGCTGGCAACGGAGCAGGACCCTGTGAGGGAGTGCTGAGAAGGTAAGTGTAGTGGTTTGTTTTTTTCAAAATTTTCTGATGTGGCCATGCATACCAGGATGGGGGTGGGTGGGGGACAATCATACCAGAATAAGGATGGGGCCATGAATACCAGAACTGGGATGAGGACCAATCATACCAGAATGATAAAGAGAAATGAATATTCATTGCCCTCCATACCCATGGGCATGGAATGTAGAGAACATTTATTTCTCTTTAGCAGCGGGCACAGGAGTTAGCCACAGCAACCGGCTGCAGCCTCCTCTGACCCGTTGCTCTGCCGATGTCACTCTCCCAACCCCCCACCACAGCCAGAGCTGGTACATCTGGACTATAAGATGCACCCCTATTTTCCTCCACATTTTGGAGGAAAAAAGTGCATCTTATAGTCCAAAAAATACGGGATTCTGACGAGGGACAACTGAACGCTGTGCTGGAACAACGAGTTGGATGAGGTTGCTGACTGTTGTCTCTGACGGGGGTGATGCATATGTCAACGATCCAATGAATAGAAGAAAAGAAGTGGCACTCACCAGGATGTTGCTGAACAATAATGCATCCTTTATTGTAGTTTCACAACATGACAGACTTTACATGGAGAAACGGCTGGTAAGTTGAGGGGTACGGGGAGTGAGGAAAGGACTACGGCCGTTTCGCGCTCGTGCGCTTCCACAGGTCCAAGTGCACAATTAAAAACGTAATTTCCTTTATAGGGAAGCAGACTTAATTAAGTGAGTGAAAGTGAAATTACAAACATTAAAAATGTGCATTTATTGACTCTAAACAGTATTGCTCTGGACTGGGATTTCAAGTACGTCACATATCTTTAAATAATTTCACAGATTTACTTTTTAAAGAAATATTGCCATATCCAATTTATCATTGAGACCTATAGGTCCTTGCGCGTTGGTCTCAATGATCCACCTCGCCTCTCGTTGAAGTAGTATTTTATTATGATCTCCACCTTGAGGTGGATATTTGACTACCTCCAAACTTGCAAACCGCAACAAGTTTGGATTTGAATTGTGCGAATCTCGCATATGTTTAATCAAGCGGGGACAGCCTTTACCGGTGGATATTGAGTTATGATGTTCTCTAAATCTATGGACAAGAGGGCGAATAGTTTTGCCAATATAAAAGAATAGACACGGACAAAAAATAATATAAACTACAAATTTCGTTTTGCATGTAAAGAAATGACGGACTGTGTGATTAGCCGCTCCAATGCGTATAGGATTCTCCAAATATCTAAGATGGCAAAAGTTACATTTCCCACACTTATGGTTTCCCTGTGGTGTGAATTTCTGCAACCAATTATTTCTAATGGGCAACAGGCGATTTTGTACTAAAAGATCACCCAAGTTTTTAGTGCGTTTATATGCGAATCTTGGATGGCATGCAGTAATCTCTACCAAATCTCTATCGCTTTGAAGCACGTGCCAGTTTTTATTAATGGCTGAGTGAATTTCTCTGTCTATTGAGCTGTGTGTGAACGTGAAAACAAATTTTTGGTAGTCATTTTTTGGGGGAAGGAGCTGATTGACACTCTTTTGATTTTTCAAAAGATCGTTTTGTTTGAGCTTCCCTACTCTCTTTTCCGCTGTTGTTAGAATATTGGAGGGGTATTTTCTTTTTAAGAAGTTTGTTCTTAACTCGGATATTTCCTCATTAAATACTGCATCATTATTATTAAGTTTTCTATACCGCACCATCTGGCTGTATGGTATACTTCTCTTTGTACAAAGATCTTTTGAAAAATCAAAAGAGTGTCAATCAGCTCCTTGCCATCCAAGATTCGCATATAAACGCACTAAAAACTTGGGTGATCTTTTAGTACAAAATCGCCTGTTGCCCATTAGAAAAAATTGGTTGCAGAAATTCACACCACAGGGAAACCATAAGTGTGGGAACTGTAACTTTTGCCATCTTAGATATTTGGAGAATCCTATACGCATTGGAGCGGTTAATCACACAGTCCGTCATTTCATTACATGCAAAACTAAATTTGTAGTTTATATTATTTTTTGTCCGTGTCTATTCTTTTATATTGGCAAAACTATTCGCCCTCTTGTCCATAGATTTAGAGAACATCATAACTCAATATCCACCGGTAAAGGCTGTCCCCGCTTGATTAAACATATGCGAGATTCGCACAATTCAAATCCAAACTTGTTGCGGTTTGCAGGTTTGAAGGTAGTCAAATATCCACCTCAAGGTGGAGATCATAATAAAATACTACTTCAACGAGAGGCGAGGTGGATCATTGAGACCAACGCGCAAGGACCTATAGGTCTCAATGATAAATTGGACATGGCGATATTTCTTTAAAAAGTAAATCTGTGAAATTATTTAAAGATCTGTGACGTACTTGAAATCCCAGTCCAGAGCAATACTGTTTAGAGTCAATAAATGCACATTTTTAATGTTTGTAATTTCACTTTCACTCACTTAATTAAGTCTGTTTCCCTATAAAGGAAATGACGTTTTTAATTGTGCACTTGGACCCGTGGAAGCGCACGAGTGCGAAACGGCCGTAGTCCTTTCCTCACTCCCTGTACCCCTCAACTTACCAGCCGTTTCTCCATGTAAAGTCTGTCATGTTGTGAAACTACAATAAAGGACGCATTATTGTTCAGCAACATCCTGGTGAGTGCCACTTCTTTTCTTCTATTAATTGGATCGTTTACATATTTTCTTCAGTGGAGCACCACCTGTGGATTGCTATTTGCACACTTCAGATAGTCCGCAACGAATCCTGTCTTTTAAAAGCAGAGTTGACTGATTTACATGTGCCTAGTGCCGGTTTTCTATATTTTTTTTCTACAATTGTGTTGATGCATATGTCAGCAGTATATGGCATATGCTAACTGTGGTATTATGTCCAATTTCCCTTTATAAAGGGATGTGTGGGTAATTTTCGAACTAGCAGTATATGTATAGAGCATATTTCAATTCTAATATTATTACTCTGTAATAATAATAATAATAATAACTTGTGTGAGGAGTATATTAATGCATTAATGTTCTACAATGTCCAAGTGCAGACCCAAATATCAACACCAGGCTCCCAGATACACACTTAAAGGGAACCTGTCACCCTCAAAATGGAAGATGAGCTAAGCCCACCAGCAACAGGTGCTTATCTACAGCATTCTGTAATGCTGTAGATTAGCCCCCGATGTATCCTGAAAGATGAGAAAAAGAGGTTAGATTATACTCACCCAGGGGCAGTCCCGGTACAATGGGTGTAGCGGTCCGGTTCAGGGCCTCCCATCTTCTTACGATGATGTCCTCTTCTTGTCTTCACGCTGCGGCTCCAGCGCAGGCATACTTCGTCTGCCCTGTTGAGGACAGAGCAAAGTACTGCAGTGCGCAGGTGCCAGGCCGCTCTGAAATTTCCCGGCGCCTGCACACTGCAGTACTTTGCTCTGCCCTCAACAGGGCAGACAAAGTATGCCTGCACCAGAGCAGCAGCATGAAGACAAGAAGAGGACGTCATCCTATGAAGATGGGAGGCCCCGAACCGGACCGCGACGCCCATCGGACCAGAACAAAACCGGGACCTCCCCTGGGTGAGTATGATCTAACCTCTTTTTCTCATCTTTCAGGATACATCGGGCTTATTACAGCATTACAGAATGCTTTAGATAAGCCCCTGATGATGGTGGGCTTAGCTCATCTTCCATTTTGGGGGTGACAGGTTCCCTTTAAAGAGACCGTGAGAAAGGCAACAGAATAAAAAAAATTATAACAGAACATATAGAGATTTAGAGCAGAAATTTGACCATTGCACAATATAAAAAGGTTTCCAAATATTAACCAAGTATCATACACGCCAAAACAGACCATGAATGTGACCTCACAATAACTTTTGCAGTTATTATAATTGCTAGAGATAGGGAGTGCAAATTTCACCATTTCACTATGTACAAAGGTTTCCAAAAATTACCCAAGGGGTCTGTATCATAGATGGGGACCTCACAATAAATTTTGTTTTGAAGTTATTAAAAATGGTAGACATAGAGGGTACAATTTCATCATTGCACAATGTACAAAGGTTTACAAATTTAAAAACATTACCCATGTGGGGTATACATATATGACTACTAAGTACTTTTTGCAGAAGCAGGAGTAGGATGTGATTTCCTGAACAAAATGGGTTTGCATGGTAAGGGACAGACATTAAGACAACTTCCAAAAAGAACATTTGGGCTACATTTATGTTGGATTGCTGTCACTCGTAGGGCTTACAAAGTTGAAGGAAATCCAGCTCTTGTATAATTTTAGAAGAGTCACCCTGTTTGCATTTTCTATTTACACGCTTGTGCGCATATCTGTCATGATTGCACATGCCGAACCAAAAACCCGCTCAGACAACACGCTTGCAGCAGGGCATTACAGCACCTTCAAGGCATGCAAGGAGAGGTCAAGCCAAGTGTGCAGGTTGGATAAACAATAGTTAAAGGGCACTGAAGAATCAGGAAGGATGCTGGTACGATCACTTAAGTACTCCATCACCATCTTGGTCAACTTCTCCCTCTTTGTCATATTTACACCCACAGATTACTCTTGCTGATGTGATAGTTTCATAAAAATGGCCCAGTTGGTGGACATTCCACTCCCTGAGTTGCACCTGGTGTGCGTGGGCCTTCCCTGAAATCTTTCTGGGTGAAAAGAGCTGATACCTCTTCCAACAGTTTTGTCTGAGAGTAATCTTTTCAGAAACTATTCAGCAATGGCCCTATGGCATGCATGGACTGAAAATGGCACATCTGCCTCTGATATGAGAAAAGGACATTTATTCTTGCACCATGAGTCAAGAAAGGTGCACAGGCAGTCTTTCATGGTGGACAAAATGTCTTTCACCCAAGGGTCATGGGAAAGGCATCTGGACTACAGATGTGTGGCAGACTACAAAGAGTCAAATGTTCAATTCTTTTTTTTATATCGCCTTAATGCACACACCAACAGCAGACTCTGAAAAATTTGTGGTTCTGGTAAATAGGGACATTTGCATATCTCAGGTGGCTTTGCACCAGTCGCAAAGCTGTTAGATAAATATACACTATTTATTTATCCAATAGTAGAATAATTTTTTATATCTTGTATATGACACATGCCAACAGCAAATTCAGTAAAATTAGTGGCACTTTTAAATAGTGACGTTTGCGTATCTAAGAAGGCTTTGCGACATTTGTACAATGGCTAGATAAATATATGCTATTTACTTAACCAATAGAACTTTATTTATATCACCTTTGTGACTCAGGCTAATAGCAGACTCAGGGAAATAACTGGTAAATAGTGACATTTGCTTATCTCTGCATGCTTTGTGCCAGTCGCACAACTGTTAGATAAATATATAAATATACGCTATTTATTGAACCAATAATTGTTTATATCTATCTATCTATCTATATATAGATATAGATATATATAGCCTTTATGACACACGCTAACAGCAGACTCAGAAAAATTGCTGTTAAACAGTAACATTTGCGAATCTCTGTAGGCTTGGCGTCAGTCGCACAGCTGCTATATATTAATTAACCACTAGAAAGTAGTATTTTTTTATATTGCCTTTCTGACACATGGCAAATGCAGAAAAAGGAAAATTATTGACACATTTTAAATTGTGAAGTTTTAGTATCTCTGAGGGCTTACACACTGTTTATTTAACCAATAGCAGAGTAATTCTTTTTCATATCACCTTTATGACACATGCCAAAAACAGAACCAGGAAAATTGTTGGTAAATAGTGATATTTGCATATCTCTGCAGGCTTTGCGCCAGTCGCGCAACTGATAGATAAACATACTTTATTTATTTGACCAATAGAAAATTATTATTTTTTATATCACCTTTATTACACACCCCAACAGCAGACTCAGGGAAATTACTGGTAAATAGTGACATTTGTGTGTCTCTGAATGCTTTGCGATAGTTGCACAACTGCTAGATCAATATATGCTACTTATTTAAAACCAATATAATTTTTTTATATCACCTTTATGACATGCCAACAGTAGACTAAAGGAAATTTCTTGTAAATAGTGACATTTGCGTACCTCAGCAGGGTTTGTGCCAGTCGCTCAACTGCTAGATAAATATTAGCTATTTCAGCAATAGGCATTGAATGTTATTTAGCAATTAGCTTTTAAAAAATATGTTTAGTGTATGATGGCACTGAGCAATATTATTTAGCTGTAAAAAAAGCAGTTTGGTATATGCTGGTACTCAGGAATATTATATAGCTCAAAAAGTTGTTTAGCATATGCTGATACTGAGTAATATTATTTGGCTCTAAAACAAGCTGTTTTGTTTATTATGGTACTGGATGAAACCCTGCCTCTCTCCCTATACCCACAGTCTGTTTGTATGCTGTACAACAAAATCCAAACTAGCAGAGATCTGCAGTATGTGCTTGCAATGATAACACCCAGGATCCTGCATTTCCCTCTCCCTCATATTAAATCTCTCCCTATGCTATCTCCACATAACAGAGAACTAATCTTCACTCTGAGTAGCTCTTAAAAGAGCGTTTCATAATCACAAACACTTCTTTATGCTGCTTTCATTCTCCCTACACTCACAATACTCTCTCACTATACTGTTTCTGACTGCAATGTGGACAAGATGGCGCCAGCAGGGATTAGCCCCTTTCTGACATTAGATGTACTATCCCATCGAAGTGGGGTGGGCCCGTATGACCACGGATGGGATAGTACATCATATGCGATCAGCCGCGCTCACGGGAGAAGCACGGCTGATCGCGGCCGGGTGTCAGCTGACTATCGCAGCTGACATCCGGCACTATGTGCCAGGAGCGGTCGCAGACTGCCCCCGTCACATTAACCCCCGGCACACTGCGATCAAACATGATCGCAGTGTTCCGGCGGTATAGGGAAGCATTGCGCAGGGAGGGGGCTCCCTGCTGGCTTACCTGAGACCCCAGGAGCAACGCAATGTGATTGCGTTGCCCCAAGGGTCTCTTATCTCCTCCTCCCTGCAGCAGGCCTGGATCCAAAATGGCCGCGAGGCTGTATCCGGGTCCTGCAGGGAGGTGGCTTCACAGCGCCTGCTCAGAGCTGGCGCCGGGAAGCCTCCAGGAGTGCATGTCAGGTCGCTGATCTGACACAGTGCACAGCAAAGTGTCAGATCAGCGATCTTACACTATAACATGATGCCCCCCTGGGGCATTGTTATAGAGTAAAAAAAAAATATTAACATGTGTAAAAAAAATTTAAAAAAATCCCCCCAAAAATATATATATTGTTCCTATAAATACATTTCTTTATCTAAATAAAAAAAGCAATAAAAGTACACATATTTAGTATCGCCACGTCCATAACGACCCAACCTATAAAACTGTCCCACTAGTTAACCCCTTCAGTGAACACCATAAAAAAAAACGAGGCAAAAAACAACGCTTTATTATCATACCGCCAAACAAAAAGTGGAATAACACGCGATCAAAAAGACGGATATAAATAACCATGGCACCGCTGAAAACGTCATCTTGTCCCACAAAAAACGAGCTGCCAAACAGCATAATCAAAGAAAAAATTAAAAAGTTATAGTCCTCAGAATAAAGCGATGCAAAAATTATTATTTTTTCTATAAAATAGATTTTATCGTATAAAAGCGCCAAAACAAAAAAAAAATAAATGGGGTATCGCTGTAATCGCACTGACCCGAAGAATAAAACTGCTTTATCCATTTTACCAAACGTGGAATGGTATAAACACCTCCCCCAATAGAAATTCATGAATAGCTGGTTTTTGGTCATTCTGCCTCACAAAAATCGGAATAAAAAGCGATCAAAAAACGTCACGTGCCCGAAAATGTTACCAATAAAAACGTCAACTCGTCCTTCAAAAAACAAGACCCCACATGACTCTGTGGACCAAAATATGGAAAAATTATAGCTGTCAGAATGTGGTAATGCAAAAAATATTTTTTTCAATAAAAAGCGTCTTTTAGTGTGTGACGGCTGACAATCATAAAAATCCGCTAAAAAAAACAGCTATAAATGTGAATCAAACCCCCCTTCATCACCCTCTTAGTTAGGAAAAAATTAAAAAATTGTATTTATTTCCATTTTCCCATTAGGGTTAGGGCTAGGGTTAGGGATAGGGCTAGGGCTAGAGTTAGGGTCAGGGCTAGGGCTAGGGTTAGGGTTAGAGTTAGGGCTAGTGTTAAGGCTACAGTTAGGGTTGGGGCTAAACTTTGGGTTAGGGTTGGGGCTAAAGTTAGGGTTAGGGTTAGGATTACATTAACGGTTGGGAATAGGGTTGGGATTAGGTTAGGGGTGTGTCAGGGTTAGGGGTGTGGTTAGGGTTACCGTTGGGATTAGGGTTAGGGATGTGTTTGGATTAGGGTTTCAGTCATAATTGGGGGGTTTCCACTGTTTAGGCACATCAAGGGCTCTCCAAACACCACATGGCATCTGATCTCAACTCCAGCCAATTCTGTGTTGAAAAAGTAAAACAGTGCTCCTTCCCTTCCGAGCTCTCCCGTGCACCCAAACAGGGATTTACCCCAACATATGGGGTATCAGCTGTCATGAATCCCAATGGCTAGGGATAGCACAGGACAAGCAAAGTACAAATAAATAACGGACGAGCTCTAGGGTGATGGAACCTGGGCTGACCGCTGCCCTACGCCTGACAAACGCAACTAGAGATAGCCAGGGAGCGTGCCTACGTTGGTTCTAGACGCCACGCACCAGCCTAAGAGCTAACTAGTACTGCAGAGAAAATAAAGACCTAACTTGCCTCCAGAGGAATGAACCCCAAAAGATATAGTTGCCCCCCACATGTATTGATGGTGAAATGAGAGGAAGGCACACACATAGAGATGATATATATAGCTTTAGCAAATTGAGGCCCGCTGTAAACTAGAAAGCAGAACGATACAAAAGGGGACTGAGCGGTCAGCAAAAAACCCTAATCAAAAAAACCATCCTGAGATTACAAGAACCCATGTGCCAACTCATGGCACATGGGGAGAACCTCAGTCCACTAGAGCTACCAGCTAGCATAGAGACATAATAAGCAAGCTGGACAAAAAAACCAAACAATTGAAAATCAGCACTTAGCTTATCCTGAAAGATCTGGGAGCAGGTAGGCAGGAACCAAACAGAGCACATCTGAATACATTGATAGCCGGCAAGGGAATGACAGAAAGGCCAGGTAAAATAGGAAACACCCAGCCTCTGATGGACAGGTGGAAACCAAAGGCCGCAACCCACCAAAGTCACCCAGTACCAGCAGTAACCACCAGAGGGAGCCCACAAACAGAATCCACAACAGTACCCCCCATTGAGGAGGGGTCACCGAACCCTCACGAGAACCCCCAGGGCGATCAGGGTGAGCTCTATGGAAGGCGCGGACCAAATCAGTCACATGAACATCGGAGGCGACCACCCAGGAATTATCCTCCTGACCATAACCCTTCCACTTAACCAAATACTGGAGTTTGCGTCTGGAAACATGAGAATCCAAGATCTTCTCAACAACATACTCCAATTCTCCCTCCACCAGCACCGGAGCAGGAGGCTCAACCGAAGGAACAACGGGCACGTCATACCTCCGCAACAACGACCGATGGAACACATTATGAATAGCAAACGATGCTGGGAGATCCAAACGAAAAGATACAGGGTTAAGAATCTCCGAGATCCTATAAGAACCGATGAACCGAGGCTTGAACTTAGGAGAAGAGACCTTCATAGGGACAAAACGAGAAGACAACCACACCAAATCCCCAACAAGAAGTCGGGGACCCACGCGGCGACGGCGATTAGCAAACTGCTGAGTCTTCTCCTGAGATAACTTCAAATTGTCCACCACCTGATTCCAAATCTGATGTAGCCTGTCCACCACCACGTCCACTCCAGGACAATCCGAAGACTCCACCTGACCAGAGGAAAACCGAGGATGAAACCCCGAATTACAAAAAAAAGGAGAGACCAACGTGGCAGAACTAGCCCGATTATTAAGAGCAAATTCGGCCAGTGGCAAAAAAGCAACCCAGTCATCTTGATCAGCAGAAACAAAACACCTCAAATAAGTTTCCAAGGTCTGATTAGTTCGCTCCGTCTGGCCATTCGTCTGAGGATGGAATGCAGACGAGAAAGACAAATCAATGCCCATCTTGGCACAAAACGTCCGCCAAAATCTAGACACAAACTGGGATCCCCTGTCAGAAACGATATTCTCCGGAATCCCATGCAAACGAACCACGTTCTGAAAAAATAAAGGGACCAACTCAGAGGAGGAGGGCAACTTAGGCAAGGGCACCAAATGAACCATCTTAGAAAAGCGGTCACACACAACCCAGATAACGGACATTTTCTGTGAAACCGGGAGATCAGAAATAAAATCCATGGAAATGTGCGTCCAAGGCCTCTTCGGGATGGGCAAGGATAACAACAACCCACTGGCCCGAGAACAGCAAGGCTTAGCTCGAGCACACACTTCACAAGACTGCACAAAGGTACGCACATCCCTAGACAAGGAAGGCCACCAAAAAGACCTGGCCACCAAGTCTCTGGTACCAAATATTCCAGGATGACCAGCCAACACAGAAGAATGGACCTCGGAGATGACTCTACTGGTCCAATCATCCGGAACAAACAGTCTTTCTGGTGGACAACGATCCGGTTTATCCACCTGAAACTCCTGCAATGCACGTCGCAAGTCTGGGGATACGGCGGACACTATTACCCCATCCCTAAGGATACCAGTAGGCCCAGAGTCTCCAGGAGAGTCAGGCACAAAACTCCTGGAAAGAGCATCTGCCTTCACATTCTTTGAACCTGGCAGGTATGAAACCACGAAATTGAAACGAGAAAAAAACAACGACCAACGAGCCTGTCTAGGATTCAAACGCCTGGCAGACTCAAGGTAAGTGAGATTCTTGTGATCAGTCAAGACCACCACACGATGTTTAGCACCCTCAAGCCAATGACGCCACTCCTCAAATGCCCACTTCATGGCCAAAAGCTCCCGATTACCCACATCATAATTGCGCTCGGCGGGCGAGAATTTTCTAGAGAAGAATGCACATGGCTTCATCACCGAGCCATTAGAACTTCTCTGTGACAAAACCGCCCCCGCTCCAATCTCGGAAGCATCAACCTCAACCTGAAAAGGAAGTGAAACATCTGGTTGACACAACACAGGAGCAGAAGAAAACCGGCGCTTAAGTTCCTGAAAGGCCTCCACGGCCGCAGGAGACCAATCAGCAACATCAGCACCCTTTTTAGTCAAATCAGTCAAAGGTTTAACAATACTGGAAAAATTAGCAATGAACCGACGATAAAAATTAGCAAACCCCAAGAACTTCTGAAGGCTCTTAACAGATGTAGGTTGTGTCCAGTCACAAATAGCCTGAACCTTGACGGGATCCATCTCAATAGTAGAAGGAGAAAAAATGTACCCCAAAAAAGAAATCTTCTGGACTCCGAAGAGACACTTTGAGCCCTTCACAAACAGAGAATTGGCCCGCAGAACCTGAAACACCTTCCTGACCTGTAGAACATGAGACTCCCAGTCATCAGAAAACACCAAAATATCATCCAAATACACAATCATAAACTTATCCAGATATTCACGGAAAATATTGTGCATAAAGGACTGAAAGACTGACGGAGCATTGGAGAGTCCAAAAGGCATTACCAAATACTCAAAATGGCCCTCAGGCGTATTAAATGCGGTTTTCCACTCATCACCCTGTTTTATCCGCACCAGATTATACGCACCGCGAAGATCTATCTTAGTGAACCACCTAGCCCCCTTAATGCGAGCAAACAAATCAGTCAATAATGGCAATGGATACTGATATTTGACTGTAATCTTATTCAGAAGGCGATAATCTATACAAGGCCTTAGGGAACCATCTTTTTTTGCCACGAAAAAATAACCTGCTCCCAGAGGGGACGAAGATGGACGAATATGTCCCTTTTCCAAGGACTCCTTAATATAATTCCGCATAGCAGTATGCTCTGGCAGTGACAGATTAAATAAACGACCCTTAGGGAACTTACTGCCAGGAATCAATTCTATAGCACAGTCACACTCTCTATGAGGAGGGAGCGAATTGAGCTTAGGCTCCTCAAAAACATCCCTATAGTCAGACAAAAACGCAGGGATCTCAGAAGGAGTAGATGAAGCGATTGAAATCGGAGGTGCATCATCATGAATCCCCTGACATCCCCAGCTTAACACAGACATTGTTTTCCAGTCCAGGACAGGATTATGAGTTTGTAACCATGGCAGACCAAGCACTAGTACATCATGTAAATTATACAGTACAAGGAAGCGAATCACCTCCTGATGAACGGGAGTCATGCGCATGGTCACTTGTGTCCAATACTGCGGTTTATTCATAGCCAATGGTGTAGAGTCAATTCCCTTCAGAGGAATAGGAACTTCCAGAGGCTCCAGACTAAAACCGCAGCGTTTAGCAAATGACCAATCCATAAGACTCAGGGCAGCGCCCGAATCCACATAGGCATCAACGGAAATGGAAGACAGTGAAAAAATCAGAGTCACAGACAAAATGAACTTGGGCTGCAGAGTACCAATGGCAAAAGATTTATCAACCCTTTTTGTGCGTTTAGAGCATGCTGATATAACATGAGCTGAATCACCACAATAAAAACACAATCCATTTTTCCGCCTATAATTTTGCCGTTCACTTCTGGACTGAATTCTATCACATTGCATAGTCTCAGGTGCCTGTTCAGACGACACCGCCAACTGGTGCACGGGTTTGCGCTCCCGTAAACGCCGATCAATCTGAATGGCCATAGCCATAGACTCATTCAGACCTGTAGGCATAGGGAACCCCACCATAATATCCTTAATGGCCTCAGAAAGACCATTTCTGAAGTTTGCAGCCAGGGCGCACTCATTCCACTGAGTAAGCACCGACCATTTCCGAAATTTTTGACAATATATTTCCGCTTCATCATGCCCCTGAGAAAGGGCTAATAAAGCCTTTTCAGCCTGAATCTCCAGGTTAGGTTCCTCATAGAGCAATCCCAATGCCAGAAAAAACGCATCCACACTGAGCAATGCAGGATCCCCTGGTGCCAATGCAAATGCCCAATTCTGAGGGTCGCCCCGCAGGAAAGATATTACAATCTTGACCTGTTGAGCAGGGTCTCCAGAGGAGCGAGATTTTAAAGAAAGAAACAATTTACAATTGTTCCTGAAATTCAGGAAGGTAGATCTATCTCCAGAAAAGAACTCTGGAATAGGAATTCTAAGTTCAGACATGGGAGTGTGAACAACAAAATCCTGTATGTTTTGAACTTTTGCCGCGAGATTACTCAGGCTGGAAGCCAAACTCTGGACATCCATGTTAAACAGCTAAGATCAGAGCCATTCAAGGGTTAAGAGGAGGTAAGAAGCAGCTAGACAGCAATTAAGGGCTAGGCAGCAAAACTCTGAAGGGAAAAAAAAAAAAAATTTCCCTTACACACTTCTTTTTCTCCTGCTTCAGCCCAAACAATTAACACTTTGTGGGCCGGCTATACTGTCATGAATCCCAATGGCTAGGGATAGCACAGGACAAGCAAAGTACAAATAAATAACGGACGAGCTCTAGGGTGATGGAACCTGGGCTGACCGCTGCCCTACGCCTGACAAACGCAACTAGAGATAGCCAGGGAGCGTGCCTACGTTGGTTCTAGACGCCACGCACCAGCCTAAGAGCTAACTAGTACTGCAGAGAAAATAAAGACCTAACTTGCCTCCAGAGGAATGAACCCCAAAAGATATAGTTGCCCCCCACATGTATTGACGGTGAAATGAGAGGAAGGCACACACATAGAGATGATATATATAGCTTTAGCAAATTGAGGCCCACTGTAAACTAGAAAGCAGAACGATACAAAAGGGGACTGAGCGGTCAGCAAAAAACCCTAATCAAAAAAAACATCCTGAGATTACAAGAACCCATGTGCCAACTCATGGCACATGGGGAGAACCTCAGTCCACTAGAGCTACCAGCTAGCATAGAGACATAATAAGCAAGCTGGACAAAAAAACCAAACAACTGAAAATCAGCACTTAGCTTATCCTGAAAGATCTGGGAGCAGGTAGGCAGGAACCAAACAGAGCACATCTGAATACATTGATAGCCGGCAAGGGAATGACAGAAAGGCCAGGTAAAATAGGAAACACCCAGCCTCTGATGGACAGGTGGAAACCAAAGGCCGCAACCCACCAAAGTCACCCAGTACCAGCAGTAACCACCAGAGGGAGCCCACAAACAGAATCCACAACAGTCAGCATTCTCAGGACAAATTGGACAACAAATTTTGGGGTCCAATTTCTCCTGTTACCCTTGGGAAAATACAAAACTGGGGGCTAAAAAATAATTTTTGTGGAAAAAAAAGGATTTTTTATTTTCACAGCTCTGTGAAACTGTAAAACTGTAAACTGTAGTGAAACACTTGGGGGTTCAAAGCTCTCACCACACATCTACTGTAGGTAAGTTCCTTGGGGGGTCTAGTTTCCAATATGGTGTCACTTGTGGGGGGTTTCTACTGTTTACGTACATTAGGGGCTCTGCAAACGCAATATGATGCCTGCAGACCAATCCATCTAAGTCTGCACTCCAAATGACTCTCCTTCCCTTCCAAGCTCTGTCATGCGCTCAAACGGTGGTAACCCCACATATTGGGTATCAGCATAGTCAGGACAAATTGGACAACAACTTTTGGGGTCCAATTTCAACTGTTACCCTTGGAAAAATACAAAACTGGGGGCTAAAAAATAATTTTTGTGGAAAATTATTTTTTTTATTTTCACGGCTCTGCGTTATAAACTGTAGTGAAACACTTGGGGGTTCAAAGCTCTCACAACACATCTAGATGAGTTCCATAGGGGGTCTACTTTCCAAAATGGTGTGACTTGTGGGGGGTTTCAATGTTTAGGCACATCATTGGCTCTCCAAACGCAACATGGCATCCCATCTCAATTCCTGTCAATTTTGCATTAAAAAGTCAAACGGCGCTCCTTCCCTTCCGAGCTCTCCCATGCGCCCAAACAGTGGCTTACCCCCACATATGGGGTATCATCGTACTCAGGACAAATTGTTCAACAACTTTTGGGGTCCATTTTCTCCTGTTACCCTTGGTAAAATAAAACAAATTGGAGCTTAAATACATTTTTTGTGAAAAAGAGTTAAATGTTCATTTTTATTTAAACATTCCAAAAATTCCTGTGAAACACCTGAAGAGTTAATAAACTTCTTGCTTTTGAGCACCATAAGGGGTGCAGTTTTTAGAATGGTGTCACACTTGGTTATTTTCTGTCATATAGACCCCTCAAAATTACTTCAAATGAGATGTGGTCCCTAAAAAAATGGTGTTGTAAAAATGAGAAATTGCTGGTCAACTTTTAACCCTTATAACTCCCTAACAAAAAAAAAATTTGGTTCCAAAATTGTGCTGTTGTAAAGTAGACATGTGGGAAATGATACTTATTAAGTATTTTGTGTGACATATCTCTGTGATTTAATTGCATAAAAATTAAGAGTTGGAAAATTGCAACATTTTCAAAATTTTCGCCAAATTTCTGTTTTTTTCACAAATAAACGCAGGTAATATCAAAGAAATTTTACAACTATCATGAAGTACAATATGTCACGAGAAAACAATGTCAGAATCACCAGGATCGGTTGAAATTTTCCAGAGTTATAACCTGATAAAAGGACAGTGGTCAGAATTGTAAAAATTGGCCCGGTCATTAACGTGCAAACCACCCTTGGGGGTAAAGGGGTTAAATATCCCCTATGATGCAGTAAGGTCAGCCAATAACAGTAATGCGACACAAAAGATGGCGCAAGCATGCAGAATGCAGAAATAGGCATCAGGACCTGAAATTACGTCACGGCTTGCTGTGATTGGTCGCGTCGCGGTCACATGGGCGGCACGCAACCAATCACAAGCCGTGACGTAATTTTAAAAATGCGCGTGTCTCCTGCCTCCCTTGACGTCACGGCTTGTGATTGGTCGCGTCGCCCATGTGACCGCGACGCGACCAATCACAAAGCCGGAACGTAATTTTAAAATACTGAATGCCTAGAAGGACCTGAAAATTACGTCACGGCTTGCTGTGATTGGTCGCGTCGCGGCCACATGGGCGGCACGCGACCAATCACAAGCCGTGACGTCACGGAAAAAAGGAAAAGCGCGCATTTTAAGCAAAGAACGCTGCCGGTTCCCTCGGTGAGGTTCAGGCTGCGTCGGAGAGGTGAGTATAGCAATATTTTTTATTTTAATTCTTTATTTTACACATTAATATGGTTCCCAGGGCCTGAAGGAGAGTTTCCTCTCCTTCAGACCCTGGGAACCATCAGGAATACCGTCCGATACATGAGTCCCATTGACTTGTATTGGTATCGGGTATCGGTATCGGATTAGATCCGATACTTTGCCGGTATCGGCCGATACTTTCCGATACTGATACTTTCAAGTATCGGACGGTATCGCTCAACACTAGTTATCAGACATTTGTAAAGTTTATTTTGTTATTAAAACATTAACAAGAATGGTACCGGTATATATGTATTCATATATTCCCACATGTAATGGTAAAAAAAATTGCATTAAGCATGATAAGCACAGCTAATGTTTTCTATATTTTACATTTTGATGTAAAAAAAAAATCTGTTACTTAATTTTAAATCAACTATTTAATAAATTATCTAAATAAAAATATAAATCATTTTAAACACTGTGGATGAGCTCCCCCTGGTGGATGGCACTGATAGAATATCACAACCCTTTACATCCCTTGCTGATGATTTTTTGGTCTCTCAACAATAAATCATGCAGCTTATTTTCACACAAAGTGATTTATCTGAAACAAGAATAGTAACAGCTATATGTTCTTTCTGCAGGCTACATGGAGCAGATTTCCTTTTTTTGTATCTACCATTGCACTTTCAACTGATAATAGCTTTGATGTGACAGATATGCCACCAGAATCCTTTGTATTATTAATGCAATTGTAGGATATGAGAGTCCAGCAGTTACTGGTAGCTTTTTAATTCTTAGCACCGCACTCCATAAACTGAATATAAATCATGTCATTTCACCGAGAGGTAGCACAAAAGTGCCATGTGCTAGCAGACAGACTTTCTTGTAGGATCAAAGGAATCATCTCTTTTAGATTTTCAATCAACCTAGGCAAAAAATGCAGAGGGGCAATATACCCATTATACTAAAAGAAAGACTTCAATTTTTTCTTTAGGGCTAAAAGGCATTTATTCAATAAGGTTAGAGAGTAAACACATCTCACTTGGGAACAACTTCTGAGTAATGACTTCTAAAAGCAGGCAGCGTTGCTTCTGGGTTAATCACACTCTTCTTAAAAGGACTACCTGTAGTTTTTCACTAGTTGAGGCATGTTGATTATCAGACTCGATTCAATTTATAATCATTTCCTAATTATATTTATTGGTGATGTGACAGACATATTTCAGTCTGATTGCTCCTATTTGGGAATTTTGTTTTTAATTAAATCTATGTATTTTAGCCTAACATTTTTGCACTTGGGTCTCAATTTTTTCAAAATTTTGCCTTCACAGGCTATTTGTTTACCTGCAAATTGGACTACGACCGTGACGTCATCGAAGGTCCTTCACGCTCTGCAATTCTTAGGAACGGAGGCAGACGCAGCACAGCAGGCATATCCCAAATTCCATATTTTATATGGAAAAGTTGGGGGTCGTCTTATACGCCCAGTCAACTTATACACCAGAAAATACGGTATATATATATATATATATATATATATATATATATATATACACTGTATATATATATATATATATATATATATATATATATATATATATCTCAATTGAAAAAGGCTAAGAAATACAGATAAAAGGAGTTACAAACCCTCCTCTCAGACAGTCAAAATGAGCTCACTGACAGATTGTCAGTAAAGCCAATAGCAGATAATTATACAATGCATGCATATAGGCTAAAGAGGGCAGTGCAATTTTTTTCAATTAAACCGAAATGGAAACGATAAGCCCAAATTACATTCATTTGACTAAAAATAATTTTTTTCCCCAAAAGTCGAAAAATTCCTTCTAGGAATCATTCAAAGGAGCATATTTTTTGGATGAGTAGTATCTATGATTAAATCTGATACCATATGTTAGGGCTGGCGGAATGCACCGAGTAAATATAGAGATAGTATAGGTGCATTCGCAGCCCGGGGTCCACCGTGCAGGAGTGGAACCTGCTGCTAGTAAATGGCGGCACTATATTGCGGTACTACGCCTGAATAGACACGGGTCCTGTCACCTGGTCTGTATAGGAGTGAACTCTACAGTCAGCAACAGCACACAAAACTACTCCTCTCCGGAGGTGCTGGAATTCTAGTGGCTATACGCCAACCTGTTGTGAACTATACTTCTTGGCTCCCTCTTGTGGTCACTAGTGATTTGGCACTTGGATTGTCTTTTACCAGGTTTGTACTCACCTGCTTCGTTAGGCCTGGGGTGTTGCTATTTAAACTTCCTGGATTCTCAGTCCAGTGCCTGGCATCGTTGTAATCAGTTCATTTCTGTTTGCTCCTGTCTTCAGGTCCTGGTTCTTTGCAAGATAAGCTAAGTCCTGCTTTCTTACTTTTGTTTATTTGCATTGTTCTTATTTTTGTCCAGCTTGTACTAAATGTGATTCCTGATATCGCTGGAAGCTCTAGGGGGCTGATATTCTCCCCCCTCACCGTTAGTCGGTTTGGGGGTTCTTGGATATTCAGCGTGGATATTTTGCAGGGTTTTTTGCTGACCATATAAGTCATCTTACTATCTTCTGCTATTTAGTCAGTGGGCCTCTCTTTGCTAAAATCTAGTTCATTCTTACGTTTGTCTTTTCTTCTTGCCTCACCGTTATTATTTGTTGGGGGCTTGTATTTCTTTGGGGTCTTTTCTCTGGAGGCAAGAGAGGTCTTATTTTCCCTGATAGGGTTAGTTAGTTCTCCGGCTGGCGCGAGACGTCTAGGATCAACGTAGGCACGTTCCCCGGCTACTGTTAGTGTTTGTGCTAGGATCAGCCATATGGTCAGCCTAGTTACCACTTCCCTATGACCTGGTATTTATGTTTGCAGACTTTGCTTAATCTCTGTGATCCCTTGCCATTGAGATCATAACAGTATGCCAGGCCGAAATAGTTAATGCATTGCAGAAGTGGGATTAAAAGAAAAGGAGTTCTGAGGTTTTTTTGTTTTTTTTCCTCCTCTTTCTTCCTTCCCCTTTTTCTCAGAGTGGCTGTGAGCTTGCTGCAGACATGAATGTTCAGACCTTGATTACTAGTGTGGATCAGCTTGCTGCACGAGTGCAGAGCATTCAGGATTTTGTTGTTAGCAGTCCTATGTCTGAGCCTAAGATACCTATTCCTGAGCTGTTCTCTGGAGATCGATTTAAATTTGGGAATTTTAGGAATAATTGTAAATTGTTTCTATCTTTGAAACCTCGTTCGTCTGGAGATTCAGCTCAGCAAGTCAAAATTGTTATCTCCTTTTTGCGTGGCGACCCTCAGGATTGGGCTTTCTCGTTGGCGCCAGGAGATCCGGCATTGGCGGATGTTGATGCGTTTTTTCTGGTGCTCGGATTGCTTTATGAGGAGCCTGATCTTGAAATTCAGGCAGAAAAAGCTCTACTGGCTATCTCTCAGGGCCAGGATGAAGCTGAGGTGTACTGCCAAAAATTTCGGAAATGGTCCGTGCTTACTCAATGGAATGAATGTGCTCTGGCCGCAAATTTCAGAAATGGCCTTTCTGAAGCCATTAAGAATGTGATGGTGGGTTTTCCAATTCCTACAAGTCTGAATGATTCTATGGGGCTGGCTATTCAGATTGATCGGCGTTTGCGAGAGCGCAAATCCGCTAATCCTCTCGCGGTGTTGTCTGAACGGACACCTGTCTCAATGCAATGCGACAGAATCCTGACTAGAACCGAACGACAAAATCATAGACGTCAGAATGGGTTGTGTTTTTACTGTGGTGATTCTACACATGTTATATCAGCTGTTGTGAATCTGCTTTTGGGCTCCTTCTGGTGGTGGCTAGTGGTACTGGTGACTTGGGTCTGTTTTCTTTCTCAGTTCACCTGTTTTCATCAGTAGTGGGGTGTTCCTATTTAATCCTGCTCTTCAGTCATTGCCTTGCCGGCCATCAATGTAACCAGAGCCTTTCTGTTGCATGTTCCTGCTCCTAGACTACTGATCAGCTAAGTTGGACTCTTAGTCCTAAGTTTGTTTGCATTTTTGTTCCAGTTTACAGTTAAGTCATTCTCTGTAGCTGGAAGCTCTTGTGGGCTGAAATTACCACTCCGGTGTCATGAGTTGACACATGAGTTTTAAAGTAATTTCAGGATGGTATTTTAAAAGGGTTTTCAGCTGACCGTGGAGTTCCCTTTTGTATCTTTCTACTATCTAGTAAGCGGACCTCGCTTTGCTGAACCTACCTTCATACTGCGTATGTCTTTTCCTCTGAACTCACCGTCAATATATGTGGGGGGCTTCTGTCTCCTTTTTGGGGGAATTTCCCTAGAGGTAAGCCAGGTCTGTTTTTTCCTCTACTAGGGTAAGTTAGTTCCCCGGCTGGCGAGAGACGTCTAGGGATAAAACGTAGGCACGCCCCCCGGCCACTATTAGTTGTGTGGTAGGTTTAGCTCACGGTCAGCTCGAGATTCCATCACCCAAGAGCTCGTTCGTTATTTATGTGTCCTGACGTTCCCCTGCCATTGGGAACCATGACAGTATGGCCGGCCCGTGTTAAAACTGTTGGCAGAAGAAAGGAGAGAAAAAGAAGTCTGCAATTTTTTTTTTTCCCTCTGTGTTTGCTCTATAGTTGAATCAGTTGCATTTCAGCTCTAATTGCAGTCTTTGTCTCCCTCTCCTTCTAACCCTTGAATGGCTCTGATCTCACCTGCTTAAAATGGATCCTCAGAGTTTGGCTACAGGTTTGAATAATCTTGCCACAAAAGTTCAAAATTTACAGGATTTTGTTATTCATGCTCCTATATCTGAACCTAGAATTCCTATGCCAGAGTTTTTCTCCGGAGATAGATCTCGTTTTCTGAATTTCAAATATAATTGTAAATTATTTCTTTCTCTGAGACCTCGCTCCGCTGGAGATCCCGCACAGCAGGTTAAGAATGTAATTTCCTTGCTGCGAGGTGACCCTCAAGATTGGGCATTTGCATTGGCACCAGGGGATCCTGCGTTGCTCAGTGTGGATGCGTTTTTTCTGGCTTTGGGGTTGCTTTATGAGGAACCTAATTTAGAGATTCAGGCTGAAAAAGCCTTGATGGCCCTATCTCAAGGGCAAGATGAAGCTGAAATATACTGCCAAAAATTTCGTAAATGGTCTGTGCTTACTCAGTGGAATGAGTGCGCTTTGGCGGCGAATTTCAGAGAGGGTCTCTCTGATGCCATTAAGGATGTTATGGTGGGGTTCCCTGCGCCTACAGGTCTGAATGAGTCCATGACAATGGCTATTCAGATTGATCGGCGTTTGCGGGAGCGTAAACCTGTGCACCATTTGGCGGTGTCTTCTGAGAAGGCGCCAGAGAATATGCAATGTGATAGAATTCTGTCCAGAAGCGAACGGCAGAATTTTAGGCGAAAAAATGGGTTGTGCTTCTATTGTGGTGATTCAACTCATGTTATATCAGCATGCTCTAGACGCACAAAGAAGGTTGATAAGTCTGTTTCAATTGGCACCTTACAGTCTAAGTTTATTCTATCTGTGACCTTGATTTGTTCATTATCGTCAATTACCGCGGACGCCTATGTCGACTCTGGCGCCGCTTTGAGTCTTATGGATTGGTCCTTTGCCAGGCGCTGTGGGTTTAATCTAGAGCCTCTGGAAGTCCCTATACCTCTGAAGGGTATTGATTCTACGCCATTGGCTAGTAATAAACCACAATACTGGACACAAGTGACTATGCGTATGACTCCAGACCATCAGGAGGTGATTCGCTTCCTTGTGTTGTACAATCTACATGATGTTTTGGTGCTCGGATTGCCATGGTTACAATCTCATAACCCAGTCCTTGACTGGAAAGCAATGTCTGTGTTAAGCTGGGGATGTCAGGGGGCTCATGGGGACGTACCTTTGGTTTCCATTTCATCATCTATTCCCTCTGAGATTCCGGCATTTTTGTCTGATTATCGTGATGTTTTTGAGGAGCCTAAGCTTGGTTCACTCCCTCCTCACAGAGATTGCGATTGTACCATAGATCTGATTCCAGGCAGTAAATTTCCAAAGGGTCGTTTGTTTAATTTATCCGTACCTGAACATGTTGCTATGCGAGAGTATATTAAGGAGTCTCTGGAAAAGGGACATATTCGTCCTTCTTCATCTCCCTTAGGAGCCGTTTTTTTTCTTTGTATCTAAAAAAGATGGCTCTTTGAGGCCGTGTATTGATTATCGACTCTTGAATAAAATTACAGTCAAATATCAGTATCCTTTGCCACTGCTGACTGATTTGTTTGCTCGAATAAAGGGGGCTAAGTGGTTCTCTAAGATTGATCTTCGTGGGGCGTATAATTTGGTGCGAATTAAGCAGGGGGATGAGTGGAAAACCGCATTTAATACGCCCGAGGGCCATTTTGAGTATTTGGTAATGCCTTTTGGTCTTTCAAATGCCCCTTCAGTCTTTCAGTCCTTTATGCATAACATTTTCCGTGAATATTTGGATAAATTTATGATTGTGTATCTGGATGATATTTTGATTTTTTCGGATGACTGGGACTCTCATGTCCAACAAGTCAGGAGGGTTTTTCAGGTTTTGCGGGCTAATTCCTTGTGTGTGAAGTGTTCTAAGTGTATTTTTGGGGTTCAAAAGATTTCTTTTTTGGGGTACATTTTTTCCCCTTCTTCCATTGAGATGGATCCTGTCAAGGTTCGGGCTATTTGTGATTGGACGCAACCTACTTCTCTTAAGAGCCTACAGAAATTCTTGGGCTTTGCTAATTTTTATCGTCGATTTATAACTGGTTTTTCGGATGTTGCTAAACCTTTGACTGATTTGACTAAAAAGGGTGCTGATGTTACTGATTGGTCCCCTGCTGCTGTGGAGGCCTTTCGGGAGCTTAAGCGCCGCTTTTCTTCTGCCCCTGTGTTGCGTCAGCCTGATGTTGCTCTTCCTTTTCAGGTTGAGGTCGACGCTTCCGAGATCGGAGCTGGGGCGGTTTTGTCGCAGAAAAGTTCCGACTGCTCCGTGATGAGACCTTGTGCGTTCTTTTCTCGAAAATTTTCGCCCGCCGAGCGAAACTATGATATTGGTAATCGGGAGCTCTTGGCTATGAAGTGGGCTTTTGAGGAGTGGCATCATTGGCTTGAGGGGGCTAGACATCAGGTGGTGGTATTGACCGATCACAAGAATCTGATTTATCTTGAGTCTGCCAAGCGCCTGAATCCTAGACAGGCGCGCTGGTCATTGTTTTTCTCTCGGTTTAATTTTGTGGTCTCATACCTACCAGGTTCTAAAAATGTGAAGGCAGATGCCCTTTCTAGGAGTTTTGAGCCTGATTCCCCTGGTGATTCTGAACCTACAGGAATCCTTAAGGATGGGGTGATATTATCTGCTGTTTCCCCAGTCCTGCGATGGGCTTTGCAGGAGTTTCAGGCGGATAGACCTGATCGTTGCCCGCCTGGTAGACTGTTTGTTCCTGATGATTGGACCAGCAGAGTCATCTCGGAGGTTCATTCTTCTGCATTGGCAGGTCATCCTGGAATCTTCGGTACTAGGGATTTGGTGGCTAGGTCCTTCTGGTGGCCTTCCCTGTCTCGAGATGTACGAGTTTTTGTGCAGTCTTGTGATGTTTGTGCTCGGGCCAAGCCTTGTTGTTCTCGGGCTAGCGGATTGTTGTTATCCTTGCCTATTCCGAAGAGGCCTTGGACTCACATCTCTATGGATTTTATTTCTGATCTCCCTGCTTCTCAGAAAATGTCTGTCATCTGGGTGGTGTGTGACCGTTTTTCAAAGATGGTTCATTTGGTACCCTTGCCTAAGTTGCCTTCCTCATCCGAATTGGTTCCTCTGTTTTTTCAAAATGTGGTTCGCTTGCATGGTATTCCGGAAAATATCGTTTCTGACAGGGGGACCCAGTTCGTGTCTAGATTTTGGCGGGCATTCTGTGCTAGGATGGGCATTGATTTGTCTTTTTCGTCTGCGTTCCATCCTCAGACTAATGGCCAGACTGAGCAAACTAATCAGACCTTGGAGACTTATTTGAGGTGTTTTGTGTCTGCGGATCAGGATGACTGAATTGCCTTTTTGCCGTTGGCAGAGTTTGCCCTCAATAATCGGGCTAGTTCTGCCTCTTTGGTTTCTCCTTTCTTTTGCAATTCGGGGTTTCACCCTCGTTTTTCTTCCGGTCAGGTGGAGTCTTCGGATTGTCCGGGGGTGGATACTATGGTGGATAGGTTGCATCGGATTTGGAGACAGGTGGTGGACAATTTGAAGTTGTCCCAGGAGAAGACTCAGCATTTTGCTAACCGCCGTCGTCGTGTTGGTCCTCGTCTTCGTGTTGGGGACTTGGTGTGGTTGTCTTCCCGTTTTGTCCCTATGAGGGTTTCTTCTCCTAAGTTTAAGCCTCGGTTCATCGGTCCTTATAGGATTTTGGAGATTCTTAACCCTGTATCCTTTCGTTTAGACCTTCCGGCATCTTTCGCTATCCATAATGTCTTCCATCGGTCGTTGTTGCGGAGGTATGAGGTGCCGGTTGTTCCTTCTACCGAGCCTCCTGCTCCTGTGCTGGTTGAGGGTGAATTGGAGTATGTTGTAGAAAAAATCTTGGACTCCCGTATTTCCAGACGGAGACTACAATATCTGGTTAAGTGGAAGGGCTATGGTCAAGAAGATAATTCTTGGGTAACTGCTTCTGATGTTCACGCCTCTGATTTGGTTCGTGCCTTTCATAGGGCTCATCCGGATCGCCCTGGTGGTTCTTGTGAGGGTTCGGTGCCCCCTCCTTGAGGGGGGGGTACTGTTGTGAATCTGCTTTTGGGCTCCTTCTGGTGGTGGCTACTGGTACTGGTGACTCGAATCTGTTTTCTTTCTCAGTTCACCTGTTTTCATCAGTAGTGGGGTGTTCCTATTTAATCCTGCTCTTCAGTCATTGCCTTGCCGGCCATCAATGTAACCAGAGCCTTTCTGTTGCATGTTCCTGCTCCTAGACTACTGATCAGCTAAGTTGGACTCTTAGTCCTAAGTTTGTTTGCATTTTTGTTCCAGTTTACAGTTAAGTCATTCTCTGTAGCTGGAAGCTCTTGTGGGCTGAAATTACCACTCCGGTGTCATGAGTTGACACATGAGTCTTAAAGTAATTTCAGGATGGTATTTTAAAAGGGTTTTCAGCTGACCGTGGAGTTCCCTTTTGTATCTTTCTACTATCTAGTAAGCGGACCTCGCTTTGCTGAACCTACCTTCATACTGCGTATGTCTTGTTTGCTCGGATTAAGGGTGCCAAGTGGTTCACCAAGATAGATCTTCGTGGTGCGTACAACCTTGTGCGCATTAGGCAGGGAGATGAATGGAAAACTGCATTCAATACGCCCGAAGGTCATTTTGAGTACTTGGTGATGCCCTTTGGGCTCTCTAATGCTCCTTCAGTGTTTCAGTCCTTTATGCATGATATTTTCCGGAAGTATCTGGATAAATTTATGATTGTTTATCTGGATGATATTCTGGTTTTCTCGGATGATTGGGATTCTCATGTAAAGCAGGTCAGGATGGTGTTTCAGGTTTTGCGTGATAATGCTTTGTTTGTGAAGGGCTCAAAGTGTCTCTTTGGAGTGCAGAAGGTTTCCTTTTTGGGTTTTATTTTCTTCCCTTCTGCTGTGGAGATGGACCCAGTCAAGGTCCGAGCTATTCATGATTGGACTCAGCCCACGTCTGTTAATAGTCTTCAGAAGTTCTTGGGGTTTGCTAATTTCTACCGTCGCTTTATTTAATTTAATTTAATTTTTCTAGCGTTGTTAAACCTTTGACGGATATGACCAAGAAAGGTTCTGATGTGGCTAATTGGGCCCCTGCAGCCGTGGAGGCCTTCCAGGAGCTGAAGCGCCGGTTTACTTCGGCGCCTGTTTTGTGCCAGCCTGATGTCTCACTTCCCTTTCAGGTTGAAGTGGATGCTTCTGAGATCGGTGCTGGGGCTGTTTTGTCGCAGAGAGGCTCTGGTTGCTCTGTGATGAGACCATGTGCCTTTTTCTCTAGGAAGTTTTCGCCTGCTGAGCGGAACTATGATGTTGGCAATCGGGAGTTGTTGGCCATGAAGTGGGCATTTGAGGAGTGGCGTCATTGGCTCGAGGGTGCTAAGCATCGTGTGGTGGTCTTGACTGATCTCAAAAATCTGATGTATCTCGAGTCTGCTAAGCTCCTGAATCCTAGACAGGCTCGTTGGTCATTGTTTTTCTCTCGTTTTGACTTTGTGGTCTCGTACCTGCCTGGTTCGAAGAATGTTAAGGCTGATGCTCTTTCTAGGAGCTTTGTGCCTGACTCTCCTGGAGTCTCGGAGCCAGCTGGTATTCTTAAAGAGGGAGTAATCGTGTCGGCCATATCTCCTGATTTGCGACATGTGTTGCAGAGATTTCAGGCTGGTAGATCTGACTCTTGTCCACCCGACAGACTGTTTGTTCCTGATAAATGGACCAGCAAAGTCATTTCCGAGGTTCATTCCTCGGTGTTGGCAGGGCATCCGAGAATTTTTGGTACCCGAGATTTGGTGGCTAGGTCCTTTTGGTGGCCTTCCTTGTCACGGGATGTGCGGTCATTTGTGCAGTCCTGTGGGACTTGTGCTCGGGCTAAGCCTTGTTGTTCTCGTGCTAGCGGGTTGCTTCTGCCCTTGCCTGTCCCGAAGATGCCTTGGACACACATTTCCATGGATTTCATTTCTGATCTTCCGGTGTCTCAGGGAATGTCTGTCATCTGGGTGGTGTGTGATCGTTTTTCCAAGATGGTCCATTTGGTACCCTTGCCTAAGTTGCCTTCCTCTTCCGATCTGGTTCCTTTGTTTTTTCAGAATGTGGTTCGTTTACATGGCATTCCGGAGAATATTGTGTCCGACAGAGGGTCCCAGTTTGTGTCCAGGTTCTGGCGATCTTTTTGTGCTAGAATGGGCATTGATTTGTCGTTTTCATCTGCCTTCCATCCTCAGACTAATGGTCAAACGGAGCGAACTAATCAGACACTGGAGGCTTATTTGAGATGTTTTGTTTCTGCGGACCAGGATGATTGGGTGACCTTCTTGCCATTGGCGGAGTTTGCCCTTAATAATTGGGCTAGTTCCGCTACTTTGGTTTCACCATTCTTCTGAAACTCTGGTTTTCATCCTCGTTTCTCCTCGGGTCATGTTGAGTCTTCTGACTGTCCTGGGGTGGATTCCGTGGTGGATAGGTTGCAGCGGATTTGGAATCATGTGGTGGACAACTTGAAGTTGTCACAGGAGAAGGCTCAGCGTTTTGCCAACCGCCGCCGCGGTGTGGGCCCCCGACTTCGTGTTGGGGATTTGGTTTGGTTGTCTTCTCGGTATGTCCCTCTGAAGGTTTCCTCTCCTAAGTTTAAGCCTCGCTTTATTGGTCCTTATAAAATTTTGGAAGTTCTTAACCCGGTTTCTTTTTGTTTGGATCTTCTGGTGTCGTTTGCCATTCACAACGTGTTCCATAGGTCTTTGTTGCGGCAGTACGTTGTGCCTGTGGTTCCTGCTGTTGAGCCTCCTGCTCCGGTGTTGGTTGAGGGCAAGTTGGAGTACGTGGTAGAGAAGATCTTGGATTCTCGTCTCTCTAGACGGAGGCTTCAGTATTTGGTCAAATGGAAGGGCTATGGTCAGGAGGATAATTCCTGGGTGGCCGCCTCTGATGTTCATGCGGCCGATTTGGTTCGTGCCTTCCACGCTGCTCATCCTGGTCGCCCTGGTGGTCTTGTTGAGGGTTCGGTGACCCCTCCTTAAAGGGGGGGTACTGTTGTGAACTATACTTCTTGGCTCCTTCTTGTGGTCACTAGTGATTTGGCACTTGGATTGTCTTTTACCAGGTTTGTACTCACCTGCTTCGTTAGGCCTGGGGTGTTGCTATTTAAACTTCCTGGATTCTCAGTCCAGTGCCTGGCATCGTTGTAATCAGTTCATTTCTGTTTGCTCCTGTCTTCAGGTCCTGGTTCTTTGCAAGATAAGCTAAGTCCTGCTTTCTTACTTTTGTTTATTTGCATTGTTCTTATTTTTGTCCAGCTTGTACTAAATGTGATTCCTGATATCGCTGGAAGCTCTAGGGGGCTGATATTCTCCCCCCTCACCATTATTATTTGTTGGGGGCTTGTATTTCTTTGGGGTCTTTTCTCTGGAGGCAAGAGAGGTCTTATTTTCCCTGATAGGGTTAGTTAGTTCTCCGGCTGGCGCGAGACGTCTAGGATCAACGTAGGCATGTTCCCCGGCTACTGTTAGTGTTTGTGCTAGGATCAGCTATATGGTCAGCCTAGTTACCACTTCCCTATGAGCTGGTATTTATGTTTGCAGACTTTGCTTAATCTCTGTGATCTCTTGCCATTGAGATCATAACACCAACCCTAAACTCACACAGACAAACTCCTCTCTGGAGGTGCCAGAATTCTAGTGGCTTACAGCTGACACTGAGCACATGCTGACACAGACCACAAAGTAGCTAAGCTCATACACTCATGAACATAAGTTGATACAAGCGCATGGCCGTGCGGCCATGCAAACCTTTTGTAGAGAAAGCTCTCCAGGACCTTCCTAGTGGTCCAATAGGAACTGTTTCAGGACCTGAGCATGTGACCCCGACCTCCAATGAGAGGTCGTCCCTTGGGCATGCTCAGTAGAGGAAAAGCAGGACTTTGTCCCAGGACCGTCTGCTCGCCGCTGGTTACAATTGCTCAGCCTGGAAGATTAGCAGTAACCAAGCACACAGTATCTGACTGAGCCAGACGCTGGGACCGACGTCTCTGCTGAGCAGGCTTCACTGCGACTAAAGAAGAATGGGAGATGGCAGCAGAGGTGGCTCGAGATTCCCCCTGTGCAGCAGCGGGAACTCGACACCTAACACCATATGAACACGCTTACCAATGTAATGCAGTAAGGTTGTTCAGATGACAATTTTTTCATATATATCAATTGCCTGTTCAATACTTTTTCCTTGCATCATTTCTTACCATTGCACATAAATTAATTTATGGAGATCTACGGTTTGATTTTTTTTGCCTGTGTGGATTAGATGGGTTGTTACTGACATCAGGTGAGAATTTCATGTCAATAGCACTTTTAGAAATATATTTACTTAAAAATTTGGTGACATGTATAATACTTATTTCACTCACTGTATGTATATTAATATATATACAGTTGTGCTCAAAAGTTTACCCTGGCAGAATTTTTGCTTTCTTGGCCTTTTCTCAGAGAATGTGAATGATAACACCAAAACTTGTTCTCCACTTGGGGTTATTGGTTGGGTGAAGCCATTTATTGTCAAACTACTGTATTTTTTCTTTTTAAATCATAATGACAACCCAAAACATCCAAATAACCCTGATCAAATTTTTCATACCCTGGTGATTTTGGCCTGATAACATACACAGAAGTTGACACAAATGCGTTTGAATATCTACTAAAAGTAACATCCTCACCTGTGACCTGTTTGCTTGTAATCAGTGTGCCTACAAGCTGAGTGAGTTTCTAGGATCTGGACAGACTCTTGCATCTTTCATCCAGCCACTGACGTTTCTGGATTGTGATTCATGGGGAAAGCAAAATAACTGTCAATGGATATACTGGAAAAGGTAGTTGAACTGTATAAAACAGGAAGGGGATACATAAAGATCTCCAAGGAATTAATAATGTCAGTCAGCAGCGTTCAAACTGTGATTAACAAATGAAAATCAGGGGCTCTGTAAAAACAAAACAAAGGTCAGATAGACCACCAAAAATGTCATCCACAACTGCCATGATAATTGTATGGGATGCAAAGAAAAACCCACAAATAACATCACCTGAAATACTGGACTCTCTGAAAACTAGCGATGTAGCTGATTCGAGATGCACAATAAGGAGGCACTTGAAGAAAAATGGGCTGCATGGGTGAGTCGCCAGAAGAAAGCCATTACTGTGCAAATGCCACAAAGTATCACACCTACAATACACAAAACAGCACAGAGACAAGCATCCAAATTTCTGGAACAAGGTAATTTAGAGTGATGAGACCAAAACTGATCATTTGGCCACAACCATAAACATTACATTTGAAGAGGGGTCAACAAGGCCTATGATAAAAGGAATAACATTTCTACTGTAAATCACGGAGGTGGATGGCTGATGTTTTGGGGATGTGTGAATTACAAAGGCACAGGAAACTTGGTCAAAGTTGAAGGAAAGATGAATGCAGCACATTATCAGCAAACACTGGAGGCAAATTTGCACTCATCAGCCCAGAAGCTGCACAGGTGATCTAATTGGATGTTCCAACATGACAACGATCCAAAACACAAGGCCAAGTCAACTTGTCATTGGCTACAGCAGAACAAAAGTGAAGATTCTGGAGTGGCCATCTCCGTCTCCTGATCTCAATATGATTGAGCCACTCTGGGGAGATCTCAAGCGTGCAGTTCATGCTAGACAGCCCAGGAGTAAAAAAAGAACCTCATCCACAACTACCACAAAAGACTTCAAGCTGTCATTGATGTTAGAGGGGGCAATACAAGGCATTAAGAAATGGAGTATGTGAACTTTTTATAAGGGTCATTTGGATGTTTTTGGTTGTCATTATGATTTAAAAGTGAAAACACAGTAGTATGACAATAAATGGCTCCACCCAACCTTTAACCATGAGTGGAGAAAAAATGTTGGTGTTATCATTCATATTCTCTGAAAAAAGGCCAAGAAACCAAAAATTCTGCTGCGGTATGTAAACTTTTGAGCACAAGCGTACACACATTTTGGCCAATTCCACATGTATATTTTAAATAGCATTCATGCAGTGCCGATTTTGCAAGATGTCCCACCTAAAAGGAATGGAGAGATCTGTAATTTTTATGGTAGGAACACTTCAGCTGTGAGAGACAGAATCTAAAAATAAATACCCAAAAATCACATTGTATGATTTTTACATAATTAAATAGCATTTTCTTGCATGAAATAAGTATTTGATACAATAGAAAACCGGTACTTAATATTTGGTGCAGAAACCTTTGTTTGCAATTACAGTGATCAGGCATTTCCTATAGTTCTTGACCAAGTTTGCACACACTGCAGCAGGTATTTTGGCCCACTACTCCATACAGATATTCTCCAGATCTTTCTGTTTTCGGGGCTGTCACTGGGCAACATTGGGTTTCAGCTCCCTCCAAATATTTTGTATTTGGTTCAGGTCTGGAGACTGGTTGGGCCACTCCAGGAACTTGAAATGCTTCTTATGGAGCCCCTGCTTAGTTGCACTGGCTGTGTGTTTCAGGTCATTGTCATGCTGGAAGAACGAGCAACGACCCATCTTCAATGCTCTTACTGGCTGTAACTGGCAGTTACTCAATTAACCAGTCAGTCAGACTCTACCCTCTACAACATGGGCAAGACCAAAGAGCTTTCTAAGGATGTCAGGGACAAGATCATAGACCTGTACAAAGCTGGAATGGGCTACAAAACCATACATAAGATGCTGAATGAGAAGGAGACAACTGTTGGTGCAATAGTAAGAAAATGGAAGAAATACAAAATGATTGTCAATCAACATCGATCTGTGGCAGCATGCAAAATCTCACCTCATGGGGTATCCTTGATCATGAGGAAGATGAGAGATCAGCCTAAAACTACATGGGGGAACTTGTTAATTATCTCAAGACAGCTGCCACCACAGTCACCAAAAAAACCATTGGTAGCACATAACACCGTAAAGTTTTAAAATCCTGCAGTGCATGCAAGGTCCCCCTGCTTAAGAAGGTTCATGTGCAGGCCCATCTGAAGTTTATCAATGAACACCAGGATGATTCTGTGAGTGACTGGGAGATGGTGCTGTGGTCAGATGAGACAAAAATTGAGCTCTTTGGCATTAACTTAACTTGTCGTGTTTTGAGGAAGAGAAATGCTGCATATGCCCCAAAGAGCACCATTCACATTGTCAAGCATAGGTGGAAACATTATGTTGTGGGGGTGCTTCTCTGCTAAGGGCACAGGACACAAGGCACAGAACTTCATGATTAGATTTCAGAAAGGCAGATTTTAAGGGACTCAGAAAGAGAATCTGAGGGATCCAATGGCTGGATATCCTTAAGGACAAAAATGTCCATGAAAGTTGGGGAAACTTGAAAAATGAGATTCTCAAAGCACAATTGTTAACAATTCCAAAAAGAGGGAAGAATACAAAGCATTTAAGGAAAACAGGATGGATGAATACAGAACTTAAACACATGCTAAAAAGGAAGAAAGAAATGTTTATCAAATGGAAAGAGGGAGGCATATCCAAAGAAGAATATAATGCTGTCTGCACAACCTTCAGGGCACAAATCAGATTATCTAAAGCTGACAATGAATTAAGGCTTGCAAGAGACGTCAAAAGCAATAAAAAAGGATTTGGGGGATATGTCAAAAGTCAAAGAAAAGTAAAAGATGCTATAGGATTTTTACAGGATGAAAATGATGAAATTGTAAGAAAGGATGTTGAGAAGGCTGAACTTTTAAATTCCTATTTTGCATCTGTTTTCTCTCAGAAAGTAAATGTAACATCAACTGATCTTCACTGTCTTATTAAAGGAATAGAAGAATTCAGCATTTCTATAAACAGAAAGATAGTGAGGAAACACTTAGTTAACATAGCAAATGGATGAATGGCTGCACTCAATTGTACTAAAGCAAGGGAATGTGTGATACATGAAATGTGAAATATCTTATGGATCAGATTACCTTGACGTTGGTGGATGGGCTCACATTTTTTGGTTATGCACCAGTTCAGACTAGTTCGCTGTTCAGTCAGTTTACCCTTACTTACTTAGCTAACATAAATGAATTCAAGTCTCCAGGTCCAAATGAATTACACCCCAGAGTACTGAAGGAGACAGCAGAATCAATTTTTGAACCACTCTCCATAATCTTTGAAAATTCTTGGAGAAGAGGAGAAGTCCCAGAAGACTGGAGAAGAGCAAATGTTGTTCCCATCTTCAAAAAGGGGAAGAAGGTGGACCCAGGGGACTATAGGTCGGTGAGTCTGACTTCCATACCAGGAAAAATCTTTGAACAAATTATTAAACAACATGTATGTAAGCACCTGGAAAAGAATGAAGTGATTAACCAGAGGCAGCATGGGTTTGTAACTAATAAGTCATGTCAGACTAACTTAATTTCCTTCTATGACAGAATCACTGACTGGGTGGGTCAGGGAAATGCTGTAGATTTAGTATATCTTGACTTCAGCAAAGCATTTGACAAAGTATCTCACACCATCCTTATTGAAAAAAAGACTAAGTATGGAATGGACAAGGCAACTGTTAGGTGGATTCATAACTGGCTTAGTGATCGGACCCAAAGAGTGGTTGTTAATAGCTGCACATTCAGTTGGAAGAATGTCTCAAGTGGGGTACCACAGAGTTCTGTCCTGGGCCCTGTATTGTTCAACATCTTTATGAATGATTTAGATGAAGGAATTAAGGGTACACTGATTAAATTTGCTGATGACACAAAGCTAAGAGGGATAGCTAATGCTAGAAAAGAGAGAGAGATTCAAAAGATATAAATAACCTGGAGCAGTGGGCAGCAACTAACAGAATGGTTTTTAACAAGGAAAAATGCAAAGTACTACATCTGGGCAATAAAAATGAAAAAAGCATATAAAGAATGGGAGGAATAGGGCCAAGCAACAGCACATGTGAAAAAGACTTGGGTATACTAATATATCATAAAGTGAACATGAGTCAACAGTGTGATGCAGCAGCAAAAAAGGCAAATGCAATTCTAGGATGTATTAACAGAATCATACAGTCTAGATCACGCGAAGTCATTATTGCCCTCTACTCCTCTTTGCTCAGACCTCATCTGGAATACTGTGTCCAGTTTTGGGCTCCAAATTGTAAAACATACATCAAGAAACTGGAGCAAGTTCAGAGAAGAGAGACCAGAATGGTGACCGGTCTGCAAACCATGTCCTATAACGAATGGTTGCAGGATTTGGAAATGTTTAGCTTGCAAAAAAAAAGACTGAGAGGAGACTTAATAGCTGTCTACAAATATCTCAAGGGCTGTCACATTGTAGAGGGATCATCTTTATTGTCATTTGCTCAAGAAAAGACTATAAGCAATGGGAAGAAACTGAATGGGAGGAGACACAGATTAGATATTAGAAAAAGGTTTTTGACAGGGTGATCAATGAGTGGAACAGGCTGCCACAAGAGGTGGTGAGTTCTCTTTCCATAGAAGTTTTCAAACAGAGGCTGGACAGACATCTGTCTGGGATGATTTAGTGAATCCTGCTTTGAGCGGGGGGTTGGACCAGATGACCCATGAGGTCCCTTCCAATCTACCATTCTATGATTCTATGACTATTTTACCACATCAATGGGAGAATGGATGGATCCATGTACTGTAAAATCCTGAGTGATAACATCCCTCCCTCCAACAGGACATTAAAAATGGATCGTGGCTGGGTCTTCCAGGAATACAATGTCCCAAAACATACAGCCAAGGCACCAAAAGAGAGGCTCAAAAAGAAGCACATTAAAGGGAACCTTTCACCTCAAATTGGTGGGATATTAAAATGATTTGTTACCGGTCTGATGGGCGGCGTATCCTCTTCATTTCTCCACCCTGTCCGTCCCTGTTTTCCACAACATTTTAGGTAATAAGAGTATGCGTGCGCCATAGTTGGTGCGTGCGCCATGCAGTCTTCAGTGGTGCACGCGCAGTATGCTTTGCCCTACTGCGGGCAAAGCCGAAAAGCATTACTGCTCATGCGCCCACGTACTATGTCCCGGAAGTATTTCGCTGTGTTCCGGGACATAAAAGCTTTACTGCGCATGTGCCCGCGCACTATGTCCCGGAAGTATTTTGCTGTGTTCCAGGACATAGTGCGCGGGCGCATGCGCAGTAATGCTTTTCGGCATTGCTTGCAGTAGGGCAAAGCATACTGCGCATGCGCCACCAAAGACTGCATGGCGCACGCACCAACTATGGTGCACGCATACACTTATTCCCTAAAATATTGTGGAAAACAGGGACAGACGGGGTGGAGAAATGAAGAGGATACGCCGCCCATCGGACCAGTAACAAATCATTTTAATATCCCGCCAATTTGAGGTGACAGGTTCCCTTTAAGGTCATAGTGTGGCCTAACCAGTCTCCAGACCTTAATCCCATAGAAAACTGTTGGATGGAGTTGAAGCTCCGAGTTGCCAAGCAACAGCCTCAAAATTTTAATGATTTAGATATGATCTGCAAATAGCAATGGACCAAAATTCCTCCTGACATGTGTGCAAACCTCATCATCCACTGTGATTGCCAACAAGGGTTTTGCCACAAAGGATTAAGTCTTGTTTGCCAGAGAGATCAAATACTTATTTCTCACGCAAAATGCAAATAAATTGATATAATTTATACAATGTGATTTTCTGCATTTTGTTTTTGATATTCTTTCTCTCACTGTTAAAAGTAACCTACCCTTAAAATTATAGACTGTTCATGTCTGTCAGTGAGCAAACTTACAAAATCAGCAAGAGATCAAATACTTATTTCTCCCACTGCATTAATAATGGAACATCTTATGCAGGCAATACGCTCTAACCCAAACATACAGGGAATTCGAATTTGGGGGACATGAATATAAATGCTCGGCATTCGCTGATGATTTGTTGATCTACATCACAAACCCACACATTTCGTTACCTTGATGTCTGAGCTGGTGCATTTTGGTAAATGGTCAAATTTTAATATAAATGTTGATATGTTGGAGGCCCTGAGTGTCCCCTTACCACAGCAGTTGATAGATATTTTAAGAGTTAATATCCCCTTTAAATGACCATCAAATAAAATGGCTCCATTAGCTAAATAGGCATCCATGCCCCCTCAGACCTCTCAAGGCTGTTTCCACTTAATTTCCTTCTGTTTTTATCCAAACTTGAGGAAAACCTCAGTTCCTAGAACAAAGCATGATTTCCTGTTTCCGCAGGATTAATATTCTTAAAATGACTATAAAGCCAAAATGTCTATATTTACTACAAACTATTCCATCACAATTACCTTCTTCATTTTGGATCAAAATCAGAAGTAATTTTAGATATACTTTATTTTCAATTTAAAAATAACATAGTAACATAGTTAGCAAGGCTGAAAAAAGACATTTGTGCAGTCAACTCAGCCTATATTCCAGGCAGATCTACGTCCTTCTAAGGATCCTAATCACTGTAAGATACAATATTGTTACACTCCAGGAAGACATCCAGGCCTCTCTTGAACCCCTCGACTGAGTTTGCCATCACAACCTCTTCAGGCAAAGAATTCCAGATTCTTACTGCCCTAACAATAAAGAATCCTCTTCTATGTTGATGGAAAAAACCTTCTCTCCTCCAGACGCAGAGAAAGCCCCCATGCCCCCTTGTGACCGTCACCTTCCTTGGTATAAACAGATCCTCAGAGATATTTGCATTGTCCCTTTATATACTTACACATGGTTGTTACGTCGCCCCTCAGTCGTCTTTTTTCTAGACTAAACAATTCTAATTTTGCTAATCTCTCTGGGATCACTTTTAATCATTTTGTGTGGGCCTCCAAGCATCCTAAAATTAAAAGAAGTATATTGTCTCATCGAAAGGAAACTGGCGTGGGTTTACTGCACTGTTGCCTTTATTAGCAGCCTCGCAAGCAAGGATATTAGATCTCCTACACTGTTCTAACTCAAATATTTGCATTCGTATTGCCCAAGACATCTGTCCAGCCTTGGTTTTCACTCTCCCCTGGATATGGTCATCTCTTTCACAAAATAAAATCCCTGTCCCTTTTAGTGTCAAACAAACTTTAAAGACAATTTATCTACCCTTGGTGTTGGGTGCATTGATTGATCATAGGAGTCCTTTGTTACCTATTACTGACAACCCTGGATTTCCTCCAGGAATGTCAACCCATTTCTTTTTGGGAGACGCTAAAAAAATCTTTCATTAGACTTACACATATAGCCCCAGATGGGGAACTTCTCCCTCTCCCCTCTATTTTGGGTTGTCACACTATACTGTCACATCATAGGTTTGAGTACTGTCAGCTTAAACATTTTCACACTTCCCTGGCAGTGGATCCGATTGCTCCTGCCCCCTGTTTAGCCTTTGAGAATTTGTG
Source organism: Ranitomeya variabilis (assembly GCF_051348905.1). Lineage (NCBI taxonomy): Eukaryota > Metazoa > Chordata > Amphibia > Anura > Dendrobatidae > Ranitomeya > Ranitomeya variabilis. The sequence goes on along the minus strand of NC_135236.1, from coordinate 158,515,600 downwards.
CTTATCTCCCGCCTCCACCCCGAATCCGATTGTGTTCATTTATAAATAGTGTTGAGCATTCCGATACCGCAAGTATCGGGTATCGGCCGATACTAGCGGTATCGGAATTCCGATACCGGGATTCCGATACTTGGCGCGTATCGGATACCGGAATCGGAAGTTCAATGATTCAAAATTCAGAAATTCAGCCAATGAGAAAGATTCCAAGTGTGGGCACATCCTGTTTAGCATGGAGGGCATGAAACTACTGGCAAGGCTGTGATTGGCTGCTGAAATGATGTCATGATGCAGTTTAAAAGTCGCTGGCGCCATTTTGCGATCACTCTGCTGTGAATTCAGTTAGTGACAGGACGCTGTTTGCTGACTGAGGGACAGTTTAGAGATAGCGATTTGCTTCTTTGTGCTTTCCAAAGGCTAATTTAGCAACCGCTGTGTTCACCTACTATTCACCTTCCTTTTGCCTTGTAGCGCTGTTTTCACAGCGATCTGCAAGGTCTCTCTGTGTGTGTGTGTGAGTGCAGCCCACTCTCTAGTCTGAGTGCAGCCACATAGGCCATCCATAGCTGGTTGTATTCAGTTCAGGGAGGGTGGTTCATTGCCTCATACTGTCCTTTTTTTTTTTTTTTTTGAAGTAGTGCAGGCTGCTGCACATTTTTTCCAAAAATTCCTATTAGTGTCTTTCCACCCGTCTCCAGCTAATTTGTGGAAAAACACTACATAGGATAAAGTAGAGGAGGGTTTTTGGGCCTTGCAGCGCCGTTTACGGCTGTCTGCACGGTCTCCGTGTGACTGCAGCTCGCCCTGTAATCTGTGAGCAGCTATAGCCTGGTTGTCTCCAGCTCAGGGTTTTTCACTGCGTCATACCGCCAAATCAATTTTCTTTTTTTTCAAAGTAGTGTAGTCTGCTGCTAATTTATTTTAAAAAATCCTATTAGTGTCTTTCCACCCGTCTCCAGCTAATTTGTGGAAAAACACTACATAGGATAAAGTAGAGGAGGGTTTTTGGGCCTTGCAGCGCCGTTTACGGCTGTCTGCACGGTCTCCATGTGACTGCAGCTCGCCCTGTAGTCTGTGAGCAGCCGTAGCCTGGTTGTCTGCAGCTCAGGGTTTTTCACTGCGTCATACCGCCAAATCAATTTTCTTTTTTTTCAAAGTAGTGTAGTCTGCTGCTAATTTATTTTAAAAAATCCTATTAGTGTCTTTCCACCCGTCTCCAGCTAATTTGTGGAAAAACACTACATAGGATAAAGTAGAGGAGGGTTTTTGGGCCTTGCAGCGCCGTTTACGGCTGTCTGCACGGTCTCCGTGTGATTGCAGCTCTATCCGTTGTCAGTTCAGCCCCCAAAAAATAAATAAATAATAAAGTTCACCAAACACACCAGTTACACCACTTTACATTTGTGTAGGCCACATTAGCTCATATTCAAGTCTAGTCCACACTTTAGAAAATTAGTGTGTCTTATACCTGTTAGGAGGAGTTGCTCAGGAATAAGCACACAAAGCCGTTAGTACTTTTCTGCTTATCTTTATCAGTCAACCAAGATGAAGAAGGCAGTGAGTAAGGCACGTGGGCGTGGGCGTGGGCGCGGAGCAGGGAGGGGACGTGGGGATTCTGTGCCTGCTGCGGGCACCGGTGAGTCATCAGCACCCACTTTCACAAGGGAACAGTCGTTCATGCGCAGCTTTGTCGCCGAGCGCCGTACACCGCTGCTGCGTGAAGACCAAATTGAAGCCGTTGTGGGATGGATGGCAGCTAATGCATCAACTTCCATTAGTGCCACATCCTCTCAGACACAGAGCACTGGAGAGCAGCCATCTGTCTCTTCACCACCTGCAAAATTGCCCAGGCAGACAGAGATCCCAGGACAGGAGCAGTCTCTACTTCTGTTCTCTGAATCATCTCTTGGCTTGGAAACAGGGGGCCAGCCAAGCAGCATTGGAGAAATGGAAGAAGAGGCAGGGTGCAGTGATGCCCAACAGCTTTTTCTGTCTTCCTCTGAAGAGGCGGGTGGGCCAGTGGCTCCGGTCACCACCTCGCAGGCCGCATCAGCTGATGATGACACTCAGGTGCCACTTACTGGTGCGTGCTCTGCTGCTGAGACTACCCAGGAGGAGCAGTTGGGGGCAGAGGGTAGTGTAGATGATGAGGTCCTTGACCCATCTTGGCGTCAGGGACAGGAAGGTGGTGGGAGCAGCTCTGAGGAAGAGATTCCCCATACGGCCCAAAGAGGGAGAGGGAGGGGGAAGACTGCGGATCCTGCAGCCTCCGCTTTGGCACCCGTAAGGAGCATGTCTCTTCCAAAAGTCAAAAGGGGGGCTCCCAAGACTTGCAGTGCCTGGTCCTTTTTTGACACAGTTGCAGATGACATTTGCTATGTCAGATGCAAGGTGTGTCATCAAAAAATCAAAAGAGGTCAAAAAGTCGCCAACCTCAATACCTCCAACATGTGGAAACATGTGCGCAACAGGCACCCGGCGGAGTTAGACAAACGCACTGAAGAGCTAGGCCAACCAACAGCGGCAGCTACCACCTCTTCAGCTCGTGTTGCCTCTTCCTCTAGCTCACACGCAGCTGGTTCGGCTTCCTCCCAGGATCGCCGTGGAAGAACCTCTGGCCCTGTTGTCCAGAGACCCGCTGTCATTCCACCCGCAGCACCACTTTCCCAGTCAACCACACACTCCCAGCCCAGTCTACAGCCATCGGTAGTACAGGCATGGGAGAAAAGGCGGCCTTTCTCGTCAAACCACCCACGAGCACAGGCTCTGACTGCAGGCATTGCCAAACTTCTGTCACTGGAAATGCTGTCATTCAGGCTGGTGGAGACTGACAGCTTCCGTGACTTGATGTCATTGGCAGTCCCACAGTACAGTGTGCCCAGCCGCTTTTACTTCAGCAGGCAAGCCGTCCCTGCCCTGCACAAGCATGTGGAGGGACACATAAAACACGCGCTACTGAACGCCGTCAGTAGCAAGGTCCACCTCACCACCGATGCGTGGACCAGTCAACATGGACAGGGGCGATACCTTTCCCTCACTGCCCATTGGGTTAATGTCGTTGAGCCGGGTACAGACCGTGCGAGTGGCGCAGGACGTGTCCTGCCCACTCCAAGGATTGCAGGAATCCATTCTGTACGCATTGACTCCTCCTCTTACACCAGTTCCTCAGAATCATCGCTGCAGGAGCCGTCACAGTCCACCTCCACATGGACCCGTGATGAACGTGTACCTGTTACGACCGACATGAGCACAGCCGTGGCCAAACGTCAACAGGCCGTCTTGAAATTAATTTTTTTGGGGAATCGTAGCCACACAGCGCAGGAGCTCTGGAATGCCATCAAGCAGGAGAGCGATGTGTGGTTTGAGCCAGCGAATCTCCAGCCAGGCATGGTAGTGTGTGATAATGGCCGAAATCTGGTGGCAGCCCTGGGCCTCGGCAACCTCACTCACATCCCATGTCTGGCACATGTGCTCAATTTGGTCGTGCAGAGTTTTTTGAGGGACTATCCGGATCTTGATGCACTGCTGCACAAGGTCCGCCTAGAGTGTGCTCACTTGCGGCGTTCCAGCACGGCAAAAGCGCGCATTGCGGCTCTGCAGCGCCGACACCGCCTGCCGGAACATCGCATCATATGTGACCTACCTACCAGGTGGAATTCCACGTTACATATGTTGGAGCGGTTGTGTGAGCAGCAGCAAGCTGTAATGGAGTACCAGCTGTATCAGGCGCAAAAAAGTCGCAGTCAGCGCCGTACAGACTTCACAACCACAGAGTGGGCCACTATGAAGGATGTCTGCCAGGTTTTGCGTCCCTTTGATTATTCCACGCGGATGGCGAGTGCAGATGATGCACTAGTCAGCATGACTGTCCCCCTTATCTGCCTGCTTGAAAAATCACTGCAAGCGCTAAGGGATGATGTTGTGGAAGAGGTGGAGGATGAGGATTCACCACTTCCATCATCTTCTGCAGTGTGATTTCTAGAAGTGTGTTCTAAAAGTGTGGATTACATTAGAATTAAAACCTGAAAGATGTATACAGACTGTGCCCTGCTACCTGCCACCATCGCACTCTAACAAGCATCTCTATTCTTCCAACAGGTATGTTCATCCAGCTCTCCTACATGAAGCGCACATAATACATCACCCAGCTTTGCACATAGACTTTCCCCTGCTCCTAGCATTGTGATGGTATGTTCATCCAGCTCTCCTACATGAAGCGCACATAATACATCACCCAGCTTTGCGCATAGACTTTCCCCTGCTCCTAGCATTGTGATGGTATGTTCATCCAGCTCTCCTACATGAAGCGCACATAATACATCACCCAGCTTTGCGCATAGACTTTCCCCTGCTCCTAGCATTGTGATGGTATGTTCATCCAGCTCTCCTACATGAAGCGCACATAATACATCACCCAGCTTTGCGCATAGACTTTCCCCTGCTCCTAGCATTGTGATGGTATGTTCATCCAGCTCTCCTATGAAGCGCACATAATACATCACCCAGCTTTGCGCATAGACTTTCCCCTGCTCCTAGCATTGTGATGGTATGTTCATCCAGCTCTCCTACATGAAGCGCACATAATACATCACCCAGCTTTGCGCATAGACTTTCCCCTGCTCCTAGCATTGTGATGGTATGTTCATCCAGCTCTCCTACATGAAGCGCACATAATACATCACCCAGCTTTGCGCATAGACTTTCCCCTGCTCCTAGCATTGTGATGGTATGTTCATCCAGCTCTCCTACATGAAGCGCACATAATACATCACCCAGCTTTGCGCATAGACTTTCCCCTGCTCCTAGCATTGTGATGGTATGTTCATCCAGCTCTCCTACATGAAGCGCACATAATACATCACCCAGCTTTGCGCATAGACTTTCCCCTGCTCCTAGCATTGTGATGGTATGTTCATCCAGCTCTCCTACATGAAGCGCACATAATACATCACCCAGCTTTGCGCATAGACTTTCCCCTGCTCCTAGCATTGTGATGGTATGCCTTTCAACTAACCCCCAACTTACTGTGTGATATTTATGACCTTGTTTACTTAGTCTTGATTGTACGCATCTGGTCGACCCTTAATTCTCTGACCAAGATGAGCAGAGACCACTCCTCTCTGCTCCACACCTGAACGCACTTAGTTTTCCATATATTGTATAGCACAAGTCTGCTAGACTTCAGTCTGCAGTGTGATTTCTAGAAGTGTGTTCTAAAAGTGTGGATTACATTAGAATTAAAACCTGAATTGAACCTGAAGGGAACTGAAGGTAACTGGCCAGTCACTGTAAACAATGTTTCTGTTTGTTGTCACTTTTACCACTATAATCTTTCACTTTCTGCAACCTCCCCCAATCCCCACACCAAGTAAGGAACTGTTCATCTCCTCTTCAATCCTCCCCATCCATCTCACCTCCTCCTCAGAACTGTTCCTTAACATACAATCCTCTGTCTCAAAGCACAGGCAGCCCCCTCACGCCCTCTCCTGCTCCCACCTGCTAACACTATCTCTGCTCCTTCTCACTGCTGGTGATATCTCTCCAAATCCTGGTCCTCCTCACCATATTCCCACAGTCATTTCTACCTCCCATCCACGCTCCATCACAAACTTCCGTAACCTCTCTAACCTTATACCCATTCGCCCAGCCCCCGCTTCCCCAGTCCCACTAACAGGAGCTCTGTGGAACGCTCGCTCTGTCTGTAACAAGCTTTCCTACATCCATGATCTTTTTGTTACTACCAAACTTTCCTTCCTCGCCATCACCGAAACCTGGCTCACCCCTTCTGACACGGCCTCCCCTGCTGCACTCTCTTACGGTGGCTTCCACCTTTCTCACACACCCCGCCCCAGCAGCAAGCATGGTGGAGGAGTTGGTTTTCTCCTGTCAGATAACTGCTCCTTCACCCCAATCCCACTGCCACCCTCTGTTACCCTCCCTTCCTTTGAGGTGCACTCTGTGCGCATCTACTCCCCCTCCAACCTCCAACTGGCTGTCATTTACCGCCCCCCAGGGCCAGCCACCACCTTCTTTGACCACTTCACCACCTGGCTACTTCATTTCCTTTCTGCGGACATCCCCACTATCATCATGGGCGATTTCAACATACCCATTGACACTTCCCTCTCAGCTGCCACTAAACTTCTATCTCTCTCTTCCTCCTTCGGCCTCACTCAATGGTCTTCTGCAGCCACTCACAAAGATGGTCACACACTGGACCTCATCTTCACCCGCCTCTGCTCCCTATCTAACCTCTCTAACTCGCCTCTTCCTCTCTCTGACCACAACCTTCTCACATTCTCATCTCTCTCCACTCCATGTCTAGAGTCCCCACCCCACAAACTTTCACACCCTCGCAGAAATCTTAAACATCTTGACCTACATTCATTCTCTGAATCCCTCCTCCCTCTCACAGACATAATTTCCATACACAATGCGGATGACGCTGCCGCTCTATATAACACCACAATAGCTGTAGCTTTGGAATCTGCTGCCCCACTTACACATACCAAAGCTCGCAAAATCAACAGACAGCCCTGGCACACCAGCCTGACCAAAGAACTGAGGCGAGCTTCCAGGGCTGCTGAGCGCAGATGGAAAAGATCCCACTCCAACGACCACTTAATCGCATTCAAACAGTCCCTCACTACTTTCAAGACCGCACTCGCCACAGCTAAACAAACCTACTTCTCATCTCTCATATCCTCCCTGTCTCACAACCCTAAACAGTTATTCAACACCTTCAATTCTCTCCTCCGTCCCCCAGCACCTCCTCCCTCCTCACTTATCTCTGCTGAAGACTTTGCCTCATTCTTCAAGCAGAAGATTGATAACATCAGAGACAGTTTTGGTCGTCAACAAACCCCAGAGTCCTTCCTCCCAACTTCCCTACCCTCCACCTCCAAAACCAACTACTCCACCATTACAGAAGATCAACTCGCCACTCTACTCTCAAGATCGCATCTCACCACCTGTGCACTTGACCCGCTCCCAACCCACCTCATCCCAAACCTCACCACAATCTTCATCCCAACCCTAACCCATCTCTTCAACCTATCACTAACAAATGGTGTTTTCCCCTCAAGCTTTAAACATGCCTCCATCACACCTATCCTCAAAAAGCCCTCTCTTGACCCATCCTCTGTATCTAGCTATCGCCCTATATCACTTCTCCCCTATGCCTCAAAACTACTGGAACAACACGTCTACCTTGAACTGTCCTCCCATCTCTCTTCTTGCTCCCTCTTTGACCGCTTACAATCTGGCTTCCGGCCACACCATTCCACTGAAACTGCCCTAACTAAGGTCACCACTGACCTTTTAACCGCCAAGAGCAAGCGACACTACTCTGTTCTCCTCCTCCTCGACCTGTCGGCTGCCTTTGACACAGTGGACCATTCCCTATTATTACAGACCCTCTCATCCCTTGGCATCACAGACTTGGCCCTATCCTGGATCTCATCATACCTAACAGACCGGACATTCAGCGTCTCCCACTCACACACCACCTCCTCACCTCGCCCCCTCTCTGTCGGAGTCCCACAAGGTTCAGTCCTTGGGCCCCTGCTCTTCTCCATTTACACCTTTGGCCTGGGACAGCTCATAGAATCTCATGGCTTTCAGTATCACCTCTATGCTGATGACACACAGATCTACATCTCTGGACCAGATATCACCTCCCTACTAACCAGAATCCCTCAATGTCTGTCCACTATTTCATCCTTCTTCTCCGCTAAATTTCTGAAACTTAACATGGACAAAACAGAATTCATCATCTTTCCCCCATCTCACGTGACCCCCCCAACGAACCTATCCATTACAGTAAATGGCTGCCCACTCTCCCCAGTCCCACAAGCTCGCTGCCTCGGGGTTATCCTTGACGCTGATCTCTCCTTCAAACCACATATCCAAGCCCTTTCCACTTCCTGCCGACTTCAACTCAAAAATATTGCACGAATCCGTTCATTCCTCAACCAAGAATCTGCAAAAACCCTAGTCCATGCCCTCATCATCTCTCGCCTTGACTACTGCAACCTCCTGCTCTGTGGCCTCCCCTCAAACACTCTCGCACCCCTCCAATCTATTCTAAACTCTGCTGCCCGACTAATCCACCTGTCCCCCCGCTATTCTCCGGCCTCTCCCCTCTGTCAATCCCTTCACTGGCTCCCCATTGCCCAGAGACTCCAGTACAAAACCCTAACCATGACGTACAAAGCCATCCACAACCTGTCTCCTCCTTACATCTGTGACCTCATCTCCCGGTACTTTCCTACACGCAACCTCCGATCCTCACAAGATCTCCTTCTCTACTCCCCTCTTATCTCCTCTTCCCACAATCGTATACAAGATTTCTCTCGCGTGTCACCCCTACTCTGGAACCCTCTACCACAACACATCAGACTCTCGCCCACCATCGAAACCTTCAAAAAGAATCTGAAGACCCACCTCTTCCGACAAGCCTACAACCTGCAGTAACCACCGATCAACCAACCGCTGCACGATCAGCTCTACCCTCACCTACTGTATTCTTACCCATCCCCTGTAGATTGTGAGCCCTCGCGGGCAGGGTCCTCACTCCTCCTGTACCAGTTATGACTTGTATTGTTCAAGATTATTGTACTTGTTTTTATTATGTATACCCCTCCTCACTTGTAAAGCGCCATGGAATAAATGGCGCTATAACAATAAATAATAATAATAATAATAATAATAATAATCTTCTGGACAGTCAGCGCCACGTGGTTCCTCACAAACGCGTAGGCAGGGGACAGTTTGTGAGGAGGATGAGGAGGAGTCAATGGAGGAGGAAGACATCCGTCCAGAGGAGGGAGTTCCCGAATTGTCCAGTACTCAGTGTGTACAGCGAGGGTGGGGTGATGACGAGCGGGCAGAGATCACGCCTCCAGCTGGGGACAGCGTTTCTTGGGCAGTTGGCAGTCTGCAGCACATGGTGGATTACATGCTGCAGTGCCTGAGAAACGACCGCCGCATCGACCACATTCTCAACATGTCTGATTATTGGGTGTTCACCCTCCTCGATCCTCGCTACCGGGACAACGTAGAAAGCCTCATCACACCGTTGAACCGGGAGCGAAAAATGCGGGAGTACCAAGACACACTGGTCAGTTCCATCATCTTCTCCATTCCAACTGAGAGAAGTGCTGCTAGTGCATTCCAAAGCAGCTCAGTGCGTCCAGGCAGTGGTGGAGGCTCTGCACAAAGAGGGAGCAGAAGCAGTGCCTCTGCCCAAGGCAAGACCAGTATGGCCGAACTGTGGCACAGTTTTCTGTGCCCGCCACAAAAGTCTACACCATCACAGACGGCTCCAGTCAGCAGGAGGCAACGGTTCCGTCAGATGGTGACAGACTACATGTCTTGCCCTCTTGCTGTACTCCCAGACGGCTCTTCCCCTTTCAAGTTTTGGGTCTCAAAGCTGGATACATGGCCAGAGCTAAGCCAGTATGCATTGGAGGTGCTGTCTTGCCCTGCGGCCAGTGTATTATCGGAACGTGTCTTTAGTGCTGCAGGTGGTGTACTAACTGACCGTCGCATGCGACTATCCTCCGATAACGTTGACCGGCTTACTTTCCTGAAAATGAACAAGGCCTGGATCTCGCAGGAATTTGCCACTCCTCCTCCTGATTAAATAATTAGGTCACTGTATACGTTATCCAGGTCTCCTGTTGTGTTCATCTTTCTACCACCTGAACTTAAATTCCTGGGCTCCAACACCGCCAGTTGAGGCTCAGATGTGCCGTCTGCACAGTCAAAACATACGACCCAGTGTTATTGGGTTTCAGTAACGTCAGCTGATCCCCAGCTGTGTAGCCGGCAATGTGTCATGCGACCGCCACGCTGACACAACAACTGAAATGTAAGGGAATCTGTCCCCCCCCCCCCAAGGCGTTTGTTACTGAAAGAGCCACCTTGTGCAGCAGTAATGCTGCACAAGGAAAAAGGTAGCTATTTTGGTTTTGCTCCTTGCACACGCAAAACTTAACACTTATAAAATGTGTCCACTGATACCGTAAAACCGTCCCGGAGGTGGGACTTTCCTTCGTAATATGACGCAGCACAGCCGTCATTCCTACCCCCCCGGCGCCGCGCCCCGGCTCCTCAGCGTTGTTTGATTCCGTCCCGGAGCCTGCGCTGTTATGTTATCCCGTGGCCAGGCACACTTAGCGCTGCCCGTCTTCTGGCATCATTTGGTGTCAGGCTGGCTGCGCCTGTGCGGCCACGCTGGCCGAGAGCCCGCCTCGCAGTGTCTTCTGATTTAATCCCACTGGGGGCCTGGGATCTATGGACATGCGCAGTGCATATCTGAACCTCCACCTCTCACTCATCTCCCTATGGCTTCTTCAGACTGTTCGGTGTCAGCTGGTCCCTAATAGCATGCCACGGCCGTGACACCGCACAGTCTGAAAAAGAAGCCGTAGGGAGGGGAGTGAGAGGCGAGGATATGCACTGCGCATGGCCATGGATCCCAGGCCCCCAGTGGGATTACATCAGAAGACACTGCGAGGCGGGCTCTCGGCCAGCGCGGCCGCACAGGCGCAGCCAGCCTGACACCAAATGATGTCAGAAGATGGGCAGCGCTAAGTGTGCCTGGCCACGGGATAACATAACAGCGCAGGCTCCGGGACGGAATCAAACAACGCTGAGGAGCCGGGGCACGGCGGCGGGGGGGTAGTAATGATGGCTGTGCTGCGTCATATTACGAAGGAAAGTCCCACCTCCGGGACGGTTTCACGGCTTCAGGGGACACATTTTAAAAGTGTTTAGTTCTGTGTTTGCAAGGAGCATGATGAAAAGAGCCACCTTTTCCTTTTGCATCTTTTTTGCTGCACAAGCTGGCTCTTTCAGCTACAAACGCCTTGGGGGGGGGTTAAAGGTTCCCTTTCGACTTTCTCAGGCTTCGGCCTACATTGTGTTCCTCTGCTTTTCCACCTGCCCCTGGGCTCCAACACCGCTAGTTGCCGTCCAGAAGTGCTGTACGCACAGTCAACAGTCGCTCCTCTGTTATTGGGGTTCAGTAACGTCAGCTGTTCCCCTGCTGTGTGTGTGGCAATCCCTCCTACCTCCTCCAACCTCCTCCAACCTCCTCCTCCTCCACCTGTCCCTGGGCTCCAACACCGCCAGTTGCCGTCCAGAAGTGCTGTACGCACAGTCAACAGTCCCTCCTCTGTTATTGGGGTTCAGTAACGTCAGCTGTTCCCCTGCTGTGTGTGTGGCAATCCCTCCTACCTCCTCCAACCTCCTCCTCCTCCACCTGTCCCTGGGCTCCAACACCGCCAGTTGCCGTCCAGAAGTGCTGTACGCACAGTCAACAGTCCCTCCTCTGTTATTGGGGTTCAGTAACGTCAGCTGTTCCCCTGCTGTGTGTGTGGCAATCCCTCCTACCTCCTCCAACCTCCTCCAACCTCCTCCTCCTCCACCTGTCCCTGGGCTCCAACACCGCCAGTTGCCGTCCAGAAGTGCTGTACGCACAGTCAACAGTCCCTCCTCTGTTATTGGGGTTCAGTAACGTCAGCTGTTCCCCTGCTGTGTGTGTGGCAATCCCTCCTACCTCCTCCAACCTCCTCCTCCTCCACCTGTCCCTGGGCTCCAACACCGCCAGTTGCCGTCCAGAAGTGCTGTACGCACAGTCAACAGTCCCTCCTCTGTTATTGGGGTTCAGTAACGTCAGCTGTTCCCCTGCTGTGTGTGTGGCAATCCCTCCTACCTCCTCCAACCTCCTCCAACCTCCTCCTCCTCCACCTGTCCCTGGGCTCCAACACCGCCAGTTGCCGTCCAGAAGTGCTGTACGCACAGTCAACAGTCCCTCCTCTGTTATTGGGGTTCAGTAACGTCAGCTGTTCCCCTGCTGTGTGTGTGGCAATCCCTCCTACCTCCTCCAACCTCCTCCAACCTCCTCCTCCTCCACCTGTCCCTGGGCTCCAACACCGCCAGTTGCCGTCCAGAAGTGCTGTACGCACAGTCAACAGTCCCTCCTCTGTTATTGGGGTTCAGTAACGTCAGCTGTTCCCCTGCTGTGTGTGTGGCAATCCCTCCTACCTCCTCCAACCTCCTCCTCCTCCACCTGTCCCTGGGCTCCAACACCGCCAGTTGCCATCCAGAAGTGCTGTACGCACAGTCAACAGTCCCTCCTCTGTTATTGGGGTTCAGTAACGTCAGCTGTTCCCCTGCTGTGTGTGTGGCAATCCCTCCTACCTCCTCCAACCTCCTCCTCCTCCACCTGTCCCTGGGCTCCAACACCGCCAGTTGCCGTCCAGAAGTGCTGTACGCACAGTCAACAGTCCCTCCTCTGTTATTGGGGTTCAGTAACGTCAGCTGTTCCCCTGCTGTGTGTGTGGCAATCCCTCCTACCTCCTCCAACCTCCTCCTCCTCCACCTGTCCCTGGGCTCCAACACCGCCAGTTGCCGTCCAGAAGTGCTGTACGCACAGTCAACAGTCCCTCCTCTGTTATTGGGGTTCAGTAACGTCAGCTGTTCCCCTGCTGTGTGTGTGGCAATCCCTCCTACCTCCTCCAACCTCCTCCTCCTCCACCTGTCCCTGGGCTCCAACACCGCCAGTTGCCGTCCAGAAGTGCTGTACGCACAGTCAACAGTCCCTCCTCTGTTATTGGGGTTCAGTAACGTCAGCTGTTCCCCTGCTGTGTGTGTGGCAATCCCTCCTACCTCCTCCAACCTCCTCCTCCTCCACCTGTCCCTGGGCTCCAACACCGCCAGTTGCCGTCCAGAAGTGCTGTACGCACAGTCAACAGTCCCTCCTCTGTTATTGGGGTTCAGTAACGTCAGCTGTTCCCCTGCTGTGTGTGTGGCAATCCCTCCTACCTCCTCCAACCTCCTCCTCCTCCACCTGTCCCTGGGCTCCAACACCGCCAGTTGCCGTCCAGAAGTGCTGTACGCACAGTCAACAGTCCCTCCTCTGTTATTGGGGTTCAGTAACGTCAGCTGTTCCCCTGCTGTGTGTGTGGCAATCCCTCCTACCTCCTCCAACCTCCTCCAACCTCCTCCACCTGTCCCTGGGCTCCAACACCGCCAGTTGCCGTCCAGAAGTGCTGTACGCACAGTCAACAGTCCCTCCTCTGTTATTGGGGTTCAGTAACGTCAGCTGTTCCCCTGCTGTGTGTGTGGCAATCCCTCCTACCTCCTCCAACCTCCTCCTCCTCCACCTGTCCCTGGGCTCCAACACCGCCAGTTGCCGTCCAGAAGTGCTGTACGCACAGTCAACAGTCCCTCCTCTGTTATTGGGGTTCAGTAACGTCAGCTGTTCCCCTGCTGTGTGTGTGGCAATCACTCCTACCTCCTCCAACCTCCTCCAACCTCCTCCTCCTCCACCTGTCCCTGGGATCCAACACCGCCAGTTGCCGTCCAGAAGTGCTGTACGCACAGTCAACAGTCCCTCCTCTGTTATTGGGGTTCAGTAACGTCAGCTGTTCCCCTGCTGTGTGTGTGGCAATCCCTCCAACCTCCTCCAACCTCCTCCTCCTCCACCTGTCCCTGGACTCCAACACCGCTAGTTGCCGTCCAGAAGTGCTGTACGCACAGAGCCAAACACCTCGCCAATGTGTTAGTGGGGTTCAGCACCGCCAGCTGTTCCCCTGCTGTGTATACGGCAACGTGTACTGCGACCGCCACGCAGGCACAACAAGTTAAATGTAAGGGAACCTGACCCCCCCCCCCCCCCCAGGCGTTTGTTACTGAAGGAGCCACCTTGTGCAGCAGTAATGATGCAAAGGGAAAAAGTGCCTCTTTTCGTGATGCTCCTTGCACATGCTGAACCAAACACTTATGAAATGTGTCCCCACACAGCGTTAAACCGTCCGGTAGGTGGAACTTTCCTTTGTCGTGTGACGCAGCACAGCCATCATTTTTACCCCCTTGGCGCCGTGCGCCCCCTCCTCAGCGTTGTTTGAATCTGTCCCGGAGCCTGCGCTGTTAGGTTAGCCCTTGGCCATGCACACATGTTGCGCTGCCCGTCTTCTGACCTCATTTGGTGTCAGGCTGGCTGCGCCTGTGCGGGTGCGCTGGCCGAGATCCCGCCTCGCAGTGTCGTCTAATGTAATCCCACCGCGGGCCTGTGATCCGTGCCCGTGCGCAGTGCATATCCTCTCCTCTCACTCCCCTCCCTACGGCTTCTTCAGACTGTGCGATGTCAGCTGGTCCCTAATAGCATGCCACGGCCGTGACACCGCACAGTCTGAAAAAGCCGTAGGGAGGGGAGTGAGAGGAGAGGATATGCACTGCGCACGGGCACGGATCACAGGCCCGCGGTGGGATTACATTAGACGACACTGCGAGGCGGGATCTCGGCCAGCGCACCCGCACAGGCGCAGCCAGCCTGACACCAAATGAGGTCAGAAGACGGGCAGCGCAACATGTGTGCATGGCCAAGGGCTAACCTAACAGCGCAGGCTCCGGGACAGATTCAAACAACGCTGAGGAGGCGGCGCACGGCGCCAAGGGGGTAAAAATGATGGCTGTGCTGCGTCACACGACAAAGGAAAGTTCCACCTACCGGACGGTTTAACGCTGTGAGGAGACACATTTCATAAATGTTAGGTTCCGCATGTACAAGGACCATAATTAAAAGAGCTAAGTTTACCTTTTCCAGCATTAGTGCTGTACACAATGGCTCTTTCAGCTACAAACGCCTGGGGGGGGGGGGGGGGTTAAAGGTTTCCTTTCAACTTGCTCGAGTGCAGGCTTCGGCCTACACTCCGCTCCCCCTGCTCCTCCTGCTGACCCTGGGCTCTAACACCGCCAGTTTTTGCCCAGATGTGCTAGCTGCACAGAGAAAAACACCAGCCAATGTGTCAGTGGGGTTCAGCACCGCCAGCTGTTCCCCTGCTGTGTAGCCGGCAACGTGTCCTGCGACCGCCACGCAGACACAAGAACTGAAATTGAAGGGAACCTGTCCCCCCTCCCCCAGGTGTTTCTATGTTTTACAGCTACCTTGAACAGCAGTAATGCTGCATGTGTTCAAGGTGGCTCAGAAACTTATTCTCCTTGCCCATGTTGAAGTGAACACGTCTAAAATGTGTCCTCTGTGACCATTAAAACGTCCCTCAGGTGTGATTTGACTTTGTATTGACACACGCAACAAGCTCCTTGGTAACGCTGCCCGTCTTCTGGCATCATTGTTTGGCTGGCTGCGCCTCTGCGGCCGCCCTGACCCACACAACAGCCCTCGTTGTCTTATTTAATGGGACTGCGAGGGTGTGATTGATGGGCAGGATCAGTGCATCAGTTCGCCTGTCCCTCCTCTCCTTCCGCCTTCTTCGGACTGTGCGGCTTCATGGCCGTGGCATGCGATAAGGGATCAGATGACGCCGCACAGTCTGAAGCGGGTGTAAGGACCCGAGTGTGAGAGGCGAACATATGTGCTGCGCCAGGCCCTGAATCCCAGCCCCGCAGTGTTTTAACAATGTTAAGACACTGCGGGGCTGGGATTCATGGGCATCGCGAACCGCACCGGCCGACATTACATGATGCCAGAAGATGGGCAGCGCTAACGGCGCTAGGCCAGGGGATAACACGACAGCGCAGACTCCTGTACAGCAAATAACAACGCTCGGGAGGCTGCACCCAGCACCAAGGTGGGATTCTTGACATCTGTGCTGCGTCTCATTACAAAGGGAACTCTCGCCTCCATTACACAGTTTGACTGTATAAAGGGCTAAATGTTATACGTGTTCCATTCAGCGTGTGCAAGGAGAAAAATTACAAGAGCAACCTTTGACTTGCGCAGCACTGCTGCTGCATAAGCTGTGGCTCTTCTACTTTGTAACCCCTGAGGGGGGGTTAAAGGTGACTTTTGAAATCGGTTCAATTAGGCTTCGGCCTACACTCTGCTCCACCTGCAGAGCCCGGGCTCCAACAACGCTAGTTGCTGTCCGGAAGTGCTGGCTGCACAGAGCCAAACACCTCGCCAATGTGTCAGTGGGGTCCAGCACCGCCAGCTGTTCCCCTGCTGTGTAGCCGGCAACGTGTCCTGCAAAAGCCACGCAGACACAACACACCCAAAGCTGCCGCCTGTGCAGGCTTCGGCCTACACTCCCCTCCCCCTGCTCCTCCTCCTCCTGCTCCTCCTCCTGCTGTCCCTGGGCTCTAACACACCGCCAGTTGGGGCCCAGATGTGCTAGCTGCACAGAGAAAAACACCAGCCAATGTGTCAGTGGGGTCCAGCACCGCCAGCTGTTCCCCTGCTGTGCAGCCGGCAACGTGTCCTGCAAAAGCCACGCAGACACAAGAACTGAAATTGAAGGGAACCTGTCCCCCCTCCCCCAGGCGTTTTTACGTTATCCAGCCACCTTGTACAGCGGTAATGCTGCATGTGTGCAAGGTGGCTCAGAAACGTATTCTCCTCGCACATGTGGAACTGAAAACACGTCTGAAATGTGTCCTCTGTGTGACCATTTAACCGTCCCGGTGGTGTGACTTTCCTTTGTAATGACACGCTGCAACCCCCTTGGTAGCGCTGCCCGTCTTCTGGCATCATTGTTTGGCTGGCTGCGCCTCTGCGGCCGCCCTGACCCACACAACGCCCCTCGGTGTCTTATTTATTGGGACTGCGAGGGTGTGATTCATGGGCAGGATCAGTGCATCAGTTCGCCTGTCCCTCCTCTCCTTCCGCCTTCTTCGGACTGTGCGGCTTCATGGCCGTGGCATGCGATAAGGGATCAGATGACGCCGCACAGTCTGAAGCGGGTGTAAGGACCCGAGTGTGAGAGGCGAACATATGTGCTGCGCCAGGCCCTGAATCCCAGCCCCGCAGTGTTTTAACAATGTTAAGACACTGCGGGGCTGGGATTCATGGGCATCGCGAACCGCACCGGCCGACATTACATGATGCCAGAAGATGGGCAGCGCTAACGGCGCTAGGCCAGGGGATAACACGACAGCGCAGACTCCTGTACAGCAAATAACAACGCTCGGGAGGCTGCACCCAGCACCAAGGTGGGATTCTTGACACCTGTGCTGCGTCTCATTACAAAGGGAACTCTCGCCTCCATTACACAGTTTGACTGTATAAAGGGCTAAATGTTATACGTGTTCCATTCAGCGTGTGCAAGGAGAAAAATTACAAGAGCAACCTTTGACTTGCGCAGCACTGCTGCTGCATAAGCTGTGGCTCTTCTACTTTGTAACCCCTGAGGGGGGGTTAAAGGTGACTTTTGAAATCGGTTCAATTAGGCTTCGGCCTACACTCTGCTCCACCTGCAGAGCCCGGGCTCCAACAACGCTAGTTGCTGTCCGGAAGTGCTGGCTGCACAGAGCCAAACACCTCGCCAATGTGTCAGTGGGGTCCAGCACCGCCAGCTGTTCCCCTGCTGTGTAGCCGGCAACGTGTCCTGCAAAAGCCACGCAGACACAACACACCCAAAGCTGCCGCCTGTGCAGGCTTCGGCCTACACTCCCCTCCCCCTGCTCCTCCTCCTGCTGTCCCTGGGCTCTAACACACCGCCAGTTGGGGCCCTAGGAAGACAAGCTTGAATAGGTCCCCATCCGGGTTCCAGTACCGTCAGCTGGTTCTCAGCAGTGTCTTTTGCTCTTGTACCTTCTGCTCCCCATCCTGGTTCCAGTACCGTCAGCTGGTTCCGGGCAGAGCCTTTGGCTTAGGTGCCTCCCTCTGGGTATCCGAGTTCCACCAACGTCAGGTGGTCCTTGGTAGTGCTTTCAGGCACGGGTACCTCCTGCTTAGTAACCGGGTTCCAGTAACGTCAGCTGGTCCTCGGTAGTTCCATTGGCTCTTGGACCTTCGGCTACCCATCCGGGTTCCAGTACCGTCAGCTGGTTCTCGGCAGTGTCTTTTGCTCTTGTACCTTCTGCTCCCCATCCTGGTTCCAGTACCGTCAGCTGGTTCCGGGCAGAGCCTTTGGCTTAGGTGCCTCCCTCTGGGTATCCGAGTTCCACCAACGTCAGGTGGTCCTTGGTAGTGCTTTCAGGCACGGGTACCTCCTGCTTAGTAACCGGGTTCCAGTAACGTCAGCTGGTCCTCGGTAGTTCCATTGGCTCTTGGACCTTCGGGTAGCCATCCGAGTTCCAGTTCCATCAGCTGTTTCTCTGCATTTTCTCAGCCTTCTTGTACCTTCTGCTACATTTCCAAGTTCAAGACCCGAAAGACGATGACCCGGAAGACCACCCCTAAGATGATGACGACACCAGAGACGACAACCACCGAGATGACGACGACCCTGGAGACGATGACCCTGAAGACGACCCCGATGACGACGACCCCGATGACGACGACCCCGATGACGACGACCCTGGAGATGACGACCCTGGAGATGACGATGACAACCTGGAAGACCGAGAAGCAGAAGAACAAGAGGCTGCAGAACAAAGAGCAGAAGAACATTAAGCATAAGACTAAATATCAGAGCAAAAGATATTATCTAAATTATAAGCAGAAGAAGACTAAGCAGTGTATGGGGGTGAGTCCGTTCCTCCTCGTGGTGCCCCTGGATAAAGCCTGATGCTGCAGGCCAAACTGAACGCGGACAAATGTAACTGTTTTGTGACAGGCAGAACGGAAGGTGTAATCTTCAAACTTTTATAGATAACAACTACGGGAATGCCTGTCACAAATAAGAATATGATGAAGAAGTTGAATATAAAAAAGATAATAGTTAAATAAAAAGAATATGAACAATGTAAAAAAAAAAATATATATATACGTAGAAAAGAAGAAGATGAATAAGGTGAAGAAGTTGATGTCACAGAAGCTGATGATGAGGATAATGAAGAAGAAAGTGTGGGAGAAGTAAAAAATAGGGTGAAGGGCGTGGAAGTAGTGAAACATCAATATCTGACAAAATAAATAAAAAATTAACATAGTCAAATTCTTTCTAACGCCGAACGTCATAAAAAAATTAAAAATACTGCTATTCTATTTGATTGGGATAAACCCCTGTGCCTTTAATGTCTCCGCCACCTCCCCCAATACATCCTACATTATTCTTAGTTGTTTTCCTTCATGTAGAATTAACCTACAAGGAAAGAAAGGGTTTATTTTAATTCCGATATTTTCGTCCCATTGACTTGCATTGGGATCGGGTATCGGTATCGGATTGGATTCCGATACTGTGACGGTATCGGCCGATACTTTCCGATACCGATACTTTCCGATATCGGAAAGTATCGCTCAACACTATTTATAAACTATTATCGGAGCCAGACATAGCCCAGCTTCCTTCGTTTTGAAGGGCTTCTTGAGAAAGAATTACACAAAACTTTCACAATTGTTCAGCCGACTAAATGCTTTCTTCTTATCCCACAATTTTGTGATTGTATCCAAATCACAGGAAACTAGTTTTATGATAATCTCAAGATGGTATTGTGTCCCCTCTGCTTTACACAGATTGTTTCTAACATATGCTGCAGTGTGGAGGAAGGAAGTATGTCCCAAATTTGGTGGTCGTGCCTGTTTCTGGGAGCCTTTTGGGAAGACGTTATTAAAGTTATCAAAGAAATTACAGGAGTACTGATCCCTTCTACCCCAGAAGCAATACTACTCTATATGTTCCCCATGCCCAAATCTTCTTATAAAAATTATTTATAACGTCATCTCTTACAAGCTGCTAAAACGATTATTCCACGTCATTGGAGACAGACCTACCCTCTCCCTCCTTGAAGGTATGGTTTGCTGAAACAGATTTAACCCATCACATGGAATCCTTTATCTCGCAGTCTCAATCTGAAAAGCATATTATGGCTACTAAGTGGTTTCATTGGGAGCTTTTTCTTTCTTCTCCTCTTTATTGAAATATTCTAGGATGTTTTATTCTTAAGTATGCCCTTTGGGAGGCTTTCCCATTGACAAAGTTTTTAGCATTTCTTGTTCCCCTGGTTCAAGTTCTTCCACTAAAATCTTCTTCCTCTTCTTTACCTTTCTTTCCCACCCACCCCACACACCCCCATTCATGTCCCTTGGTTAGTTCTCCATGTTACAATTTATTTCCCTCCCCCTTTTCATGTTATCATTTTGTTGTCTATTACCAAATTACAGTACAGGTGCTTTCCATATTTGCATAATTGCATCTTATTGTACTCTTGATGTAGTTACTTTTTCCTTCTGTACTTCATGTTTAATGTTTATTCACAAAAAAATTCAATAAAAATTTAATAAGAGAAAAAAACATTATATAGTTTTATGGTACGAGTTGATATGATCAGTAATACCCAAGTTTTTTATGCTTTTTTTCTACTTTTGCACAAGAAAAACAATTTAAAAATAGTTTCACTTTGCATCATATCCAGAGAGCCATAGCTTTTTTTTATAGTGCAGAGCTCAATGAGAGCTTGTTTTGTGCATAATGAGCTATATTGGTACTATTTTTGGGTTCATGTATTTTTTGTTCATTTTTATACCATTTTATGTAATAGAAAGTGGCATGTGAAAGCTAGTAAGGTAATGAGATGTGGCTAGAATAGTTTTTTATTATAGATATATGTATTTAGATTCTTTTGTTGTTTTTTACTGGCTAATAAAGTACAAGCAGACCATTAAAGAGCAAATTCAATGAGTTCACATATGTAGCCGCCTTGCTTGTTTTTCTGTGTAGACTGGGACAGGATCAGTAAAAGGTGAATGATTTAATGACTGCATTGTTGGAGACAGAGGCGCTCTAGAAAGAGTATATACTGTATATACAAGAAAGGCTCTATATGCATCTTACCTGTCACTTCTTTGTCCATTGGGAAAAGTGAATTTCTGAAGCTACAAATGAAGCATAATTGTATTGAGCGACAGCTGTGATCACTTACTGTAACTTCCGCCCTCCTGTCTGTAGTGATTTTAGTTACAGCAGGATCCTACCTACTCCTAAATTCAGGCTTTAGCCTAAGAGATGTACTCACACCAACCCATAAATTCAGACTTTAGCGTAAAAGATGTATTCACACTAGACACGTAGGTTCCCAGCACACCAGAGATTTCCTTGGCTGCTAGGCATAAATGAATTTGCCAAATTACGTGCTAAGTATCTACGTTTTTTCTTATTATTTAGAGCAGTAATGCTATTCATATTTCATATGTTGCATATTTACATTCTTCAGCACTACAGAGTGCAACTTTGTTAACATCCTAGAACCTGACTGGTGAGTCTGTTGGAGAATACCTTGCTATTTAAAGTGCTCTGTTAAAGCTTTTTACTCAATGTATTTTATTATTACCATATATACTCGAGTATAAGCCGAGATTTTCAGGCCACTTTTTGGGGCTGAAAGTCCCCCTCTTGGCTTATACTCGAGTTATACCCAGAGGTCGGCAGGGGAGGGGGAACGGGGGCTGTCTAATTATACTCACCTGCTCCAGGTGCGGTCCCTGGCTCCCCGGCGCCAGCTCCTTCCTGTACTGAGCGGTCACATGGTACCGCTCATTACAGTAATGAATATGCTGCTCCACCTCCCATAGGGGTGGAGCCACATATTCATTACTGTAATGAGCGGTAACGGTGACCGCTCAGTACAGGAAGAAGCTGCGGTGCTGGGAAGCAGGGACTGCACTGTGCCAGGAGCATGTGAGTATAGCGGGGAGGGGAGCGCTGCGCTGCGCGATATTCACCTGCTCCCCGTTCTGGGCGCCGCTCCGACTTCAGTGTCTTCTGCAGTGACGCTCAGGTCAGAGGGTGCGATGACATGGTTAGTGCGTGCCCTCTGCCTGAACGTCAGTGCAGAAGATGCTGAAAATGGAGCGGCGCCGGAACAAAGTCAGGTGAATATTGCAAGTGCCGGGGGCCTGGGCGATGGAGAGGTGAGTATGTGATTATTTTTTTTATCGCAGCAACAGTATATGGGACAAGTGTCTGTATGGAGCATCTTATGGGGCCATAACATTTGTGCAGCACTATATGGGGCAAGTGTCTGTATGGGGCCATAATCAATGTTTGTGCAGCACTATATGGGGCAAGTGTCTTTATGGGGCCATAATCAACGTTTATGCAGCACTATATGGGGCAAGTGTCTGTATGGGGCCATAATCAACGTTTGTGCAGCACTATATGGGGCAAATATCTTTATGGAGCATCTTATGGGGCCATAATTAATGTTTGTGGAGCATTATATGAGGCAAGTGTCTGTATGGAGCATCTTATGGGGCCATAATCCAGGTTTGTGCAGCACTATATGGGGCAAATATCTTTATGGAGCATCTTATGGGGCCATAATCAACATTTGTGCAGCATTATATTGGGCAAATGTGTCTATGGAGCATCTTATGGGGCCATTATTAATCTTTATGCAGGATTATATGAGGCATATTTTAATATGGAGCATCTTATGGGGCCAACATAAACTTTATGGAGCATTATATGGGGCTCCTGATTCAATACGGATATTCAAAAACACTTAACCTACTGATGTCTCAATTAATTTTACATTTATTGGTATCTATTTTTACTTTTGACATTTACCAGTAGCTGCTGCATTTCCCACCCTAGGCTTATACTCGAGTCATTAAGTTTTCCCAGTTTTTTGTGGCAAAATTAGGGGGTCGGCTTATACTCGAGTATATGCGGTATTATATTTTTTAAATAGAAATCTTCTAAGTATGGCCTACTGAAATGGAGTGTAATATTATGGAGATAAAGGCTTCCAAAATAAGTATGTAGGAAATTTAAGGACTGTGTTAGCAGATCTAATACTGCTCTAGTTCTGGACAGTTAAATATTTTGAAGTATATTTGAATGCGAATGTCTTTGGCAACAGGGTTATATCTTTAGGGTGTAAAGAGGTTCTAGTAAGATATTTGCAATTATTATAATTGTTTTTGTCAAAAGGTGTTGTGTAAGCTGTTGTTAGAATTGGACAATCCTTACTCATTAAAGGGTGCACTGAATTAGCAGGGCAGCATGATTATTCAGTGATTAACACTGGGGTCCTGGGTTTAAATACCACCAAGGACTTATGCAAGGAATTTGTATGTTCTCCCCGTGTTTGTGATGGTTTCCTTGTATTCTTAAGGGAAACCTGCCAATACAGATATAGCAAACTTGAAATGATTGTTTTGTGAACCAAAAGCACTGATAAGACATGTCAAAATTTTATGCCTAAATTGTGTAATTTGATTAGTGAGGCATGATACCATCACAGCAGGCTACATCATGCTACAGTATTGCTGGCACTTACTACTAGAGATGAATGGATCAGGCAAAATTAACAGTTTGAATTTGATTGAGCCTGGGAGGGTTCTGTGCAAGTTCACGTTCATGTCTTGATGTCTTGACTTTTCACACTCTTGTGCAGAACCCTCCTGGGACTTCAAAACCCAAAATCTTGGCCAAGAGTGAGAGCAAATTAACAAATTACAAAAAGCTACATATTGGTGACTGCAGATTTTTGCTAAATTTGAGTTGAATTCAATTTAACATCTAAGCAGGATTGTCTCACTTGTGTAATGTGGGACAGTAAAATGAGTATTCTAAACTAGAAAGCCCCAAAGGCCTAAATTTCTCTTCCATTAAAAAAACTATTTTAATAATTATTTTCAAGAATGAAAAAAAGGCATTAGTTTGATTTACCCTCACTATGTAGTCATACATAAAAATTGCAATCTAGTACAGAACATCACTGCCAATCTAGTACAGAACATCACTGCCATGTCTGTGCTAATGTGATTAGCTGTCGAAGAGAAAGACTCATTGTCATGAAAAATTCTTAAAGATTGATAAAATGTTTATTAGCTAAAGTGCAATTAAGCGTAATTATTTGTGAAACACAAAAAGATTTACCTGCCCGACATACAAACTTTAAAAGTTGGCAGACAAGAGCTGAAAAACCACGTCATTTAAGATCTCTTAGATAATTAATTTGACTTACTTCAGTTTTATGCCGAGCTAACATTTGGTACTTTTTGTTTTACTATTCACAAGGTTTTTTTTTTACTTTCTGAAATCTGTCATTAAGTTTATAAATTACACAGAAAAATAAATGTCAAAATGTCCAGATTTATAAAGTAGATTACAGTTATTTTGATCATACCGTACGAATCCAGACATACACTTACACATAACAAGCGGGATAAATTCTAGAATATTTGACAGCCTTGGATGTCGGGAGAACCATGGGAATGAGTGAACGTTCATGCTCTACTATGCAATTTGTAACTTCAAAGAATAGTAGAGATGAAAAGGAGTAATAAGATAACTTCTGATGGGGGACAGTGGACAGCAAAATCATTTTCTGTGTTAGGCCTTGTGCAGATGACCGTTTCCTTTTCATTTGAGAACTTATTGTTTGATCAGAGTGGGATGTGATTTTCCCTAAGGTGGAGGGAAAAATAGAATTATTCTTACCGTTAATTCGGTTTCTAGTAACCCATCACGACAGCACACCTGGAGGATGTTACCCCTTTCCTAATAGGGACAGGAAATGACAAAGAGGTTAAATAACCCCTCCCTCATCCTCCCCTCAGTGTTATTATAAAAGACCACAGGAGAAGTAATGCTTCAAATTATATTTATTCTTTCCAGAAGGTATATTAAGCAAAGGGAGGGATTGCTCCTGCTGTCTGTCACGGAGAGACTAGGTGGGCGAGAGCTTATAACCCGGGCCCCTGCAATTTCCCTAAGACTAGGGAAATACTGACTGGCCCTCTACCTGAAGTTTACACTGATGGTGTGCATGTTCAGGCCTCGAACCTCACCCTGCCTCCTGATACAACCGTGAGCTGGAAACCTCCGCCCTCCACCCAGTGAATGCAATACACCAGTACCCACAGTTAGCACAGACAAGGATAAAGGAAAATATACATCACGCTGCAGTCACTCAGGAATACACTATAAATGTGCAGGGCAAAATAAACACAAATATAGGAAGGAGTAAATAAGACAAGGGAAAATACACCACCAGCAACGATACTCCAACGACCAGCTCTCCACTCCAGACCGAGATAACTAATGCGCAAGACAGAAGCTATAATCGGTGACACCCAATGATCAGGAGAACTATAAAAAGGCAATGGGCATGGCCCAGCCTCCAATCCGAGGATCAGGTAAATTAACCCCGGAACAGCTAGACAAAATCTAGCCGACGCCAATGAGCAAATAGTGGTCAAAAGCGGAACTACCGCTGTCTGTCGGATGACCTGGTCTGAACAGCGTCCGACATGACACTGTCGTGGTGGGTTACTAGAAACCGAATTAACGGTAAGAATAATTCTATTTTCTCTAGTATCCCCCCACGACAGCACACCTGGAGCAGTACCCAAGAGTAATATTTAGGGAGGGACTATAGCTCTAAGGACTTTTTCTCCGAAGGCTAAGTCTTCCTTTGACAACAGGTCTAGCCTGTAATGTTTGGAAAATGTATGGACCAAGGACCATATAGCAGCTCTGCATATTTGCTCGATGGAAGCACTGGCTTTCTCGGCCCAGGAGACAGCTGTTGCTCTTGTAGAATGAGCTGTGAATTTTTCTGGCGGTGGAAGGCCTTGGATCTGGTAAGCCTCCAAGATTGCTCTCTTGATCCAGTTGGCAATTGTAGATTTGGAAGTCTTCTTCCCTTTATTCTGGCCATGAAGATGAATAAACAAATTCTGATCCTTT
The DNA here is from genome assembly GCF_051348905.1 of Ranitomeya variabilis. Classification (NCBI taxonomy): domain Eukaryota; kingdom Metazoa; phylum Chordata; class Amphibia; order Anura; family Dendrobatidae; genus Ranitomeya; species Ranitomeya variabilis. Next base: position 158,490,053 of record NC_135236.1, on the reverse strand, counting down.
CTAATTTTGTCTGAAACTTGAAGATAATAAAGTACCGTTCTCCGAACATCCAAAGTATGGAACTGTTCTTCTTCCTCATTCTTTGGTTCCTGATAAAAGGAGGGGAGAATTATCTCCTGCGACTTGTGGAAGTCAGAGACGACCTTTGGGAGAAAGGATGGATCCAATCGCAGGATAAGTCTGTCTTGTAGAATCTTCATGTAGGGCTCATTGATTGACAGGACCTGCAGTTCACCTACTCTCCTGGCTGTAGTTATTGCTATCAGGAAGGTGGTTTTCCAGGCGAGTCTATCCATTCCTATTGATGACAAGGGTTCAAAAGGTGGGAGTGTAAGTCCCTTCAGGACTATATTAAGGTCCCAGGATGGGACTATATTTATGGATCTTGGAGATATGCGGGATGCTGCCATCATAAATCTTCTTATCCATCTGTGTTTGGCTAAAGGCTGGTCAAAATACGAGCTCAGGGCCACCACCTGTACCTTGAGGGTGCTGGGTCTGAGACCTTTTTCTAGCCCATCTTGTAAAAAAGATCCTGGCTAGGTTCGGCCGGTCTGGGTTAGGCCGTTCAGGAGCACTCCATGTGATAAAAGGTCTTATATCTTCTGATAGATGGAATTGGTTACTGTCTTTCGGCTTTTCTGTAGTGTTCTAATGACATTTTTTGACAGCCCTCTAGTCCTCAGAATTGAGAATTCAGAAGCCAGGCATTCAGGTGTAATCTCTTGGGATCTGGATGAAATATTGGCCCCTGATAGAGAAGGTTCTTGACCGGGAGTAGTGCCATCGGTCCATCTACTTTTAGGCTGATGAGGGTCCCAAAACCAGCTTCTTTTGGGCCAAAATGGAGCCACTAGGATTACCCTGACCTTTTCTGTCCTTATCTTTTGTAGGACCTTTGGTAGAATTGGTAACGGCGGAAAAGCATATGCCAGTGAGAATGTCCATGGTTGGGCCAATGCGTCTACACCTAGCCCCGGATTGGTTGGATCTAGCGAGAAAAATTGGTCCACCTTTGTGTTCTGATTGTTTGCGAACAGGTCCACTTCTGGCTGTCCCCACTTTCTGGCCAAAATTTGAAAAATTTCCGGGTCTAGACCCCATTCTCCTGGATGGATTCTTTCCCTGCTCAGGAAGTCGGCTTGTATATTTATTTCCCCTTTTATGTGTAGGGCAGAAAGTGAGAGAACATGTTCTTCGGCCCAGGAAAATATTCTGGCTGATATGGCCTTTAGATCCTCGTGTCTTGTACTTCCCTGATGGTGAAGGTGGGCAACTGTTGTCATGTTGTCCGAGTAGATTGTGATATGGGAATTTTGAACAAGAGTTACTGCTGCTTTGAGAGCTTCCTCTACCGCTTTTAGCTCTGAAGTTCGAGGATCGTTGGCTTATCTCATTTGGCCAGTCTCCTTGAAATATGTATTGGGCCACCGTAGCTCCCCAACCTCTTTCGCTGGCATCTACTGTTATAGAGATTGCTGGATCCTGCAACCAGGGAACTCCTTTGATTAAGTTCGACTTTCGTAGCCACCGTGTCAATGAGGACTTTACGTGCGGTGGTATTCTGATCTTTCTGTCTAGAGAATCTGGGGATCTGTCTCAGTTTGACAGAATATAAGTTTGGAGTATTCTGGTGTGGGCTTGTGCCCATGACACCATCTGGATGCATGGTGTCATGGTCCCGAGAACCGACATGGCCCATCTTAAAGATACTATCTTCTTGTCCCGCAACATTCTTATTTTTGCTGTAAGCAAGGTCCGTTTTTGTTCTGGTAAGAAAGATGTTTGGCTGTGAGAGTCTAGTAGGACTGCTAAAAAGACCTTTGTTGTTGAAGGAAACATATCCAATTTCTTGTGGTTCACTATCCAGCCTAGGGACGATAAGATCTGGACTGTCTTTTGAAGGTGTTCTTGTAGAATGGGAACTGCGGGAGCCACTATCAGAAGGTCATCGAGGTATGGAATTATGCATATTTGTTGACCTCTGATGTAGGCCATTACTTCGGACATAATCTTTGTGAAAATTCTTGGGGTTGGGGATAGCCCAAACGGGAGGACATTGAACTGAAAATGGTCTATGTTTTCTCCCCTGGTGACTGCAAATCTTAGGAATTTTCGATAAGTTGGATGGATTGGGACGTGGTAGTATGCGTCCTGTAAATCTATAGTTGCCATGACGAAATCTTGTCCTATGAGGGGTACTGTAGATCTTACTGCTTCTGTCTTGAACCTTCTGTAGGTGACATATCGATTCATGGATTTTAGGTTGATTATCACTCGATGGGACCCATTCAGTTTCTTCATTAGGAATAAGTTTGAATAATGTCCTCTGTTCCGCTCGTTCTCCGGGACTGTGGAGATCACATTGTTGACTAGGAGATCTTGTACTCCCGCTATCAATGTGGATTGTAGCTTTGGTGTGGATAAAGATGTTGTCTTTAGCATCTTTTGAGGATATGATACAAACTCTATTTTTATCCCGTCTCTGACTGATCTTAAGGTCCATTGGTCTGAGCAAATTGTTTGCCACTATGGGAGGAAGTGTGAGATACGACCCCCCACCGTGGTGGCGTCATTGTTTTCTTTGATTTTGGGGTTGGGGAAGAAAAAGATTCTTGTCTTGTTAGAGAAAAAAAGTTTCTGCACATTCTGTATTATGTCAGTCGTGAAAATGGAACAAATTGAAAAGCACACAGATGTCGACCTAGTGAAGTCTTATTTTTCCATGAACCCATATTTGTGAATGGAGATGTGCCAATTTTTGGAGGCAAATTGTGCATGCAGCTATATTGTCTGAGGAAAAATAGGGCATGTGCACAGCCCCATAAAATAACATGCATACGAGTCCTATCCGTCAACACCTTGGATAGCACTCATCCAATTAAAACGGTCATGCACAAGCTCTTATGGCAACTAATAGAGGCAAAATGTGTACTTCCCTATTTATTTATATGGGAGTTTCAAAAAGTACTGGCAATGTTTTGAGCTCCCTTGCAAATGAATGCAGAGAGCTGTGTGATTGCCCTCTGGATTCACATGTATCAGAGCTAAGGGGCCTGATTTTGAGATAAACCTTTTATTTATGTCAACTTATACATGAAGAATAACTATGTTTCCCAAATAGCCTTCAATTCAGGTGCAGGCACAAAGTACTGCAGGCAAGAAAAGACAAAAGTTTAACTGAATTCTGCATTTAATAGAGAGCGCTCATAGATAATTTAAACCAGAAGGATCATATCAGATTTTAAACAGGGCCACATCACAGAGAACAACTCAATAACCCAGAATGGATTTTACCTATTGGATTACCCAGAAGCTAATTGAGATGTAAGTCCCAGATAACAAGGTCTCAAGCAATAATGAAGTCAAGATGGTTAAAAAGTTATTGTTACATTCTCTGCATCATCTTACTTTAGTGCTTACTTACATTTTTTATCATAGTCAAATTTTTTCTTGTGGCTGACTGTGAAATTTCCACATTCTCTTTATCCTGCAGTATAAGGTCTTGCAGTGCCCTTAAATAATATGCAAGAAAAGCATTTGGCAACATTAAAAATGACTCTTAGAGAATAAATGCTGCAGAGTCCATATTAAAGGCTTAAAAAGCCTACGTTAATTTGCAACAAAACCTTTTTGGATGGAAAATTGTGAAATCAGTACAATATTTTTCACATGAAACTTTGCATCTTATTTCTGTTCAAATACTTAAGTTTCACAATAGACGTTAAACAGCATAAAAAGATCGCATTACTCAATAAAATATTACACTGAAAAACATAGAAGAACGTAAAATTGAGGATCCACAGAGATATCTGTCTTGCATCAAGATGATATAGTATAGAACATTAAGATTATGTACTGTAAAACATCTGCCTAGCCTATTCCACATAAGCATGCAGCCTTTACATTTAACTTTAGATTGATTTTATGATGAAACCTTATTATACATGAATTGTTCAATGGCTGTGACTACTCAACAGTTTTTCCTCCCTCGAGAAATACAAAACTAAGTTCGTATCTAAAGAATAATGGTTATATTGGAGAAAAGCGAAAAGGGGAAACTTAAGTAAAAAGTGAGATGTAAGCAGACTGAGTAAGATATGGGAGAACAATTTTGAAAAGAGCAGCTAAAAGTTGTTAACCCCTTCACGAATTTAGACATATCCATGCATCCAAGTTGGGAAGGACTTCCCGACCTTGGATATATGAATACGTCCAGGCGATTTTGAGTGCACAGGACCTGTTTGCGCATGATTGCAGCCAGGTGTTCAACTGACATGACAGCTGACACCCAGTACTCACTGCCAGGAGTAGTGCCCGCAAAGCTCCTAACAGTTTAACACTCTAAATGTTGCAATTGATATCTAGAAGGCAAGGAGATGGGGGGCTCCCTCTGCCTTCCGATCTGTGCCCCGTGATGTTATCGTGAGGTGCCGATTGTTGCTATGGTGACCCTATGTCATCATGGTTATATCCAGGTCAACAGGACTAGCATGTTAGTTATATCATGTTCAGTGCATGATCTAATGTGTCAGTGTAAGACTAACAGCTATAAAGCATAGCAATGCTCCTACTGCTATACATATTCTATATATATATATATATATATATATATGTGTATATATATATATATATATATATATATATATATATATATATATATATATATATATATATAACTCATAAATTTGGTATCCAGAACCAGAAAGGCCAAACCTATAAAACTTATAAAAAGAAAATTGTTCAGCTAACCCCATTATGTCCAGGTTCCTTGGCTGGTCATCGGCACATGGAGCAGCCCTGGTCCTGGCGGTATGGAAATCCAATGTGCAAGAAAAGTTATCTCCAGCGACAACAGGGGAAATGATTCTTAAAACTTGACGTTTATTTATCATCATATTAAAAAGCACAGATATGCAAATATGGGCAATCCTAGTGCAATCCTTGCATACATTGTTATGTTTTTGGTGCACTGTATATTTTTCCAGGGTGCGGCTGGGCCCTAGATGGCTCTGTACACTGTGGCCTCTGGTCACACAGGATGCATTATGGTGAGCCCGCTACATGGCGTCATTAATAGGCTTAGAGCCATATACTTTGCAATCCTGTGTGAACACGCCACATACAGATTATTTGTTTGCACAGGTGCACCAGGCAGCCAATTCCTGATTGTAGGGTGGTTGCATTATCGGTATTATTGCAACTGTGTATTTGCCATCTTAACTTGGGTCCGCTGTTCCTTGGTTAGTGCAATTGTTGGAGGCCTTGAACAGGTAAGCATCTCTGCCTGTATACTGGTGTTTTTTTTGTTGTTTAGAATAGTGGAGGTTTTTCCTCTTATGGTGTTTTTTTAGATTAGGGCTGCCAATGTGTAAGGACCCTTGACGTGGGTTGGCAGCTTAAATATTGTGGCCATAATATGACCAATACCTTGCATACATTGTTATGTTTTTGGTGCACTGTATATTTTTCCAGGGTGCGGCTGGGCCCTAGATGGCTCTGTACACTGTGGCCTCTGTTCACACAGGATGCATTATGGTGAGCCCGCTACATGGCGTCATTAATAGGCTTAGAGCCATATACTTTGCAATCCTGTGTGAACATGCCACATACAGACTATTTGTTTGCACAGGTGCACCAGGTGGCCAATTCCTGATTGTAGGGTGGTTGCATTATCGGTATTATTGCAACTGTGTATTTGCAATCTTAACTTGGGTCCGCTGTACCTTGGTTAGTGCAATTGTTGGAGGCCTTGAACAGGTAAGCATCTCTGCCTGTATACTGGTGTTTTTTTGTTGTTTAGAATAGTGGAGGTTTTTCCTCTTATGGTGTTTTTTCAATCCTAGTGCAAGGAATGAGTCCTACATGCTTCAACTTACACGGTCTTAATCATGGATTACATCTAATGGCTCATGCTCACTTGCGTGATATATGGCCGAATCTCGCATGTTAAAACCCGGCTCTGCCGCAGGCACTCCAGAGCGGAGCGTGCGGCCCCATAGCAATACATGGAGCTGCACACTCTGCTCCCAAGTGCTGGTGGCAGAACCGGGTGTTACCATGCGAGACTCGGCCATATTTCACGCAAGTAAGTATGAGCCCTTAGAGTGATAGACAGACATAAATGCACACCAGAAGGTCAAAGGGAGTGGTTAGACAAGTTAATTAATTCAGGTTAATTAGTCCTAACTCAATCCTCCTTTGACATCTGAAAATAAGTAGTGTACACATAAAAACAATATATCATTTAAAAAAACATATACGTACATCAGGATTAGCAAGAAACTTTACATTAGTTATTGCCAGTCGCATAGTATAAACACTATACCTTAACAAGTTTATGTAGAAAGAGACTATTCAGAGCACATTAGTTATATTGTAGGATAAGATCTTGCCTGATGTTCAGACCTGATGGGACCCTTGAGCACAATTTAAAGATCCAGAACAACTCTAGGTTTGACAATTTGCATTGGAAATTACCACCCCGTGCTGATTTTTTTACCTTCTCAAAACCCAAAAATTTGAAATGTTTTGTATCCCGGTTGTGACAAGTAATGAAATGTTTAGAAACAGAAGAGACATTTAATGCCTCTGGGTTCACGGTATCAAATAAAGGTCTCCTTATGCGTTTTTTCAGTGGACTTATGGTACAGCCTACATACTGAATATTGCATTACTGCCGAGGCAAAAATTTTACTTTTGATTGTGTGGCTGCAAGAATCACACTGTGTGTGACCACAACCAAAGAAACCACTGCAAGAGATCCAAGTTGGAGGAGGATTGGAGTCAGCATTGACAATATAACTGGGTGACAAAATGCTATCCAAAAGGGGATATTTTTTTTTACCACAAACCTGATGTTATTGTGAAACATGACGCTACACAATTTTGTATCTTTGTATAATAAAGGGACATTTTTATTTTTTTGCCCATATCTGCATATCTGTGCTTTTTGTAAATATTTCTCCCAGCAATATGCGCTCCTGAAGGATGATGATGGAACTCGATATTCTGATTCAAGGATGATTTTTATTTCAAACTACTATAATACAATCGGTTTCGACTTCTTGGAGTCTTCCTCAGGTATATTGTCATGCATATAAACAGATCTATCTGAGCACATTTTATAGCAGATATCCCTGCACATCAATTTGGGTGGGGGATGAAAGATCTGTTTGTCAGACACACCCAGATACTCAGATATGCAGGATTTTGCACTCTGAGGAATCTAACAAAATTCATATACGAAATACATTTTATACACAAGTTTTTTCACACAAGGAAGAAAAAAAAGTGTTAAAAAATGTCACACTAAAAAAAAAAAAATGTACACACATTTTTTCACTAAAATAATTTTTTCCTTTCTAAACACTTACATTTTATTTGTAGTAGAATTATATTTAATTTTAAATTGTTATTAAACGTACTAAAGTGTGATTTCATACTAAAATGTAAAATCCTACAAACAGACATTATAACAAAAAAAACACTTCCATTTTTCATATTGTGAATATTTCAAAATGCCAAATACAATTTTTCGATATTTCATTCATGTCAAAACTAAAGCAAACAAAACAAAAAAACAAACAAAACAAAAAACTAATATGCAATTTTGTACCTGTCAATTTATTTGTTTTGTACATCATATACCCTCTATAGCATCATTTAATCCATCTGGGTATAATGTCTCTGAAGAGACAGTTTGCATATTTCCCAGAGGAGCATTGCGGCTTGAAGTCTCCTCACCTCGACATGCTTATCATGTCACTCTCCGCAAGGAGAAACGATACTTCTTGGATCCCGGTCAGACGCCTCTCAATCAGCCAAACCAGATCTCCAATTTGCACTGACGAGGGGCAGTACCCAGAAACAGAGTGTCTGCAAATTGAAATTCTGGCTGGCTATTATCCTAAGTCATGTGACAAGGCTCGTTAAAGGGTCAACATTGACTGTTAAGATTGCTACTTCCAATAGGTGGCACTAAAGTTCTAGTCCTCTTCCTCTCTGAAGAGACAATTTGCGTACTCTGTTAGTACAATTCTCAGGTATTTGCTCCAACGGGGTTACGGAAATATTGAATGCTTTATTATGCTTCAAACATAAATGCCGGGATAAGCTCTGCTTTAACAAGCCATTTTTAGTATTGTGTCTGTGGCCATTCATACAGGATCGTAAGGACTGATTAGTCCGACCCACGTATTGCAGGCCACAGGCACAGGTAATAACATATATCACAAAATCACTATCACACGTTAGTTTTTGTGTGATCGCTATGGTTTCACCCATACTATACAACGTTATGTAGTGAGTTATATGGGTGATAATTTTGCAGGTACAACATTTTCGGGAACCACATCGATAAATACCCAGTTTGGAAGCATCCGTTTTGTTTATCCTAATTTTTTTGTTTCTCTTTATACATTCCAGTTCCCAATCTTTGGTCATTCTGAGACTACTAGGGGCATTTATACCCTTCACTGTTTGGCCACTACGAAAAGTAATATTGAGTTTATCTGTTAAAAGGTATCTGGTATCAGGAACCGCATCAGGGGGGACAACAATAGGTTTTTGAGAAAACAAAATGAAATAGTAAATGGTTTGCCTACCTTTTACAATTCTTAGATGAATTCTGCCCTTATAGAGGGCTCATTTAAACCACAAAGAACTTTTACGGCTTTGGAAGCAGGGGCCATCCCTAAAACGAACATTAAAAATAGCATGAATAAAAATAAAAATAAAAATTGGGAACCAGTTAAGCAGATCACTAGAGTCATATCTTCCACTCCGGCTGCGATTCCTCTACCAATACATAAGAAAGGAACTTATGGGGTAGCTAGTAAGGAGACTAGTCCACATAAGGGTTGAGCGACTTTCATTTTTTTAAGATCGAGTCGGGTTTTGTGAAACCCGACTTTGTCCAGAGTCGAGTCGAGTGCAGTCGGCCGATTATCGCTAAAAGTCGGGGATCGACCGAAACGCGAAACCCAATGCAAGTCAATGGGAAAGCATAGTCGGCAGTGAGTGGAGGCCAGGAAAACACCTACAGTGCCCATTTTAATGCCAAAAACATCCATTCTTGTTTCTGAAGCTTGTCAATCTTAATTAACTTTATAATAATAGTTGGGCATAGGAAATTGGGGGTCATTTGGCAAAAGTTGTGGGGGGTAGGGCTGGTTCAAGCCTTTAGTGGGCCCAGGAAACGTGGACTACGTCACGGCGGTGGAGCAGGGAGAGGTAAGTATTTCAACGTTGCAAGTGCTGTGATCCTGAGCAAGCAGGGGGGCACACTTGTTCGCATTGGCACTGGCACAGGGCCCCTCAAAGTACAGCGGTGTGTTTGCACGGCGGGGGCGCCTCCCACCAGCAGCGACACTTTTGCGTACTCTGAGGGGCCCTGTGCCAGTGACGTCGCCAACGAGTATGCCCCCCCACCTGATGAAGGAACTTGTACTTTCATCTGCACCTTCCTCTTTGTCCCTGTGTAAGGTGGTATAACATGCGGGAAGGGGAACCTTACTTTCAGCAGGGTCAGATTCTGGCTGTGTAGAGTGCAAGGGGAATGTAGTGGTCTAGGTTAATGTACCAGCAGACTCATCTAGCAGTGGCTGGGCAATGGGCAGGATGAGGAGGAAACACAGATATAGGGCCAAAGAATAAAGTAGGCTAAATGCAGTTCAAAATTGGTAACAGGACAGGACTAAACAGGCGGCATTGCTTTGTTCAGTGGAGTAGCAAACCCAGGAGCAGCAGACACTGTTTTAAGGGCCCAACCACACTAGTAGGCCAAATGCAGTTTAATATCTGATACTATAGGTCCAAAGCCAGAAGGTTGAAGCTCAGCTTTATTCAGTTGAGGGCAAACACCAGGGAGGGGCAGACACCGTTAGTAGGCCGTAACCAAAGTTGAAGGCCAAATGCAGTTTAATATCTGATACTATAGGCCGAAAGCCAGAAGGTTGAAGCTCAGCTTTATTCAGTTGAGGAAAAACACCAGGGAGGGGCAGACACCGTTAGTATGCCCTAACCACCAATTTTTAAAAACACAGCACTTAATGAGAGCCAGAATGATGAAGCTCAGCTTTATTCAGTTGAGGACAAACACCAGGCAGGGGCAGACACCGTTAGTAGGCCCTAACCAAAGTTGAAGGCCAAATGCAGTTTAATATCTGATACTATAGGCCGAAAGCCAGAAGGTTGAAGCTCAGCTTTATTCAGTTGAGGAAAAACACCAGGGAGGGGCAGACACCGTTAGTATGCCCTAACCACCAATTTTTAAAATAACAGCACTTAATGAGAGCCAGAAGGTTGAAGCTCAGCTTTATTCAGTTGAGGAAAAACACCAGGGAGGGGCAGACACCGTTAGTAGGCCCTAACCACCAATTTTTAAAAACACAGCACTTAATGAGAGCCAGAAGGTTGAAGCTCAGCTTTATTCAGTTGAGGACAAACACCAGGCAGGGGATGACACCGTTAGTAGGCCGTAACCAAAGTTGAAGGCCAAATGCAGTTTAATTTCTGATACTATAGGCCGAAAGCCAGAAGGTGGAAGCTCCGATTTAGACAGTGGAGGACAATTTGAATTAGGGACTGCAGACAGACTTAGTAGGCTGTCCCCTGTGGACCATGCATCCAACACATTAACCCATTGCGCCGTAATGGACACGTAATCTTCCGTGGCCATGCCTACAGGTCCATGCGTCTGTTGTCAGGTGCACCTTTGTACTCACAGATTGCCAGAGTGCATGGACAATGCGGTCTTCTACATGCTGGTGGAGGGTTGGGATGGCTTTTCTCGCAAAAGAAGTGTCGACTGGTTAGCTTGTAGCGTGGTACAGCGTAGTCCATCATGGCCTTATTAATAGTAAATAAAATATATAACTAGGCTCTATGAACTTTTAAATAGGTTCCAGGGGTACACGGGCAGCATTGGTGTGGTCAGTGGAGGAGTATTGCAAGTAGGGGCCGCAGACAGGCTCACAAAGGCCTAAAATAACAAACAGTAGGCAGTCATGGCAGTTTGAAATCGGTTACATGGATACACAGGCAGGCACTCCAGGCAGCATTGTGGTCAGTGGAGGAGTATTGCAAGTAGGGGCCGCAGACAGGCTCACAAAGGCCTAAAATAACAAACAGTAGGCAGTCATGGCAGTTTGAAATCGGTTACATGGATACACAGGCAGGCACTCCAGGCAGCATTGTGGTCAGTGGAGGAGTATTGCAAGTAGAAGCCGCAGACAGGCTCACAAAGGCCTAACATAACAAACAGTAGGCAGTCATGGCAGTTTTACATCGGTTACATGGATACAGAGGCAGGCACTCCAGGCAGCATTGTGGTCAGTGGAGGAGTATTGCAAGTAGGGGCCGCAGACAGGCTCACAAAGGCCTAACATAACAAACAGTAGGCAGTCATGGCAGTTTTACATCGGTTACATGGATACACAGGCAGGCACTCCAGGCAGCATTGTGGTCAGTGGAGGAGTATTGCAAGTAGGGGCCGCAGACAGGCTCACAAAGGCCTAACATAACAAACAGTAGGCAGTCATGGCAGTTTTACATCGGTTACATGGATACACAGGCAGGCACTCCAGGCAGCATTGTGGCCAGTGGAGGAGTATTGCAAGTAGGGGCCGCAGACAGGCTCACAAAGGCCTAACATAACAAACAGTAGGCAGTCATGGCAGTTTGAAATCGGTTACATGGATACACAGGCAGGCACTCCAGGCAGCATTGTGGTCAGTGGAGGAGTATTGCAAGTAGGGGCCGCAGACAGGCTCACAAAGGCCTAACATAACAAACAGTAGGCAGTCATGGCAGTTTTACATCGGTTACATGGATACACAGGCAGGCACTCCAGGCAGCATTGTGGTCAGTGGAGGAGTATTGCAAGTAGGGGCCGCAGACAGGCTCACAAAGGCCTAACATAACAAACAGTAGGCAGTCAGGGCAATTTTACATCGGTTACATGGATACACAGGCAGGCACTCCAGGCAGCATTGTGGTCAGTGGAGGAGTATTGCAAGTAGGGGCCGCAGACAGGCTCACAAAGGCCTAACATAACAAACAGTAGGCAGTCAAGGCAGTTTTACATCGGTTACATGGATACACAGGCAGGCACTCCAGGCAGCATTGTGGTCAGTGGAGGAGTATTGCAAGTAGGGGCCGCAGACAGGCTCACAAAGGCCTAACATAACAAACAGTAGGCAGTCATGGCAGTTTTACATCGGTTACATGGATACACAGGCAGGCACTCCAGGCAGCATTGTGGTCAGTGGAGGAGTATTGAAAGTAGGGGCCGCAGACAGGCTCACAAAGGCCTAACATAACAAACAGTAGGCAGTCATGGCAGTTTGAAATCGGTTACATGGATACACAGGCAGGCACTCCAGGCAGCATTGTGGTCAGTGGAGGAGTATTGCAAGTAGGGGCAGCAGACAGGCTCACAAAGGCCTAAAAAAACAAACAGTAGGCAGTCATGGCAGTTTTACATCGGTTACATGGATACACAGGCAGGCAGCATTGTGGTCAGTGGAGGAGTAATGCAAGTAGGGACGGCAGACAGGCTATCAAAGGCCTAAAATAACCAACAATAGGCTCATGGCAGTTTTACATCGGTTACATGGATACACAGGCAGGCAGCATTGTGGTCAGTGGAGGAGTATTGCAAGGAGTGTCTGACACAGTTAGTACTCCAAAAAAATAAATAGATGTGAATGTCTCGCAAAACAACTATAAGTAAAAAAAGGGTGGCATGCTTAGGTACAGGGGTGGGCTCATCTGCACAGTTTGTGACAAAGTAATTTGGCAGTAAATTAGTATTTACTGGTGTCAATATAGGACACTGACCCAGACTACTTTAACTAGCATCATAGATGCAAACAAATTGGTATTGTTTGTCATTGCCAGGCATTGAATGATGTCAGTGCATAGACTAAACATTGGTGGAGCTGTGCGAGATAATTTTGCACGCGGTACAGCACAGTTTGAGCTGGGGGGGGAACTCTCTTGTGGCCGGCGGTACCGCCCCAGAGCCCCTCATGTTACAACGGTGTGTCTGATGTTGGGTGCGCACCACCACCGCCAGAGACACTACATTGTACTATGAGGGACCCAGTGGCAATGCCGTCGACCAAAAGCGGGCACACCCGCCTCTTCAGACAATCAGCACTGTAACGGGTGCTTGCGCCAAGTGGCGAGATAACGGCCCCGTGGGGGGATTTTTCCCATTGGGGGAGGTGTAAACATGTCGTATGCTGGACAAACAGCTGCTGCAAATTAACAGATTGGAACACTCAGTAAGACCAGTCCACAAGCAAGACCTTTTTATAGGAAAGCTAGGTGTCAGCCGGGAAAGGTGGGGCAAAATAATTTGAAATCCAGGAGTGGTTCATTTTAATGAAGGTGAGATCATCCACATTTTGGGTAGCCAGACGAGTCCTTTTTTCGGTTAATATTGAACCAGCAGCACTGAATACTCTTTCTGATAGCACACTAGCTGCTGGGCAAGCAAGCTCCTGCAACGCATATTCTGCCAATTCAGGCCGGGTGTCTAATTTTGATGCCCAGTAATCAAATGGGAATGACGGTTGAGGGAGAACATCGATAAGGGAAGAAAAATAGTTAGTAAACAAACTGGACAAATGTTGTCTCCTGTCACTTTGAATAGATGCTGCAGTACCTGTCCTGTCTGCGGTCATTGCGAAATCACTCCACAACCTGGTCAGAAAACCCCTCTGTCCAACGCCACTTCTGATCTGTGCACCCCTAACACCTCTGCCATGTAGCCCCCTGCAGCTTGTGTGAGAACCATCACCGGCGCTGTGTGCTGGGAATGCCTGAATCAAACAATCTACAAGAGTAGCTTGTTTGGTTGCTAAGATTTGTTCGAGGTTCTCATGTGGCATAATATTTTGCAATTTGCCTTTATAGCGAGGGTCAAGGATGCAGGCCAACCAGTAATCGTCATCGCTCATCATTTTAGTAATGCGTGGGTCCTTTTTGAGGATACGTAAGGCATAATCCGCCATGTGGGCCAAAGTTCCTGTTGGCAAATCTGCGGTTGTGCTGGTTTGAGGGGCAGTTACAGGCAAATCTACGTCACTTGTCTCCCTTAAAAAAACAGAACCCGGCCTTGCAACGCCACTAATTTCTGTTAGCCCAGGAGAAGCTTCCTCATTAAAAAAGTACTCATCCCCATCATCCTCCTCGTCCTCCTCCTCCTCTTCGCCCGCTACCGCGTCCTCTACACGGCCCTGACCAGACAATGGCTGACTGTCATCAAGGCTTTCCTCTTCCTCGGCTGCAGACGCCTGCTCCTTTATGTGCGTCAAACTTTGCATCAGCAGACGCATTAGGGGGATGTTCATGCTTATTATGGCGTTGTCTGCACTAACCAGCTGTGTGCATTCCTCAAAACACTGAAGGACTTGACACAGGTCTTGTAGATTCGACCACTGCACACCTGACAACTCCATGTCTGCCATCCAACTGCCTGCCCGTGTATGTGTATCCTCCCACAAAAACATAACAGCACGCCTCTGTTCGCACAGTCTCTGAAGCATGTGCAGTGTGGAGTTCCACCTTGTTGAAATGTCGATGATTAGGCGATGCTGGGGAAGGTTCAAAGACCGCTGATAGTTCTGCATACGGCTGGAGTGTACGGGCGAACGGCGGATATGCGAGCAAAGTCTGCGCACTTTGAGGAGCAGGTCGGGTAACCCCGGATAACTTTTCAGGAAGCACTGCACCACCAGGTTTAAGGTGTGAGCCAGGCAAGGAATGTGTTTCAGTTGGGAAAGGGCTATGGCAGCCATGAAATTCCTTCCGTTATCACTCACAACCTTGCCTGCCTCAAGATGTACAGTGCCCAGCCATGACTGAGTTTCATTCTGCAAGAACTCGGACAGAACTTCCGCGGTGTGTCTGTTGTCGCCCAAACACTTCACTGCCAATACAGCCTGCTGACGCTTGCCACTAGCTGTCCCATAATGGCACACCTGGTGTGCAACAGTGGCAGCTGCGGATGGAGTGGATGTGCGACTGGGGTGTGTGGACGAGCTCTCGCTTCTGCATGAGGAGGAGGAAGAGGAGGAGGGGGGGCGAATGCCTACAGCCAACTCTTTCCTTGACCGTGGACTAGGCAAAACTGTCCCAATATTGCTGTCCCCTGTGGACCCTGCATCCACCACATTCACCCAGTGTGCCGTGATGGACACGTAACGTCCCTGGCCATGCCTACTGGTCCATGCATCTGTTGTCAGGTGCACCTTTGTAGTCACAGACTGCCTGAGTGCATGGACGATGCGGTCTTTAACATGCTGTTGGAGGGCTGGGATGGCTTTTCTAGAAAAGAAGTACTGGGTAGCTCGTAGCGTGGTACAGCGTAGTCCATCAGCGCTTTGAAAGCTTCGCTTTCAACTAACCGGTAGGGCGTCATCCCTAATGAGATTAGTCTAGCAATGTGGGCGTTCAAACCCTGTGTACGTGGATGCGAGGATGAGTACTTCTTTTCCTAACAAGAGTCTCATGTAGGGTGAGCTGGACTGGAGAGCTGGAGATCGTGGAACTAGCGGTTGTGCCGGTGGACATGGGTGACTGAGAGAGGGTTGGAGATGGTATTCTTGCCGGTGCCCTACATGCAGTGTTTCCTACTACTAACCTGGTGATTCCCTGACTGCTTTGGCCTGGCGACGAAAGCTGCACAGATACTGCAGGTGGTGTGGGAAATGGTCGGTTTACAGGGAGGGAAGGGATGTAGCGTTGCTGACTAGCTTCATTGGCCGAGGGTGCTGCAACCTTTAGGGATGTTTGGTAGTTAGTCCAGGCTTGCAAATGCATGGTGGATAAATGTCTATGCATGCAACTTGTATTTAGACTTTTAAGATTCTGACCTCTGCTTAAGGTAGTTGAACATTTTTGACAGATGACTTTGCGCTGATCATTTGGATGTTGTTTAAAAAAATGCCAGACTGCACTCTTTCTACTATCGGATACCTTTTCAGGCATTGCAGACTGAGCTTCTTAAACCGGATGGCCACGCTGTCCTCCAACTGGTTTTGGTTTTGCCACACGTTTTTGGGCAGATACGGGCCCGGTAGATGGAACCTGTTGTGATGTTGATGCCTGCTGCGGCTCCTCCTCCTCCGCTTCAGAACTACTGCCGCCTGCACCCTGTTCCCCCAATGGCTGCCAATCGGGGTCCACAACTGGGTCATCTATGACCTCCTCTTCTATGTCATGTGCGATTTCGTCTGTGTCACCGTGTAAGCCGGTGGTATAACGTCCGTGACGGGGCACCATAGTCTCCGCTGGGTTTGATTCTGCCTCAGTACACTGCGAGGGCAATGTTCTGGTCTGAGTCAAAGGAACAGCATAGTAATCTGGCTGTGGCTGTGCATCTGTGCACTCCATGTCCGATTCAACTTCTAATGGACATGGCCTGTTAACTGTTTCAATGTCTAACCCAGGAACGGTATGTGTAAAGAGCTCCATGGAGTAACCCGTTGTGTCTCCTGACGCATCCTTCTCTCTTGTTCTGGGTGAAGAAGACAAGGAAGCGACTTGTCCCTGACCGGGAGCATCCACTGACGATGCACTGCTCTGACATTTGGCACTTTCCGAGGAGGAGGCGAAAGAGCTAGAGGCAGAGTCAGCAATGAAAGCCAATACTTGTTCCTGCTGCTCCGGCTTCAAAAGTGGTTTTCCTACTCCCAGAAAAGAGAGCGTTCGAGGCCTTGTGTAGCCAGACAAGGAACCTGGCTCAACAACTCGAGACTTAGGTGTTGTACTGCTTTTACCATGACCACCTGATGCTCCACCACCACTACCATCATTACCAGCTGACAATGACCGCCCACGGCCACGACCTCTTCCACTAGACTTCCTCATTGCTTGCAAAACGTAACCAAAGTAACACTATTTGTTACTGTAAAACAACTTATAAGGTGAACTCAAACTTCTGTAGGATTTATATATACCTTTATAGGTGCCTGACACTGAAAGGAAAATCAGGCCCAATGTTACACACTAGGTTTTCTGTGGCCCAATAATTTGAGACAGATGGCACACACAGGCCCAGCACTCAAGCAGAAATGCCCTATCTTAATCCCCCACTATTTTTTTTTTTTCTGGGAGAATTTACCCCCCCCCAAAAAAAAAAAGGACAAGTATTACACAGTGTTTTCGGTGCCACACAATGAGAGAGAGATGCCACACACAGCAATGGCACGGAGTCAGACTTGACAATATTTATCTCCCACTAATTTTTTTTTTGGAAAAGGGAGAATTTAGAAAAAAAAAAAAAGGACAAGTATTACACAGTGTTTTCAGTGGCACACAATGAGAGAGAGATGCCACACACAGCAATGGCACGGAGTCAGACTTGACAATATTTATCTCCCACTAATTTTTTTTTGGGAAAAGGGAGAATTTAGAAAAAAAAAAAAAAAAGGACAAGTATTACACAGTGTTTTCAGTGGCACACAATGAGAGAGAGATGCCACACACAGCAATGGCACGGAGGCAGACTTGCCAATATTTATCTCCCTGCAGTTATCTGAGAAAAGTATGGCAGGCAGCTGTAAAAGGACTGCTGCACACAAAAGTGTGGACAAACACACAAGATAGCTGTGCAGAAAGGAAGGAAAAACATAATTTGTGCTTTGAAAAAAGCAGTTGGTTTACACAGCGGCTTACACACAAAGCAACGCAGCTATCAGGGAGCCTTCTAGGGCAGCCCAATGAGCTACAGCGCTGAGAAAAAAAAATGTAGCTTCCACTGTCCTGCAAACAAAAGGTGGTATTGGACAGTGGAAATTGCTACAGCACAAGCGGTTTGTGGCTTTATGTACCCTGCCTATCACTATCCCTGCTTCCGAAGAAGCTGCAGCAACCTCTCCCTACGCTCAGATCAGCAGCAGTAAGATGGCGGTCGGCGGGAACGCCCATTTATAGCCCCTGTGACGCCGCAGAAAGCAAGCCAATCACTGCAATGCCCTTCTCTAAGATGGTGGGGACTGAGATCTATATCATCACGCTGCCCACACTCTGCGTCCACCTTCATTGGCTGAGAAATGGCGCTTTTAGCGTCATTGAAACGCGACTTTGGCGCGAAAGTCGCGTACCGCATGGCAGACCCCACACAGGGATCGGCTCAGTTTCATGAGACGCCGACTTTGCCTAAAGTCGGCGACTTATGAAAATGAACGATCCGTTTTGCTCAACCCTAGTCCACATAATTATGATGGAGATATGTCAAGCAGGGAGGAAGAGGAATTTAACAATTCACTCTTCTCTAGTGTTGAGCATTCCGATACCGCAAGTATCGGGTATCGGCCGATACTTGCGGGTATCGGAATTCCGTTACTGAGATCCGATACTTTTGTGGTATCGGGTATCGGTATCGAAACAACATTAATGTGTAAAATAAAGAATTAAAATAAAAAATATTGCTATACTCACCTCTCCGACGCAGCCTGGACCTTAACGAGGGAACCGGCAGCGTTGTTTGCTTAAAATGCGCGCTTTTACTTCCTTCCGTGACGTCACGGCTTGTGATTGGTCGCGTGCAGCCCATGTGGCCGCGACTCGACCAATCACAGCAAGCCGTGACCTAATTTTCAGGTCCTCAATGCCTCATTCTAGGCATTCATGATTTTAAAATTACGTTCCGGCTTGTGATTGGTCGCGTCGCGGTCACATGGGCAACGCGACCAATCACAAGCCGTGACGTCACGGGAGGCAGGAGACGCGCGCATTTTTAAAATTATGTCACGGCTTGTGATTGGTTGCGTGCCGCCCATGTGACCGCGACGCGACCAATCACAGCAAGCCGTGACGTAATTTCAGGTCCTGATGCCTATTTCTGCATTCAGGACCTGAAATTACGTCACGGCTTGCTGTGATTGGTCGCGTCGCGGTCACATGGGCGGCACGCAACCAATCACAAGCCGTGACGTAATTTTAAAAATGCGCGCGTCTCCTGCCTCCCGTGACGTCACGGCTTGTGATTGGTCGCGTCGCCCATGTGACCGCGACGTGACCAATCACAAGCCGGAACGTAATTTTAAAATCATGAATGCCTAGAATTAGGCATTGAGGACCTGAAAATTACGTCACGGCTTGCTGTGATTGGTCGCGTCGCGGCCACATGGGCGGCACGCGACCAATCACAAGCCGTGACGTCACGGAAGGAAGTAAAAGCGCGCATTTTAAGCAAACAACGCTGCTGATTCCCTCGGTGAGGTCCAGGCTGCGTCGGAGAGGTGAGTATAGCAATATTTTTTATTTTAATTCTTTATTTTACACATTAATATGGATCCCAGGGCCTGAAGGAGTTTCCTCTCATTCAGACCCTGGGAACCATCAGGGATACCGTCCGATACTTGAGTCCCATTGACTTGTATTGGTATCGGGTATCGGTATCGGATTGGATCCGATACTTTGCCGGTATCGGCCGATACTTTCCGATACCGATACTTTCAAGTATCGGACGGTATCGCTCAACACTAGTGTTGAGCGATACTTTCCGATATCGGAAAGTATCTGTATCGGAAAGTATCGGCCGATACCGTCAAAATATCGGATCCAATCCGATACCGATACCCGATCCCAATGCAAGTCAATGGGACGAAAATATCGGAATTAAAATAAACCCTTTATACACTTGTAGGTTCATTCTACATGAAGGAAAACAACTAAGAATAATGTAGGATGTATTGGGGGACGTGGCGGAGACATTAAAGGCACAGAGGTTTAGCCCAATGTAATAGAATAGCAGGATTTTTTTTTTTTTGGATGACGTTCGGCGTTAGAAAGAATTTGACTATGTTAATTTTTTTTTTTTTTTTTATGCCACATATTGATGTTTCACTACTTCAACGCCCTTCACCTTCTTTTTTTCTTCTCCCACGCTTTCTTCTTCATTATCCTCATCATCAGCTTCTTTGACATCAACTTCTTCACCTTATTCATCTTCTTCTTCATCTTCTACCTATTATTTTTTGGGTTACATTGTTCATATTCTTTTTATTTTACTATTATCTTCATCATATTCTACTTCTTCATCATATTCTTATTTGTGACAGGCATTCCTGTAGTTGTTATCTATAAAAGTTTGAAGATTACACCTTCCGTTCTGCCTGTCACAAAACAGTTACATTTGTCCGCGTTCAGTTTGGCCTGCAGCATCAGGCTTTATCCAGGGGCACCACGAGGAGGAACGGACTCACCCCCATACACTGCTTAGTCTTCTTCTGCTTATAATTTAGATAATATTTTTTGCTCTGATATTTAGTGTTATGCTTAATGTTCTTCTGCTCTTTGTTCTGCAGCCTCTTGTTCTTCTGCTTCTCGGTCTTCCAGGTCGTCGTCGTCTCCAGGGTCGTCATCTCCAGGGTCGTCGTCTCCCGGGTCATCGTCATCGGGGTGGTCTTCAGGGTCGTCGTCTCCGGGGTCGTCGTCATCACGGTGGTCTTCAGGGTCATCGTCTCCAGGGTCGTCGTCATCACGGTGGTTGTCGTCTCTGGTGTCGTCGTCATCTTAGGGGTGTTCTTCCGGGTCATCGTGTTTAGTCTCTTGAACTTGGAAATGTAGCAGAAGGTACAAGAAGGCTGAGAAAATGCCGAGAACCAGCTGATGGAACTGGAACTCGGATGGCTACCCGAAGGTCCAAGAGCCAATGGAACTACCGAGGACCAGCTGACGTTACTGGAACCCGGTTACTAAGCAGGAGGTACCCGTGCCTGAAAGCACTACCAAGGACCACCTGACGTTGGTGGAACTCGGATACCCAGAGGGAGGCACCTAAGCCAAAGGCTCTGCCCGGAACCAGCTGACGGTACTGGAACCAGGATGGGGAGCAGAAGGTACAAGAGCAAAAGACAGTGCCGAGAACCAGCTGACGGTGCTGGAACCCGGATGGGTAGCCGAAGGTCCAAGAGCCAATGGAACTACCGAGGACCAGCTGACGTTACTGGAACCCGGTTACTAAGCAGGAGGTACCCGTGCCTGAAAGCACTACCAAGGACCACCTGACGTTGGTGGAACTCGGATACCCAGAGGGAGGCACCTAAGCCAAAGGCTCTGCCCGGAACCAGCTGACGGTACTGGAACCAGGATGGGGAGCAGAAGGTACAAGAGCAAGTGTCTGCGTGGCTTTTGCAGGACACGATGCCGGCTGCACAGCAGGGGAACAGCTGGCGGTGCTGAACCCCACTGACACATTGGCTGGTGTTTTTCTCTGTGCAGCTAGCAGTACCGGGCCCCAACTGGCGGTGTTGGAGCCCGGGGTCAGCAGGAGGAGGAGAGGGAGCAGAGTGTAGGCCGAAGCCTGCACTGGCGGCAGCTTTTGGGTCTGTTGTGCCTGCGTGGCAGTTGCAGGACACGTTGCCGGCTGCACAGCAGGGGAACAGCTGGCGGTGCTGAACCCCACTGACACATTGGCTGGTGTTTTTCTCTGTGCAGCTAGCAGTACCGGGCCCCAACTGGCGGTGTTGGAGCCCAGGGCTCTGCAGGGGGAGCAGAGTGTAGGCCGAAGCCTAATCGAACCAATTTCAAAGGTAACCTTTAACCCCCCCTCAGGGGTTACAAAGTAGAAGAGCCACAGCTTATGCAGCAGTAGTGCTGCACAAGTCAAAGGTTGCTCTTTTAATTTCGCTCCTTGCACACGCTGAGTGAAACACGTATAACATTTAGCCCTTTATACAGTCAAACTGTGTTGGAGGCGCGAGTTCCCTTTGTAATGAGACGCAGCACAGATGTCAAGAATCCCACCTTGGTGCTGGGTGCAGCCTCCTGAGCGTTGTTATTTGCTGTACAGGAGTCTGCGCTGTCGTGTTATCCCCTGGCCTAGCGCTGTTAGCGCTGCCCATGTTCTGGCATCATTTAATGTCGGCCGGTGCGTTTCGCGATGCCCATGAATCCCAGCCCCGCAGTGTCTTAACATTGTTAAAACACTGCGGGGCTGGGATTCAGGGCCTGGCGCAGCACATATGTTCGCCTCTCACACTCGGGTCCTTACACCCGCTTCAGACTGTGCGGCGTCATCTGATCCCTTATCGCATGCCACGGCCATGAAGCCGCACAGTCCGCAGAAGGCGGAAGGAGATGAGGGACAGGCGAACTGATGCACTGATCATGCCCATCAATCACACCCTCGCAGTCCCAATAACTAAGACAACGAGGGGCGTTGTGTGGGTCAGGGCGGCCGCAGAGGCGCAGGCAGCCAAACCATGATGCCAGAAGACGGGCAGCGCTACCAAGGGGGTTGCAGCATGTCATTACAAAGGAAAGTCACACCACCGGGACGGTTAAATGGTCACACAGAGGACACATTTTAGACGTGTTTTCAGTTCCACATGTGCGAGGAGAATACGTTTATGAGCCACCTTGCACACATGCAGCATTACCGCTGTACAAGGTGGCCTTTAAAACGTACAAACGCCTGGGGGAGGGGGGACAGGTTCCCTTCAATTTCAGTTCTTGTGTCTGCGTGGCTTTTGCAGGACACGATGCCGGCTGCACAGCAGGGGAACAGCTGGCGGTGCTGAACCCCACTGACACATTGGCTGGTGTTTTTCTCTGTGCAGCTAGCAGTACCGGGCCCCAACTGGCGGTGTTGGAGCCCGGGGTCAGCAGGAGGAGGAGAGGGAGCAGAGTGTAGGCCGAAGCCTGCACTGGCGGCAGCTTTTGGGTCTGTTGTGCCTGCGTGGCAGTTGCAGGACACGTTGCCGGCTGCACAGCAGGGGAACAGCTGGCGGTGCTGAACCCCACTGACACATTGGCTGGTGTTTTTCTCTGTGCAGCTAGCAGTACCGGGCCCCAACTGGCGGTGTTGGAGCCCAGGGCTCTGCAGGGGGAGCAGAGTGTAGGCCGAAGCCTAATCGAACCAATTTCAAAGGTAACCTTTAACCCCCCCTCAGGGGTTACAAAGTAGAAGAGCCACAGCTTATGCAGCAGTAGTGCTGCACAAGTCAAAGGTTGCTCTTTTAATTTCGCTCCTTGCACACGCTGAGTGAAACACGTATAACATTTAGCCCTTTATACAGTCAAACTGTGTTGGAGGCGCGAGTTCCCTTTGTAATGAGACGCAGCACAGATGTCAAGAATCCCACCTTGGTGCTGGGTGCAGCCTCCTGAGCGTTGTTATTTGCTGTACAGGAGTCTGCGCTGTCGTGTTATCCCCTGGCCTAGCGCTGTTAGCGCTGCCCATGTTCTGGCATCATTTAATGTCGGCCGGTGCGTTTCGCGATGCCCATGAATCCCAGCCCCGCAGTGTCTTAACATTGTTAAAACACTGCGGGGCTGGGATTCAGGGCCTGGCGCAGCACATATGTTCGCCTCTCACACTCGGGTCCTTACACCCGCTTCAGACTGTGCGGCGTCATCTGATCCCTTATCGCATGCCACGGCCATGAAGCCGCACAGTCCGCAGAAGGCGGAAGGAGATGAGGGACAGGCGAACTGATGCACTGATCATGCCCTTCAATCACACCCTCGCAGTCCCAATAACTAAGACAACGAGGGGCGTTGTGTGGGTCAGGGCGGCCGCAGAGGCGCAGGCAGCCAAACCATGATGCCAGAAGACGGGCAGCGCTACCAAGGGGGTTGCAGCGTGTCATTACAAAGGAAAGTCACACCACCGGGACGGTTAAATGGTCACACAGAGGACACATTTTAGACGTGTTTTCAGTTCCACATGTGCGAGGAGAATACGTTTATGAGCCACCTTGCACACATGCAGCATTACCGCTGTACAAGGTGGCCTTAAAAACGTACAAACGCCTGGGGGAGGGGGGACAGGTTCCCTTCAATTTCAGTTCTGGTGTCTGCGTGGCTTTTGCAGGACACGATGCCGGCTGCACAGCAGGGGAACAGCTGGCGGTGCTGAACCCCACTGACACATTGGCGAGGTGTTTTTCTCTGTGCAGCTAGCACATCTGGGCCCCAACTGGCGGTGTTAGAGCCCAGGGTCAGCAGGAGGAGCAGGGGGAGCGGAGTGTAGGCCGAAGCCTGCACTGGAGCAAGTTGAAAGGAAACCTTTAACCCCCCCCCAGGCGTTTGTAGCTGGAAGAGCCATCGTGTACAGCACTAATGCTGGAAAAGGTAAACTTAGCTCTTTTAATTATGGTCCTTGCAGATGCTGAACCTAACACTTATGAAATGTGTCCCCTCACAGCGTTCAACCGTCCGGTAGGTGGAACTTTCCTTTGTCATGTGACGCAGCACAGCCGTCATTTTTACCCCCTTGTCGCCGTGCGCCGCCTCCTCAGCGTTGTTTGAATCTGTCCCGGAGCCTGCGCTGTTAGGTTACCCCTTGGCCATGCACACATTTTGCGCTGCCCGTCTTCTGACATCATTTGCTGTCAGGCTGGCTGCGCCTGTGCGGGTGCGCTGTCCGAGATTCAGCCTCGCGGTGTCGTCTAATGTAATCCCACCGCGGGCCTGGGATCCGTGTCCATGCGCAGTGCATATCCTCGCCTCTCACTCCCCTCCCTACGGCTTCTTAAGACTGTGCGGTGTCACGGCCGTGGCATGCTATTAGGGATCAGCTGACACCGAACAGTCTTTAGAAGCCGTAGGGAGGGGAGTGAGAGGCGAGGATATGCACTGCGCATGGACACGGATCCCAGGCCCGCGGTGGGATTACATTAGACGACACCGCGAGGCTGAATCTCGGACAGCGCACCCGCACAGGTGCAGCCAGCCTGACAGCAAATGATGTCAGAAGACGGGCAGCGCAAAATGTGTGCATGGCCAAGGGGTAACCTAACAGCGCAGGCTCCGGGACAGATTCAAACAACGCTGAGGAGGCGGCGCACGGCGACAAGGGGGTAAAAATGACGGCTGTGCTGCGTCACATGACAAAGGAAAGTTCCACCTACCGGACGGTTGAACGCTGTGAGGGGACACATTTCATAAGTGTTAGGTTCAGCATCTGCAAGGAGCACCACGAAAAGAGGCACTTTTTCCCTTTGCATCATTACTGCTGCACAAGGTGGCTCCTTCAGTAACAAACGCCTGGGGGGGGGGGGACAGGTTCCCTTAAATTTAACTTGTTGTGCCTGCGTGGCGGTCGCAGTACACGTTGCCGTATACACAGCAGGGGAACAGCTGGCGGTGCTGAACCCCACTAACACATTGGCGAGGTGTTTGGCTCTGTGAGTACAGCACTTCTGGACGGCAACTGGCGGTGTTGGAGCCCAGGGGCAGGTGGAGGAGGAGGAGGTTGGAGGAGGTAGGAGGGATTGCCACACACACAGCAGGGGAACAGCTGACATTACTGAACCCCAATAACAGAGGAGGGACTGTTGACTGTGCGTACAGCACTACCAGGCAACAACTAGCGGTGTTGGAGCCCAGGGACAGGTGGAGGAGGAGGAGGTGGAGGAGGTAGGAGGGATTGCCACACACACAGCAGGGGAACAGCTGACGTTACTGAACCCCAATAACAGAGGAGGGACTGTTGACTGTGCGTACAGCACTACCAGGCAACAACTAGCGGTGTTGGAGCCCAGGGACAGGTGGAGGAGGAGGAGGTGGAGGAGGTAGGAGGGATTGCCACACACACAGCAGGGGAACAGCTGACGTTACTGAACCCCAATAACAGAGGAGGGACTGTTGACTGTGCGTACAGCACTACCAGGCAACAACTAGCGGTGTTGGAGCCCAGGGACAGGTGGAGGAGGAGGAGGTGGAGGAGGTAGGAGGGATTGCCACACACACAGCAGGGGAACAGCTGACGTTACTGAACCCCAATAACAGAGGAGGGACTGTTGACTGTGCGTACAGCACTACCAGGCAACAACTAGCGGTGTTGGAGCCCAGGGACAGGTGGAGGAGGAGGAGGTGGAGGAGGTAGGAGGGATTGCCACACACACAGCAGGGGAACAGCTGACGTTACTGAACCCCAATAACAGAGGAGGGACTGTTGACTGTGCGTACAGCACTTCTGGACGGCAACTGGCGGTGTTGGAGCCCAGGGGCAGGTGGAGGAGGAGGAGGTTGGAGGAGGTAGGAGGGATTGCCACACACACAGCAGGGGAACAGCTGACGTTACTGAACCCCAATAACAGAGGAGGGACTGTTGACTGTGCGTACAGCACTTCTGGACGGCAACTGGCGGTGTTGGAGCACAGGGGCAGGTGGAGGAGGAGGAGGTTGGAGGAGGTAGGAGGGATTGCCACACACACAGCAGGGGAACAGCTGACGTTACTGAACCCCAATAACAGAGGAGGGACTGTTGACTGTGCGTACAGCACTACCAGGCAACAACTAGCGGTGTTGGAGCCCAGGGACAGGTGGAGGAGGAGGAGGTGGAGGAGGTAGGAGGGATTGCCACACACACAGCAGGGGAACAGCTGACGTTACTGAACCCCAATAACAGAGGAGGGACTGTTGACTGTGCGTACAGCACTACCAGGCAACAACTAGCGGTGTTGGAGCCCAGGGACAGGTGGAGGAGGAGGAGGTGGAGGAGGTAGGAGGGATTGCCACACACAGCAGGGGAACAGCTGACGTTACTGAACCCCAATAACAGAGGAGGGACTGTTGACTGTGCGTACAGCACTACCAGGCAACAACTAGCGGTGTTGGAGCCCAGGGACAGGTGGAGGAGGAGGAGGTGGAGGAGGTAGGAGGGATTGCCACACACACATCAGGGGAACAGCTGACGTTACTGAACCCCAATAACAGAGGAGGGACTGTTGACTGTGCGTACAGCACTACCAGGCAACAACTAGCGGTGTTGGAGCCCAGGGACAGGTGGAGGAGGAGGAGGTGGAGGAGGTAGGAGGGATTGCCACACACACAGCAGGGGAACAGCTGACGTTACTGAACCCCAATAACAGAGGAGGGACTGTTGACTGTGCGTACAGCACTACCAGGCAACAACTAGCGGTGTTGGAGCCCAGGGACAGGTGGAGGAGGAGGAGGTGGAGGAGGTAGGAGGGATTGCCACACACACAGCAGGGGAACAGCTGACGTTACTGAACCCCAATAACAGAGGAGGGACTGTTGACTGTGCGTACAGCACTTCTGGACGGCAACTGGCGGTGTTGGAGCCCAGGGGCAGGTGGAGGAGGAGGAGGTTGGAGGAGGTAGGAGGGATTGCCACACACACAGCAGGGGAACAGCTGACGTTACTGAACCCCAATAACAGAGGAGGGACTGTTGACTGTGCGTACAGCACTACCAGGCAACAACTAGCGGTGTTGGAGCCCAGGGACAGGTGGAGGAGGAGGAGGTGGAGGAGGTAGGAGGGATTGCCACACACACAGCAGGGGAACAGCTGACGTTACTGAACCCCAATAACAGAGGAGGGACTGTTGACTGTGCGTACAGCACTTCTGGACGGCAACTGGCGGTGTTGGAGCCCAGGGGCAGGTGGAGGAGGAGGAGGTTGGAGGAGGTAGGAGGGATTGCCACACACACAGCAGGGGAACAGCTGACGTTACTGAACCCCAATAACAGAGGAGGGACTGTTGACTGTGCGTACAGCACTTCTGGACGGCAACTGGCGGTGTTGGAGCACAGGGACAGGTGGAGGAGGAGGAGGTTGGAGGAGGTAGGAGGGATTGCCACACACACAGCAGGGGAACAGCTGACGTTACTGAACCCCAATAACAGAGGAGGGACTGTTGACTGTGCGTACAGCACTACCAGGCAACAACTAGCGGTGTTGGAGCCCAGGGACAGGTGGAGGAGGAGGAGGTGGAGGAGGTAGGAGGGATTGCCACACACACAGCAGGGGAACAGCTGACGTTACTGAACCCCAATAACAGAGGAGGGACTGTTGACTGTGCGTACAGCACTACCAGGCAACAACTAGCGGTGTTGGAGCCCAGGGACAGGTGGAGGAGGAGGAGGTGGAGGAGGTAGGAGGGATTGCCACACACACAGCAGGGGAACAGCTGACGTTACTGAACCCCAATAACAGAGGAGGGACTGTTGACTGTGCGTACAGCACTTCTGGACGGCAACTGGCGGTGTTGGAGCCCAGGGACAGGTGGAAAAGCAGAGGAACACAATGTAGGCCGAAGCCTGAGAAAGTCGAAAGGGAACCTTTAACCCCCCCCCCAAGGCGTTTGTAGCTGAAAGAGCCAGCTTGTGCAGCACAAAAGATGCAAAAGGAAAAGGTGGCTCTTTTCATCATGCTCCTTGCAAACACAGAACTAAACACTTATAAAATGTGTCCCCTGCAACCGTAAAACCGTCCCGGAGGTGGGACTTTCCTTCGTAATGTGACGCAGCACAGCCGTCATTCCTACCCCCCCGGCGCCGCGCACCGGCTCCTCAGCGTTGTTTTATTCCGTCCCGGAGCCTGCGCTGTTATGTTATCCCGTGGCCAGGCACACTTAGCGCTGCCCGTCTTCTGGCATCATTTGGTGTCAGGATGGCTGCGCCTGTGCGGCCGCGCTGGCAGAGAGCCCGCCTCGCAGTGTCTTCTGATTTAATCCCACTGGGGGCCTGGGATCCATGGACATGCGCAGTGCATATCCTCGCCTCTCACTCCCCTCCCTACGGCTTCTTAAGACTGTGCGGTGTCACGGCCGTGGCATGCTATTAGGGACCAGCTGACACCGAACAGTCTGAAGAAGCCATAGGGAAATGAGTGAGAGGTGGAGGTTCAGATACGCACTGCGCATGTCCATGGATCCCAGGCCCCCAGTGGGATTAAATCAGAAGACACTGCGAGGCGGGCTCTCTGCCAGCACGGCCGCACAGGCGCAGCCATCCTGACACCAAATGATGCCAGAAGACGGGCAGCCCTAAGTGTGCCTGGCCACGGGATAACATAACAGCGCAGGCTCCGGGACGGAATAAAGCAACGCTGAGGAGCCGGTGCGCGGCGCCGGGGGGGTAGGAATGACGGCTGTGCTGCGTCACATTACGAAGGAAAGTCCCACCTCCGGGACGGTTTTACGGTATCAGTGGACACATTTTATAAGTGTTAAGTTCTGCGTGTGCAAGGAGCTAAACAAAAATAGCTACCTTTTCCTTGTGCAGCATTACTGCTGCACAAGGTGGCTCTTTCAGTAACAAACGCCTTGGGGGGGGGGGGGGACAGATTCCCTTACATTTCAGTTGTTGTGTCAGCGTGGCGGTCGCATGACACATTGCCGGCTACACAGCTGGGGATCAGCTGACGTTACTGAAACCCAATAACACTGGGTCGTATGTTTTGACTGTGCAGACGGCACTTCTGAGCCTCAACTGGCGGTGTTGGAGCCCAGGAATTTAAGTTCAGGTGGTAGAAAGATGAACACAACAGGAGACCTGGATAACGTATACAGTGACCTAATTATTTAATCAGGAGGAGGAGTGGCAAATTCCTGCGAGATCCAGGCCTTGTTCATTTTCAGGAAAGTAAGCCGGTCAACGTTATCGGAGGATAGTCGCATGCGACGGTCAGTTAGTACACCACCTGCAGCACTAAAGACACGTTCCGATAATACACTGGCCGCAGGGCAAGACAGCACCTCCAATGCATACTGGCTTAGCTCTGGCCATGTATCCAGCTTTGAGACCCAAAACTTGAAAGGGGAAGAGCCGTCTGGGAGTACAGCAAGAGGGCAAGACATGTAGTCTGTCACCATCTGACGGAACCGTTGCCTCCTGCTGACTGGAGCCGTCTGTGATGGTGTAGACTTTTGTGGGGGGCACAGAAAACTGTGCCACAGTTGGGCCATACTGGTCTTGCCTTGGGCAGAGGCACTGCTTCTGCTCCCTCTTTGTGCAGAGCCTCCTCCACTGCCTGGACGCACTGAGCTGCTTTGTAATGCACTAGCAGCACTTCTCTCAGTTGGAATGGAGACGATGATGGAATTGACCAGTGTGTCTTGGTACTCCCGCATTTTTCGCTCCCGGTTCAACGGTGTGATGAGGCTTTCTACGTTGTCCCGGTAGCGAGGATCGAGGAGGGTGAACACCCAATAATCAGACATGTTGAGAATGTGGGCGATGCGGCGGTCGTTTCTCAGGCACTGCAGCATGTAATCCACCATGTGCTGCAGACTGCCAACTGCCCAAGAAACGCTGTCCCCTGCTGGAGGCGTGATCTCTGCCTGCTCGTCATCACCCCACCCTCGCTGTACACACTGAGTACTGGACAATTCGGTAACTCCCTCCTCTGGACGGACGTCTTCCTCCTCCATTGACTCCTCCTCATCCTCCTCACAAACTGTCCCCTGCCTACGCGTTTGTGAGGAACCACGTGGCGCTGACTGTCCAGAAGATGATGGAAATGGTGAATCCTCATCCTCCACCTCTTCCACAACATCATCCCTTAGCGCTTGCAGTGATTTTTCAAGCAGGCAGATAAGGGGGACAGTCATGCTGACTAGTGCATCATCTGCACTCGCCATCCGCGTGGAATAATCAAAGGGACGCAAAACCTGGCAGACATCATTCATAGTGGCCCACTCTGTGGTTGTGAAGTCTGTACGGCGCTGACTGCGACTTTTTTGCGCCTGAAGCAGCTGGTACTCCATTACAGCTTGCTGCTGCTCACACAACCGCTCCAACATATGTAACGTGGAATTCCACCTGGTAGGTAGGTCACATATGATGCGATGTTCCGGCAGGCGGTGTCGGCGCTGCAGAGCCGCAATGCGCGCTTTTGCCGTGCTGGAACGCCGCAAGTGAGCACACTCTAGGCGGACCTTGTGCAGCAGTGCATCAAGATCCGGATAGTCCCTCAAAAAGCTCTGCACGACCAAATTGAGCACATGTGCCAGACATGGGATGTGAGTGAGGTTGCCGAGGCCCAGAGCTGCCACCAGATTTCGGCCATTATCACACACTACCATGCCTGGCTGGAGATTCGCTGGCACAAACCACACATCGCTCTCCTGCTTGATGGCATTCCAGAGCTCCTGCGCTGTGTGGCTACGAATCCCCAAAAAAATTAATTTCAAGACGGCCTGTTGACGTTTGGCCACGGCTGTGCTCATGTCGGTCGTAACAGGTACACGTTCATCACGGGTCCATGTGGAGGTGGACTGTGACGGCTCCTGCAGCGATGATTCTGAGGAACTGGTGTAAGAGGAGGAGTCAATGCGTACAGAATGGATTCCTGCAATCCTTGGAGTGGGCAGGACACGTCCTGCGCCACTCGCACGGTCTGTACCTGGCTCAACAACATTAACCCAATGGGCAGTGAGGGAAAGGTATCGCCCCTGTCCATGTTGACTGGTCCACGCATCGGTGGTGAGGTGGAACTTGCTACTGACGGCGTTCAGTAGCGCGTGTTTTATGTGTCCCTCCACATGCTTGTGCAGGGCAGGGACGGCTTGCCTGCTGAAGTAAAAGCGGCTGGGCACATTGTACTGTGGGACTGCCAATGACATCAAGTCACGGAAGCTGTCAGTCTCCACCAGCCTGAATGACAGCATTTCCAGTGACAGAAGTTTGGCAATGTCTGCAGTCAGAGCCTGTGCTCGTGGGTGGTTTGACGAGAAAGGCCGCCTTTTCTCCCATGCCTGTACTACCGATGGCTGTAGACTGGGCTGGGAGTGTGTGGATGACTGGGAAAGTGGCGCTGCGGGTGGAATTACAGCGGGTCTCTGGACAACAGGGCCAGAGGTTCTTCCACGGTGATCCTGGGAGGAAGCCGAACCAGCTGCGTGTGAGCTAGAGGAAGAGGCAACACGAGCTGAAGAGGTGGTAGCTGCCGCTGTTGGTTGGCCTACCTCTTCAGTGTGTTTTTCTAACTCCGCCGGGTGCCTGTTGCGCACATGTTTCCACATGTTGGAGGTATTGAGGTTGCTGACATTTCGACCTCTTTTGACTTTTTGATGACACACGTTGCATCTGACATAGCAAATGTCATCTGCAACTGTGTCAAAAAAGGACCAGGCACTGCAAGTCTTGGGAGCGCCCTTTTTGGCTTTTGGAAGAGACATGCTCCTAACGGGTGCCAAAGCGGAGGCTGCAGGATCCGCAGTCTTCCCCCTCCCTCTCCCTCTTTGGGCCGTACGGGGAATCTCTTCCTCAGAGCTGCTCCCACCACCTTCCTGTCCCTCACGCCAAGATGGGTCGAGGCCCTCATCATCTACACTACCCTCTGCCCCCAACTGCTCCTCCTGGGTAGTCTCAGCAGCAGAGCACGCACCAGTAAGTGGCACCTGAGTGTCATCATCAGCTGATGCGGCCTGCGATGTGGTGACCGGAGCCACTGGCCCACCCGCCTCTTCAGAGGAAGACAGAAAAAGCTGTTGGGCATCACTGCACCCTGCCTCTTCTTCCATTTCTCCAATGCTGCTTGGCTGGCCCCCTGTTTCCAAGCCAAGAGATTCAGAGAACAGAAGTAGAGACGGCTCCTGTCCTGGGCTCTCTGTCTGCCTGGGCAATTTGGCAGGTGGTGAAGAGACAGATGGCTGCTCTCCAGTGCTCTGTGTCTGAGAGGATGTGGCACTAATGGAAGTTGATGCATTAGCTGCCATCCATCCGACAACAGCTTCAATTTGGTCTTCACGCAGCAGCGGTGTACGGCGCTCTGACACAAAGCTGCG
This sequence comes from Ranitomeya variabilis, assembly GCF_051348905.1. Lineage (NCBI taxonomy): Eukaryota > Metazoa > Chordata > Amphibia > Anura > Dendrobatidae > Ranitomeya > Ranitomeya variabilis. The sequence continues at coordinate 158,457,546 of NC_135236.1, read as the reverse complement.
CATGAACGACTGTTGCCTGGTGAAAGTGGGTGCTGATGAGTCACCGGTGCCCGCAGCAGGCACAGAATCCCCACGTCCCCTCCCTGCTCCGCGCCCACGCCCACGCCCACGTGCCTTACTCACTGCCTTCTTCATCTTGGTTGACTGATAAAGATAAGCAGAAAAGTACTAACGGATTTGTGTGCTTATTCCTGAGCAACTCCTCCTAACAGGTATAAGAAACACTAATTTTCTAAAGTGTGGACTAGACTTTAATATGAGCTAATGTGGCCTACAGAAATGTAAAGTGGTGTAACTGGTGTGTTTGGTGAACTTTATTATTTATTTCTTTTTTGGGGGCTGAACTGACAACAGATAGAGCTGCAGTCACACGGAGACCGTGCAGACAGACGTAAACGGCGCTGCAAGGCCCAAAAACCCTCCTCTACGTTATCCTATGTAGTGTTTTTCCACAAATTAGCTGGAGACGGGTGGAAAGACACTAATAGGATTTTTTTAAATTAATTAGCAGCAGACTACACTACTTGAAAAAAAATTAAAATTGATTTGGCGGTATGACGCAGTGAACAACCCTGAGCTGGAGACAACCAGGCTACGGCTGCTCACAGACTACAGGGCGAGCTGCAGTCACACGGAGACCGTGCAGACAGCCGTAAACGGCGCTGCAAGGCCCAAAAACCCTCCTCTACTTTATCCTATGTAGTGTTTTTCCACAAATTAGCTGGAGACGGGTGGAAAGACACTAATAGGATTTTTTTAAATTAATTAGCAGCAGACTACACTACTTGAAAAAAAATTAAAATTGATTTGGCGGTATGACGCAGTGAACAACCCTGAGCTGGAGACAACCAGGCTACGGCTGCTCACAGACTACAGGGCGAGCTGCAGTCACACGGAGACCGTGCAGACAGCCGTAAACGGCGCTGCAAGGCCCAAAAACCCTCCTCTACTTTATCCTATGTAGTGTTTTTCCACAAATTAGCTGGAGACGGGTGGAAAGACACTAATAGGATTTTTTTAAATTAATTAGCAGCAGACTACACTACTTGAAAAACAATTAAAATTGATTTGGCGGTATGACGCAGTGAACAACCCTGAGCTGGAGACAACCAGGCTACGGCTGCTCACAGACTACAGGGCGAGCTGCAGTCACACGGAGACCGTGCAGACAGCCGTAAACGGCGCTGCAAGGCCCAAAAACCCTCCTCTACTTTATCCTATGTAGTGTTTTTCCACAAATTAGCTGGAGACGGGTGGAAAGACACTAATAGGATTTTTTTAAATTAATTAGCAGCAGACTACACTACTTGAAAAAAAATTAAAATTGATTTGGCGGTATGACGCAGTGAACAACCCTGAGCTGGAGACAACCAGGCTACGGCTGCTCACAGACTACAGGGCGAGCTGCAGTCACACGGAGACCGTGCAGACAGCCGTAAACGGCGCTGCAAGGCCCAAAAACCCTCCTCTACTTTATCCTATGTAGTGTTTTTCCACAAATTAGCTGGAGACGGGTGGAAAGACACTAATAGGATTTTTTTGAATAAATTAGCAGCAGACTACACTACTTGAAAAAAAAAAAAAAAAAAAAAAAAGAACAGTATGAGGCAATGAACCACCCTCCCTGAACTGAATACAACCAGCTATGGATGGCCTATGTGGCTGCACTCAGACTAGAGAGTGGGCTGCACTCACACACACACACACACAGACCTTGCAGATCGCTGTGAAAACAGCGCTACAAGGCAAAAGCAAGGTGAATAGTAGGTGAACACAGCGGTTGCTAAATTAGCCTTTGGAAAGCACAAAGAAGCAAATCGCTATCTCTAAACTGTCCCTCAGTCAGCAAACAGCGTCCTGTCACTAACTGAATTCACAGCAGAGTGATCGCAAAATGGCGCCAGCGACTTTTAAACTGCATCATGACATCATTTCAGCAGCCAATCACAGCCTTGCCAGTAGTTTCATGCCCTCCATGCTAAACAGGATGTGCCCACACTTGGAATCATTCTCATTGGCTGAATTTCGGAATTTTGAATCTGGGAACTTCCGATTCCGGTATCCGATACGCGGCAAGTATCGGAATCCCGGTATCGGAATTCCGATACCGCAAGTATCGGCCGATACCCGATACTTGCGGTATCGGAATGCTCAACACTACTCAACACTACTCTTCTCCTTTCTTTCCCCCAATTCAGTAAAGTCTAATACAAAATTACAGGAAAAAATATGACCTCAGAATTACATATCTGAACTTTGCCCTAATTATAGTATTTTTACAATACATGACACTACTGAATCACCTAATCTTTACACCACATTAGTACAAGCACCATCTCCTTCAGCAAATTCCAGTATATCTTTTTTAGAGGTTTTTCCAAGAATAACACTGCCACAGAGGTAATTTTACCCAGTCTGGAGACAGGCTCGTTAGTAACACCTCTAATAGAGGCACAAAAGAAGAATTTGATCACAAAGTATTTTCCTCCAACACCGTTGCAATCCTCAAAAAGAAAAAGAGGCTCTAGAGGAGGGAGGAAAGAAAAAAACTCTAGTCTCGCTAAGGCTATGTGCACATGTTGCGGATTAGGCTTAGGAATTTCTGGTGCGGATTATAATAATAATAATAATAATCTTTATTTATATAGCGCCAACATATTCCGCAGCACTTTACAATTAAGCGGGGACATATACAGACAAATTCAATACAAGTTAAGACAATTTAAACAGTGACATTAGGAGTGAGGTCCCTGCTCGCAAGCTTACAATCTACAAGGAAATGGGGGACACAATAGGTGAAAAGTGCTTTTTATTTCAGGTCTGACAATTATAATACATAGGGATTTTCATACAAAGCTGCATGATCCAGTCATCAGGCCGTGTGTTTAAGTGCAATAGTCAAGTATCAAGTGCAGTTATCATGTGCATGGAGGGTGTGGAGACAGACGAATAGTAGGGTGCAGATTTAGAATAACATTTGGAAGGAGGGAACAGGGCAAAGTTAGTTTACGGAGTAGTTGATGTGGTAGGCTTGTTTGAAGAGATGGGTTTTCAAAGCGCGCTTGAATAGGTCGGGGCTAGGTATCAGTCTGATCGTCTTGGGAAGTGCATTCCAGAGAGCTGGCGCAGCACGGGAGAAGTCTTGGAGACGGAGGTGCGATGTTCGGATTACGGGGGATGTTAGCCTTAGGTCATTTGTAGAACGGAGGGCACGTGTAGGGCGATAGACAGAGATGAGAGAGGAGATATAAGGCGGTGCAGAACTGTGGAGAGCTTTGTGGATGAGAGAGATGAGTTTATACTGGACCCTGTAGCGAATGGGTAGCCAGTGTAATGACTGGCACAAGATGGAGGCATCGGTGAAGCGGTTAGACAGAAATATGACCCTGGCTGCCGCATTCAAGATGGATTGGAGAGGAGAAAGTTTGGTAAGAGGGAGACCGATCAGAAGAGAGTTGCAGTAGTCCAGACGAGAATGAATAAGAGCGACAGTAAGAGTCTTAGCAGGTGAGAAAAGGTCGGATTCTGGAGATGTTTTTAAGATGCAGGTGTCAAGAGTGAGTGAGTGATCGGATATAGGGAGTAAAGGAAATATCGGTGTCGAATATGACCCCAAGACAGCGGGCATGCTGCTTGGGAGTTATGGTTGAACCCTCCAGGGTAATTTCGATGTTGGGTAGAGAGAGGTTAGTAGAAGGGAGAAACACAAGAAGTTCCGTTTTGGAGAGATTTAGTTTCAGATAGAGGGAGGACATGATGTTAGAGACAGCAGACAGACAATCCTTGGTATTTTGAATTAGGGTAGGGGTGATGACAGGGGAAGAAGTGTATAATTGGGTGTCATCAGCATAGAGATGATACTGGAACCCAAATCTGCTCATTGTTTGTCCAATAGGGGCCGTGTATACAGAGAAGAGGAGGGGGCCTAGGACTGAGCCTTGTGGAACCCCGATAGTAAGGGGACGAGGAGAGGAAGAGGAGCTGGCAAAGGATACAGTGAAGGAGTGGTCAGAGAGGTAGGAGGAGAACCAGGAGAGGGCTGTGTCCTTGAGGCCTATGGAGCGGAGCATAGTGAGAAGGAGCTGCTGATCCACAGTGTCAAATGCGGCAGAGAGATCCAGGAGAATCAGCAGAGAGCAATGACCTTTGGATTTAGCTGTTAGTAGGTCATTAGAGACTTTAGTGAGGGCAGTTTCAGTGGAGTGTAAAGAGCGGAAACCAGATTGTAAGGGGTCAAGAAGAGAGTTTTCTGAGAGATAGCGGATTAGACAGGAGTGGACCAAGCGTTCCAGGAGTTTAGAGATGAAGGAAAGGTTAGATACAGGTCTGTAGTTAGCAGTGCACTTCTGGTCCAGGGATGGCTTTTTAAGTAAAGGGGTTATGATGGCATGTTTAAATGAGGAGGGAAAGATACCTGAAGAAAGAGAGAGGTTAAATATTTTAGTCAGGTGAGTGGTGACCACTGGTGAGAGAGACTGCAGGAGAGGTGAAGGAATGGGGTCACTGTTGCAGGTTATAGGCCGAGCAGAAGCGAGGAGCTTGGAAACTTCTTCTGAGACAGGCTCAAAGATGTCTAGTGAGTTTGAGGTGAGGCAGGGAAGGGAATCCAGGCACTGAGGAAATTGCGCTGAGATATCCTGATGGATGTGGTTGATTTTTTCTAGGAAGTAAGTGGCCAGATCCTCACCACTGAGATTAGTGATGGGGGACTGTACTTTAGGTTTCAGGAGGGAGTTTAAGGTTTCAAAAAGTCATTTTGGGTTGTTGGATAGTGAGGTGATGAGGGTGGTGAAGTAGGATTGTTTGGCCACATAAAGGGCAGAGTTATAGGTTTTGAGCATGAACTTATAGTGGATGAAGTCTTCTGCTAAGAGAGACTTTCTCCACTGCCGCTCTGCACACCTTGAACAACGCTGAAGAAAGCGTGTTTGCATCGTGTGCCAGGGCTGCCGTTGTCTGTGTCGGGTCTTTCTGCATGTAGAAGGTGCTGCTTCATCTAGGGCATTCTTCACTGTATTATTGAAGTGTGACAATGCTAAGTCTGGACAGGAGAGGGAGGAGATGGGGGCTAAAGATGTGTGGAGATTGTCCATAAGCTGCTGGGTATTAATGGAACGTGTATTCCGATAAGTGTGGTAAGTGGAGGTGTCCCGAGTGAGGAGACAATTCTTGACAGAGAAGGAAAGAAGGTTGTGGTCCGAAAGCGGGAGAGGGGAGTTAGTAAAGTCGTGCAGCGATCCGGGACGGGAGAAAACCAGGTCCAGAGTATTCCCGTCCTCATGCGTAGGAGAATTAGTAAACTGTGAGAGGCCGAATGAAGAAATTAGAGAAAGAAGATGAGAGGCAGATTGGGAGAGGGGATCATTGATGGGGGTGTTAAAGTCTCCCATGATGAGGGTGGGGATGTCACAGGATAGAAAGTGAGTAAGCCAGGTGGCAAAGTGGTCTACAAACAGGCGGGAGGAGCCTGGAGGGCGGTAAACAACCGCCACCCGCAAGGAGAAGGGCTTAAAGAGTCTGACAGTGTGGACTTCAAAGGAAGGAAATGTAAGTGAGGAAACCGGAGGGATGACCTGGAAAGCACATTGTGCTAAAAGGAGCAAACCAACACCCCCACCCTGTCTGTTTTCAGGTCTGGTGGTATGTGAAAATTTCAGCCCACCAAACGAGAGAGCAGCAGCAGCGGTGGTGTCTGAATGCTGGATCCAGGTTTCTGTAATAGCCAGAAGGTTAAGGGAATTAGAGAGGAAAAGATCGTGAATGTAAGTTAGTTTGTTACACACAGACCGAGCATTCCAGAGTGCACATTGGAAAGCTATAGGAGAAGGCATGCACTGAATGTTAATGAGATTAGCAGGGTTTCTATATGCAGCTGGAGGAGAGTAATGTATGCTGGTGGAGGGGGGCCAGGGTTCGTGGAGATGTCACCTGCAACTAGTAGAAGGAGAAAAAACAGAAAGAGCAGGTGGTGGGATGATCTGTATGAACGTTTTGAGTGCTGCATGGCGGTAGTGGCTGGTTTGGAGTGGGTAAGAAATGTCAGCAGAGCCTCAGAGTTATACATGGGAGAGGGGAGAAGGGAGGGGTGGATATAGAGTGAGTGACCAGAATGTGTTAAAGGGCGGGCGAGTTGTGAGAAGGCAGAAGTAACAACAAATAAGAAGCAGATTGATATGATCAACGCATAATGTAGTATGACTGACCAAGAAGCATGATTGTTTGATAAACTTATGCACCTTACCTGTCTCCTGCCTCTCTGCCTCTCCTGGTAGAAAACGCACCTGCGGATTTGTTGCGTTTTCCACAGTGTTTTTTGTGCGTTTTTGCTGTGGTTTTCTTGCGGATTTGCTGCGTTTTTTACCCCTGCGGTTTTCTATAATGAAATGGGTACAAAAACGCTGCAGATTCACAAAAAAAGAAGTGAAATGCTACTTCTTTTAAACCGCCGCGTTTCAGCAGCGGATTTTCCGCAAAGTGTGCACAGCATTTTGTTTTTCTCATTGATTTACATTCTACTGTAAATCAATTGCGGATCTGCAGCGTTTCTGCACTGCAAAAAACGCTGCGGATCCGCAGAGAATCCGCAACGTGTGCACATACCCTAAAAGAAGGATGATTTTTAAAAAAAGAAAACTGAACAGAATATAGAGAGTAGTACTAGTAAATTATTCAATTTATCAAAACATCAACTCTCTAAGGCTGAAGAAGCAATTATATCTAAAGGTCTGGGCTTCTGTCCCACACAAAGAGCCAGGCCTTTTGATTTAGTTCTAGATCTAAATAAATATGTCCGCAAATTAACACTTATTTGACATTTTGCTATAATGGATCGAACAGCAGGGTGTGAAGACAAGGATGAAGTAAAAACTATTGAAAAAGCAGATACCACACTAACCAGTAAATGTATACATAAAAATGTTTGTCCCAAATATAATTTTAACCCCACCCACCATCGAGGCAGTAATTTGGACACTTTTTATACTTTAGTATCCGAGGAATTTTGGGGATTAAATAAGACAGGAAAAACTATACAAAAAGGGAAAATAGAAAATACGAGTTCTGTAGGTAGAAACAGACTAAGTAATAAAAGACCCATTCCAAAAATGAATATTTCAAAAGAAGACAAATAATCTTTTTTGAATTAAAGAACAATGAAAAAAATGTGATTCGAGGGGCAGATAAAGGAGGGGGTATTGTCATTCAGGACCGAGAGGACTATTTGGAGGAAGCATATAAAATACTAGGTAAAATACTATAAAAAATTAGATGTTGACCCTTCCAGAAAACACATTGAAGAATATCATAGGTTGATAGACACTGCATTTAATCAAAACATCCTAAATAAAAGGGAAAAGCGGTTCCTGACCAACAAAAATCCAAATACAGCCCTATTTTATCATCTGCCAAAGGTGCATAAAAATCCTGTGAAACCTCCCGGATGACCGATCATTTCACGTATAGGGTCACTAACTAGTCAGCTGTCTCATTACATTGATCTGTACCTGCAGGATCTAGTTAGAAAATTACCTTCTTTTCTCCTAGACTCCAGCCAATTAATAAAAGAATGTGAAAATTTTGTTTGGGAAGAAGCTTACATGTTCATAACTTTAGACGTACACGCTCTTTACTCCAATATTGATCATAGATTGGGAATAAATTCAGTTTCACATTATCTCAATGAGGTAGTTGATATGCCAGAACATCAGAGACAATTTTTAATAATGGGTCTAAAATTCATATTGGAACACAACCTTTTTACTTTCCAGGGGCAATTGTATGTACAGCAGCTTGGCACCAAGATGGGGACTCAGGTAGCCCCAAGTTTCGCAATTCTTTTCATGGGGTGCTTCGAGTCCTTATACCCCTTATGTCAGCTACCTTACTGTAACAATATATTATATTACTGTCGCTTCATTGACAATTTAATTATATTCTGGAAAGGCACTGAAGTTGAAGCTCAATAATTTATTGTGGAATTAAACAGGAATGACTGGGGTATCACTTTTTCAGCTGAGGTTAATAAAGAAAAAAATAAGTTTACTTGATCTAGAAATATCTAATAAAAACAAAAAATTTGCACTAAAACGTACTTCAAGAAAACTGACACCAATGGTTTCCTCGATTATCGGAGCGCACACCATCAAAAATGGAAGCAAAACATTCCTTATAGCCAGTTCAGTCGAATCAGGAAAAATAATACAAATAAGAAAGATTATGAGGAACAATCGAAAATTTTGATCGATAGGTTTACGGATAAGAAATAGCCAAAGCGATTAATTATGGCAGCATATAGAACCAATCTAGAAAGAACTCAGCAGGAATGCTTATCCAGAGAGAATAATAAAAATAGGGAAGTGGAAGAGGGGATAACTAAGGAAGGGGGAGAAAAACCTGAGCAGATAACTAATAAAAACAAAAATAAGAATAAGGATAGAAAAAAAAAGATGGGTGGCAGTATAATTTTATCACCGCTTTTAATCGTAGTAATACAGAGATAAGAAACATTGTAAATAAATATTGGTATTTATTGAAAAAAGATACATTTTTGAAAAAACTTTTACCAGATAAACCCAATATTACTTTTCATAGGGGCCAAACAGTGAAGGGTATAATTGCTCCTAGTAATCTCAGAATGACCAAAGGTGGGGAACGGGAATGTAAAGAGAAATGAAAAAATTAGGATAAACAAAACGGATGCTTCCAAACTGGGAATTTATCGATGTGGTTCCCGAAAATGTTGTACCTGTAAAATTATCACCCATATGACTCATCACATCACGTCGTATAGTACGGGTGAAACCATAGCGATCACACAAAAACTAACGTGTGATAGTGATTTTGTGATTTAAGTTATTACTTGTGCCTGTGGCCTGCAATACGTGGGTCAGACTATAAAGTCCTTACAATCCCGTATGACTGGCGACAGACACAATACTAAAAATGGCTTTTTAAAACAGAGTTTATCCCGGCATTTATGTTTGAAGCATAATAAAACATTCAATATTTCCGTAACCCCGTTGGAGCAAATACCTGAGAATTCTACTAACAGAGTGCGAAAGTTAAACCGGAAAGAATCATATTGGATCTTCCATCTGGGTACATTATACCCAGATGGATTAAATGATGTTATAGAAGGTATATGATGTACAAAGCAAATAAATTGACAGGTACAAAATTGCATATTAGTTTTTTGTTTTGTTTTGTTTGTTTGTTTTATTTTTGTTTGTTTTGGTTTTGATATGAATGAAATATAGAAAAATTGTATTTGGCATTTGGGAATAGTCACAATATGAAAAATGGAAGTTTTTTTTTTGTTATAATGTATATGTTTGTAGCATTTTACATTTTAGTATGAAATCATACTTTAGTACGTTTAATAACATTTTAAAAGAAATTTTATATATAGTATAATTATATTTATAGTGTTTTTAGAAAGGAAAAAATTATTTTAGCAAAAAATTTGTGTGTAAAAATTTTTTTTTAGTGTTGAATTTTTTAACACCTTTTTCTTCCTTGTGTGAAAAAAAAAAACAACTTGTGCATAAAATTTATTTGGTATATGAATTTTGTTAGATTCCTCAGAGTGCATATTCCTGCATATCTGAGTATCTGGGTGTGTCTGACGAATAGATCTTTCAGCCCCCACCCAAATTGAAGTGCAGGGATAGCTGCTATAAAACATGTTCTGATAGATCTGTTAAAGGGAATCTGTCACCTGAATTTGGCGGGACCAGTTTTGGGTCATATGGGCGGGGTTTTCGGGTGTTTGATTCACCCTTTCCTTACCCGCTGGCTGCATGCTGGCCGCAATATTGCCTTGCGCAGGCGTGTACTCCGGAGGACAGAGAATGAACTTCAATCCAATATTGCGGCCAGCATGCAGCCAGCGGGTAAGGAAAGGGTGAATCAAACACCCGAAAACCCCGCCCATATGACCCAAAACTGGTCCCGCCAAATTCAGGTGACAGGTTCCCTTTAATATGCATGACAATATACCTGAGGAAGACTCCAAGAAGTCAAAAACGGTTGTATTTTAGTTTGAAATAAAAATCATCCTTGAATCAGAATATCGAGATCTATCATCATCCTTCAGGAGCACATATTGCTGGGAGAAATATTTACAAAGTGTTATCGCCTATGAAAGCACTGTTCAGTGCGCTCATCAGTTCCCAGATCTCTGCAGTAAACTGAATGGACAGAGGAATGGAGTGATCCATGGATTGGATCTATACGTAGTTTATCAAAACACCAAAAAGGTGAGTGGATTCACACAGAGTATACACCTTTAGAAACTAACTGCTACACTCAGAAGTCTGCGCTTCCCATTTCTCTCCCTATAATCCCCTGTTGTTTTATATATCTGTGCTTTTTAATATGACAAATTGATAAATAAAAGTCAAGTTTTAAGAATCATTTCTCTTGTGAACGCTGGAGATAACTTTTCTTGCACCACCTATAAAACTGTCCCACTAGTTAACCCTTTTAGTGAACTCCGTATAAAAAAAAAAAAAAAAAGCTAAAGGGAAAAAAAAATATGCTTTATCATATCATTGAACGAAAAGTGGAATAAAAAAATCAATAAAAAAGACGAATGTAAATATTAATGGTACAACTGAAAACATAATCTTGTTCCTAAAAAACACAAATCACAATACAGCTCCATCAGTGGAAAAATAAAAAAGCTATAGCTCTCAGATTAAATTGATGCAAAAATAATTATTTTTTCTATAAAATGGTTTTTATTGAGTAAAAGCACCAAAAGATAAATAAAAAAAGATAAAAATGTTGTATCTCTGTAATCATACTGATCCAAAAAATAATGCTGCCTTGTCAATTTTACCACATGCGGAACAGCATAAGAAAAAAACTATGCCTGAATTTTAGTTTTTTCGTTCATTTTTGCCTCTCAATAGAAAGCAAACAAAAAATGTCATATAACTGAAAATAGTACAAATAAAAAAAGTCAATTCATCACACAAAAGGCAAGCCCTCACGTCACTATCTAGGCAGAAATCTGGAAAAATTATAGCTCTCAAAATGTGGAGATGCAAAAAAACCGTCTTTTAGTGTGTGACAGCAGCCAAACATAAAAAAACAACATAAGGGCTGTCCCACACGTCCAGATAATTCCGGTACCGGAATAAATCGGTACCGGAGTTATCCGTGTCCGTGTGCCTGGGAACTCACAGCCGCGGCCAGACCAGGAAGGAGCGAGGGAGCGGGTAAGTATTTTCTGACCAGCGGGGGGGCGCACAGGGGGTGGGGGGGGCGGCGGACACATGGATCTTTATTTTTAACACTATTCTTCATATTTTCTCTATAGCAAACGCTGCTGCAGAGAAGATATGAATACCGGCTTCAGCACCATGTGGGGGGGACAGCGCTTACTGTAGTGCTGTCTCCTGCACGCACACGGACCCCAGACGGAGAATGTCCGTGTGAGGTCCGTGTTTTACGCGGACCCATTGACTCTATTGGGTCCGTGTAAAACGTGCGCTCCCACGAACACTGACATGTCTCCGTGTTTGGCACACGGAGACACGGTCCGCAAAAAATCAATGACATCTGAACAGATGCATTGATTTTTATGGGTCTACGTGTGTCAGTGTCTCCGATACGTGAGGAAACTGTCACCTCACGTACCGGAGCCACTGACGTGTGAAACCGGCCTCAGTCTGATATTGCTGTAATCGCACCAACTTGAAGAATAAAGTCATCTAATCACCTCTATTGCATTAATATGGCACAGTCAGATTTGTGATCGATAACACAAGCTTTTTTTCTTAAAATCGGAAAAAGTCGGCAAAACTCGTTACAAGTGTGGGAAAATAATGAAATTGCCACCAAAGTATTTTAAAGAAGATGATAGGCAGATAGATAGATAAAGACAAATAATGGAACACTACACTTGTGGGTGCACAGGCCTTCTCAGCAGTTCCTCCAATACTTGCCCAAGTCCATAACAAGAAAAAAGGAAGGCAGCACTTCATTAGATTCAGGTGAATAAGTAGATTTATTCAGACAACAGTGCTGAGGTCACTGCAGTTCAGCCCTGCTGGGAACGCAGCCTCAATGACCGAGAGTAATCTCGATGATGTCACCGCTAGTCATTGAGACTGCGATCGCAGCAGCTCATTCACCAGTAGTTCTTAGCTTGGATGGTCACATCTTGGCAAAGTCCAGGTTGAAAGCTATTCATCTCTCAGACATGGATTACGACGTGGAACAGAGAGACAAGTGAGGAATATTGTTGTTTTTTTATTTTAGTTTTATAACAGGAGACAAGGGATTTATTGGAATTAGGCGTTAGGTGAGTATAACTGTGTTTATTATTTTTAAATAAAAATAGAAAAGTGTGTTTTGTTTTATTTCAAATAAACTACTTTATTCTGGTTGTGTCTTTATTTGTCATATAACTATAGGATTATTAATGGATAAGTGTCTTATAGACTCCTCTCCATTACTGAGCTGTACGCTTGATGTCACCAGACAATACAAAGACATCAATGCAATATATCAGCCCCACAAATATGAACCCCACTTGCCACCACCACGGCGCAAGAGGGAAGAGCTGAGCAAAGCGCCATAATTGGCGCATCTAATAGATGTGCCTTTTTTGCGCAGCTGCAGGCTGCTATTTCTGGTCTGGGGGGTCAATATCCATGGCCTTTTACCAGCCTGAGAATACCAGCCCCCAGCTGTCTGTTTAAGCAAGGCTGGTTGTCAAAAATGTAGGGGAACCAACATCATATTTTTAATCATTTATTAAAATAAACTGAGTGGGGACTCCTCTATTATTGCTAACTAGCCTTGCTAAGGTTGACAGCTGAGGGTTGGAGCCCCCAGCTCTCAGTTTTGCCTGGCTGGTTATAGGAAATACCAGGAAACTACGCTGTATTTTCATTTATTTATTTATGTATAGCACAAGAGGTGGGTGAGGAATACTCCCATCAGCCACTCCTGCTGTCACTGTTATTAGCGGCAGCAGGTGTAGGCTGATGGGAGTAATGGTCACAGAAGCTGCCGCCTGCTGTCATTGTTCTCACTTGATTACAGCTCTCATCATTCTCCCCTGCTTGTTCTAATCACTGGTAGTGCACGGGCGAATGATGAGTCATCTTCAGCACCAGGCACCAGGGAACAGCACTTACTCTACTGCTGCTTCTCTGGCGCCCGCCGTATGGTACTGCTGCAGCACACGGGGAGCACATGGTTGCCATATGAATTACACACACGGACACTGACATTTCCAGTACCATTTTGACGAGGGCGAGTGTCATGGGAAAATTTTTATCCGCACTCGCGCTGACGTCAGATAGGTGAAATGAGTTAATTTCCCATTGCTAGTTAAGAAAATTACATGGGAGCCCATGCCATTTTTTTCAGAAAAATAATCTTTTAATTATTAAATAAATGTACAGTAAGCTGCACACACACTGTACTAATTGTATATGTCACTGACATCTATATATCTATCTATTCTCTGTGTGTAAATACTGTATGTAATCCATCTATTCTATCCTGTCAGGTCCCATTGTGATTTTACTGTACGTGACTGCTGAATTGCCAGCTTTTAAAAAGACATCAATGTGTAAAAATTGGACAGCACTTGCATGGTCCTAGTGCTGTGCTATTTTTTTTCTCACACCCATTGTCTTCTTTTGCCAAATGTGATCCAAATTCAGATTACCATCGCAGCATGCTACAATTTTATTCCAGTCCAATTGTGATCCAAACCAAGCTGTAAAAAGAAAAGCGCAGATGGGCACACAAAGATAGAATAACATTGGTCTGAATGCAATCCGATTTCATTGCAATTGAGAATGAGCCCTAAAGGTAGTCAAATGTAAGTATAGGTCAACTACATATGACCATTGTAGAATGACTGCAAAGTGGTAGCCCTGAATAACCTGTCCTGTATGACACCTGATGTCTGTACACATAGTATAGGATATATCAGTCATACTATCCTGTATATACACCTGGTGTTTGTGCACATAGTGTACCACATTCAGTATTCAGGAGAATATATGACTAGTGTATGATAAAGTGTGATACAGTCATCAGATATTATATCAGATGCATATTATCTTGTTTATAACAATGGATGTCTGTACATAGTGTATTACATCCAGTATATAGGAAAATATGCGACTGATGTATGATAATACTGTGACTACAGACATCAGCTGTCATGTATAGGATGTGACTGTTATATACCACATTATGACTACAGACATCAGATATTACATTAGTCACATACCATTCTGTATATAACATATAACACAGGATGTCTAGGAGCGCAATATATTACATACAGTTTAAATTTTTTTTATCACAATGGTTTGCCCCAAAATTATTCAACCCCTATGAGAGGTTTAGAGTACCTGCATAAATTATAATTCACATAATGGAAACCTCTAAAATAAATTTAAGAGTCTCCAGCCTAGGTACTTAATAATAAAACAGTGTCTTTATTAGTATATTAAAAAAACATCATGAAGATAAGGTGCTTGAATTAAACTGAGGGACTTAAATGTCCTGGGACTTCTCACAAACTAACCCACTAGTGTAATATAATCAGGTGTGCAAAATACAATAATATTTGAAGACAATTATATAAATGGCCTGATACTAATAGGACCAAGTAATGCTGTCAATAGTTGTTTACCCATTACGGAAAAATAGCATACAAACACAGTGTCACAAATGTAAATCAATAGGCCATTTAGGTAATGCCAAGTCTATAATGATAACAATTTTTCAGTCATTGTATAAGCTGAAACATACCAATAGGTGGGAATGTGGGGGTTCCCAGACGTCCCTCTGCCCCGACACACGTTTCACTTCTGCTTCTACGGGAGGCGTGCAGGAGCCCTAGGCGACTGCCTGTCCCTAATGCCTGAAGGGCATGTGCCTATCTGCTCACCAGACCAGTCCGCACCTGCCCTGTGACACGATTAACATGCATGTGATGCATCATAGATGGCTGGGACGAAATACCACAGCATTCAGATGCACTGTGCATGCGCACATTGCCGCCATTTTTATTGAGCTCAGACAGGCGCGGCCATGTTCGTGCAGTCAGGCTATAAGAGGATAAAAACAAATAATAGATGTACACAGGAACGGAAATAGTGAATGAGAAGGGGATGAGCCCAGGAAGTGAAGGGAAGGAGGGGTAAAAATTATGCGCTGAACACATCTGGGAATGACTAGGTGATGTGTTAAAAAGTGTTGTTAAGATGGACAGCATAAAGAATGAAACTTGTTTAAAATACTATAAACTGAAAAGGGAAAAGTGAAAACAAAATAGGTAAGCAAACACAATGATGTGAGAAAATGAAAACAAATAATCAGTTATGTTAATGAGAAGAAGATGAAATGACAATTAATGTAAGAGTGTAAGTGCAAATATAAGCAATACAGGAGTGTCCATGCAATATGCTCTCATGAGAGAGGCCGATCAAGTGACCCCATATATAAATGGATAAATCCCACCATAACCCCAGCCACACCCCCCTCCCCCCAAACCCACTATCCCCTCACCCAATGTGAAGGTAATTAGTGAGCATTTCAAAAGTCCATGAATAGTAATTTTTCAGAAATTGTTTTCATAATCACAGCAAAACTGTGATTTATTTTGTTCTTCATTGTAAAAGAACAATAAAGATTTCTTAGTCTGCAGAGATGATGGAGTTTATTCACAAGGTGAAGGATTTGTAGCCAGTTGTTACGATTTTGAAGAGAGTTTTTAAGGATTTGATCCTCGATCTTCTAATCTCTGACTTTGTTCATTTTAATTAAAAGCATAGTGGCACATACCTTGTCAATTTTTGGCAAGGCCATTAAATATTGAGTTTGTGAATGAATTTGAAAGTTCACTTCAGGCACATAGTTTATGGTAATCAAAAAATATAGGAAAACCAAAGAACACTGCAGCAAACTGCGGACACCAATATAGATGCTAACATCAAATACTTAAATTATTTTAAACAAGTTTAATGCCTAATGAAATCTAATACGTAAAGTTGAGTGTGTGAATGTGTGTGTATGAATCGAGCCATGCTCACTCCACATAGCCACGTCCACTCCTCATAGCAGGCACAGGCCACGTCTAGCTCCGTCCTGTCTAGAATGGAGTTGCTTCTGAGAGGCATGATGTCAATGGAAAGGGAGGAGCCTCATGGATAGAGATGTGAGGGGTAAAATGAGAGATGTCAGGGGGAAAATGAGAGAATTGAGGTGCTGCTGCAGTATGAGGCTGTGTATAGAGAAGAGTGAGGCGCTGCAGGTGGAGACTGTGTATAAGGCCACATTCACACATTCTGTATTTGGTCAGTATTTTACCTCAGTATTTATAAGCCAAAACCACAAGTGGGAGAAAAATACAGAAATAGTAACATGTTTCTAACTTTTCCTCTGATTGTTATACTCCAAGATTTAGCTTACAAATACTGAGGTAAAAAAATAACTAAATAACTTGTGAATGAGGACTAATACAGGAGGAGATGACACACAAGTATATATTATATACAGGAGGAGATGACATACACATATATACTACACACAGGAGGAGATGACATACACATATATACTACACACAGGAGGAGATAACATACAGGTATATACTGTATACAGGAGGAGAGGACATAAAGGTATACACTGTAAAGAGGAGTAAAAGACACAGGTATATACTATATACAGGAGCAGATGACACACAGGTACATACTATATACAGGAGGAGATGACACACAGGTATATACTATATATAGGAGGAGATGACATTCAGGTATGTAATATACAGGAGCAGATGACACACAGGTACATACTATATGCAAGAGGAGATCACATACAGGTATATGCTATATACAGGAGTAGATGACATACAGGTACATACTATATACAGGAGGAGTTCACATACAGGAACATACTATATACAGGAGCAGATGACACACAGGTACATACTATACACAGGAAGAGATGACACACAAGTATATACTATATAGAGATGGAGATGACACAGGTACATACTATATATGGGAGGAGATGACATACAGGTATATATTATATACAGGAGCAGATGACACACAGGTACATACTCTATACAGGAGGCAATAACATACAGGTATATACTATATTACTATATACAGGAGGAGATGACATACAGGTATATGCTATATTCAGGAGTAGATGACACACAGGTACATACTATATACAGTGGAGATGACGTACAGGTATATACTATATACAGGAGTAGATGACACACAGGTACATACTATATACAGGAGGAGATGACATACAGGTATATATTATATTACTATAAACAGGAGGAGATGGCATACAGGTATATACTATATACAGGAGCAGATGACACACATGTATATACTATATACAGGAGGCAATGATATACAGGTATATAATATATACAGGGGAGATGACATACAGGTATATACTATATACAGGAGCAGATGACACACATGTATATACTATATACAGGAGGCAATGATATACAGGTATATAATATATACAGGGGAGATGACATACAGTTATATACTATATACAGGAGGAGATGATTTACAGGTATATACTATATGCACAAAGAAATAAAATAAGAGGCAACAGCCTCAGCCAGCTCACCGACCACCACAGGTGCGCAGAACTCCATCTTGACTTAGCGTGCAATGTTAAGAAAAGGAAAAAAAGAGGTTGTTCCAGCTCCTTAAAATATACAGGCTTTATTGATCCATTAAAACTTGGTAGTATAGGTGAAAAATCCTTGTAAATGAAATGCAAGCAAAGGAAAACAAAGCAACGCGTTCCGATCTATACAGATCTTTGTCACAGCTATATGCAGGGGAGATGACATACAGGTATATACTACATACAGGTATATACTATATACAGGACATGACATACAGATATATACTATATACAGGGGAGATGACATACAGGTATATACTGTATACAGGAGGAGATGACATACAGGTATATATTATATACAGGGGAGATGACATACAGGGATATAATATATACAGGGTATATGACATACAGGTATATACTG
Organism: Ranitomeya variabilis; assembly: GCF_051348905.1. Taxonomy (NCBI): domain Eukaryota; kingdom Metazoa; phylum Chordata; class Amphibia; order Anura; family Dendrobatidae; genus Ranitomeya; species Ranitomeya variabilis. Next base: position 158,439,482 of record NC_135236.1, on the reverse strand, counting down.
TGGAGAAAATGACAGGTGTGAGGTCCAAATGACAGGTGTTAGGGGAGAAAATGAGAGGAGTGAGGAGGAAAATGAGAACTGTGAGGGGGAAAATGAGAGAAGTGGGGGGGAGAAATGAGAGGTGTGATGGGAAAATGAGAAGAGAGGTGCTATTGTTGTAGCTGTTTGCGTTCTGACCCAATGTCAGACATGCCAGATCACCAGTGAGGCCAAATCAAGAGGTTACTCCCTTCATTTACAAGCGCTTGGAGAAAATGGAAATCGCACACGTTCTGTGAGCAAAGTCACTTTTATCTGATGTAATGCAGCAAGAGGCAGTATTTTATACCATTTACAACAAATGTAACTCATGTAGCCCCCCCCCCTTATGACCCCGGGTCATGCTGACTTTTATTTCTCACGAACCCAGAACATGCTGTGGCCGACTATTGAGAACATATATGATAAGAAGTATAAAATCCTTGAAGAGTAGCCTTCCAGACTACTGCATCAGGACTAAACACATTCTAGCAATTAAAGGCAAAAGACAATTAAAGACAAAACATTAATCCTTCTATATCAATTTCCCCCTTTTGCAAATGGTATAACCTCTGCCACAGGGTCAGCTGATGTCCACAAAGGAGCTACTGTCTCATGGGTCTAATACCCATAAGGGGGCTTTCTACCTGCTTCGCCCACCACCCTCAGTGTGGACACTCACTTCCCCCCCGTCAGCAGTGGTTATCCAGGGTCTATTATACACTATGGAAGGTTCAGCCTTAGGTTCCTTCCTTAAACATACACTTTTCAATAACTTATGTAATGCATATACAGTATTAGCCCTTTTACAGCTACATAAAGCAATAAACAAAACAGTAAAAATTGCATGCAAGTCTGTAAAATACCAGAAATAATCTATCCCGCTAGGCCGCTAAGCCAATTGGCTCGATTTAAAAAGGAGTCTCTATATTGTATTGGTCTCATTAAGAACCTTAAGGAACCTAGAAAATGCAGTGTTGTGTTAATACCTTCCTTGGCTCCAGGGGTAAGGCTAAGTACAGCATAGCCCTTGCAGATACTGGGCTGTGTATACAGATTCAACAGTCCAGCAGTTTTTGTCCTTCCACGTCTTTTATAAGAAAAGCAAGATGTTGAATAAGTTTGTTGTCCCTGTCAACATTTAAAAGTTTATCCAGTGTCTCTGTAAGGTGCAAAAATCCTACCAATGTCAGCAAGGTGATTAGGAGAACAGTCATTCTGCTGGTGAAAAGATCTCTTTGCAGTGACTGGCATGGATCCAGGTGGGCTTTCCCTCAAGTTTCACTGAGGTGTATGTGGTCAGCTGGACTTTAAAACGGGCCGTCAAACCGTGGATGTAGGCTCCTTCTCACATGTCTGCGTATGACCACTCAATCACCTGGATTCAGCTGATGTATGTCTGCACTGGCATTAGCATCTGGAATGGATGAAAACTAGTGTTGAGCGATACCTTCCGATATTCGAAAGTATCGGTATCGCATTGGATCGGCCGATACCGGCAAAATATCGGATCTCGCCGATACCGATACCCGATACCAATACAAGTCAATAGGACACAAATATCGGAAGGTATCCTGGATGGTTCCCAGGGTCTGAAGGAGAGGAAACTCTCCTTCAAGCCCTGGGATCCATATTCATGTAAAAAATAAAGAATAAAAATAAAAAATATGGATATACTCACCCCTTCGGCGGACCCTGGACCTTAGCGGTGTAACCGGCAGCCTCCGTTTTTAAGAATGCAGTGAGTGTAGGACCTTCGATGATGTCACGACTTGTGATTGGTCACGTGACCGCTCATGTGACCGCTCATGTGACCAATCACAAGCCGCGACTCACAGCCGCAATCACAAGGTCGTACACTCACTGCATTCTTAGGAACGGAGGCTGCCGGTTACACCGCTAAGGTCCAGGCTCCGCCGGTGGGGTGAGTATATCCATATTTTTTATTTTTATTCTTTATTTTTTACATGAATATGGATCCCAGGGCCTGAAGGAGAGTCTCCTCTCCTCCAGACCCTGGGAACCATACACTGGGAACTTCCGATTCCGATTTCCGATATCACAAAAATATCGGAACTCGGTATCGGAATTCCGATACAGCGAATATCGGCCGATACCCGATATTTGCAGTATCGGAATGCTCAACACTAATGAAAACACATGTTTATGCACCACATTAAGTCTTTTCTGCAAGGCCTGGACATGGGCTGTCATAGCACCGTGTTGCATTTGTAGCACCTGGGGGAAGTACAGACCAGTCTTTGGCAAACTACCAGACAGGACTTCAAAAGGAGATAAGCCTATCTTTCTATTTGGAGTGTGTCTGACTGAAAAGAGTGCAAGAGGCAAGCACTCTACCCCGCTCTTTCCTGTCTGCCATGGCCTTTGAATTTTCAGTTTGTGTCCCGCTTAGTCTTTCCACTTTCCCACTACTTTATGGGACATAAATAGGAGAAATCAGAGCATAATTGTATAGAAAAAGATATAAACTTTATTATAACAAAAGAATTTTAAAATACAACAATAGTAGTTAGAGGTGTATAGTGAATACCATGATTACCATAGTACAGAGGGCACCCACCCCTCTAACAATCCCCATGTAATTGCCAATAGCTATAAGGAAAAAGGGGATTTTTCCTGCATATAATGACACCAAGGGTGCTGATTGGAAAGAAGACCTAAATGCTAATGCCAGCAAAGTTGCTCTAACAATAACAGGGGCCAAAACAGCTTACCGAGGTGCAGGGGAGATAGTAGAGGAGCGGGGTCCTGCCAGGGTGCAGATCCGACACGTGTTTCGCGGCCGCAAAACGCCGCTTTTTCAAGGAAGTGAAGGGTGATACCAAAAGGACCTGCTTTTAACCCCGCTAACCTGCATCACATGTCCGTAATCGTCCAATGACAGCGGCGCCGGCGGCGCATGCGCACGGTGACGAACGGGTCCTCCATGGAGGCAGGGCGTCGGGCCAAGTGCGCAAGCGCCGAGTGGAAGCTCGGAACCTCCGCACCTAGCACTAGGACGCCCGCCCACATGAGGGAGCCGCCCACCAACCCGGGCGATGCGCACGGCCACTGGATGGATATAATTGTTAAAGGACCCGGCACCAACAGTAGTGGGTGTATGGAGAAGATAAAGCCTAATCAATTACAGGAATAAGTGCCTATGCATGGATACAGGCATGTATATGTATATATGTATGTATAAAAGAGACAATATATAGATATACCGCATAATGTGCTAAGATTAATAAACTCTATATAGAGAAAATACATAAATCACCATGACAATACAATAAATAACAGTGAACAAACTGAGCAACAGATATCACATATCAATAATTAATAAATATGAACCAAAATCTATTTGAGGCACAGAAGCACCCAAAAAAAGGGGTTTATAATACCAACAATATATATCCTATACAAAATGTATATAATATAATAATTGTTTTATGTTTCCATAGATGTCCAGATCCTGTAACGAGAAGAGATAAACCAGGGGCCCGGATCCAAATGGACAGGACGAAGGAAGAGGCAACGGCCAAGAGCAGACCCTTGGGTAAGACCAACAATTAAAACTGCAAAAACAAAGTTAGAGATTAAAATCAAATCATAAGATTAAAAACAAAGCAACCTAGCAAGATAATGATAGGGGCCCATATTATATCACACGAATGACCAGTAATTAGTTAGAGGTATGGAGCGAAGCTCAAGGACTCATTGAGTCCTTTAGGGGTCACGCAGTCCAAAAGAACAATCCACTTTGTCTCTATCTGTGCGAGACGTTTTCTATTGTCTCCACCTCTCACGCCCAGGTGAAGTGCGTCAATCCCCCGAACAGAGAGTAGTTTTGGGTTACAGTTATGGTGTAACCAAAAATGTCGGGGGAGTGTTTTTAACTCTGTCTCAGAGGGCGCTGTCTTGGCCGCGCCAATGTCCCGCACATGCTCCCGTACACGAATCCTGAGTTCACGTGTAGTGAGGCCCACGTAGATCTTAGAACATGGGCAGGTGGCATAATAGATGACGTTGGAAGTCCCACAGGAAATCCGATGTCTTATCTGAAAGGTTTTAGAGCCATCACTTGATTTAAATTCCGAGCAGCGCAGGACATTGGCGCAGGCAAGACAGTGCCCACACGAAGTGCAACCCGGGCGGGGGCCAGTGGAGCCAAAAGGGTTGTTATTGGTAGGAACATAATGACTCCTAACTAACATATCACCAAGGTTCATACCTCTCCTAGGCGTCATATGGGGGAAGTCGCCCAGGGCAACACGCAGGGAAGGCTCCGTCCTGAGTACAGGCCAATGTTTCTTGAGGATTGATCGCATGCTCTCCCACTCATGATTAAAGGTGGAGATGAATCGGACATGATCATCTCCACCTACCGCACGACGTCGAGTGGTCGGGTGCAAAAGGTCACTTCTCTGGGTTCTGCGGGCACGATCATATCCCGCTTTAATGGATCTGCGGCTGTAGCCGCGGTCCCTAAATCTCTGTTTCAAGTCATCGGCACGTGCCTCAAACTTGGTTTCAGAGGAGCAGATACGCCGCATCCTGAGGAACTGTCCGATCGGGACGGCCCTCACAGCGGCCGAGTAATGGGCAGAGGTAGCGTGCAACAGGGAATTGACTGAAGTAGGCTTCCTGAAAACGTCCGTCTGGATGCGCCGGTCTGGATCGACCTCAAGACGGACGTCCAGAAAGTCAACACTGGTTTCACTGTAGTTGTATGTGAGCCGTATATTTAGCCTGTTGTTGTTTAGAATGCCCATAAATTCCTGGAGCTGGTGGACAGATCCCCCCCACAAAAACAAAATATCGTCTATATAGCGATACCAGCACAGCACATGGGCTGCGGCGGGCGGGCCCCCGTCGCCAAATAACTCCCTCTCCCAGGCGCCAAGAAAGAGGTTGGCATACGAGGGCGCGCACGCCGCGCCCATGGCCGTGCCGCGCTTCTGTAAGTAGAATCTATCTTTAAAGACGAAGAAATTGTGGGTAAGGATGTACTCCACCAGCTCGAGGATCAGCTCACTGAGGGGGCCGCCCAGATCGGAGGACTCCAGGAAGCGGCGAACGGCATCTAACCCATGGGAGTGATCGATGCACGTATATAGACCCTCGACGTCGGCGGTAACCAAAATGGTGTCATGATCCACAAGGATGCCATCAACCCTAGACAGGACGTCCGTGGTATCTCTAATATACGACGGTAGTGTCTCAACAAGTGGTTTGAGGTAAAAATCAACAAATTGACACACTGGATCACAAACCCCGTCAATACCTGACACAATCGGACGTCCCGGTGGGTTGAGGGCATCCTTGTGGATCTTAGGAAGTAAATAAAATGTGGGGATCCTGGGGGACTTAACAATGAGTCCATCAAGGACTTGTTTGGTAATAATGTTAGCCTCAAAGGCACCCACAAGTATGTCCTGTAATTGCTGGGAGAAGGAGACTAGGGGACTGGAGGGAAGCTTGAGGTAGGTGTTAGAATCTTTGAGCTGGCGGAAGACCTCCAGCTCATATTTCACACACGGCCAGACCACCACATTCCCCCCCTTGTCTGCTGGCTTAAACACCACATCTTCCATTTCCTTTAATTGTTTTATAGCCAGACGCTGCTGTGATGTTAGGTTATCGTACGTGCGTCGTGAGGATAGCTTTTTAAAGTCCTCGCTTACCAGCTTGGTAAAAATTTCGATCGCTGGAGACAGAGCCAAGGGGGGAAATCTGGTGGACCTGGGGCGGGTGAATGGTGGAAACTTACTTCTACTAGTAGTTTGTTGCTCCTCAAGCAAATCCTCCAGATCCCGAAGAGTCTCCCTCTCACAGTCACTCAGGTCCCCACTAGTGTGAAGTTTCTTGAAAATCAATTTACGAGAGAATAAGTGAAGGTCTTTTAATGCTGCGAAGTAATTAAAAGAGTTAGTGGGGGAGAATGTCAGGCCTCTACTCAAAACCTCGGTCTGATTAGCAGAGAGAGTACGTGTAGATAGATTAATAACCCGTAATAGTCCCTGCGTATTTACCTGGGCGACCCTCCCACTGGTCGTCTTAGATTTGGCCAGTTGTCTTGTGGCCATTCTTTTGCTGTCAGAGGATCCTATAGGTGTCGAACCACTAGATTGAGAGGCAATAGTGAGGTCGTCATCACAAGTAGATCTGTTAGACCGTATAGATGTAGATCTTGATCTGGACTGATAGCTGTTCCTAGACCTCGCACGGGACCGTCCATGGGAATGCTGCCATCTATACATTCGGCCTAATAGTTTATCTTGGGCATCACGATGGAATTTCTTGGACTTAGTTGCCTGGATATCATTAGCCCATTTTTGGAGCTCAAGGTCGAGCTCATCATTTAATTTTTTAAGAGAGTCACCTGTCATGTCCTTGTGTAAGGTGGCTTGTAGAGCATCGATCTCAATCTCCATACACTCCAATGATTTCTGGTTCATTTGTTTAAGGAGAACCATGAAGCCCTTAGAACAGTTATTAATTAAATCCTCCCACTTCCCCTTTATATCCTCATCCTCTATGGGGAACGAGGGGAACACTTGTATACGGAGTCCCCTCGGGATAAGATCTTTCTGGATGTATTTGTCCAAGAACTCATGGTTCCACCAAATGCGCGTTCTTTTGCGCAAAAGATCTTTAAAACGTGTAATAGTTTCATGTAACTCTCTGCTGGGCCCATCATTACCCCCTTCTATGTTATCATGGAGCACCTCATTCAATTGTGCGCGCCAGGTACGATCCCGTGCACGAAAATCCATGATTGTAGAGGGAAAAGCTGTGAAGCACACAGAAACGAATAATGATATTAAAAATCCCAAAATCATATTATTGTTCTGAAACAACACATGTGTGTTGCATGTGTTCAGAACCATTACTTAGCTCCAAAGAATATAGGACATAAATAGGAGAAATCAGAGCATAATTGTATAGAAAAAGATATAAACTTTATTATAACAAAAGAATTTTAAAATACAACAATAGTAGTTAGAGGTGTATAGTGAATACCATGATTACCATAGTACAGAGGGCACCCACCCCTCTAACAATCCCCATGTAATTGCCAATAGCTATAAGGAAAAAGGGGATTTTTCCTGCATATAATGACACCAAGGGTGCTGATTGGAAAGAAGACCTAAATGCTAATGCCAGCAAAGTTGCTCTAACAATAACAGGGGCCAAAACAGCTTACCGAGGTGCAGGGGAGATAGTAGAGGAGCGGGGTCCTGCCAGGGTGCAGATCCGACACGTGTTTCGCGGCCGCAAAACGCCGCTTTTTCAAGGAAGTGAAGGGTGATACCAAAAGGACCTGCTTTTAACCCCGCTAACCTGCATCACATGTCCGTAATCGTCCAATGACAGCGGCGCCGGCGGCGCATGCGCACGGTGACGAACGGGTCCTCCATGGAGGCAGGGCGTCGGGCCAAGTGCGCAAGCGCCGAGTGGAAGCTCGGAACCTCCGCACCTAGCACTAGGACGCCCGCCCACATGAGGGAGCCGCCCACCAACCCGGGCGATGCGCACGGCCACTGGATGGATATAATTGTTAAAGGACCCGGCACCAACAGTAGTGGGTGTATGGAGAAGATAAAGCCTAATCAATTACAGGAATAAGTGCCTATGCATGGATACAGGCATGTATATGTATATATGTATGTATAAAAGAGACAATATATAGATATACCGCATAATGTGCTAAGATTAATAAACTCTATATAGAGAAAATACATAAATCACCATGACAATACAATAAATAACAGTGAACAAACTGAGCAACAGATATCACATATCAATAATTAATAAATATGAACCAAAATCTATTTGAGGCACAGAAGCACCCAAAAAAAGGGGTTTATAATACCAACAATATATATCCTATACAAAATGTATATAATATAATGGTCTATATGGTGTATGAAATGCTTGCTGTACTCCCAGGGCCTGCATGACTTCTCTCATTATTTCTCCCATGAAGTGTGTACCCCTATCGCTTTCTATGGTTTCTGGGACACCATACCTGCAGATCAGTTCTTTCATCAGCTTGTCTGCAGTCGTTTTAGCATTTGCACATTTTACCGGATAGGCTTCCAGCCAACCAGAGAAGAGATCTACACATACTAGGACATTTTTCACACACTCCTACCTTGGGTAGCTGTATGTAGTCAGTCTGCAGTCTCTGAAACAGGCAGAGAGGCCTGAGTGCCGCTTTCTTAGGGATTTTTACTGATCTACCTGGGTTGTGCTGTGCACAGATGAGGCATGACTGCATGAGTTTTGAGGCTGCGTAACTAAAGCAAGGAGCTATCCAGAAGGCATCTACCATGGACACATGTGACATTTTGAGGTGTGAGTGGGGCCATGTGTTGCTTGCGCCATAATTAGGAACAGGGATCTTGGTATGTACACTTTATCCTTATTCTCCCATACTGCTTCTGAGTTCAGCTCAGCTCCCATTCTTCCACAGTGTTCCTTCTCTGTTTGGGCAGCTGGAGGGATTTCAGGACATCTAGGCTCAGTGTGGCTAGAATATGCTGACTCCCCGCCACCGTCCACTGCTCCTTAGGCCGCCTTGCTGCTACATTAGCAGCCTCGTCCGCCCTTCTGTTGCCCTCTACCTCCACAGAGTCACCGTTCGTGTGTGCTTTTACCTTGACGATGCCATCCTGGACTGGTAACATCAATGCCTCCATTAATTGTTTCACCAGCTCTGCATTTTTAATGGGCTTACCGGCTGATGTAAGAAATGCTCTGCTTCTCCAGATAGGGCCATAATGATTGGATATTCCCCATGCATAATTCAAATCTGTGTAAATATTAGCGACTTTACCTGTAGCAGCTCTACATGCCTCAGTGAGTGTCTTCAACACTACCTCTTGCACAGACATGTGACGAGGGAGTGGTTCAGCTTGGATTACCTCATGTGAGGATACTACTGCATATCCAATGTAGAATCGCCCATCCTGGTGGTATCTGGAGCCATCTACAAAAATAAAAACCTCAGAATATGCATTAGGAACAGATTTTTCCCAAGAAGATATGTGAAACCCACTGTCTCCTGACTCATCAGTTCCTATGCAGTCATGTTTGTGCGTCATGTCAAAGTACCAAAGTACTCTGTTTCACCTGCCAATGCTGTCAGCAATTTCCCCTTTTCTGAATCCACAGGCAGATAAGTGGCTGGATTCAGAACATTATATCTTTTGAGGGTGACGTATTCAGGAATTCGTACTAGAGCACATTCAAGTCTGAGCTATCTAGCCATAGACAGGTGTTTTGGTTGAACTTGTGTGTATATGGCATTAATGTCATGTGGGGAATAAATTGTCAAAGGAAAAGTCAGTGTGAGCTCACATGCCTAGCAGTAATACAGCGGCTCTTACAGCACGGACACACATAGGAGACCCTCTAATCACTGGGTCTAATTGTGCTGAGTAGTAAGCTATTGGTCTTTGTTTCCCTCTATGCTGTTGTGTCGGCACTAGGGTTGAGCGAAACGGGTCGATCATTTTCAAAAGTCGCCGACTTTTGGCTAAGTCGGCGTCTCATGAAACCCGATCCGACCCCTGTGCTTGTCGGCCATGCGGTACGCGACTTTCGCGCCAAAGTCGCGTTTCAATGACGCGAAAAGCGCCATTTCTCAGCCAATGAAGGTGAACGCAGAGTGTGGGCAGCGTGATGACATAGATCCTGGTCCCCACCATCTTAGAGAAGGGCATTGCAGTGATTGGCTTGCTGTCTGCGGCGTCACAGGGGCTATAAAGGGGCGTTCCCGCCGACCGCCATCTTACTGCTGCTGATCTGAGCTTAGGGACAGGTTGCTGCCGCTTCATCAGAAGCAGGGAGAGCGTTAGGCAGGGTCCACTAACCACCAAACCGCTTGTGCTGCAGCGATTTCCACTGTCCAACACCACCTTCGGTGTGCAGGAACAGTGGAAGCTATTTTTTTTTTTTTTTCCCCTCAGCGCTGTAGCTCATTGGGCTGCCCTAGAAGGCTCCGTGATAGCTGTATTGCTGTGTGTACGCCACTGTGGAAACCAACTGCTTTTTTCAAAGCACATATCCTCTTGTTCCTTCCTTTCTGCACAGCTATCTTTTTTGTTTGTCCACACTTTTTATTTAATTTGTGCATCAGTCCACTCCTATTGCTGCCTGCCATACCTGGCTTACATTACTGCAGGGAGATAGTAATTGTAGGACAGTTTTTTTTTTTTTTTTGTTTTTTTTTTGTGGGAGATTAAGATTGGCATTTCTGCTACAGTGCCATCCCTGTGTGTGCCATCTCTCACTGAGTGGGCCATAGAAAGCCTATTTATTTTTTCCGTGATTTGTGTTCTAAAATCTACCTCAACACAGAAACACTACATCAATCAGTGGGAGAAAAATATTGGCCTCAGTCAGGGCTTGTGTGCCACTGCTGTGTGTGCGCTATCTCTCATTCAGTGGGCTATAGCAAGCCTATATTTTTTTTTTTTTTTTTTTTTTAATATTATTTGGTTTCAAAAGTCTCCCTGAAAAAAAAAAAAAACCTAAAAAAACAGTGGGAGAGTAATATTGCCCTTTCAGCTTGTGTGCCAGTCTTGACTCCTGGGTGTGCCACCTCTCTCCCTTTCATTCAGTGGGCCATAGAAAGCCTATTTTTTTTTTTTTAATATTATTTGGTTTCTAATTCTCCCTGAAAAAAAAAAAAAAACCTAAAAAAACAGTGGGAGAGTAATATTGCCCTTTCAGCTTGTGTGCCAGTCTTGACTCCTGGGTGTGCCACCTCTCTCCCTCTCATTCAGTGGGCCATAGAAAGCCTATTTATTTTTTTTTTTAAATATTATTGGGTTTCTAAAGTCTCCCTGAAAAAACAAAAAATACATAAAAAAACAGTGGGAGAGTAATATTGCCCTTTCAGCTTGTGTGCCAGTCTTGACTCCTGGGTGTGCCACCTCTCTCCCTTTCATTCAGTGGGCCATAGAAAGCCTATTTATTTTTTCCGTGATTTGTGTTCTAAATTCTACCTCAACACAAAAACACTACATCAATCAGTGGGAGAAAAATATTGGCCTCAGTAAGGGCTTGTGTGCCACTGCTGTGTGTGCTATCTCTCATTCAGTGGGCTATAGCAAGCCTATTTTTTTTTTTTTTTTTTTTTTTTTAATATTATTTGGTTTCTAAAGTCTCCCTGAAAAAAAAAAAAAAACCTAAAAAAACAGTGGGAGAGTAATATTGCCCTTTCAGCTTGTGTGCCAGTCTTGACTCCTGGGTGTGCCACCTCTCTCCCTCTCATTCAGTGGGCCATAGAAAGCCTATTTATTTTTTTTTTTAAATATTATTGGGTTTCTAAAGTCTCCCTGAAAAAACAAAAAATACATAAAAAAACAGTGGGAGAGTAATATTGCCCTTTCAGCTTGTGTGCCAGTCTTGACTCCTGGGTGTGCCACCTCTCTCCCTTTCATTCAGTGGGCCATAGAAAGCCTATTTTTTTTTTTTTTAATATTATTTGGTTTCTAATTCTCCCTGAAAAAAAAAAAAAAACCTAAAAAAACAGTGGGAGAGTAATATTGCCCTTTCAGCTTGTGTGCCAGTCTTGACTCCTGGGTGTGCCACCTCTCTCCCTCTCATTCAGTGGGCCATAGAAAGCCTATTTATTTTTTTTTTTAAATATTATTGGGTTTCTAAAGTCTCCCTGAAAAAACAAAAAATACATAAAAAAACAGTGGGAGAGTAATATTGCCCTTTCAGCTTGTGTGCCAGTCTTGACTCCTGGGTGTGCCACCTCTCTCCCTTTCATTCAGTGGGCCATAGAAAGCCTATTTTTTTTTTTGTTTAATATTATTTGGTTTCTAATTCTCCCTGAAAAAAAAAAAAAAACCTAAAAAAACAGTGGGAGAGTAATATTGCCCTTTCAGCTTGTGTGCCAGTCTTGACTCCTGGGTGTGCCACCTCTCTCCCTCTCATTCAGTGGGCCATAGAAAGCCTATTTATTTTTTTTTTTAAATATTATTGGGTTTCTAAAGTCTCCCTGAAAAAACAAAAAATACATAAAAAAACAGTGGGAGAGTAATATTGCCCTTTCAGCTTGTGTGCCAGTCTTGACTCCTGGGTGTGCCACCTCTCTCCCTTTCATTCAGTGGGCCATAGAAAGCCTATTTTTTTTTTTTTTTAATATTATTTGGTTTCTAATTCTCCCTGAAAAAAAAAAAAAAACCTAAAAAAACAGTGGGAGAGTAATATTGCCCTTTCAGCTTGTGTGCCAGTCTTGACTCCTGGGTGTGCCACCTCTCTCCCTCTCATTCAGTGGGCCATAGAAAGCCTATTTATTTTTTTTTTTAAATATTATTGGGTTTCTAAAGTCTCCCTGAAAAAACAAAAAATACATAAAAAAACAGTGGGAGAGTAATATTGCCCTTTCAGCTTGTGTGCCAGTCTTGACTCCTGGGTGTGCCACCTCTCTCCCTTTCATTCAGTGGGCCATAGAAAGCCTATTTATTTTTTCCGTGATTTGTGTTCTAAATTCTACCTCAACACAAAAACACTACATCAATCAGTGGGAGAAAAATATTGGCCTCAGTAAGGGCTTGTGTGCCACTGCTGTGTGTGCTATCTCTCATTCAGTGGGCTATAGCAAGCCTATTTTTTTTTTTTTTTTTTTTTTTTTAATATTATTTGGTTTCTAAAGTCTCCCTGAAAAAAAAAAAAAACCTAAAAAAACAGTGGGAGAGTAATATTGCCCTTTCAGCTTGTGTGCCAGTCTTGACTCCTGGGTGTGCCACCTCTCTCCCTCTCATTCAGTGGGCCATAGAAAGCCTATTTATTTTTTTTTTTAAATATTATTGGGTTTCTAAAGTCTCCCTGAAAAAACAAAAAATACATAAAAAAACAGTGGGAGAGTAATATTGCCCTTTCAGCTTGTGTGCCAGTCTTGACTCCTGGGTGTGCCACCTCTCTCCCTTTCATTCAGTGGGCCATAGAAAGCCTATTTTTTTTTTTTTTAATATTATTTGGTTTCTAATTCTCCCTGAAAAAAAAAAAAAAACCTAAAAAAACAGTGGGAGAGTAATATTGCCCTTTCAGCTTGTGTGCCAGTCTTGACTCCTGGGTGTGCCACCTCTCTCCCTCTCATTCAGTGGGCCATAGAAAGCCTATTTATTTTTTTTTTTAAATATTATTGGGTTTCTAAAGTCTCCCTGAAAAAACAAAAAATACATAAAAAAACAGTGGGAGAGTAATATTGCCCTTTCAGCTTGTGTGCCAGTCTTGACTCCTGGGTGTGCCACCTCTCTCCCTTTCATTCAGTGGGCCATAGAAAGCCTATTTTTTTTTTTGTTTAATATTATTTGGTTTCTAATTCTCCCTGAAAAAAAAAAAAAAACCTAAAAAAACAGTGGGAGAGTAATATTGCCCTTTCAGCTTGTGTGCCAGTCTTGACTCCTGGGTGTGCCACCTCTCTCCCTCTCATTCAGTGGGCCATAGAAAGCCTATTTATTTTTTTTTTTAAATATTATTGGGTTTCTAAAGTCTCCCTGAAAAAACAAAAAATACATAAAAAAACAGTGGGAGAGTAATATTGCCCTTTCAGCTTGTGTGCCAGTCTTGACTCCTGGGTGTGCCACCTCTCTCCCTTTCATTCAGTGGGCCATAGAAAGCCTATTTTTTTTTTTTTTTTAATATTATTTGGTTTCTAATTCTCCCTGAAAAAAAAAAAAAAACCTAAAAAAACAGTGGGAGAGTAATATTGCCCTTTCAGCTTGTGTGCCAGTCTTGACTCCTGGGTGTGCCACCTCTCTCCCTCTCATTCAGTGGGCCATAGAAAGCCTATTTATTTTTTTTTTTAAATATTATTGGGTTTCTAAAGTCTCCCTGAAAAAACAAAAAATACATAAAAAAACAGTGGGAGAGTAATATTGCCCTTTCAGCTTGTGTGCCAGTCTTGACTCCTGGGTGTGCCACCTCTCTCCCTTTCATTCAGTGGGCCATAGAAAGCCTATTTATTTTTTCCGTGATTTGTGTTCTAAATTCTACCTCAACACAAAAACACTACATCAATCAGTGGGAGAAAAATATTGGCCTCAGTAAGGGCTTGTGTGCCACTGCTGTGTGTGCTATCTCTCATTCAGTGGGCTATAGCAAGCCTATTTTTTTTTTTTTTTTTTTTTTTTTAATATTATTTGGTTTCTAAAGTCTCCCTGAAAAAAAAAAAAAACCTAAAAAAACAGTGGGAGAGTAATATTGCCCTTTCAGCTTGTGTGCCAGTCTTGACTCCTGGGTGTGCCACCTCTCTCCCTCTCATTCAGTGGGCCATAGAAAGCCTATTTATTTTTTTTTTTAAATATTATTGGGTTTCTAAAGTCTCCCTGAAAAAACAAAAAATACATAAAAAAACAGTGGGAGAGTAATATTGCCCTTTCAGCTTGTGTGCCAGTCTTGACTCCTGGGTGTGCCACCTCTCTCCCTTTCATTCAGTGGGCCATAGAAAGCCTATTTTTTTTTTTGTTTAATATTATTTGGTTTCTAATTCTCCCTGAAAAAAAAAAAAAAACCTAAAAAAACAGTGGGAGAGTAATATTGCCCTTTCAGCTTGTGTGCCAGTCTTGACTCCTGGGTGTGCCACCTCTCTCCCTCTCATTCAGTGGGCCATAGAAAGCCTATTTATTTTTTTTTTTAAATATTATTGGGTTTCTAAAGTCTCCCTGAAAAAACAAAAAATACATAAAAAAACAGTGGGAGAGTAATATTGCCCTTTCAGCTTGTGTGCCAGTCTTGACTCCTGGGTGTGCCACCTCTCTCCCTTTCATTCAGTGGGCCATAGAAAGCCTATTTTTTTTTTTTTAATATTATTTGGTTTCTAATTCTCCCTGAAAAAAAAAAAAAAACCTAAAAAAACAGTGGGAGAGTAATATTGCCCTTTCAGCTTGTGTGCCAGTCTTGACTCCTGGGTGTGCCACCTCTCTCCCTCTCATTCAGTGGGCCATAGAAAGCCTATTTATTTTTTTTTTTAAATATTATTGGGTTTCTAAAGTCTCCCTGAAAAAACAAAAAATACATAAAAAAACAGTGGGAGAGTAATATTGCCCTTTCAGCTTGTGTGCCAGTCTTGACTCCTGGGTGTGCCACCTCTCTCCCTTTCATTCAGTGGGCCATAGAAAGCCTATTTTTTTTTTTTTTTTAATATTATTTGGTTTCTAATTCTCCCTGAAAAAAAAAAAAAACCTAAAAAAACAGTGGGAGAGTAATATTGCCCTTTCAGCTTGTGTGCCAGTCTTGACTCCTGGGTGTGCCACCTCTCTCCCTCTCATTCAGTGGGCCATAGAAAGCCTATTTATTTTTTTTTTTAAATATTATTGGGTTTCTAAAGTCTCCCTGAAAAAACAAAAAATACATAAAAAAACAGTGGGAGAGTAATATTGCCCTTTCAGCTTGTGTGCCAGTCTTGACTCCTGGGTGTGCCACCTCTCTCCCTCTCATTCAGTGGGCCATAGAAAGCCTTTTTTTTTTTTGGTTTTTTTAATATTATTTGGTTTCTAAAGTCTCCCTGAAAAAAACAAAAAAAACATAAAAAACAGTGGGAGAGTAATATTGCCCTTTCAGCTTGTGCGCCAGTCTTGACTCCTGGTTGTGCCACCTCTCTCTCTCTAATTGTGGGCCATAGAAAGCCTTTTTTTTTTTTTTTTTTAATATTATTTGGTTTCTAAAGTCTCCCTGAGAAAAAAAAATAAATAAATTAGGTGGGAGATTAATATTGACATTAGTGCTTGAGTGACAGTCCTGCGTGTGTGTCATCTCTGTGATTTTGTGCCACAGAAAACAGAGTGTGTAACATTGTGCCTGATTTTCCTTGTGGTCTCACCAACCTGTTAAGGGATATTGAAATCATACTGAAGTTATAGCTCACCGTGTAAGTTGTTTGATAGCAACAAATAAAGTTACTTTGGTTAAGATTTTAAAACAATGAGGAAGTCTGGTGCAAGAGGTCGTCGTGGGCGTTCATTGTCAGCTGGTAATGATGGTAGTGGTAGTGGAGCATCAGGTGGTCGTGGGGATAAAAATATTCCACCTAAGTCTGGAGCTGTGGAGCCAGTTTCGTCGTCAGGCTACACAAGGCCTCGAACGCTCTCTTTTCTGGGAGTAGGAAAACCGCTTTTAAAGGCGGAGCAGCAACAGCAAGTTTTGGCTTACATTGCAGACTCAGCCTCTAGCTCTTTTGCCTCCTCTTCCGAAACTGGTAAATGTAAAAGCAGCGCGTCGCTTGTGGATGTTCACGGTCAGGGACAAGTCGCTTCCTTGTCCTCCTCAGCAAAAACTACAACAAGAGAGAAGGATGCAGCAGGCGACACAACGGGTCACTCCATGGAGCTCTTTACACATACCGTCCCTGGCTTAGAAAGTGAAACATTTAACAGGCCATGCCCATTACAAGTATATTCTGACATGGAGTGCACTGATGCACAGCCACAGCCAGAGTACTATGCTGCTCCTTTGACTCAGACCACCACATTGCCCTCTCAGGGTACAGATCCACAATCAGACCCTGATGAGACTATGTTGCCCCGCCACGAACGCTATACCACCGACCGACACAGTGACACAGACGAAGTTGCACACGAGCTCGAAGAGGAGGTAATAGATGACCCAGTTATTGACCCCGATTGGCAGCCATTGGGGGAACAGGGTGCAGGCGGCAGTAGTTCAGAAGCGGAGGTGGAGGAGGGGCCGCAGCAGGCATCAACATCGCAACAGGTTCCATCTGCCGGGCCCGTATCTGGCCCAAAACGCGTGTCAAAGCCAAAACCTGTTGGAGCACAGCGTTGCCATCCGGTTAAAGCTCAGTCTGCAATCCCTGAAAAGGGATCCGAGTCTAGGAAGAGTGCAGTCTGGCATTTTTTTAAACAACATCCAACTGATCAGCGCAAAGTCATCTGTCAAAAATGTTCAACTAGCTTAAGCAGAGGTCAGAATCTGAAAAGTCTAAATACTAGTTGCATGCATAGACACTTAACCACCATGCATTTTCAAGCCTGGACTAACTACCAAACGTCCCTCAAGGTTGTAGCACCCTCGGCCAATGAAGCTAGTCAGCAACGCAACATCCCTTCCGTCACTGTAAGGCCACCATTTTCTGCACCACCGGCAGTATCTGTGCAGGTTTCTTTGCCAGCCAAAAGCAGTCAGGGTCAGGGAATCACCAGTTTTGTAGGAGGAAATATTGCATCTAGGGCACCGGCGGAAACAATACCGTCTCCAACCGTCTCTCAGTCTGCCATGTACACCGGCACACCCGAAAGTTCCACGATCTCCAGCTCTCCAGTCCAGCTCACCCTACATGAGACTCTGGTTAGAAAAAGGAAGTACTTATCCTCGCATCCGCGTACACAGTGTTTTAACGCCCACATAGCTAGACTAATCTCGTTAGAGATGATGCCCTACCGGTTAGTTGAAAGCGAAGCTTTCAAAGCCCTGATGGAGTACGCTGAACCACGATACGAGCTACCCAGTCGACACTTTTTTTCCAGAAAAGCCATCCCAGCCCTGCACCAGCATGTTAAACAGCGCATCGTCCATGCACTCAGGCAATCTGTGAGTACAAAGGTGCACCTGACTACAGATGCATGGACCAGTAGGCATGGCCAGGGACGTTATGTGTCCATCACGGCACACTGGGTGAATGTGGTGGATGCAGGGTCCACAGGCGACATCAATTTAGGGACAGTTGTGCCTAGCCCACGGTCTAGGAAACAGTTGGCTGTAGGCGTTCGCACCCCCTCCTCCTCCTCCTCCTCGTCCTCCTGCAGAAGCTACAGCTCTTCCACAGAACGCAGTCTGCCAACCACTCCATCGGCAGATGACACTGTTGCACACCAGTTGTCCCATTATGGGCCAGCTACTGCCAAGCGTCAGCAGGCTGTATTGGCTATGAAGTGCTTGGGCGACAACAGACACACCGCGGAAGTTCTGTCCGAGTTCTTGCAACAAGAAACGCAGTCGTGGCTGGGCACAGTAGATCTTGAGGCAGGCAAGGTAGTGAGTGATAACGGAAGGAATTTCATGGCTGCCATCTCCCTTTCCCAACTGAAACACATTCCTTGCCTGGCTCACACCTTAAACCTGGTGGTGCAGTGCTTATTGAAAACTTATCCTGGGTTCTCCGACCTGCTCCTCAAAGTGCGTGCACTTTGCTCACATATCCGACGTTCGCCTGTACACGCCAGCCGTATGCAGACCTATCAGCGGTCTTTGAACCTTCCCCAGCATCGCCTAATCATAGACGTTGCAACAAGGTGGAACTCAACACTGCACATGCTTCAGAGACTGTGCGAACAGAGGCGTGCTGTTATTTATTTGTGGGAGGATACACGGGCAGGCAGTAGGATGGCAGACATGGAGTTGTCAGGTGTGCAGTGGTCTAAGATACAAGACATGTGTCAAGTCCTTCAGTGTTTTGAGGAATGCACACGGCTGGTTAGTGCAGACAACGCCGTAATAAGCATGAGCATCCCCCTAATGCGTCTGCTGATGCAAAGTTTGACGCACATAAAGGAGCAGGCGTCTGCACCAGAGGAAGAGGAAAGCCTTGATGACAGTCAGCCATTGTCTGGTCAGGGCAGTGTACAGGACGAGGTAGCGGGCGAAGAGGAGGTGGAGGACGAGGAGGATGATGGGGATGAGTATATTTTTAATGCCGAACCTTTCCCGGGGGCACAGGAAATTGGTTGCGTGTCACGGCCGGGTTCTGGTTTTTTGAGGGACACAAGTGACGTAGATTTGCCTGCAACTGCCCCTCAACCAATCACAACCGGAGATTTGACAACTGGAACTTTGGCCCACATGGCGGATTATGCCTTACGTATCCTAAAAAGGGATACACGCATTACGAAAATGATGAACGATGACGATTACTGGTTGGCCTGCCTCCTTGATCCACGCTATAAAGGCAAATTGCAAAATATTATGCCACATGAGAACTTGGAACTAATATTAGCAACCAAACAATCAACTCTTGTTGACCGTTTGCTTCAGGCATTCCCAGCACACAGCGCACGTGATCGTTCTCACACGAGCTCCAGGGGGCAGCAGACTAGGAGTGTTAGGGGTGCACACATCAGAAGTGGCGTTGGACAGAGGGGTTTTCTGACCAGGTTGTGGAGTGATTTTGCTATGACCGCAGACAGGACAGGTACTGCTGCATCAATTGAAAGTGACAGGAGACAACATTTGTCCAGTATGGTTACTAACTATTTTTCATCCCTTATCGATGTTCTCCCTCAACCGTCATTCCCATTTGATTACTGGGCCTCCAAATTAGACACCTGGCCAGAATTGGCAGAATATGCATTGCAGGAGCTTGCTTGCCCGGCAGCAAGTGTCCTATCAGAAAGAGTATTCAGTGCTGCAGGTTCAATATTAACCGAAAAAAGGACTCGTCTGGCTACCCAAAATGTTGACGATCTAACATTCATTAAAATGAACCACAACTGGATTTCGAAATCTTTTGCCCCACCTTGCCCGGCCGACACCTAGCTTTCCTATGAAAGGCTCTTGCCTGTGAATTACTTTTCTAATGTCTAATTTGCTGCAGCTGATTGTACAGCATACGACATGTTTACACCTCCCTAAATGGCCAAACTCCCCACACGGGGCCGTGGTATCGCGACTTGGCGCAAGCACCCGTGAGACTGCTGTTTGTCTGAAGAGGTGGGTGTGCTCGCTTTTGGTTGACGGCATTGCTACTGGGTCCCTCATAGTACAATGTAGTGTCTCTGGCGGTGGTGGTGCGCACCCAACGTCAGACACACCGTTGTAACATGAGGGGCCCTGGGGCGGTCCCGCCGGCCTCTAGAGAGTTCCCCCCGTACCCCAGCTCAAAATGTGCTCTACCACATGCAAAATTATGTCGCACAGCTCCACCAATCTTTAGTCTATTCGCTGACATCATTCAATGTCTGGCACTGACAATACAAATTTGTAGACATCTATGATGCAACTTAAAGTAGTCTGTGTCTGTGTCCTATGTTGGCACCATTAAATAGTTACTGCCAAATTACTATGTCAGAAACTCAGCAGATGAGCCCACCCCTGTACCTAAGTATGCCACCTTTTTTTTTGTTTTGGTTGTTTTGCGAGACATTAACATCTATTTATATTTTGGGAGTACTGGGACAGACACTCCTTGCACTACTCCTCCACTCACCACCAAGCTGCCCGTGTATCCATGTAACCGCTGTAAAACTGCCATGAGCCTATTGTTTGTTATTTTAGGCCTTTGAAGCCTGTCTGCGGTCCCTCCTTCCACTAGTCCTCCACTGACCAGACCACTGCTGCCCATGTACCCCTGGAACCAATTATAAAGTGCCTACAGCCAGCCCATTTTTTTATGTTAGGCCTTTGAAGCCTGTCTGCGGTCCCTCCTTCCACTAGTCCTCCACTGGCCAGACCACTGCTGCCCGTGTACCCCTGGAACCAATTATAAAGTGCCTACAGCCAGCCCATTTTTTTATGTTAGGCCTTTGAAGCCTGTCTGCGGTCCCTCCTTCCACTAGTCCTCCACTGGCCAGACCACTGCTGCCCGTGTACCCCTGGAACCAATTATAAAGTGCCTACAGCCAGCCCATTTTCTTATGTTAGGCCTTTGAAGCCTGTCTGCGGTCCCTACTTTAAATACTCCTCCACTGACCACCAAGCTGCCTGCCCGTGTATCCATGTAACCGCTGTAAAACTGCCATGAGCCTATTGTTTGTTATTTTAGGCCTTTGAAGCCTGTTTGCGGTCCCTCCTTCCACTAGTCCTCCACTGACCAGACCACTGCTGCCCGTGTACCCCTGGAACCAATTATAAAGTGCCTACAGCCAGCCCATTTTTTTATGTTAGGCCTTTGAAGCCTGTCTGCGGTCTCTCCTTCCACTAGTCCTCCACTGACCAGACCACTGCTGCCCGTGTACCCCTGGAACCAATTATAAAGTGCCTACAGCCAGCCCATTTTTTTATGTTAGGCCTTTGAAGCCTGTCTGCGGTCCCTCCTTCCACTAGTCCTCCACTGGCCAGACCACTGCTGCCCGTGTACCCCTGGAACCAATTATAAAGTGCCTACAGCCAGCCCATTTTCTTATGTTAGGCCTTTGAAGCCTGTCTGCGGTCCCTACTTTAAATACTCCTCCACTGACCACCAAGCTGCCTGCCCGTGTATCCATGTAACCGCTGTAAAACTGCCATGAGCCTATTGTTTGTTATTTTAGGCCTTTGAAGCCTGTCTGCGGTCCCTCCTTCCACTAGTCCTTCACTGACCAGACCACTGCTGCCCGTGTACCCCTGGAACCAATTATAAAGTGCCTACAGCCAGCCCATTTTTTTATGTTAGGCCTTTGAAGCCTGTCTGCGGTCCCTCCTTCCACTAGTCCTCCACTGGCCAGACCACTGCTGCCCGTGTACCCCTGGAACCAATTATAAAGTGCCTACAGCCAGCCCATTTTCTTATGTTAGGCCTTTGAAACCTGTCTGCGGTCCCTACTTTAAATACTCCTCCACTGACCACCAAGCTGCCTGCCCGTGTATCCATGTAACCGCTGTAAAACTGCCATGAGCCTATTGTTTGTTATTTTAGGCCTTTGAAGCCTGTCTGCGGTCCCTCCTTCCACTAGTCCTCCACTGACCAGACCAC
This sequence comes from Ranitomeya variabilis, assembly GCF_051348905.1. Taxonomy (NCBI): domain Eukaryota; kingdom Metazoa; phylum Chordata; class Amphibia; order Anura; family Dendrobatidae; genus Ranitomeya; species Ranitomeya variabilis. The sequence goes on along the minus strand of NC_135236.1, from coordinate 158,417,812 downwards.
TGCTGCCCGTGTACCCCTGGAACCAATTATAAAGTGCCTACAGCCAGCCCATTTTTTTATGTTAGGCCTTTGAAGCCTGTCTGCGGTCCCTCCTTCCACTAGTCCTCCACTGGCCAGACCACTGCTGCCCGTGTACCCCTGGAACCAATTATAAAGTGCCTACAGCCAGCCCATTTTCTTATGTTAGGCCTTTGAAGCCTGTCTGCGGTCCCTACTTTAAATACTCCTCCACTGACCACCAAGCTGCCTGCCCGTGTATCCATGTAACCGCTGTAAAACTGCCATGAGCCTATTGTTTGTTATTTTAGGCCTTTGAAGCCTGTCTGCGGTCCCTCCTTCCACTAGTCCTCCACTGACCAGACCACTGCTGCCCGTGTACCCCTGGAACCAATTATAAAGTGCCTACAGCCAGCCCATTTTTTTATGTTAGGCCTTTGAAGCCTGTCTGCGGTCCCTCCTTCCACTAGTCCTCCACTGACCAGACCACTGCTGCCCGTGTACCCCTGGAACCAATTATAAAGTGCCTACAGCCAGCCCATTTTTTTATGTTAGGCCTTTGAAGCCTGTCTGCGGTCCCTCCTTCCACTAGTCCTCCACTGGCCAGACCACTGCTGCCCGTGTACCCCTGGAACCAATTATAAAGTGCCTACAGCCAGCCCATTTTCTTATGTTAGGCCTTTGAAGCCTGTCTGCGGTCCCTACTTTAAATACTCCTCCACTGACCACCAAGCTGCCTGCCCGTGTATCCATGTAACCGCTGTAAAACTGCCATGAGCCTATTGTTTGTTATTTTAGGCCTTTGAAGCCTGTCTGCGGTCCCTCCTTCCACTAGTCCTCCACTGACCAGACCACTGCTGCCCGTGTACCCCTGGAACCAATTATAAAGTGCCTACAGCCAGCCCATTTTTTTATGTTAGGCCTTTGAAGCCTGTCTGCGGTCCCTCCTTCCACTAGTCCTCCACTGGCCAGACCACTGCTGCCCGTGTACCCCTGGAACCAAATATAAAGTGCCTACAGCCAGCCCATTTTCTTATGTTAGGCCTTTGAAGCCTGTCTGCGGTCCCTACTTTAAATACTCCTCCACTGACCACCAAGCTGCCTGCCCGTGTATCCATGTAACCGCTGTAAAACTGCCATGAGCCTATTGTTTGTTATTTTAGGCCTTTGAAGCCTGTCTGCGGTCCCTCCTTCCACTAGTCCTCCACTGACCAGACCACTGCTGCCCGTGTACCCCTGGAACCAATTATAAAGTGCCTACAGCCAGCCCATTTTTTTATGTTAGGCCTTTGAAGCCTGTCTGCGGTCCCTCCTTCCACTAGTCCTCCACTGGCCAGACCACTGCTGCCCGTGTACCCCTGGAACCAATTATAAAGTGCCTACAGCCAGCCCATTTTTTTATGTTAGGCCTTTGAAGCCTGTCTGCGGTCCCTCCTTCCACTAGTCCTCCACTGGCCAGACCACTGCTGCCCGTGTACCCCTGGAACCAATTATAAAGTGCCTACAGCCAGCCCATTTTTTTATGTTAGGCCTTTGAAGCCTGTCTGCGGTCCCTCCTTCCACTAGTCCTCCACTGGCCAGACCACTGCTGCCCGTGTACCCCTGGAACCAATTATAAAGTGCCTACAGCCAGCCCATTTTCTTATGTTAGGCCTTTGAAGCCTGTCTGCGGTCCCTACTTTAAATACTCCTCCACTGACCACCAAGCTGCCTGCCCGTGTATCCATGTAACCGCTGTAAAACTGCCATGAGCCTATTGTTTGTTATGTTAGGCCTTTGATAGCCTGTCTGCGGTCCCTACTTTAAATACTCCTCCACTCACCACCAAGCTGCCTGCCCGTCTATCCATGTAACTGCTGTAAAACTGCAATGAGCCTATTGTTTGTTATTTTAGGCCTTTGATAGCCTGTCTGCGGCCCCTACTTGCAATACTCCTCCACTGACCACAATGCTGCCTGGAGTGCCTGCCTGTGTATCCATGTAACCGATGTAAAACTGCCATGACTGCCTACTGTTTGTTATTTTAGGCCTTTGATAGCCTGTCTGCGGCCCCTACTTGCAATACTCCTCCACTGACCACAATGCTGCCTGGATTGCCTGCCTGTGTATCCATGTAACCGATGTAAAACTGCCATGACTGCCTACTGTTTGTTATTTTAGGCCTTTGATAGCCTGTCTGCGGCCCCTACTTGCAATACTCCTCCACTGACCACAATGCTGCCTGGAGTGCCTGCCTGTGTATCCATGTAACCGATGTAAAACTGCCATGACTGCCTACTGTTTGTTATTTTAGGCCTTTGATAGCCTGTCTGCGGCCCCTACTTGCAATACTCCTCCACTGACCACAATGCTGCCTGGATTGCCTGCCTGTGTATCCATGTAACCGATGTAAAACTGCCATGACTGCCTACTGTTTGTTATTTTAGGCCTTTGATAGCCTGTCTGCGGCCCCTACTTGCAATACTCCTCCACTGACCACAATGCTGCCTGGAGTGCCTGCCTGTGTATCCATGTAACCGATGTAAAACTGCCATGAGTGCCTACTGTTTGGTATTTTAGGCCTTTGATGGCCTGTCTGCAGCCCCTACTTGCAATACTCCTCCACTGACCACACCAATGCTGCCCGTGTACCCCTGGAACCTATTTAAAAGTTCATAGAGCCTAGTTATATATTTTATTTACTATTAATAAGGCCATGATGGACTACGCTGTACCACGCTACAAGCTAACCAGTCGACACTTCTTTTGCGAGAAAAGCCATCCCAACCCTCCACCAGCATGTAGAAGACCGCATTGTCCATGCACTCTGGCAATCTGTGAGTACAAAGGTGCACCTGACAACAGACGCATGGACCTGTAGGCATGGCCACGGAAGATTACGTGTCCATTACGGCGCAATGGGATAATGTGGTGGATGCATGGTCCACAGGGGACAGCCTACTAAGTCTGTCTGCAGTCCCTAATTCAAATTGTCCTCCACTGTCTAAATCGGAGCTTCCACCTTCTGGCTTTCGGCCTATAGTATCAGAAATTAAACTGCATTTGGCCTTCAACTTTGGTTAGGGCCTACTAACGGCTTCTGCCCCTCCCTGGTGTTGCACTCAACTAAATAAAGCTGAGCTTCAACCTTCTGCTCCAAATTACCATTTTAAAAAATGCAATAGGCTTTTCCGGCCTACTAAAGGTGTCTGTCTGTGTGCCCCTGCCTGGTGTTGTCCTCAACTAAATAAAGCTGAGCTTCAACCTTCTGCTCCAAATTACCATTTTAAAAAATGCAATAGGCTTTTCCGGCCTACTAAAGGTGTCTGTCTGTGTGCCCCTGCCTGGTGTTGTCCTCAACTAAATAAAGCTGAGCTTCAACCTTCCGGCTCTCATTAAGTGGTTTTAAAAAAAAAAAATGGTGGTTAGGGCCTACTAACGGCTTCTGCCCCTCCCTGGTGTTGCCCTCAACTAAATAAAGCTGAGCTTCAACCTTCTGCTCCAAATTACCATTTTAAAAAATGCAATAGGCTTTTCCGGCCTACTAAAGGTGTCTGTCTGTGTGCCCCTGCCTGGTGTTGTCCTCAACTAAATAAAGCTGAGCTTCAACCTTCTGCTCCAAATTACCATTTTAAAAAATGCAATAGGCTTTTCCGGCCTACTAAAGGTGTCTGTCTGTGTGCCCCTGCCTGGTGTTGTCCTCAACTAAATAAAGCTGAGCTTCAACCTTCCGGCTCTCATTAAGTGGTTTTAAAAAAAAAAAATGGTGGTTAGGGCCTACTAACGGCTTCTGCCCCTCCCTGGTGTTGCCCTCAACTAAATAAAGCTGAGCTTCAACCTTCTGCTCCAAATTACCATTTTAAAAAATGCAATAGGCTTTTCCGGCCTACTAAAGGTGTCTGTCTGTGTGCCCCTGCCTGGTGTTGTCCTCAACTAAATAAAGCTGAGCTTCAACCTTCCGGCTCTCATTAAGTGGTTTTAAAAAAAAAAAATGGTGGTTAGGGCCTACTAACGGCTTCTGCCCCTCCCTGGTGTTGCCCTCAACTAAACAAAGCTGAGCTTCAACCTTCTGCTCCAAATTACCATTTTAAAAAATGCAATAGGCTTTTCCGGCCTACTAAAGGTGTCTGTCTGTGTGCCCCTGCCTGGTGTTGTCCTCAACTAAATAAAGCTGAGCTTCAACCTTCTGCTCCAAATTACCATTTTAAAAAATGCAATAGGCTTTTCCGGCCTACTAAAGGTGTCTGTCTGTGTGCCCCTGCCTGGTGTTGTCCTCAACTAAATAAAGCTGAGCTTCAACCTTCTGCTCCAAATTACCATTTTAAAAAATGCAATAGGCTTTTCCGGCCTACTAAAGGTGTCTGTCTGTGTGCCCCTGCCTGGTGTTGTCCTCAACTAAATAAAGCTGAGCTTCAACCTTCCGGCTCTCATTAAGTGGTTTTAAAAAAAAAAAATGGTGGTTAGGGCCTACTAACGGCTTCTGCCCCTCCCTGGTGTTGCCCTCAACTAAATAAAGCTGAGCTTCAACCTTCTGCTCCAAATTACCATTTTAAAAAATGCAATAGGCTTTTCCGGCCTACTAAAGGTGTCTGTCTGTGTGCCCCTGCCTGGTGTTGTCCTCAACTAAATAAAGCTGAGCTTCAACCTTCCGGCTCTCATTAAGTGGTTTTAAAAAAAAAAAATGGTGGTTAGGGCCTACTAACGGCTTCTGCCCCTCCCTGGTGTTGCCCTCAACTAAACAAAGCTGAGCTTCAACCTTCTGCTCCAAATTACCATTTTAAAAAATGCAATAGGCTTTTCCGGCCTACTAAAGGTGTCTGTCTGTGTGCCCCTGCCTGGTGTTGTCCTCAACTAAATAAAGCTGAGCTTCAACCTTCTGCTCCAAATTACCATTTTAAAAAATGCAATAGGCTTTTCCGGCCTACTAAAGGTGTCTGTCTGTGTGCCCCTGCCTGGTGTTGTCCTCAACTAAATAAAGCTGAGCTTCAACCTTCCGGCTCTCATTAAGTGGTTTTAAAAAAAAAAAATAGTGGTTAGGGCCTACTAACGGCTTCTGCCCCTCCCTGGTGTTGCCCTCAACTAAATAAAGCTGAGCTTCAACCTTCTGCTCCAAATTACCATTTTAAAAAATGCAATAGGCTTTTCCGGCCTACTAAAGGTGTCTGTCTGTGTGCCCCTGCCTGGTGTTGTCCTCAACTAAATAAAGCTGAGCTTCAACCTTCTGCTCCAAATTACCATTTTAAAAAATGCAATAGGCTTTTCCGGCCTACTAAAGGTGTCTGTCTGTGTGCCCCTGCCTGGTGTTGTCCTCAACTAAATAAAGCTGAGCTTCAACCTTCCGGCTCTCATTAAGTGGTTTAAAAAAAAAAAAATGGTGGTTAGGGCCTACTAACGGCTTCTGCCCCTCCCTGGTGTTGTCCTCAACTAAATAAAGCTGAGCTTCAACCTTCTGCTCCAAATTACCATTTTAAAAAATGCAATAGGCTTTTCCGGCCTACTAAAGGTGTCTGTCTGTGTGCCCCTGCCTGGTGTTGTCCTCAACTAAATAAAGCTGAGCTTCAACCTTCCGGCTCTCATTAAGTGGTTTTAAAAAAAAAAAAATGGTGGTTAGGGCCTACTAACGGCTTCTGCCCCTCCCTGGTGTTGCCCTCAACTAAATAAAGCTGAGCTTCAACCTTCTGCTCCAAATTACCATTTTAAAAAATGCAATAGGCTTTTCCGGCCTACTAAAGGTGTCTGTCTGTGTGCCCCTGCCTGGTGTTGTCCTCAACTAAATAAAGCTGAGCTTCAACCTTCCGGCTCTCATTAAGTGGTTTTAAAAAAAAAAAATGGTGGTTAGGGCCTACTAACGGCTTCTGCCCCTCCCTGGTGTTGCCCTCAACTAAATAAAGCTGAGCTTCAACCTTCTGCTCCAAATTACCATTTTAAAAAATGCAATAGGCTTTTCCGGCCTACTAAAGGTGTCTGTCTGTGTGCCCCTGCCTGGTGTTGTCCTCAACTAAATAAAGCTGAGCTTCAACCTTCCGGCTCTCATTAAGTGGTTTTAAAAAAAAAAAATGGTGGTTAGGGCCTACTAACGGCTTCTGCCCCTCCCTGGTGTTGCCCTCAACTAAATAAAGCTGAGCTTCAACCTTCTGCTCCAAATTACCATTTTAAAAAATGCAATAGGCTTTTCCGGCCTACTAAAGGTGTCTGTCTGTGTGCCCCTGCCTGGTGTTGTCCTCAACTAAATAAAGCTGAGCTTCAACCTTCTGCTCCAAATTACCATTTTAAAAAATGCAATAGGCTTTTCCGGCCTACTAAAGGTGTCTGCCCCTCCCTGGTGTTGTCCTCAACTGAACAAAGCTGAGCTTCCACATTCTGGCTTTCGCCCTATACTATCAGATATTAAACTGCATTTGGCCTACTAGTGTGGTTAGGCCCTTGAAACAGTGTCTGCTGCTCTTGGGTTTGCTACTCCACTGAACAAAGCAATGCCGCCTGTTTAGTCCTGTTACCAATTTTGAACTGCATGTAGCCTACTTTATTCTTTGGCCCTATATCTGTTTCCTCCTCATCCTGCCCATTGCCCAGCCACTGCTAAATGAGTCTGCTGGTACATTGACCTAGACCATTACATTCCCCTTGTACTCTACACAGCCAGAATCTGACCCTGCTGAAAGTAAGGTTCCCCTTCCCGCATGTTATACCACCTTACACAGGGACAAAGAGGAAGGTGCAGATGAAAGTGCAGGTTCCTTCATCAGGTGGGGGGGCATACTCGTTGGCGACGTCACTGGCACAGGGCCCCTCAGAGTACGCAAAAGTGTCGCTGCTGGTGGGAGGCGCCCCCCCCATGCAAACACACCGCCGTACTTTGAGGGGCCCTGTGCCAGTGGCAATGCGAACGAGTGGGCCCCCCCCTGCTTGCTCAGGATCACAGCACTTGCAACTTTTAAATACTTACCTTTCCCTGCAACACCGCCGTGACGTAGTCCGCATTTCCTGGGCCCACGAAAAACTTGAGCCAGCCCTACTCCCCCCACAACTTTCCCCCAATTCCCTATGCCCAACTATTATTATACAGTTAATTAAGATTGGCAAGCTTCAGAAACAAGAATGGATGTTTTTGGCATTAAAATGGGCACTGTAGGTGTTTTCCTGGCCTCCACTCACTGCCGACTATGCTTCCCCATTGACTTGCATTGGGTTTCGTGTTTCGGTCGATCCCCGACTTTTAGCGATAATCGGCCGACTGCACTCGACTCGACTCTGGACAAAATCGGGTTTCCCAAAACCCTACTCGATCTTAAAAAAATGAAAGTCGCTCAACCCTAGTCGGCACTGCATGTTTTCTTCTTTATTCAGGTGTCTTGTACCTTTGGCAATATTGTGGCCTTAAAATGCCACCTTTTGTTTGAAATACTGTAGTTTGTCACGTGAGACTTTGCAACCATTTCCTGCCAAAAACCACAGCAAGGACATCTGGTCCGGGCAGCAGAGCAGGAGGTCATCCACGTACTGTAATAGACTAGTACAATCTGTGGATGAGGTGAAGAATGCATTTGCCAACTCAGTGATTGTGAAACATTTTGACGTCGCTAGGATCTGTGACAGTACGGTGTGTGTATTAGGGACAATTGAGGTCACACTCACTGTAACATCATTAATAGCCTGTAAGTCATGAACTATTCTGTAAGTGTCAGGGGAACACTTGGGTCCTTTTTCTACTTAATGGGATACAAAGGGGTGTTGCAGGGGGAAGATCCCCTGCCTTAACATACTCTTTAATATCCCTGCTCAGGGCCATTGATTTGACTAGGCTCAAAGGGGTATTGCTTTAACCAAAGAGGAGTGGTTCCTTCTTTTAATTTATCATGACAGGGGGAATGGGCAGCCGACCCATATCAGATTTTCCCCTTGCCCAAAAGGTGTCTGGTATCTGACTCATTTCCCTGTCGTCAGACATTCTGGTGTCAAGTGTTACTTTCACTACTCTTGCCATATACACCATTTCTGCAATATTACACAAGTGTTTATATAAGTCACACATTTGTGTCCAAATATTATTTATACCCGTATTAGATTGGGTAGAGTACCCCTTAAAGAATTAAATTTGATTCACAAAATTATATATATTAAAATATGTAAATACGAAAGGTGCTGAGTCATAAAATGGGGGAGCACAATGCTATAGGGCACAGCAAAGCAGAAGCTTATTCTAAGAATGTTGCAGCCCTATATAAATCCATAACCAACAGGTTCAAATACAAAAAGAAGGGATTTGAAAAATACCAAATATCAATGCCAGTTGCTTGCGATAAGGTATAAGAAGTGGAAAAGACAAATAAACAGTGACTAATGGTTTGAGCCAATATAATGAATGGCTAAAAAACTATATATCATATGAAGACAACCTAGAAATCCACTGTAACTATACCATCTTGTGTAAGGAAAACTACTAAACTGGCAAATGAATGGAATTAAGTGTAACTATAATAGGGCATGATTTACCTGTGGTATAATGTGCACGTGGAAGACCCTGGCGTCCCTCTGCCCCAAGTGTTTATATGAAAGGGGACTTGTGACTGTAATACCCTCAGGAGAGTACTGTATGGTGGCCTAGACAGCACTCAACTCTGCTCCCAGCAAATTCGTAGGGGTATTGTCACTACCAATAAGTTTTGTAAGCACCTCTTGGCTGTCTTGTGATTCTAGTCTTATTAGTTTAGTCATAGGGGCTTCAGTCACTTGTCCCTCTACCCACACACATTCCACAGCCTCGTCAGTAATCATGTCTGGCATTATCAAGTCTTTGTGTACCACAGTTCTGGCTGCCCCAGTGTCAATCAAGAATTCTTTCTCTTTCCCTTCCGGCATTGTTATGGTGGTCATTGTTGTGAATTCTGCTCTTGGGCTCCCTCCGGTGGTTATAAGTGGTAGTGCTGCTGTCTCTGGATCGCAGCATTCATCAGGTGTGTCAAGTTTTTGCAATCCTGACTGGGCTATTTAGCCTTGCTTGACCCTTCAGTCAGTGCCAGTTGTCCATTGTTCCTGGAGGATTCACATCCTTGCCTGCTCTCTCCTGCTTTGCTGTTCCTTTCAACAAAGATAAGTTCTTGCCTTGATTTTTGCTGTCCACATGCTGTGGCCTTATTGTTCAGTTCTTTTCCATGTTTTTGTCTTGTCCAGCTTGGTCTGAATAAGGATTTGTTTAGCCAAGCTGGTATCTCTGGAGATGCAGATATACCCTCCATATCTTTAGTAAGCTGTGGAGATTTTTGTATTTTCTGTGGTGGATATTTTCTAGTGTTTTAATACTGACCGCATAGTACTCTGTCCTATCCTTTCTATTTAGCTAGAAGTGGCCTCCTTTGCTAAATTCTGATTTCAGTCTGTGTATGTTTTTTCCCTCTCCTCTCACAGTCAATATTTGTGGGGGGCTGGCTATCCTTTGGGAATTTTCTCTGAGGCAAGATAGTTTTCACTTTTCTATCTCTAGGGGTAATTAGTCCTCCGGCTGTGTCGAGATGTCTAGGGAGTGATAGGTACATTCCACGGCTACTTCTAGTTGCGGTGTTAAGTTCAGGGTCTGCGGTCAGTACAGGTACCACCTTCTCCATGCTGCTCTTAGGCCACCAGATCATAACAGGCCATCAAGGCAAGACCAGGTCCGGAGGAGACAAGAACAGGGTACACTTTTGTCACTGGGTTGGTAGTTTCCTAGTCTGAAGGTGAAGGAGTTGGAGATTGGTCTGCTTAGTCTACTCTGTAGGGTTTTTGCAGTGGTTGGCTTAGTGTCCATTTTTTCCACAATTCCAGCTCTTCACTGTTTCTAAGTCCTTAGGTCCCTTACTACGTCTCTACTGTTTTCCTTGTATTCCAGCATACAGTGGGGCAAAAAAGTATTTAGTCATTCAGCAATAGTGCAAGTTCCACCACTTAAAAAGATGAGAGGTGTCTGTAATTTACATCATAGGTAGACCTCAACTATGGGAGACAAACTGAGAAAAAAAAATCCAGAAAATCACATTGTCTGTTTTTTATCATTTTATTTGCATATTATGGTGGAAAATAAGTATTTGGTCAGAAACAAAATTTCATCTCAATACTTTGTAATATATCCTTTGTTGGCAATGACAGAGGTCAAACGTTTTCTGTAAGTCTTCACAAGGTTGCCACACACTGTTGTTGGTATGTTGGCCCATTCCTCCATGCAGATCTCCTCTAGAGCAGTGATGTTTTGGGCTTTTCGCTTGGCAACACGGACTTTCAACTCCCTCCAAAGGTTTTCTATAGGGTTGAGATCTGGAGACTGGCTAGGCCACTCCAGGACCTTGAAATGCTTCTTACGAAGCCACTCCTTCGTTGCCCTGGCGGTGTGCTTTGGATCATTGTCATGTTGAAAGACCCAGCCACATTTCATCTTCAATGCCCTTGCTGATGGAAGGAGGTTTGCATGCAAAATCTCACGATACATGGCCCCATTCATTCTTTCATGTACCCGGATCAGTCATCCTGGCCCCTTTGCAGAGAAATAGCCCCAAAGCATGATGTTTCCACCACCATGCTTTACAGTAGGTATGGTGTTGGATGGATGCAACTCAGTATTCTTTTTCCTCCAAACACGACAAGTTGTGTTTCTACCAAACAGTTCCAGTTTGGTTTCATCAGACCATAGGACATTCTCCCCAAACTCCTCTGGATCATCCAAATGCTCTCTAGCAAACTTCAGACGGGCCCGGACATGTACTGGCTTAAGCAGTGGGACACGTCTGGCACTGCAGGATCTGAGTCCATGGTGGCGTAGTGTGTTACTTATGGTAGGCCTTGTTACATTGGTCCCAGCTCTCTGCAGTTCATTCACTAGGTCCCCCCGCGTGGTTCTGGGATTTTTGCTCACCGTTCTTGTGATCATTCTGACCCCACGGGGTGGGATTTTGCGTGGAGCCCCAGATCGAGGGAGATTATCAGTGGTCTTGAATGTCTTCCATTTTCTAATTATTGCTCCCACTGTTGATTTCTTCACTCCAAGCTGGTTGGCTATTGCAGATTCAGTCTTCCCAGCCTGGTGCAGGGCTACAATTTTGTTTCTGGTGTCCTTTGACAGCTCTTTGGTCTTCACCATAGTGGAGTTTGGAGTCAGACTGTTTGAGGGTGTGCACAGGTGTCTTTTTATACTGATAACAAGTTTAAACAGGTGCCATTACTACAGGTAATGAGTGGAGGAAAGAGGAGACTCTTAAAGAAGAAGTTACAGGTCTGCGAGAGCCAGAAATCTTGATTGTTTGTTTCTGACCAAATACTTATTTTCCACCATAATATGCAAATAAAATGATAAAAAAACAGACAATGTGATTTTCTGGATTTTTATTTCTCAGTTTGTCTCCCATAGTTGAGGTCTACCTATGATGTAAATTACAGACGCCTCTCATCTTTTTAAGTGGTGGAACTTGCACTATTGCTGAATGACTAAATACTTTTTTGCCCCACTGTACATGACAGGTCGTCTTATTGTCCTAGTTTGTTCAACTCCTATAGCAACCTTCAGGAGGGCTTTTGGATCGACATTTCTCCATTCAGGTCTGGCTGTCTGTACTGAAACTCGCAAGCCTTTGTTCATACCGTCAATAAATGCATTTACCAATATTTTAACATCAAGTGGGTTTATTGGACTGTACCCCATGTCTGCCCATCTCAACTGTAACCGTCCAAAGTACATCTCTACAATCTCTCCTTTTGTCACATCTACAAAAGTCTTAATTTGCGTCGTAGTACGTCACCTGCTTTTGTGCTCACCAAACTCTCTAGGTCTGCCCAGGTGCACTTATACGTCCGTCATATTGTCTTTATTTGTCTGGAAAGTGGAAAAGGTTGGTTCTCTGGGTCAGCCAATTGTTTTAGCATAGCTAGCTAGTCAGAGGGCCTCAAGGGATAATACTCCTGCATCTGTCTTACCCTACCCACCCTTCTTGGTCCTGATGTGGTTGGTTCTCTGGTAGTGCGTCTGGTGGTGGAGATGACGGGATGATCAGTGGGGGTGACATGCTGTTCTACAGCTTCCATCCCAAAAGGATTACTGTCAGCTTACTCCCAAAAAGTCAATGTCCCCAATACCCACTAACCACACTCCTGTGTCAGCTTCTTATGTCACTACATGTGATCTTGTCTGGACAGGATTAGGTGCAATTCACTTAGGTCGGGTTGCAGCACAGATCATACAAGTATTTCTCCAGCCTAGGTTTGTCTGACCACAGTGTTTACAAGTCCATCTGTCTTGTCTGGGTCTCTGGTTATACAAAGGTATGACGGTAGCAGTAATGTGTCGGTCATAGTCCGACTTTTGTGCATCAAAACATTCATAATACACCTTACTTCCATACTGCTGCACTCTCTGACACCATTTATTCACTTGCTATTTTTCTCCCTTGTCTGTGCCTTTTTGGTACATCCAAACATCCATACTCTGGCATGTTAGCCTTTTTCAATATTGGTCCCACATCTTTCACTGCTTCCTTTCCTTCTCTGTCTTTTACAATCTGCATAGCGGTTCTGGATCCCATTGGGGCCTTGACTGCACACAGAACAAGTTGCCCATGGCTTCAACTTATTCTTCAGACAGCTCGCCTTTATTCTGCAAATGCCCTTTTTATTGTGCCATACCTTATCTACGGGCGGCCACATGTGGCAAGTCAGAGCGAGTGTCGAGATTTACCGGGAAGGCTAAACCACCTCTCACCCGTTAGATCAGCTGACTAGAAAAAGAAGGCCCTGGTGTGTTAGGCCTCTAACTCACTAGCTCAGCTCCATGGAATGGGAAGGCTAAACCACCTCTGACCCGTAACAAAAAAACAGCTGACTGTAGCAAGAAGGCTCTGATGTGTTAGGCCTCTCACCTACTACATCAGCAGTGCAGTTGGCTACCTGTTCCGTTAATCCTCGCTTTGCTATATATCAATCACTCAACTTGAAGCAGGTGAATCTTTTTACCAATCTTTCAATCACACTGATAACCAAACAATCTTTCACAAATTTCCTCTAAAATAGGCACAGTTCTTTTACTTTCAACGTTCAACTTACAATATTTCTATTCTACTTCAATACAGTACTATGGTTTTAAGCACAAATCTCCCTGCGCAAACTACACCAAGGACAGAATATTAAGAGAATCTTGAGTGCAGCTACATGCCCCTCCTTCCTCTGGCACTCAGGGAAGATAAGGACTCACAGCATCAATCCACACAGAAGGAGAAAGCAATCGCGCAGCTGCCCGTCCCATCAGAATTTTAGAAATTTAGTGTCTTTCACACAGAAACAGAATACAGCAGTTTTCAGACTTAATCTCTACAAAGCATTCATCCTCTCAGAATCAAAAACAGTTTCTCTATACAAGCAGATTACTGCACAATTTGAATAAGCTGATTCTGACCATGTTCGGCCAAAGCACATATAGAAACCTATCCAATGTAAAACCATATATAACACTGAATCTAAGATGTAAATTAAATGTACATTAAAAATATCCACAACTTATCCGTCCTGGACCCTCAGCAACAATTGGATAAGTAACGATACTTATATGATCGTTCATTCATACGTGCTCATTCAGGGATTGTTTTTTTTTTTTTCTTTCCTTTCACTTTCATAGACATACATGCAAGGTTCACACAGCCTGCCGATTTTGTACTTTGGAATTAACACACTCTGAAAGCACTTAAGGCCAAACAACAAAAACCACAGCCCTATACAAAATACAGCTTCATATAATGTACTGCCAATCCAAAATGACCAAAATAACAACACTGCAGAGTCTATCCCAGCTCTGTGCTTCACACTTCACAACCAGTTAGTATATTGACAGAAAATACAGATAACAATTATCATCTTATTACTCTATTATTCAACTCTCATATGGACATAAACAGACAAAACACAAAACTCACTAGTGATGTAGGTTCTTTGAACCGTGTTCGCAGCCTTTATCCAGAGATATGGGGAAATCCAGAAGAGATTGCAAGTGCAAAACAAAGTGTAAGAATACAATTTCTCACCTTGCTGCAGCTGTGTTTTGCATGTCCAATCTCCCAGGAAGCTCCCACATACGGATTCTGAATAGGCTGGTTACCACGGCCCCCATTCAGGTGGCAAAACTGTTGTAGCTGTTTGCATTCTGACCCAATGTCAGGCATGCCAGATCACCAGTAAGGCCAAATCAAGAGGTTACGCCCTTCATTTACAAGCGCTTGGAGAAAAGCACGTTCTGTGAGCAAAGTCACTTTTATCTGATGTAATGCAGCAAGAGGCAGTATTTTATACCATTTACAACAAATGTAACTCATGCAGCCCCCCCTTATTGCCCCGGGTCATGCTGACCTTTATTTCTCACGTACCCAGAACAAGCTGTGGCTGACTATTGAGAACATATATGATAAGAAGTATAAAATCCTTGAAGAGGAGCCTACCAGACTACTGCATCATGACTAAGCACATTTCAGCAATTAAAGGCAAAAGACAATTAAAGTCAAAACATTAACCCTTCTATATCACTATAATTAACCACAGTTAGTTGCTATGCCTGAGCAACGCCGGGCACTTCAGCTAGTTTACTTATAAAATTGAGGTACTTAGAGCACAATTTAGCCAGTTTGTGTATGCCCACCAGCTAGGAAAAAGCATACCTTTCTTTAATGGGACCCTAACTTAACTTTTATCAAGCTTACCTCCTCCCAGGCAAAAATACATACAATTTTAAATGAAAAGTAGGATCCAGCAATAATTAAAAACATCCTTAGACTAATAGGAAGAGTGCTCAGCCAAACATTGAGGAAATGACCAATTCCAAATGTATGCTACATAAAAAAAGACTGACCAGCACCTCCTAAGAGATTGAAGGATAAGTGTACTGTTGCCTAGCAGCAGTTAATTCCCCCCGCTGTTAAAGATATAGCAAAGAATAGAAACAAGGGGATCTTTTGAAATTAATATTTGCAAACTTCACTGAATTTTCCCAAAAATTTCAATTTGTGGTGAATAAATTTGCTAGAATTTCAAAATTAGAAAGCTTTTAATTGTTCAGAAAAAACATGTTGGGAGAGAGTAAGAATCTCACTATCCATAAGAGCTTACATACTGCAGGCAAAAAAGAGAGAACCCCACTGACTATAAGGCTATACATTCTACAGGAGAGAGAGGACCATGATGATGATAACAGCTTACACTCTATAGGAGAAAGCGAGAAACTCACTGACCATAAGAGCATACAGAAGAGAGAGACATACCTAGTGACTCTCGAGATGGAAAATGAGTCTGCCGTAAAAACTGTGCTCCGCTGGGAACTGCTGATTTCTGATGACCAGGGACCAACCACCACTGTACAAGGCATAATAATACATAAGATGTCATTGCCATGTAAGTAGGGGACGAGATGCCCAAGCAGAGGCACCAGGTGGAAACAAAAATGTATTTAGTTCATTAACAATATAAAATGAAAGCAGAGATACTGAAATTGCCAAATCACAAAAAGACAATATTTACAGAGTATTTGACCAACAATTATGCAACAGAGGTATGAGTTAGTATACAATAAGAAACTCTGGAATCATCTCCAAGTGTACAGGAGCAAGCCCAGTATTGGGCATGAACAATCATTATAAGTTTCTGCAGCTTTCTGTGCCTTGAGGAGGGCCGTTGCTCCATATCATGAGCAGCACGTTTTCCTTACAAAGCCTATCAATGCTCTGTGGGCCGCTCTAGCCTCAGCCAGAGCCAGTCAGGTCTGCAGCTCTCCCCATTCTAGAAATGGTGACACATCTCACATGTCTCCTATGATGACTTGCACAGGCTGGATTCTCTGGTCAGGTATTGTGAGGACTGTTGTGAATTCCGTCTGGGCTCCCTCTGGTGGCCTTTAGCGATACTGCGGTTCTGGAGATGGGCTCAGCTGCCTCATTTCCTGCTTTGCTGGTTCCTATTTAACTCCACCTGCAACTTTTGTTTGTTGCCTGCTGTCGTTGTATTCAGTACTGGTTCTGATCTCTCTGGACTTCCTTGTGACCTGTCTCCATCCGGAGAAGCTAAGTCTTGCTAGTTCATGTTTGCTCATTTTTCTCTTGAAAATATGTTTCATTATATGATGAGTTCAGTCCAGCTTGCTTATATGTGATTTTTTGCTTGCTGAAATTTCTGGGGTGCAGAGTGCGCCCCTCACATCGTGAGTCGGTGTGGGGGTTCTTGTATTTTCTGCATGGATAGTTTTTGATAGTTTTTGTACTGACTGCACAGATCCCTTGCTATCTTCAGTCTATTTAGCTTTAGCGGGCCTCATTTGCTTAAACCTGTTTTTCATTACTACGTTTGTATTCTCCCCTTAACTCACCGTTATTATTTGTGGGGGCTGTCTAAACTTTGGGGTCATTTCTCTGAGGCAAGTGAGGCTTGGCTTTCTCTCTAGGGGTAGTCAGTTCCTCAGGCTGTGACGAGGCATCTAGGTTTTTAGGTAACACTCCACGGCTGCCTTTAGTGTGTATTGGATAGGTTCAGTGTTGCGGTCAGTATAGTTTCCACATCCCCAGAGCTCGTCCTAATATTCTCGTTTACCTATCAGATCAGTTTGGTGATCCTACCACCGGATCATAACAGTACAGCAGGCCAATAAAGAGTTAATGCATCGCAAAAGAGGGATAAGAGAAATCCTGAGTTCATTTTTTTTTTTTTTTTCTGCAGTGTGTCTTGCCTCTCTCCTCCCCTTAATCTCTGGGTGGTTCAGAATTCAGCTGCAGCTATGGACCTTCAGAGTCTGTCTTCTAGTGTGGATCATCTCACTGCTAGAGTACAAGACATTCAGGATTATGTAGTTCGCAGTCCTATGTCAGAGCCTAAGATACCTATTCCTGAGTTGTTCTCCGGAGACAGATCTAGGTTTTTGAACTTTAAAAATGATTGCAAATTATTTCTTTCTCTGAGACCTCATTCCTCTGGTGATCCGGTTCAGCAAGATAAAATTATTATTTCTTTGTTGCATGGCGACCCTCAAGATTGGGCATTCGCCCTGGCGCCAGGAGATCCTGCATTGCGTAATGTAGATGCGTTTTTTCTGGTGCTGGGTTTGCTTTATGATGAACCTAATTCTGTGGATCAGGCAGAGAAAATCTTGCTGGCTTTGTGTCAGGGTCAGGATGAAGCAGAGGTTTACTGTCAGAAGTTTAGGAAATGGTCTATGCTCACTCAATGGAATGAGTGTGCCCTGGCAGCGATTTTCAGAAAGGGTCTTTCTGAAGCCATTAAGGATGTTATGGTGGGGTTCCCCACGCCTGCGGGTCTGAGTGAGTCAATGTCTTTGGCCATTCAGATTGATCGGCGTTTGCGGGAGCGCAAACCAGTGCACCATCTGGCGGTATTTTCTGAGCAGAAGCCTGAGTCTATGCAATGTGACAGGATTCTGACCAGAATTGAATGGCAAAATCACAGACGTCAGAATGGGTTGTGCTTTTACTGTGGTGATTCTGCTCATGTTATCTCAGATTGTTCTAAGCGCACAAAAAACTTCGCTAGGTCTGTCACCATTGGTACTGTACAACCTAAATTCATTTTGTCTGTTACTTTAATTTGCTCTCTGTCATCCTACTCAGTTATGGCTTTTGTGGATTCAGGTGCCGCCCTGAATTTGATGGATTTGTCTTTTGCCAGGCGCTGTGGTTTTGTCTTGGAGCCTTTGCAATTCCCTATTCCACTAAAGGGAATTAATGCCATGCCATTGGCCAAGAATAAACCTCAGTACTGGGCTCAAATGACTATGTGCATGACTCCTGCACATCAGGAGGTGATTCGCTTTCTTGTGTTACATAATTTGCATGATGTGGTCGTGTTGGGTCTGCCATGGCTGCAGGCTCATAATCCAGTCCTGGATTGGAAAGCAATGTCTGTGTCAAGTTGGGGTTGCCAGGGGATTCATGGCGATGCTCCTTTGGTGTCAATTGCTTCTTCTACTCCTTCTGAAGTCCCTGAATTTTTGTCGGACTACCAGGATGTATTTGATGAGCCCAAGTCCAGTGCCCTACCTCCTCATAGGGATTGTGATTGCGCCATAAATTTGATTCCTGGTAGTAAGTTCCCTAAGGGACGACTTTTTAATTTGTCTGTACCAGAACATGCCGCTATGCGGAGTTATATCAAGGAGTCTTTGGAGAAGGGGCATATTCGCCCGTCCTCGTCCCCTTTGGGTGCGGGGTTCTTTTTTGTGGCCAAGAAGGATGGTTCTCTAAGACCCTGTATAGATTATCGCCTTCTAAATAACATCACGGTCAAATTTCAGTATCCTTTGCCACTGTTGTCCGATCTGTTTGCTCGGATTAGGGGGGCCAGTTGGTTCACCAAGATAGATCTTCGTGGAGCGTATAATCTTGTGCGTATAAAGCAGGGCGATGAAAGGAAAACAGCATTTAATACGCCCGAAGGCCATTTTGAGTACTTGGTGATGCCTTTTGGGCTTTCTAATGCCCCTTCTGTGTTCCAGTCCTTCATGCACGACATCTTCCGAGAGTATCTGGATAGGTTTATGATTGTGTACCTGGATGATATTTTGGTCTTTTCTGATGATTGGGAATCTCATGTGAAGCAGGTCCGGATGGTATTTCGGGTCCTGCGAGCCAATGCCTTGTTTGTGAAGGGCTCTAAATGTCTCTTCGGAGTCCAGAAGGTTTCCTTTTTGGGCTTTATTTTTTCTCCTTCTACCATTGAGATGGATCCAGTCAAGGTCCAGGCTATTCATGACTGGACTCAACCTACATCGGTAAAAAGTCTTCAGAAGTTCTTGGGTTTTGCTAATTTTTACCGTTGCTTCATCACTAATTTTTCCAGTGTGGTTAAGCCTTTGACGGATTTGACTAAGAAGGGTTCTGATGTGACGAATTGGTCTCCTGCGGCCATGGAGGCCTTTCAGGAGCTCAAATGTCGGTTCTCTTCAGCTCCTGTCTTGCGTCAGCCGGATGTCTCTCTACCATTCCAGGTCGAGGTTGATGCTTCTGAGATTGGAGCAGGGGCTGTCTTGTCACAGAGAAACTCTGATGGTTCTGTGATGAGGCCATGTGCTTTCTTTTCAAGAAAGTTTTCGCCTGCCGAGCGGAATTATGATGTTGGTAATCGGGAGTTGTTGGCAATGAAGTGGGAATTTGAGGAGTGGCGACATTGGCTTGAGGGAGCCAAACATCGTGTGGTGGTCTTGACTGATCACAAGAATTTGACTTATCTCGAGTCTGCTAAACGGCTAAATCCTAGACAGGCTCGATGGTCGCTGTTTTTCTCCCGTTTCAATTTTGTGGTTTCTTACCTTCCGGGTTCGAAGAACGTGAAGGCTGATGCTCTTTCTAGAAGCTTTGTGCCTGACTCTCCGGGAGTTTCTGAACCGGCTGGTGTCCTCAGAGAAGGGGTGATTTTGTCTGCCATCTCCCCTGATTTACGACGGGTACTGCAGGAATTTCAGGCCAATAGACCTGATCATTGTCTACCGGAGAGACTGTTTGTCCCGGATAGATGGACCAGTAGAGTCATTTCCGAGGTTCATTCTTCGGTGTTGGCAGGTCACCCTGGGATTTTTGGTACCAGGGATTTGGTGGCTAGGTCCTTTTGGTGGCCTTCCTTGTCGCGGGATGTGCGTTCCTTTGTGCAGTCCTGTGGGATTTGTGCTCGGGCCAAGCCTTGCTGTTCTCGTGCCAGTGGTTTGCTTTTGCCTTTGCCTGTCCCGAAGAGGCCCTGGACGCATATTTCCATGGATTTTATTTCGGATCTTCCAGTCTCTCAGAAGATGTCTGTTATCTGGGTGGTTTGTGATCGTTTTTCTAAAATGGTCCATTTGGTGCCCTTGCCTAAGCTGCCTTCCTCCTCTGATTTGGTTCCACTGTTTTTTCAGAATGTGGTTCATTTGCATGGTATTCCTGAGAATATTGTGTCTGATAGAGGATCCCAGTTTGTGTCCAGGTTTTGGCGGTCCTTTTGTGCTAAGATGGGCATTGAATTATCTTTTTCATCGGCCTTCCATCCTCAGACAAATGGCCAAACCGAACGTACTAATCAGACCTTGGAGACTTATCTGAGATGTTTTGTTTCTGCTGATAAGGATGACTGGGTGACTTTTTTGCCATTGGATGAGTTCGCCCTCAATAATCGGGCTAGTTCTGCTACTTTGGTTTCGCCTTTTTTTTGCAATTCTGGTTTTCATCCTCATTTTTCCTCAGGTCAGGTTGAGCCTTCTGACTGTCCTGGGGTGGATTCTGTGGTGGATAGGTTGCAGCAGATTTGGAACCACGTGGTGGACAATTTGACGTTGTCACAAGAGAAGGCTCAGCGCTTTGCTAACCGCCGTCACTGTGTGGGGCCCCGACTTCGTGTGGGGGATTTGGTGTGGTTGTCGTCTCGTTATGTTCCGATGAAGGTTTCCTCTCCTAAGTTCAAGCCTCGTTTCATCGGTCCTTATAAGATTTTGGAAATCCTCAACCCTGTGTCATTTCGTTTGGACCTCCCAGCATCATTTGCCATTCACAATGTGTTCCATAGGTCATTGTTGCGGAGATATGTGGTGCCTGTGGTTCCTTCTGTTGATCCTCCTGCTCCCGTCTTGGTCGAGGGAGAATTGGAGTATGTGGTGGAGAAGATCTTGGATTCTCGTGTTTCGAGACGAAGGCTTCAATACTTAGTTAAATGGAAGGGCTATGGTCAGGAGGATAATTCCTGGGTTGTCGCCTCTGATGTCCATGCGGCCGATTTGGTTCGTGCCTTTCATTCGGCTCGTCCTGATCGGCCTGGGGGCTCTGGTGAGGGTTCGGTGACCCCTCCTCAAGGGGGGGGTACTGTTGTGAATTCCGTCTGGGCTCCCTCTGGTGGCCTTTAGCGATACTGCGGGTCTGGAGATGGGCTCAGCTGCCTCATTTCCTGCTTTGCTGGTTCCTATTTAACTCCACCTGCACCTTTGTTTGTTGCCTGCTGTCATTGTATTCAGTACTGGTTCTGATCTCTCTGGACTTCCTTGTGACCTGTCTCCATCCGGAGAAGCTAAGCCTTGCTAGGTCATGTTTGCTCATTTTTCTCTTGAAAATATGTTTCATTATATGATGAGTTCAGTCCAGCTTGCTTATATGTGATTTTTTGCTTGCTGGAAGTTCTGGGGTGCAGAGTGCGCCCCTCACATCGTGAGTCATTGTGGGGGTTCTTGTATTTTCTGCGTGGATAGTTTTTGATAGTTTTTGTACTGACCGCACAGATCCCTTGCTATCTTCAGTCTATTTAGCTTTAGCGGGCCTCATTTGCTTAAACCTGTTTTTCATTACTACGTTTGTATTTTCCCCTTAACTCACCGTTATTATTTGTGGGGGCTGTCTAAACTTTGGGGTCATTTCTCTGAGGCAAGTGAGGCTTGGCTTTCTCTCTAGGGGTAGTCAGTTCCTCAGGCTGTGACGAGGCATCTAGGTTTTTAGGTAACACTCCACGGCTGCCTTTAGTGTGTATTGGATAGGTTCAGTGTTGCGGTCAGTATAGTTTCCACATCCCCAGAGCTCGTCCTAATATTCTCGTTTACCTATCAGGTCAGTTTGGTGATCCTACCACCGGATCATAACAGAGGACCTCTTCAGTGCTTGATCATCAACGAGTGTCTCCTCGGTCCATATGGGTGGGATTTCGTCTTAGGCTTGATGGCCATTGTCTAGGTCGGGAACCTTGACCAGCGTAGTTTTGGCCTTTGGTGCTTGACCATTGATGAGTGATGTCTGAAGCTTGACCGGCGTAGCTCTGATCTTCAATGCTTGACCATCATCATCTAGGTCTGGACTTGGCTGGCACCCACGACTATGCTAATAGCAATGCTATAAAAGAGGACTAAAATCCTGGCACAGCACAGCTTACCTGCCCAGGTATTTGAACAAATGCACTACAGGATGTAGCCAGCCCATATAGCAAGATGTTGGCAACACAGGTGCAAAATACTAAATAGACAGCCTCTCACCACCTACCCATTAATGGAGGGGGTTACTGCTTAGTATACAGTTGCACAATAAAGGCCTGTATAGGACACTGTTCATATTAAGAAATTGCATAGTGTCTGGATCTCAGCCTATGAGTCACGCCCCTACTATTTACTTAGGTGGGCTGGCCAACACTCTCTCAATGCATCTCAGTGTGAACACTCCTGTATACAAAACCAAATGTGCTGGGCTTGGCTGCACCCTGAAAAATAAAGTGGACAAATACATCAAAATATTGAGGTATTGGACGATATTTTGGCCAAAAATCCACAAGCTCGCAACCCACGTCAAGGGTCCCCACACTTGCGAGTCCTATCACTAAACTATTAGCAAAGCCACAAAAGCACCTCACACCCGTGCCTTGCATGGCTCGCATCCTCAACCTGATTGTGCTGTACTTCCTATGCCACTGTCTCAGCCTAGATGCAGTGTTGCAGAAACCACTGTATTTTTGTGCTCATTGCCATCATTCCAGTTAAGTTGGTATAGAGATCTTTCTGACTACTGGTTAATCGGTTGATATGCGATGTGACCACACCGTGGAATGCAACTCTGCACATGTTGCAGCAACTGTGGCAGCAGAGCCGGGACCGTGTACAGTACGAATTTTGCATAGCCTGGCACAATGCAGTGTGGACGTGGTGCAATTCACAGTTCAGTAGTGGGCACAGATGAAGGACCTTTTCACCCTTCTGCATATTTTCAAAATGGCTACTAAGATAGTTAGCATAATAGTGACGGTGCCTTCATGAGCAACACTATTACTGTCATCTACATGACGAAGCACACTTTAAATAGTCTGGGTGAGAAGGTGGTGGTAGTCTCAAGGGAAGAAGAGGAAGCAGAGGCAGATGCCTTTAGGGTTAGCAACATCTATAAGATCAACTGTCGTCTCACAGGCAGTTGCCATGGGAGGAACAAATAAAGAAGTACCATGATAAAGACAAGAAGAAAGAGGTGATGGATGCACAATAGTTAGGAGATGAAGACGATAATGATTCCTTCTCTGTTGCTCAGATTTGCTGGGAGAGGATGGAGGAACAAAGCTTGAGTGTTATCCCACCACCAACACACTGTAGCGTTGGATCTTATGAAAGAGACGACTCATGAGCGCCTTTTTGCAGCACTATATGCAGCATGATTGTTACCTGTATAGTTATGATTCAAAAAAGCACTGACTACTGGGTAGCCAGTGTGTTCTATCCAAACACAAAAGTAAATTTTGCCAGTTGCTTTTCCCCCTGGAAAGGGATATGCCCATGCTGCAGTATCAAAACATGCTTGAAGACAATCTTGACAGTGGTTTTTCACAAGACAGCAGTGAGGCACACAGTTTGCATCGCAGTGATAGGCTTCCAACCCCATGAACACTGAATCATCAATGCAAAAACATTAGCAGCCTTGCAACGCTGGAGTACTGTGTTCCAACCCCACCATGGAGAGCATCTGCAAAGAATTTGTATGTTCTCCCGTTGTTTGCGAGGGTTTCCTCCCAGTACCTATTTTTCTACCCACACTCCGAAAACATACAGATAGATTGTGAGTCCCAATGGTGCTAGTGCCAGTATTGTCTTTAAATGTCTGTTAACCGAATGTTGAATTATTGGCGCTATATAAGTGATAACGAAAAAAATATTGAAATTGATGCTCAGTCACACTCAGGTGGCACAAATATCAGTTTCATAGATTACTATTTTCAGAAAAATGTAAGGATAGTAACACGGGTAGTTGAATCAAAGGTAGTGGAGGACTGCTGGTATCGGAAGCCTACTGCTATGGGCAACACACATGAAGGAGACCCAATGAAAAGTCTGCACATTTCCAAAAATTTATTGGCAGACACCAGCAAAGTAACATCAATTTCATCACAGTAGAAATAGTCAAATAAGAACCGACAGGTCTTCCACTACACTCAACCCAGCAGATTTACCACTGACCAGGAGTATTCACATTTCCAAAAAGTAGTGGCAGAGACCAACAAAGTGGCATCAATTTCACCACAGTAGAAATAGTATAACAGGGACCGACATGTCTTCCACTACAGCCAACCCAGCAGATGGATACCCAATCAGAACTGTTCACATTTCCCCAAATTAGTGTTAACATCTGTAGCAGCAGCAGGCACATAATCCCCTACTAAAGATATTACAGACTGCAATTACACAAGAACAATGCAGCACACTAAAAAATACAACATCCAGTAACAGAAAATGTCAGTTTTCTTTGGACAGGACATGACACTGTTGGTTCACTAGTGCTTTCCCAAACATTACCACCTACCCCGCATACACCTTGAACTCCAAGCCTAATACCCCTTTTACCACTACCTCGCTTTTCCCAATCATGTTTTTCAGATAGTGTGCTAGGAGCTCTGTATTAGCAACTAAAATTAGATTTTTTTGCTCTGCACCACCTCTGCACACAGCTGAATTTAAGCAACACAGTCTGACACAGACACAGACAGAACAAGGAACACATTTCTAACTGTATTTTAGCAATTCTTTATGGCCATAAAAAGAAAAATAAAAAAAAGGTAAAAACAGACTCTTATTTCCTTTATTTTTCTATGCATATCGACCCATATCAGCAAAATCAAAGAGAGTGAATTTACCATTGTCAAATGAAGCCCCATGCATCATGAAAAAAAGGCAAAAATTACTTGAACATCTGAACAAGAAGAAAAATTAGTTACTCAGAGGTTAGACAGGCTAGCTGCTGGCTGAGAAATGCTTTATGCTTGTATATTTTTCTATAATTAAAAACTTAAAGGCAATATGTCACCAGGTATTTACTAGAGAAGCATGATGTGGAGACAGACACCCTGATTCCAGCAATGTATCACTTACTGAGCTACTTAGTGTAGTTTTATAAAATCAATGTTTTATCAGCAGAAGACAAACACTAGAAGGCTAGTAATTCTGCTGGCAGGTATTCCAACCAGGCCCACAACACTGATTGGCAGCTTTTTGTGTACACTGCATTGGCAAATGGCTGTCAATCAGTGGTGGTGGGGTTATGCCAAGCTGAACATTAGAGGGGTATTCCCATCTCCAAGCTCCTATATCAATATGTAGTAGGTTATTATAGTAATAATATTAGCACATTCTTCCAATTAAAAATATAGTATAGCTATTCTGATTTGCTCTGTCACTTACCCCATGTGCAGGCATTGAAGCAGCTTAGGCATACCTGGTTATGACCACTCATATCGACAATTTGTTAGCTGTTATTGGTCATAACCATGGATACCCAAGCTACTGCAATAGCCTACATTAGGAAAGCAACATAGCGAATGAGAAGAATTATACTTAATTTCTAATTATAGATATTTGGTAATATTCTTAATATTACACCTACTGCATATTGGGATAAGATTTTGGAGATGGAAATACACTTTTGAGATAACTGATAGATATGCAACAGATAAAATAGTAATTTTATAAAAAAAATGCATCCAGCAGCCCAGCAAGAGATGCACTGGAATCAGTGTCAGCACCCCTAAATCATGTCGCCCTCAGATAGGGTAAAACAATCCCTGTTTGCTCACTTCCTTACAGTCAATGGTTTTCTCTGAAGTTTAAAGCTTTCAAAATCAACATAATGCCATTATTCTGTTAACCAGTATAAGTTTTGTCAGGCAGTGGCGTAGGAAGGGGGGTGCGGGGGGGGCGGGCCGCCCCGGGCGGCACAATGCGGGGGTGGGTCACCGGGCCGTGGCCGGCGCTGCAGGCTGCAACTGTTTAACGCTATTGACGTGCAGGCCCGCGCCCACACGTCAATAGTTAACAGCCGCCAGCCAATCTGAGGCTGGCAGCTGACGTCAGTCCCAGCGTGCATGTAGCCGGCGTCTGATGTCATTGTCAGTCGCCGGCGAGTGCACGCTTCAGCTGCGTGGAGAGAGCAGGAGCGCGGTCAGGTAAGCAGAACTTGTTTTTTTTTTGGTAACCTTTGTGTGTATTGAGCCGGGGGGGCGCCAAACTCGGGAACAGCCCCGGGCGGCAAAAGCTCTAGCTATGCCCCTGATGTCAGGTCTATCCCACAGAAAGTTTGAGCTTATTTTCATAAGACAATTGAAAACAATAATAATGCCTTCAAATATTTTAGGAAACATTCCAACATATTGAAATGGAGGATCCAAAATTATTGTAGACAACTGTACAAGAAGAGTTTACTTGCAATGATTTTCTTGAAAGAATGTCAATTGTTTATGTCACAATATTGATTAAAGTTTGACATTGAGGAAGGTCAGTCATTATTCTGCTAAGGACTGATAAAGATTCCTGTTTCCTCTTGGCCATCACCACAATGGGGCATGTCTGACAATACAATTCTTTTTAGCATGTCAATTTAATTAGAGGCACAATGGTAATGATTATTGTCAATCGAAAACAATGGCTTTGGATCTTTAAACAAAATATCCATGCCCTCACTGTTCTAATTTGGCTCATAAATCTTATTTGGATATTTCCGCTTACTCACTCATTTAAATCAATTTCAAA
Source organism: Ranitomeya variabilis (assembly GCF_051348905.1). Classification (NCBI taxonomy): domain Eukaryota; kingdom Metazoa; phylum Chordata; class Amphibia; order Anura; family Dendrobatidae; genus Ranitomeya; species Ranitomeya variabilis. The sequence goes on along the minus strand of NC_135236.1, from coordinate 158,391,348 downwards.
AGATACCAAAAAGTGGTTTTGTTTAAATATGAGCTGATAAAGCAAGATTTGACCTCACATGTTTGTGCATTTTTTTCCCGGGAAATTTGATTTGTGAAGAAGCTATTCTCTGTGAATTTAATATTCCTTATTATCCTCTAGGGTCTCTCCAGAACCCAGAGCATAGCAAACTTAAAATGCAAATAATAGGAAAAGTAGTTATACTCACGCTTTTCTCACCTCTCCTGCCTTTCCACTATTCACTTCCTCCCTTATGGTCCTTTCCACATCTTCTAATCCCCATTAAAACCTTTAATCCTCTTACAAAGTGCTGGACTTCCGGGCGTCATAGCACCCAGGTAGGTTCTGCACATCTGCGTATTAGGTCAACGACACACGTTGTCACATCATGAAACCATTGACCTCCCATGCCGCTGCGCAGAACCCTCCCAAGCGCCATGACACCCAAAACTCCAGCACAGAGCGAGAGGCCCGAAGATTCCTCCACATGCGGCGGGGGATCAGAAGTTGTGGTAAGAACACGATATGTGGTGATTAGAAAAGAGGCAGAGGATGTGAACAGTGAGGGAAGTATAACGATTTTTAAAAAAACTTTTCAATCTTTTGAAAGCCCATTATGCTTCAGAAAAATGTCAGCCAGTGTCCACCATTGTGCTGAATCCACAAGGAAATAGATTACAACAAAATCTGCATTTTAGCAAAAGCCGATTTTTTTGTAAAATTAGAATAGAATCCAGTTCCACTCATCTCTAGTTTGAATTCATTTTTTATTGTATCTTATTCTTCACATAGTAGACACTTGCACATACCCACACCTTATAATATTCATTACATCTAGAAAATTTTATTTAATTTATACATCTTTTTTTTCTGTTTTTCTCATGCTTTAAAACTTTATAAAACTAAAACATTTTGAGCTGTAATAGCATATGTATATATGTATACCTAAAAATACAGTTTATGATTAAGTTAATGTACATGAATGCCAAGTAATGTAATCCAATTTCTTTATTCAAGTAGCATGTATAACATCGCACAAACAACAGGATAATATAAATAATTGCTGCAGAAAAAAGACTCATATAATTAATATAGTATGCAGCGTGAATAAGATATAGCAAAAGACTTGACCTCAACTGTGTACTGGACAGTGTGGTGTTCGGCAGACATGGCTCATGGTTAGTATAGCCTCCAATACATCTGATACCTAGCTGTTACACAGATTTGTGTACCTATATGATGGAACTTGTAATCTTTCTCATTACTCTAAATTTATAGATCTTGCAATTATGATTGGAGTTACCTCATTTGCTCTTTATTTTTCATTTTGCCTTATTAAATATATGAGCCTGCTTTTGAGAAACATTAAATGTTTTTAATGAAATGTTTTTGGACAGTTCTGATTATGCACATTTTGTGCAGATAACCTTGTGGAATAAAGATATTGTCAACCATTAAAAGTTATATATTTATTAATACCTTATTTAAAAAGTAAAAGCTCACAAACGCACAAAGAGGACTTATAAATCCTCCAAAAAATTCACAAAAAAATTACAGAGAAAAAAGCAGAGATGGTTACCTGCTGAAGCCCCCAAACAAATGCACCAGCAGGGCGCATCGGACCCGATTAATGATGGCAACAACTATTATTGTATTGGTTGTTTGGCATTAGTGCACAAAAAGATAAGCGATAATAGTCTGTATGTGGCATTGTTCACACAGGCAATGCAGAGCATCTGGTTTACAGCCTATTACTAACGCACATACAGGCGGGCCGCCCATTGCTACAAAATGCATGCTGTGTGAATAGAGGCCTACAGTTTACAGAGCCATCTTAGTCCGATTGAAAGTGGTTGTTTCATTGGTATTTTTTGCACCTGTGTTGTTGCCATCATTAATCGGGTCCAATGCGCACTGCTGGTGCATTTGTTTGGAGGCTTCAGCAGGTAACCCTCTCTGCTTTTTTCTCTGTGATTTTTTGTCAATTTTCTGGAGGATTTTTAAGACCTCTTTTTGTGTCTGTGAGCTTTTACTCAATGTTTAGCGTTAGGACCGGCAAAAATGTAAGGACCCTTGATGTGGGTTGCCGGCTTACGTATTGAGGCCCCAATATAAACCAATACCTTACATACATTGATATGTGTTTTTTTTGCACTTTATCTTGCAGGGCGCAGTCGGACCAAGATGGCTCTGTAAACTGTAGGCCTCTATTCACACAGCATGCATTTTGTAGCACTGGGCGGCCCGCCTGTATGTGCGTTAGTAATAGGCTGTAAACCAGATGCTCTGCATTGCCTGTGTGAACAATGCCACATACAGACTATTATCGCTTATCTTTTTTGTGCACTAATGCCAAACAACCAATACTAAATTGAAAGTGGTTCTTTCATCGGTATTTTTGCACCTGTGTTGTTGCCATCATTAATCGGGTCCGATGCGCCCTGCTGGTGCATTTGTTTGGAGGCTTCAGCAGGTAACCATCTCTGCTTTTTTCTCCGTGATTTTTTTGATCAATTTTCGGGAGGATTTTTAAGTCCTCTTTGTGCGTCTGTGAGCTTTTACTCAATGTTTAGCAATAGGACCGGCAAAAATGTAAGGACCCTTGACGTGAGTTGCCGGCTTACGTATTGAGGCCCCAATATAAACCAATACCTTACATACATTGATATGTGGTTTTTTTGCACTTTATCTTGAAGGGCGCAGTCGGACCAATATGGCTCTGTAAACTGTAGGCCTCTATTCACGCAGCATGCATTTTATAGCACTGGGCGGCCCGCCTGTATGTGCGTTAGTAATAGGCTGTAAACCAGATGCTCTGCATTGCCTGTGTGAACAATGCCACATACAGACTATTATCGCTTATCTTTTTGTGCACTAATGCCAAACAACCAATACTGGATTGAAAGTTGTTGTTTCATCGGTATTTTTTGCACCTGTGTTGTTGCCATCATTAATCGAGTCCGATGCGCCCTGCTGGTTCATTTGTTTGGAGGCTTCACCAGGTAACCATCTCTGCTTTTTTCTCTGTGATTTTTTTTGTCAATTTTCTGGAGGATTTTTAAGTCCTCTTTGTGCGTCTTTGAGCTTTTACTCAATGTTTGGCGTTAGGACCGGCAAAAATGTAAGGACCAGGGTTGAGCGAAACGGATCGGACAAATTCAAAAGTCGCCGACTTTTGGCAAAGTCGGGTTTCTTGAAACCCGACCCGATCCTAGTGTGGGATCGGCCATGTGGTCGGCGATCTTCGTGCCAAAGTCGCGTTTTGTATGACGTGTTCAGCGCCATTTTTCAGCCAATGAAAGATTGTGGGCAGCGTGATGACATAGGTGTCAGGGGCGTGCACGCCTATCGCCATATTATCGCTTGTGCTGTGATTTGCAATGTGATACACCGCTTTGCTGTGCAGGGAGGAGAAGGAGGAGGAGGATTTTTTTCCCATTGACTTGCATTGGGTTTCGTGTTTCGGTCTATCCCCGACTCTTCGCGATAATCGGCCGATTTCACTCGACTCGACTTTTGAGGAAGTCGGGTTTCGCGAAACCCGACTCGATCTTAAAAAAATGTAAGTCGCTCAACCCTAGTAAGGACCCTTAACGTGGGTTGCCGGCTTACATATTGAGGCCCCAATATAAACTAATACCTTACATACATTGATATGTGGTTTTTTTGCACTTTATCTTGCAGGGCGCAGTCGGACCAAGATGGCTCTGTAAACTGTAGGCCTCTATTCACACAGCATGCATTTTGTAGCACTGGGCGGCCCGCCTGTATGTGAATTAGTAATAGGCTGTAAACCAGATGCTCTGCATTGCCTGTGTAAACAATGCCACATACAGACTATTATCGCTTATCTTTTTGTGCACTAATGCCAAACAACCAATACTGGATTGAAAGTGGTTGTTTCATCGGTATTTTTTGCACCTGTGTTGTTGCCATCATTAATCGGGTACGATGCGCCCTGCTGGTGCATTTGTTTGGAGGCTTCAGCAGGTAAGCGTCTCTGACAAAAAAATCACAGAGAAAAAAGCAATTTCCTGGAGGATTTTTAAGTCCTCTTTGTGCGTCTGTGAGCTTTTACTCAATGTTTAGCGTTAGGACCGGCAAAAATGTAAGGACTAGTGTTGAGCATTCCTATACTGCAAATATCGAGTATCGGCCGATATTCGCTGTATCGGAATTCCTATACCGAGTTCCGATATTTTTGTGATATCGGAAATCGGATTCGGAAGTTCCCAGTGTGTGGTTCCCAGGGTCTGGAGGAGAGGGGACTCTCCTTCAGGCCCTGGGATCCATATTCATGTTAAAAATAAAGAATAAAAATAAAAAATATGGATATACTCACCCCTCCGGCGGACCCTGGACCTTAGCGGTGTAACCGGCAGCCTCCATTCCTAAGAATGCAGTGAGTGTAGGACCTGCGATGACGTCGCGGCTTGTGATTGGTCGCGTGAGCGGTCACATGAGCGGTTGCATGACCAATCACAAGCCGCGACATCATCGAAGGTCCTTCACTCTGCATTCTTTGGAATGGAGGCAGACTCTTGCAGCGGTGACAGCCAGGGGCCATCCGAGGGTGAGTATATCCATATTTTTTATTTTTATTCTTTATTTTTTACATGAATATGGATTCCAGGGCCTGAAGGAGAGTTTCCTCTCCTTCAGACCCTGGGAACCATCCAGGATACCTTCCGATATTTGTGTCCCATTGACTTGTATTGGTATCGGTTATCGGTATCGGCGATATCCGATATTTTTTGGATATCGGTCGATCCAATCCGATACCGATACTTTTGAATATCGGAAGGTATCGATCAACACTAGTAAGGACTAGTGTTGAGCATTCCAATACCACAAGTATCGGGTATCGGCCGATATTTGCGGTATCGGAACTCCGATACCGAGTTCCGATATTTACCGCATATCAGATACCGGAATCGGAAGTTCCCAGAATGCAAACTGCACGAATTCAGCCAATGAGGACTGATTAGAAGTGTGGGCACATCCTGTTCTGCATGGTGGACATGTAACTACTGGCAAGGCTGTGATTGGCTGCTGAAATGATGTCATGATGCACTATAAAAATCGCTGCCGCCATTTCGGGCTCACTCTGCTGTGAATTCAGTTAGTGACAGGACGCTGTGTTCTGACTGAGGGCCAATTGAGATAGCGATTTGCTTCATTGTGCTTTACCCAGGCTAATTTAGCAACCGCTGTGTGAGAACCTTGCTTTTGCCTTGCAGCGCTGTTTTCACAGCTGTCTGCAAGGTCTCTCTGTGTGTGTGTGTGTGAGTGCAGCTCACTCTGTAGTCTGTGTGCAGCCACAGCCAGTTGTATTCAGCTCAGGGTGCTTCACTGCCTCATACTGTTCTATCCATTGTCCTTTTTTGCTATTAGTGCAGCCTGCTGCACTGTTTTTTCAAATATTTCCTATTAGTGGCTTTCCACCCGTATCCAGCTAAATTGTGGAAAAACACTACATAGGATAACCTAGAGGAGGTTTTTTGGGCCTTGCAGCGCCGTTTACGGCTGTCTGCATGGTCTCCGTGTGAGTGCAGCTCACTCTGTAGTCAGTTCTGCCCAAAATAAAAAAATAAAAAAATAAAGTTCACCAAACACACCACTTTACAGTTGTGTAGGCCACATTAGCTCATATTAAAGTGTTGTCCACACTTTAGAAAATTAGTGTTTCTTATACCTGTTAGGAGCTGTTTATGAATAAGCACACTAAGCCCTTAGTACTTTTCTGCTTATCTTTATCAGTCAACCAAGATGAAGAGGGCAGGGAGTAAGGCACGTGGGCGTGGGCTCGGAGCAGGGAGAGGACGTGGGGATTCTGTGCCTGCTGCGGCACCGGTGACTCATCATCACCCAGTTTCAGCAGGGAACAGTCCTTCATGCGCAGCTTTGTAGGAGAGCGCCGTACACAGCTGCTGCGTGAAGACCAAATTGAAGCCATTGTCGGATGGATGGCAGCTAACGCATCGACTTCAATTAGCGCCACATCCTCTCAGGCACAGAGCACTGGAGAGCACCCATCTGTCTCTTCACCACCTGTCAAATTGCCCAGGCAGTCAGAAAGCCCAGGACAGGAATCATCTCTACTTCTGTTCTCTGAATCTCTTGGCTTGGAAACAGGGGGCCAGCCAAGCAGCATTGGAGAAATGGAAGAAGAGGCAGTGTGCAGTGATGCGCAACAGCTTTGTCTCTCTGACTTTGAAGAGGCGGGTGGGCCAGTGCCTCAGGTCACCACACCGCAGTACCCATCTGATGATGACACTCAGGTGCCACTTTCTGGTGCATGCTGTGCTGCCGAGACTACCCAGGAGGAGCAGTTGGTGGCAGAGGGTAGTGTAGATTATGAGGTCCTTGACCCATCGTGGCGTGAGGAACAGGAAGGTGGTGGGAGCAGCTCTGAGGAAGAGATTCCCCGAACGGGCCAAAGAGGGAGGGGGAAGACTGCGGAGCCTGTAGCCTCCACTTCGGCACCCGTTAGGAGCATGCCTCTTCCAAAACCCAAAAAGGGTGCTCCCAAGACTTGCAGGGTCTGGTCCTTTTTTGACACAGTTGCAGATGACATTTGCTTTGTCAAATGCAAGGTGTGTCATCAGAAAGTCAAGAGGGAGAAATATCAGCAACCTCAATACCTCAACTATGTGGAAACATGTGCGGACCAGGCACGCGGCGGAGTTACAAAAACACACTTCAGACCTAGGCCAACCAACAGCGGCAGCTACCACCTCTTCAGCTCGTGTTGCCTCTTCCTCCAGCTCACACACAGCTGGTTCGGCTTCCTCCCAGGATCACCATGGAAGACCCTCTGGCACTGTTATCCAGAGACCCACTGTAATTCCACCCACAGCACCACGTTCCCAGTCATCCTCACACTCCAAGCCCAGTTTACAGACATCGGTAGTACAAGCATGGGAGAAAAGGCAGCCATTCTCGGCAAACCACCCCTGAGCACAGGCTCTGAATGCTGGCATTGCAAAACTACTGTCCCTTGAAATGCTCTCATTCAGGCTGGTGGAGACTGACAGCTTCCATGACTTGATGGCATTGGCAGTCCCACAGTACAATGTGCCCAGCTGCTTTTATTTCAGCAGGCAAGCCGTCCCTGCCCTGCACAAGCATGGGGAGGGACACATAAAACACGCGATACTGAACGCCGTCAGTAGCAAAGTCCACCTCACCACCGATGCGTGGACCAGTCACCATGGACAGGGGCGATACCTTTCCCTCACTGCCCATTGGGTTAATGTTGTTGAGCCGGGTACAGATCGTGCGAGAGGCGCAGGACGTGTCCTGCCCACTCCAAGGATTGCAGGAATCCAGTCTGTATGCATTGACTCCTCCTCATACACAAGTTCCTCAGAATCATCGCTGCAGGAGCCGTCACAGTCCACCTCCACATGGACCCGTGAACGTTTACCTGTTACGACCGACATGAGCACAGCCGTGGCCAAACGTCAACAGGCCGTCTTGAAATTAATTTCTTTGGGGAATCGAAGCCACACAGCGCAGGAGCTCTGGAATGCCATCAAGCAGGAGAGCGATGTGTGGTTTGTGCCAGCGAATCTCCAGCCAGGCATGGTAGTGTGTGACAATGGCCAAAATCTGGTGGCAGCTCTGGGCCTCAGCAACCTCACTCACATCCCATGTCTGGCACATGTGCTCAACTTGGTCGTGCAGAGTTTTTTGAGGGATTATCAGGATCTTGATGCACTGCTGCACAAGGTCCACCTAGAGTGTGCTCACTTGCGGCGTTCCAGCACGGCAAGATCGCGCATTGCAGCTCTGCAGCACCGATTCCGCCTTCCGGAACATCGCATCATATGTGACCTACCAACCAGGTGGAATTCCACATTACATATGTTGGAGTGGTTGTGTGAGCAGCAGCAAGCAGTAATGGAGTACCAGCTGCATCAGGCGCTAAGAAGTCGCACTCCGCGCCGTTCAGACTTCACAACCACAGAGTGGGCCACTATGAAGGACGTCTGCCAGGTTTTGCATCCCTTTGATTATTCCACGCGGATGGCGAATGCAGATGATGCACTAGTCAGCATGACTGTCCCCCTTATCTGCCTGCTTCAACAAAACACTGCAAGCGCTAAGGGATGATGTTGTGGAAGAGGTGGAGGATGAGGAGTCACCATTTCCATCAGCTTCTGGACAATCAGCGCCACGTGGTTCCTCCCAAAGCCGTAGGCAGGGGACACTTTGTGAGGAGGATGAGGAGGAGTCAATGGAGGAGGAAGACATCTGTCCAGAGGAGGGAGTTACACAATTGTCTAGTAGTCAGTGTGTACAGCGAGGGTGGGATGATGAAGAGCGGGCAGAGATCACGCCTCAAGCAGGGGACAGCGTTTCTTGGCCAGTTGGCAGTCTGCAGCACATGGTTGATTACATGCTGCAGTGCCTGAGAAACGACCGCCGCATCGCCCACATTATCAACATGGCTGATTATTGGGTGTACACCCTCCTCGATCCTCGCTACCGGGACAACGTACAAATCCTCATCACACCGTTGAAACGGGAGTGTAAAATGCAGGAGTACCAAGACACACTGGTGAATTCCATCATCTTCTACAGTCCAACTGAGAGCAGTGCTGCTAGTGCTCTACAAAGCAGCTCAGTGCGTCGATGCAGTGAGGAGGCTCTGCACAAAGAGGGAGCAGAAGCAGTGCCTCTGCCCAAGGCAAGACCAGTATGGCCCAACTGTGGCACAGTTTTGTGTGCCCGCCACAAATGTCTACACCATCACAGGCGGCTCCAGTCAGCAGGAGGCAACGGTTCCGTCAGATGGTGACAGACTACATGTCTTGCCCTCTTACTGTACTCCAAGACGGCTCTTCCCCTTTCAAGTTTTGGGTCTCTAAGCTGGATACATGGCCAGAGCTAAGCCAGTATGCATTGGAGGTGCTGGCTTGCCCTGCGGCTAGTGTATTATCGGAACGCATCTTTAGTGCTGCAGGTGGTGTACTAACAGACAATCGCATGTGACTATCCTCCGATAACGTTGACTGGCTTACTTTTCTGAAAATGAATCAGGCCTGGATCTCGCAGGAATTTGCCACTCCTCTTCCTGATTAAATAATTGGGTGACTGTCTACAGTATCCAGGTCTCCTGTTGTGTTCATCTTTCTACCAACTGAACTGTAATTCCTGGACTCCAACACCGCCAGTTGAGGCTCAGAAGTGCCGTCTGCACAGTAAAAACATACGACCCAGTGTTATTGGGTTTCAGTAACGTCAGCTGATCCCCAGCTGTGTAGCCGGCAATGTGTCCTGCGACCGCCACGCTGACACAACAACTGAAATTTAAGGGAACCTGTCCCCCCCCAGGCGTTTGTTACTGAAAGAGCCACCTTGTGCAGCAGTAATGCTGCACAAGGAAAAGGTAGCTCTTTTAGTTTAGCTCCTTGCACACGCAGAACTTAACACTTATAAAATGTGTCCACTGATACTGTAAAACCATCCCGGAGGTGGGACTTTCCTTCGTAATGGGATGCAGCACAGCCATCATTTCTACCCCCTTGGTGCAGTGTGCCGCCTCCTCAGCGTTGTTTGAATCTGTCCCGGAGCCTGCGCTGTTATGTTATCCCTTGGCCATGCACACTTTACGCTGCCCGTCTTCTGACATCATTTGGTGTCAGGCTGGCTGCGCCTGTGCGGCCGCACTGCCCGAGCTCCCGCCTCGCAGTGTCTTCTGATTTAATCACACTGCGGGCCTGGGATTTATGGACATGGCATATTGTGCATATAGTGCATATAGTGTGGCATATTTATCAATTAGTTTTCTGGCCAATATAATAATATAGCGCCATATGCCTATGTCTTTTTATTATAAGGATTTTTGCTGTAACCTAAAATCTATTTAAGGGTTTGGGTCGTAAGACTCTCATGTCGCTACTTACTTTGGCCCCATTCTTCATGTATTTCCCTGCTGATGACGCGCCCTTGGCTGTGCGCATGCGCGGTCTGTGTCCTCGGGGTCCGGGGCATTGCATCTCTGTGGCCTTGGCAACGCCGGATTCCTGATGCCGTGCGTCCGGTCATGTGATGTGATGTCACGGGACTTCCTGGTTTTTCAGGCGGCGCATGCGCCGCTCAGGCCCGGGCGGCGTTATCACCAGGATCATTTCTCCTATAAATATCTGATGTTAAACAGCTCATATAATTCCCCCTGACGAAGGAACTAATACCGAAACGTGCGTCGGGGTGCGTGTGCACGTTGAGACTCAAGTTATAAGGTACCACCTATGTCCGGATCTATATAATTTATTTTCCTTGCTTGATCTCCGGTTCAGCTGCATCATAGCAGTATTTTATTCATGTTTTATTACTGAGGCTACCTTTTTCGGCACAAATCTTTTCCTTTATCATCTAATTGTTCACTGTGTCACAAGTTGTTTACTGTGTGATAATATTCACAGTTTTGGTTGCTTATTTGATGCACTTTTGGGACGTTTGTGTATTTACATAAACTTCCCCTCCCTTCAACTGTTGCTACGACACTTTATGCACTTTACTATTTTACTGTTTATAGTGTTTCACTCTCTTTTTCTCTCATTTTTTTATATACATATATTGTGCCTCTTCATTTTTATATATATATATATATTTTTATATATAAAATAATCTTTTTCACTTATTAATGGCCTGAGATCAGTTCTTTATTTATATTTATTCCGGTCATAGGATATAGTTATTTTTTACCTTTTATTGACTATTTGTACCTTTTTATCTCACGTTGCACATTTTTTATAATTGATGTATAAATATATATATTTTTTATATTTTTTTTGTCAAATAAATTTTTACATATTGTTCTGCTATTGCCTTAATAAAGATATATCTATATGAACTCCTTGGCTGTAGTTCTCTTCCTCCTTGATTTCCGTCTCCTGGGTTGGTGTTGTTCTTTGCCATTTTAGTGGTCTCCACTGTCTATTAAACCACACGCCATAAAAATTATTTTTATTTTTATTTATTTTTATTGTTATCTTTATATGCATTAGTGTGGTTTAATTTCCTTGTTGTTCTCTTTATTATTTCTGTGTTTTGCACAGGTTCCTTTTCTCCCTACCTGGATATGGACTTTAAGGCTAGAGAGATTTCCTGGCAGGGTCAAATTAATAATGTATTTGGCAGTAGCAGCAATACTTCTATTAATGGTGGTAATGTACAGTTTGATGATATTTTTAAAACCTTAAAAAATCTTAAATATGTAGAGACCGCAGGTAAAGAAGGATGCAGGGACAAATAGGAGCCAGAAAGCAAATAGCGTTTTTAACTTTCTTTTTAACTTCCAACCAAAAAGATAACAAACGTTTTCCACGCAGGGAACTTATATACAAGAACACAATCTCGCAGTAAATCCCAATTATTATATGGCCGCCCTGAACTACACCCGTAGAACGCGGCAGCGCCTCACTAGTGACTCCCTACTAAGATAAAGTCAACAACGGTCACTTATCAGTGCTGGTTCAGCGATGTAGTCCTGACGGGGAGGCTCCGACAACGCCGTAGTCCTGATGGCGGAGGAAGGAGGTGTCTTCTGGCGACGGGCCCAGGCGTAGAGTCGAGTCCAGAATGTCTTTTGCGGTGCTGCGTTCCCTCCTGCAGGCGGACGTTGATCCGAGGTAACAGCCTCCCAGTCCAGAGAAGAGTCTTTTTGAGGAGGATTAGGAGAATAATCAGTATCAGTCACAGCTGAGACGAAACCATGCGAGTCTGTAGCACTCTCTGGCAAGGTGTTCTCAGGGAGCGCGGTAATACTGTCCCTGAGCTGGTCAGCACTACCCCTCTGCCTGGGGGGTCGCTGACGACGAATGCGTCTCTTTTTGGGGGCTCCAGTAATTGCCCGCAGTGTCTGTTGCACGTTTTCCCCCTGCTTCCTGCAAGTCTCACTGCGGCCTGCACACTCACAGCAACTGCGCTGCAGTTTCCTCTCCTCAGAGATTTCCCGCGCTTCTCTGCCCCTGCTTTCGCGCGTTTTGCTTTTTATCCTCTCCTCTCCCTGCGTCACTCTGCCTCCTGTCACATGAGCCTGGCTTCCCATGCACCCCTCAAATCCGTCCCCCGGAACCCCGACTCCCGGCAACAATGGTTCCACCCGTCTGCACAGCTCACCAGGTCCCTGTCCCCTACATTCCCCCACCCTGTATGCTCGCCAGTCCCTGGGCGAGGCCTTCGCACTGACAGGTCGCCCACCTGACGGATTGTTCCACACTTGGGTCTGTCTAGTGTGTAAGTCAGGACTGTAGCGAGTTGGGGGTCTACCGGCAGTAGAACGTTCAGAACGTCGTGGCTCGGGTCCTTGTGTAGGGGGTGTTGGGGGAATGTCGTCAGCGGAAGGGTGACTGGTCAGGGGTAGTGTAGTAGTCGAGATAGGGGGAGTATTTTGACGCCGTTCTTCTTCTTCATCATCTTCTTCATCCCACCAATGGTTGTTGGGGGACTCAGTCGTAGGTGGCTCTTCCCTGATTGTGGATTCCGGGGTGTCCGAGTCAACAGAGCGACACAACCGGAGCATGTTGCGATGAAGAATGCGAGTACCTATACTTCCGAGGGCCTCAGACTGCACTTCATATACAGGTCCATGCGGGTCTATACGGCGAAGCACCCGATAGGGTATTTTTTCCCAACGATGGTCTAACTTGTTTTGCGGTCTTTGCTCTCGAACGAGTACTCGATCACCTGGCCGGAACTCTGGGGGTTTTGCTGTAGGGGTGCTCCGATGCTCCACTTCCCGAATTCGAGTGTGTACCAGTCGGTGTAAGGTCTGCAGCCGATGCCGATGATCACGCACCCACGAAGCCATCCCTGTTCGGGGGCCTTCTTCCTCCGAAGACAGTTCCAGATCTGTCATGCCTTTTCCTGGGCGCCCAAAGACCACTTCATACGGGGTGCGTCCTGTGACTTGATGAACTCTATTGTTGTAGACCCACACTAGGTCAGACACGTACTCCGGCCAGCGGGCCTTCTGATCTTGTTCTAGCGCACGCAGCATTTGAAGCAAAGTCCGGTTAAACCGCTCACAAGCCCCATTTCCCTGGGGATGATACGGTGTGGTGCGTGACTTATCAATGCCGTAGAGGCGATGCAGCTCTTCCATGACCTTGCCCAAGAAACAGGCGCCTTGATCCGAATGTATTCGCCTCGGACAGCCGTAAACTTGAATAAAGTTCTTACAGATAGCGCTCGCCGCCGACTCAGCTGTCTGATCACGGGTAGGGATGACTACCGCGAATTTTGAAAAATGATCTACCATAACGAGGCAGTGTTCGTAGCCTTGATGCGCTGCTCCAATGGTAATGTAGTCTACCATTAATACTTCAAAAGGGGCAGACGTCGTGATGCTCTGCACAGGCGCCCTTTCCTCCAGTGACTTGGTTAGCTCACATTGTCGACATTGTCTACAGGCAGTTTGTACTTCCGCAAGCAGCCGAGGATGATAGAACCGAGTTTGCAGCCACTTAAACGTCCTCTTCACTCCGAAGTGTGCCCCGGACTCATGAGCTTCTTTAGCAACTGCGGCCACCACAGGCCCTGGTAAGACCATCTGCCAGGTCGGCTCAGAATCTGCCAGAGCCATGGTTAAGTGGCATAAGAGCCCGTCCTGAAGAGTTAGGCGCTCCCACTGCCGCAGAAGAAGGTTCAGATCCGACGGGAGAATTTGTCCAGGGGTTCTCACGGGCAATAGACCATTCGTTATCCACTGTCGCAATGGAGCTAGTTCCTGGTCTTCCTGTTGTAGCCGTATCCATTCGTCCCGACTCTGAACCAACAGTCCTGCAGCCGTTCCGTTCCCGGTCTGTTCCCGGCTCACAGCCGTCTGAGCAGCGCCCCCAATGGCGTAGGGGATTTCTTCTCCCTCCAGCTCCTCATCTCGGTTAGTTCTTGGGGGATTTTTCCACAGACGAGATAATGCGTCAGCATGAACATTCTCCGCTCCTCGCTTGTAAAGGATACGGTATCTGTACTTGGCCATCCGGGCTACCCAGCGCTGTTCTAGGGCACCCAATTTCGCATTTTCCAGATGTGCCAATGGGTTGTTATCCGTGCGTATCAGCACCTCGGAACCGGCCAGGTACTCAGCGAACCGCTCCGTCATAGCCCACACCACGGCCAGCAGCTCCACCTTGAAAGAACTGTAATTGTCTGGGTTCAACTCAGAGTCATGAAGAGACCGACTCGCATAGGCGATCACTCTCTCCCGCCCATCCTGAACCTGAGACAACACAGCCCCCAATCCCTGAGAGCTGCCGTCGGTGTGTAGGATGAACGGTTGCGAAAAGTCCGCATAAGCCAACACCGGCGGCTCCATGAGAGCTGTCTTCAAGTCCCGGAACGCTGCTTCTTGTGGCTCCTGCCATTGTATCTTCTTTCCCCGTTCCTTGGGGGAGCTTCCTTTCAGCAGGACTTGTAGATTGTGAGAACGGCGAGCAAAATTATTCACGAAGCGCCGGTAGTACCCAGCGAGGCCCAAGAACGCCCGTACATCTTTAGCGGTCTCCGGTGTGGGCCACTCCTGGATTGCAGCAATCTTCTCCTGCGATGGCCGGACTCCTTCGGCGGACACCACATGCCCCAGGTACTCGATCTGTTCCCGGAACAAGTGACACTTCTGGGGCTTCACCTTAAGCCCGTATTTCAGCAACCGGTCTAGTACCTGTTCCAGTCGGCACAGATGTTCCTCGAATGTTGGGGCGTAGATGATGATGTCATCCAGATAAATGAGAGTGGCCTCGAAATTCAAATCCCCCAGACACCGCTCCATTAATCGTTGGAAGGTGCCTGGAGCGTTGGCCAGCCCAAACGGCATTCGATTGAACTCAAATAGTCCCATGGGAAGGATGAACGCTGTCTTAGGACGATCTGCTTCTGTCATCGGGACCTGCCAGTATCTGCTGGCTAGGTCTAAGGTGGAAAAATATTTGGCCCGACCCAGCACGGAGAGAGACTCCTCGATACGGGGAAGTGGATAAGAGTCTCGGACGGTGCATGCATTTAGCTTACGATAGTCCACACAGAACCGGAGCGTGCCGTCCTTTTTCCGCACCAGCACGATCGGGGCAGCCCACGGGCTCTGACTCTCGCGGATCACTCCCTTTTGTAGCATCTGGCCTAACAACGTCTTTACTTCCTGGTACATCTGCGGGGGAATCTGTCTGTACCGCTCCCTGATGGGCACTGTATCTCCGGTCGGAATTCCATGTTCGATGGCCGTGGTACAGCCAAAATCATCTTCATGTTGCGCAAACACTTCAGCATAGTGTCCAAGGAGCCGCTGCACTCGCGAGACTTGTGATGGATCCAGACCCGGTAATTCTGCTCGCATATGTTCCAGAATAGTTTGACCTTTTCGTAACGCTATCAGCTCAGGATCCTGTGTAGACCGGACACTGACCATCCAGGGATCAGGGGAATCCACCTTTAACTGTAAAGTATCTGGAGGAGGCATCACTTCTAACGGTCGTAACACTTTGGCCATCTCACTTCGGACCCGTAGCACGACATCGTGTTCGTCCACATTCACACATCGCACTGGTACGGCCCCATTTTTAACAGTAGCCAGAGATCGGGCCACCAGCAGTCCTGTGGGCAAAGGGGACGTAAAGGTGGGCTCAACCTGCACTTGCACTCCTTCCAGAGGGATGCGAGCTCGGATGGGCAGGGATATAACAGTCTGTCCTGGGGAAAATGTCACTTCTGCTGTCGGGGAGGTGATTACTTTCCCTAGTATGTCTCCCTCCTGAAAGGTCTCTTGCACACGGACTTCCCTCACTAACTGTCTGAACACGGAGCCTTGAGGTGTACTGGTCCCCCACTGATTGAGTGTCTCTTGTGTGGTCTCCCCTAACAGCAAACTGCCAAAGTCCTTCAATACATTCATCCCCAAAGTCACGATATGTTGTGGGCTGGGATCCCCCCGTGTCAACACAACCCCCCGGCGGCCCAGGTCTTTCCCACATAAAGATATTTGCATCCAGGTGACCCCTTCCACTGGGATGGGCAGCTGATTGGCGGCCTGCAACCGGATTACGGGGCCCCATTGGGGTCTGACTGACACAGGGAAGTGTTTTCTAAAATAGGCCTCGGGCATAGTCGTGACTTGAGATCCGGTGTCCACCAGACAACGTACAGCCCGCCCTTCAAACTCTGCCCAAACCAGGGGGCAGCTGGCAACCAAATTTTCGGGACTTTCACCACCCATCCGCGGGGATTCTGACTCCGAGCGTCGTCCCCTTAGCTCGGAGTCCTCTAGTTTAACGCCCGCCGTGACGAGGCCCTCCCTCTCCGGGGGCACTCCCGTGCGAAATGTCCTGCCTCCCCGCAACCATAGCAAGCACCGGAGACCGGATAATATCCTGAACGAGCGCCACGAGCTGGACTCCCAGACCCTTGCCCCCGGGGTAGCTCCCTTGGGCTTCGCGCATTTTTTTTTACTTCGGCCAGTTCGTCTCGGATTTGTTTGAGCTCCTGCCGCATCTCCTGAACCCACGACGGCTCACCCCCTCCTGGTGCAGCGGTCTGGATAACCCGAGCCTCTCCTGTCAGGACCGTCACCCCCCTCTCTTGCTCCCGGGTGCGGGCCTCATTGCCTATGTTGGAGAAAGTCAGGCGCGGGTCGACCCGCACTCGTTCACGTAGAGCCTGTTTGGTCAACTCATCCCGCAGTCCCGTCACCAGTTGGTCGCGCAGGGTCACGTCGACATGTCCCATCCCCATACCATCTTTCCGCACGATTGCAATGTTTAGCTCTTGCAGAGCATTCATGTACTGAGTGACAGTCTCGCCCTCTTTTTGTCGCCGTCCAAACAACCGGGCCCGCAGCTCTCCCACGTCGGTGGGATCCCCGTGCGTCCCCTCTAAC
Source organism: Ranitomeya variabilis (assembly GCF_051348905.1). Classification (NCBI taxonomy): domain Eukaryota; kingdom Metazoa; phylum Chordata; class Amphibia; order Anura; family Dendrobatidae; genus Ranitomeya; species Ranitomeya variabilis. The sequence goes on along the minus strand of NC_135236.1, from coordinate 158,374,469 downwards.
ACATGTAACACCCCGGTAAAAGTATTCTGCTCTGTGGGGGGTCTCAACATCACTGAATCTCGGGCCTCTCCGTCTAATGCCATAATGGCTACCTCAGCTTCCAGGGCCGGGGTCATAGGATGCATTCTCAACAGCCCCCTCATCCTCTCAGTCCAGCTCCACAACAACATGTTGCTCCCATTAAACTTGGGCAAATTGTTTAACATGGCCCCCAATGAGAGAGAAGCTCTAGGCCCAGCCCCATCCTCCGTATCTTCTGGCTCCTTCTTTGGATCCTGCATCCTGCCGACTACGCCAAATGTAGAGACCGCAGGTAAAGAAGGATGCAGGGACAAATAGGAGCCAGAAAGCAAATAGCGTTTTTAACTTTCTTTTTAACTTCCAACCAAAAAGATAACAAACGTTTTCCACGCAGGGAACTTATATACAAGAACACAATCTCGCAGTAAATCCCAATTATTATATGGCCGCCCTGAACTACACCCGTAGAACGCGGCAGCGCCTCACTAGTGACTCCCTACTAAGATAAAGTCAACAACGGTCACTTATCAGTGCTGGTTCAGCGATGTAGTCCTGACGGGGAGGCTCCGACAACGCCGTAGTCCTGATGGCGGAGGAAGGAGGTGTCTTCTGGCGACGGGCCCAGGCATAGAGTCGAGTCCAGAATGTCTTTTGCGGTGCTGCGTTCCCTCCTGCAGGCGGACGTTGATCCGAGGTAACAGCCTCCCAGTCCAGAGAAGAGTCTTTTTGAGGAGGATTAGGAGAATAATCAGTATCAGTCACAGCTGAGACGAAACCATGCGAGTCTGTAGCACTCTCTGGCAAGGTGTTCTCAGGGAGCGCGGTAATACTGTCCCTGAGCTGGTCAGCACTACCCCTCTGCCTGGGGGGTCGCTGACGACGAATGCGTCTCTTTTTGGGGGCTCCAGTAATTGCCCGCAGTGTCTGTTGCACGTTTTCCCCCTGCTTCCTGCAAGTCTCACTGCGGCCTGCACACTCACAGCAACTGCGCTGCAGTTTCCTCTCCTCAGAGATTTCCCGCGCTTCTCTGCCCCTGCTTTCGCGCGTTTTGCTTTTTATCCTCTCCTCTCCCTGCGTCACTCTGCCTCCTGTCACATGAGCCTGGCTTCCCATGCACCCCTCAAATCCGTCCCCCGGAACCCCGACTCCCGGCAACAATGGTTCCACCCGTCTGCACAGCTCACCAGGTCCCTGTCCCCTACACATACAAAAGGACTAGAGCATGGTGGAATCGAGCATTCTTAGAAAATTATCTCCAAATGAATTTGATCCCAAGGGGCTTAAGGATCCAGGTGACCCCGTCCTTTCCGGTTAACGATGAGGACTTTGTTAAAAACTGGGAGAGTACATGTAATGAGACATCCAGAAAATTAATGAATCTGTTGATTGAGCTTAATTCAAAAAATATAGTTGATATTGACAAAACCCTGGATGAAGCTATTCAACAGGGCAAATCGTGTCTAAGCACGGAGCAATTCCAAACCACTGATCCCCAATTGGATAAACATATGGACCAATGGATTAAAGATATTCAAATTAAACAAACTAATAAGCTCACCAGAGACCAGAGAGATTTTGCTAATGGTAGTATCTACAGATGGCATAAACAACAAGCCAGATCCAAGACATATGAAAGAACAACCTCTGCCTCCTCAGGACAAGCCATCGGGGATGTCTCTGGTGCCTCCTCTTCCGTCTCTGTATCTACTTCTGTTTTTTCGACTCCTAAACGCAAGAGGGAACCACGATATGCCCCAACTAAACGGGCTCCAAGATTTTCCCCTGAAAATTTCAAGAACAAACTTCAGGTGATTAACCTTAGCACACATACACTCTCAGAAATTGAGATTGATGTTTTGAGTAGAGGTTTTATGTTTTGCCCTACGGCTAATTTTGATATCTTTACAGCGATAAAAGATTTGCACCTTTTTGCGAGGAAGTTGTTGTTTAAAAAATATTTTCACAATGAGGATAATCTAAAATTGTTCCCTACAGAGACGGAACAGGAGGCACTAGGGATTCTGGAAGAATTAGCGTTGGAACATGATGGTTTGCTGAAAGGTAAGGTCCCTGATGTCATCCGCCCTACTTCAAAAAAGTTTCCCCCTTTGTCCGCCTGTCCGGTACTTGACATATTTGTAAAAACGGTAAGTAGGGATTTTGATAAGATCCCACTATTTCTGGACAATACCAATTTGAGCAAATGTGAAAAGGAGGCATTAATGAATTTGAAAAATTTACAGGATGTCGTGTTTAAACAGGCGGACAAGGGGGGCAATATAGTTATTTGGCCTAAGCTATTATATGAAAATGAAGCTTTCAGACACCTAAAGGACAAAAACTGCTATCGCAAACTTACATTTAATCCGTTAAGTAAATTCCAATCTGAATTGGTGACTATCCTTCGTGGTGCTTTGGATGCGGAGGTAATCTCTAAAGACTTTTTTCTGGCGTTACAAGTTATTGAGCCAACTGTTTCCACATTATATTTTCTCCCGAAGATACACAAAAATAAAACCAACCCTCCTGGTAGACCGATTATTTCCGGTTGTGGTAATTTTCTGGAAAATATAAATAAATATGTGGACTCGGTACTACATCCCTTAGTTGAAACCCTGCCATCATTCATAAAGGACACTGGAGACTTTTTAAAGAAAATTGATGGACTCCACATCAACCAGGAAGCATTTCTGGTTACCTGTGATGTGGAGTCTTTATATACGAATATAAAACATGTTGATGGTGTTCGAGCAGTCAGTCATTTTTTGCATTCATCCTCTTCATCCTCTTCTTCTACTCCAACCTCCATGGATAAACTAGTTATTGAACTGCTGGACTTCGCATTAAGTCACAATTTTTTTCTATTTAAGGGGTCTCTCTACCTTCAGCTCCAGGGCACTGCAATGGGGGCGTCTTTTGCGCCCGCCTATGCAAATCTGTTCCTGGGGCTGTGGGAGAGGGACCTCTTTTCATCAGAGATTTTTTCATCTATGGACCGTATCCCATTATGGGTGCGGTACATAGATGATATTTTTATGATTTGGCAGGATTCGGAAGAGGAGCTCCATTCTTTTATGTCCCACCTTAACCAGAATAATTTGAATATACATCTCACCTACAAAATAGATAGGGAGAAAATTGAGTTTCTGGATGTTCTGGTTAAAAGGGGAGAGGATGACTGTTTGAGGACGGATCTCTATCGTAAATCCACATCTGTAAATGCCTTGCTTCATTCATCCTCTTCACATCCACCCACAATGATCAAAGCAATCCCAATTGGTCAATTTCTGAGACTTCGCAGGGTGTGTTCTGATGATAATGACTTTGAAAAGCAAGCGAGGGACTTAAAAACTCGGTTTTTGGAACGTGGCTATAGCCAACGCTCGATAAAAAGGGCATACCATCGGGCTAAGTATACATCCAGGCACAATGCACTTTATAGTTCAAAACCCGTTACACGTGACAAGACTGTCAGATATATTACTCAATTTCACGGGCAGGCAGATTTGATGAGATCTTACCTCCATAAATCTTGGTCAATTCTCCAGGCCGATCCTATTTTATCTCAATATGTTGGCAATGCCCCTAGTATTACATATAGGAGAGCAAAAAACTTGGGTAATCATCTTATAAGAAGTCATTATGACCATGTCTCTACAATTCCCTCTTTTTTATCCTCTACAAAAGCCCCTTTTGGATGTAAACCTTGCACTAAATGTGTGGCCTGCCCAAATGTGGTTAGGGCCAAGAATTTTTCTAACTCAAAAGGGTCAAAGATATATGAAATTAAAAATACAATAACCTGTGAAACCAAAGCAGTCATATATTATGCCACTTGCCCTTGTGGCTTGATATATATAGGGATGACGACTAGGCAGCTAAAAGTTCGCGTTCGCGAACACGTTCGGGGGATTATAGCAGCAAAAAAAGCCGATGATACCGTTATTCTAAAAACTATACCAAAACACTTCAAGAATTTTCATGACTGCGATGCATCCCTTCTTAAAGTGACTGGGATCGATATGATCAAACCCAGTGAACGGGGGGGGGAAAATTAGTTCGTGTTTGGCGATGCTAGAGACCAAATGGATCTGGACGCTAGACACCGTCTCCCCCAAGGGATTAAATGAGTATTTATCGTTTGCTTCCTTTTTGTGATTTTTAATCATCTACTGTCTTTTACCACCTTTTAACTATATTTTAACCTTTTTTAATTATTTTTTATTACCATTTTTATCGTTTAACATCTTTTCTTTTCAGTTTTATCTAGCCACCTTTTTCCATCTGGGTCCACTTCTTTAACCCATCAAGGTGTTTGGCGCCATTTGAAGATGTGAAAGTAGAGACCATGATACAACTACTTGTGGACAAGATTATGGGACCATTGGATTCCTCCACAATATATTTAATATATTTATTTATTATTTTTTCTTATTTATTAATTTTTGCATTTTTCTATTTATTATTTACTATTTATCATTTATTATTTATTATTTAAAAAAAAAAAATTGTTTTATTTTATTATTTTTTGATTTATTTAATTTATTATTTTCCCTTTTTCTTAATATTTTTATTTTTATGTATTATTATTATTTTTTATAATTTTTTTAATTTTTTTATTTATTTTTTGATTTATTTAATTTTTATTAATTTAATTATTTGCTTTTTTTATATATATTGTCAATAATTTGGTATTATATATTATTATCATTGAACTCTACTGCAAATATTGTGTTGTGCCTAAGATTTATGTGCACTCTTTGTATATATTGTGTGGCATATTTATCAATTAGTTTTCTGGCCAATATAATAATATAGCGCCATATGCCTATGTCTTTTTATTATAAGGATTTTTGCTGTAACCTAAAATCTATTTAAGGGTTTGGGTCGTAAGACTCTCATGTCGCTACTTACTTTGGCCCCATTCTTCATGTATTTCCCTGCTGATGACGCGCCCTTGGCTGTGCGCATGTGCGGTCTGTGTCCTCGGGGTCCGGGGCATTGCATCTCTGTGGCCTTGGCAACGCCGGATTCCTGATGCCGTGCGTCCGGTCATGTGATGTGATGTCACGGGACTTCCTGGTTTTTCAGGCGGCGCATGTGCCGCTCAGGCCCGGGCGGCGTTATCACCAGGATCATTTCTCCTATAAATATCTGATGTTAAACAGCTCATATAATTCCCCCTGACGAAGGAACTAATACCGAAACGCGCGTCGGGGCGCGTGTGCACGTTGAGACTCAAGTTATAAGGTACCACCTATGTCCGGATCTATATAATTTATTTTCCTTGCTTGTTCTCCGGTTCAGCTGCATCATAGCAGTATTTTATTCATGTTTTATTACTGAGGCTACCTTTTTCGGCACAAATCTTTTCCTTTATCATCTAATTGTTCACTGTGTCACAAGTTGTTTACTGTGTGATAATATTCACAGTTTTGGTTGCTTATTTGATGCACTTTTGGGACGTTTGTGTATTTACATAAACTTCCCCTCCCTTCAACTGTTGCTATGACACTTTATGCACTTTACTATTTTACTGTTTATAGTGTTTCACTCTCTTTTTCTCTCATTTTTTTATATACATATATTGTGCCTCTTCATTTTTATATATATATATATATATATATATATATATTTTTATATATAAAATAATCTTTTTCACTTATTAATGGCCTGAGATCAGTTCTTTATTTATATTTATTCCGGTCATAGGATATAGTTATTTTTTACCTTTTATTGACTATTTGTACCTTTTTATCTCACGTTGCACATTTTTTATAATTGATGTATAAATATATATATTTTTAATATTTTTTTTGTCAAATAATTTTTTTACATATTGTTCTGCTATTGCCTTAATAAAGATATATCTATATGAACTCCTTGGCTGTAGTTCTCTTCCTCCTTGATTTCCGTCTCCTGGGTTGGTGTTGTTCTTTGTAATGTGATGCAGCACAGCTGTCATTCCTACCCCCTTGGCGCTGTGCGCCGCCTCCTCAGCGTTGTTTGATTCTGTCACGGAGCCTGCGCTGTTATGTTATCCCTTGGCCAGGCGCACTTAGCGCTGCCCGTCTTCTGACATCATTTGGTGTCAGGCAGGCTGCACGTGTTCGGCCGCGCTGCCCAAGATCCCGCCTCGCAGTGTCTTGTGATTTAATCACACTGCGGGCCTGGGATCCATGGGCATGCGGAGTGCATATCTTCACCTCAGGCTCTCACTCATCTCCCTCCACCTTCTTCAGACTGTGCGCCGTCAGCTGATCCCTAATAGCATGCCACGGCCGTGACGCCGCACAGTCTGAAGAAGCCGGAGGGAGGGGAGTGAGAGGCGAGGATATGCACTGCGCATGCCCATGGATCCCAGGCCCGCAGTGGGATTACATTAGACGACACTGCGAGGCGGGATCTTGGGCAGCGCGGCCGCACAGGTGCAGCCAGCCTGACACCAAATGATGTCAGAAGACGGGCAGCACTAAGTGCGCCTGGCCAGGGAATAACATAACAGCGCAGGCTCCGTGACAGAATCAAACAAAAAAAAAAAAAAAAAAACACCATTGGAGGAAAAACCTCCACTATACTAAACAAAAAAACACCAGAAAACAGGCAGAGATGCTTACCTGTTCAAGGCCTCCAACAATTGCACTAACCAGGGTGCACCAGGCCCAAGTAAAGATAGCAAAAACACAGGTGCAAATAATACCGATGCAGCCAACCTACAATCAGGAATTGGCTGCTTGGAGCACCCGTGCACAAAAATAGTCTGTATGTGGCATGTTCACACAGGAATGCAAAGTATATGGTGCAAAGCCTATTAATGACGCCATATATATAGCGGGCTAACCATGATGCATCCTGTGTGAACAGAGGCCACAGTGTACAGAGCCATCTAGGGCCCTAGGCTTCGGCCTACACTCTGCTCCTCCTGCTGTCCTTGGGCTCTAACACCACCAGTTGGTGCTCAGAAGTGCTGGCTGCACAGAGAAAACACTCGCCACTGTGTCAGTGGGGTTCAGCAACGCCAGCTGTTGCCCTGCTGTGTAGCCGGCAATGTGTCCTGCAAACGCCACGCAGACACAAAGCTGCCGCCAGTGCAGGCTTCGGCCTACACTCTGCTCCTCTGCTCCTCCTGCTGACCCTGGGCTCTAACACCGCCAGTTGGTGCCCGGAAGTGCTGGCTGCACAGAGAAAAACACCCGCCAATGTGTCAGTGGGGTTCAGCAACGCCAGCTGTTCCCCTGCTGTGTAGCCGGCATCGTGTCCTGCAAATGCCACGCAGACACAACAGACCTCCAAATGCCTCCAGTGCAGGCTTCGGCCTACACTCTGCTCCCCCTGCTGACCCTTTGCTCCAACACCGCTAGTTGGGGCTCTAGGAAGACAAGCTTGAATAGGTCCCCATCCTGGTTCCAGTTCCGTCAGCTGGTTCCAGTTAGAGCCTTTGGCTTAGGTGCCTCCTTCTGGGTATCCGAGTTCCCCCAACGTCAGGTGGTCCTTGGTAGTGCTTTTAGGCATGGGTACCTCCTGCTTAGTAACTGGGTTCCAGTAATGTCAGCTGATCCTCGGTAGTTCCATTGGCTCTTGGACCTTCGGCTACCCATCCGGGTTCCAGTACCATCAGCTGGTTCTCGGCAGTGTCTCTTGCTCTTGTACCTTCTGCTCCCCATCCTGGTTCCAGTACCGTCAGCTGGTTCCGGGCAGAGCCTTTGGCTTAGGTGCCTCCTTCTGGGTATCCGAGTTCCACCAACGTCAGGTGGTCCTTGGTAGTGCTTTCAGGCATGGGTACCTCCTGCTTAGTAACCGGGTTCCAGTAACGTCAGCTGGTCCTTGGTAGTTCCATTGGCTCTTGGACCTTCGGCTACCCATCTGGGTTCCAGTACCGTCAGCTGGTTCTTGGCAGTGTCTTTTGCTCTTGTACCTTCTGCTCCCCATCCAGGTTCCAGTACCGTCAGCTGGTTCTGGGCAGAGCCTTTCACTTAGGTGCCTCATTCTGGGTATCCGAGTTCCACCAACGTCAGGTGGTCCTTGGTAGTGCTTTCTGGCACGGGTACCTCCTGCTTAGTAACCGGGTTCCAGTAACATCAGCTGGTCCTCGGTAGTTCCATTGGCTCTTGGACCTTCGGGTAGCCATCCGAGTTCCAGTTCCATCAGCTGGTTCTCGGCATTTTCTCAGCCTTCTTGTACCTTCTGCTACATTTCCAAGTTCAAGACCCTAAAGACGACGACCCGGAAGACCACCCCTAAGATGACGACGACACCAGAGATGACAACCACTGAGATGACGACGACCCTGGAGACGATGACCCTGAAGACCACCCCGATGACGAAGACCCTGGAGACGACGACATGGAAGACCGAGAAGCAGAAGAACAAGAGGCTGCAGAACAAAGAGCAGAAGAACATTAAGCATAACACTAAACATCAGAGCAAAATATATTATCTAAATTATAAGCAGAAGAGGACTAAGCAATGTGTGGGGGTGAGTCTGTTCCTCCTCGTGGTGCCCCTGGATAAAGTCTGCTGCTGCAGGCCAAACTGAACGCGGACAAATCCTGTTGTAACTCTTTTGTGACAGGCAGAACGGAAGGTGTAATCTTCAAACTTTTATAAATAACACCTACAGGAATGCCTGTCACAAATAAGAATATGATGAAGAAGTAGAAAATGAAGAAGAATAATAGTTGAATAAAAAGAATATGAAGAATGTAACAAAAAAAAAAATGGTAGAAGATGAAGAAGATGAATAAGGTGAAGAAGAAATTGATGTCAAAGATGCCGCTGCTGAGGATGATGAAGAAAGTGTCGGAGAAGTAAAAAAGAAGGTGAAGGGCATGGAAGTAGTGAAAAATCAATATCTGACAAAATAAAAAAAAAAACTTAACAGAGTCAATATCTTTGTAACTCCGAACGTCTTAAAAAAAAAATTAAAATTCCTGCTGTTCTGTTTGATTGGGCTAAACCTCTATGCCTTTAATGTCTCCGCCACCTTCCCCAATACATCCTACATTATTCTTAGTTGTTTTCCTTGATGTAGAATGAACCTACAAGGAAAGAAAGGGTTTATTTTCATTCCGATATTTTGGTCCCATTGACTTACATTGGTATCGGGTATCGGCGAGATCCGATATTTTGCCGATATCGGCCGATCCAATCCGATACCGATACTTTCCGATATCGGAAGGTATCGCTCAACACTAGTAAGGACCCTTGACGTGGGTTGCCGGCTTACGTATTGAGGCCCCAATATAAACCAATACCTTACAAACATTGATATGTGTTTTTTTTGCACTTTATCTTGCAGGGCGCAGTCGGACCAAGATGGCTCTGTAAACTGTAGGCCTCTATTCACACAGCATGCATTTTGTAGCACTGGGCGGCCCGCCTGTATGTGCGTTAGTAATAGGCTGTTAGGCCGGAGACACACTGGTGCGAGAGACGGCCGAGTCTCGCTGGTTAAAAGCAAGCTGTGGCACCTGCATTCCGGAGCGGAGCGTGCGGCTCCATAGCAATACATGGAGCTGCACGCTCAGCTCCGGAATACAGGTGCCACAGCTTGCTTTTAACCAGCGAGACTCGGCCGTCTCTCGCACCAGTGTGTCTCCGGCCTAAACCAGATGCTCTGCATTGCCTGTGTGAACAATGCCACATACAGACTATTATCACTTATCTTTTGTGCACTAATGCCAAACAACCAATACTGGATTGAAAGTGGTTGTTTCATCGGTATTTTTTGCACCTGTGGTGTTGCCATCATTAATCGGGTCCGATGCGCCCTGCTGGTGCATTTGTTTGGAGGCTTCAGCAGATAACCATCTCTGCTTTTTTCTCTGTGATTTTTTTTTGTCAATTTGCTGGAGGATTTTTAAGTCCTCTTTGTGCGTCTGTGAGCTTTTACTCAATGTTTAGCGTTAGGACCGGCAAAAATGTAAAGATCCTTGACTTGGGTTGCCGGCCTATGTATTGAGGCCCCAATATAAACCAATACCTTACATACATTGATATGTGTTTTTTTTGCACTTTATCTTGCAGGGCGCAGTCGGACCAAGATGGCTCTGTAAACTGTAGGCCTCTATTCACACAGCATGCATTTTGTAGCACTGGGCGGCCCGCCTGTATGTGCATTAGTAATAGGCTGTAAACCAGATGCTCTGCATTGCCTGTGTGAACAATGCCACATACAGACTATTATCGCTTATCTTTTTGTGCACTAATGCCAAACAACCAATACTGGATTGAAAGTGGTTGTTTCATCGGTATTTTTTGCACCTGTGTTGTTGCCATCATTAATCGGGTCTGATGCGCCCTGCTGGTGCATTTGTTTGGAGGCTTCAGCAGGTAACCATCTCTGCTTTTTTCTCTCTTATTTAAAAAGTAACTAACTGTTTATGTTCCCAAACAAATTACAAAGACAATTGAAACTTGAATAAGATAATTAGATACAAAGTCCATCAAAAAAATCAATAGATTTTTAAATTTATCCCATCCTTCCTTGCTGAGGAGGTTGGCATGCAAGTTGTGGCGCGACCACTCACCGTCGTCTCTCCCTGATTAACCCTGGATGATCCTATAAACTAATAACGCCTCACAACCAGAGAAGGAAAATAACTCTCTTTTAATTTTTACCCAGCAAAGTCTGGGAGATACAAAAAGCAAGAACCCAAGTCATCTGCAAATCTATGTAAAGTGACCGTGCATAAGACAAAGGTAAGGCTGTACCTCTAATAAGGTGCTACCAGTGTTACAATGTTAACAGGAACAAAAAATTAGCTCAGTCATAGTTGATTGTGAATAACAAGTCACTGTAATATCACCAAAAGAAAAAAAACCCACATAGCTACTATTATTTTGCGACCTCAATGCGTTTCCCCGTTCCTATTCATGGTTCATCAAAAGGCTTTATAGAGGTAACCCTTTGGTTGATATAGGATAACATGTGGTTAAGTAGATTCATGATGTCTGTTTCTCAGCATTAGAGATGAGCGAATTTGGTAGGTAAATGATCGCCAAGCATAAATTCAGCACGATTATGGTGTTAGGCATCGGGATTTTCCCTCTGCACAGGAGGAATCCCAGACCATGTCTTCCCCTGCCATCTCCCATTCACTCTCGGCCACAGCAGATCCTGCTCAGAAGAGGCATTAGTCTCAGCGTATTGCTCAGACGCATGCTGTGCGATTGGTTGCTTCTGCCTCTCCAGGTTCGGCTCTAGCAATCACCAACAAACAGCGGTGAGTAGTCTTGCCTGAGACTAAGTCCGGGTTTCAACCTACTGAGCATGCTCGTGAGGTGGCGACCTCTCATTGGTGGTCGGCGATCAGCTGCTCAGGTCCTCAAGCGAGCTCAGATTGGCCCGCTAGTAAGGTCCTGCCAGACTGGGATCTATAAAAGGATCTCACAGCCACATGGCCATGCGCTAGTATAGACCATGAAATGTGAATTGTATGCATGAATAAAAGTCTCTGGTGAAAGCTCCTAATGATCCCCTATGCTTTGGTTGTGTTTGTGTTCAGGGGAAATTGGAGATAAAACCAGCGCCAAGTAGCAGCATCGCTTGCTCCACACCATTACCCCAGCGTTCCAGGGGCAGAGCTTTAGAGACCTCACTAGTGCCATTTCTGCTGTGCCCTGTGATGCTTAACAGGGAACAGCATTCTATTGTTGTATTTGCTGTGGCTTTGTGGTTCAACAGAGTTCACTGCTGTTCACACTGGGTGACATTTAACCCGTGTGTCTTTGGTGCTTTACCAAAATCGTATGTCCGCCATCGCTTAGAAGCAGGTTCCAACTCTGCACGGTGGACCCTGGGTTGCAAACACACTTTACTATAATATTTTATTTGGTGCTTTCTGCCACCCTAACATATGGCACATTCGGATTCGTGATCGGAAACCTGAGTAAACTTTTATAAAAGTGGTAAAAATCAGTAAGATTCGGTAAAAGTGCGGGAAAACATTTGCATTGCCAAAAAAATATTTTCAGCACTTTAGCAATGATAATGGTGGTGTATCATGAGCACTTGACATGTGTTTGATGAGAGGAGGGGATTTGGAGAGCTCTGAGGCATTTTTGAAAGCACAGCACAGCAGTAATTTTTTTTCCTAACTTTGTCTGCACGTTGCAGCTAGCCAATCAGGGCGCAGGAAACACCCACAATATTGCAGTGCCCCAGAGTCCTGGTCGTTGCAGTAATGTCGCTCTTCCACCAGGGGGATTGATGGTATGTCTGATGGCACTAAAGGAGTTCACCTGACCAGGTATCACAGTCACACACTACACTTCACACTCCAGTCCACCAAGGGGAGCAAAGGTTCTATGTACTAGGCCACTCCTCACACACGGGTAAAACTGGTGGGTTGGAAGGGAAGTCAGGCAGAATGCTACTGGGTTTGACCCAGGGAAGACCAGTCAGGTAGACAGGGGGAGAAGGAGGAACATTTGAGCTGCAGACAGAGGTCCCTGTCAGGGGTAGGATCCTGACAGAGACAGAGCGAGAGATAGAATGTTACGGAGCTGCGCCTGCACCTCATTGCGGCAGCATCCCAAGAAAGGACATGAAGCGAAGTATATTGTGGAGAGTGAGCAACGAGATCACAGCACAAGGAGATAACACCGGGAGGAGGGTCTGCCCCGAGATCGGCGGCCTCCTTCTGAGGTGCGTAGCCAGTGGCCGGAACACCAAGGGAGTAATAGGCTCTACGCATTACTCCAGACAACGGCAGGACAGTTAATTCCAAGTTGGCTGCCCAACCTTAATACCTAATGAAGACAACGGAGGCAAATTGTGGGAGAGGTGCGTCTCTAGGGTCCCTATAAAATAGCTCCAGGCCTACCCCGTCATACGGATCGTCCTTTCCATACCATCTGGGGGACGGAGAGAGAATATCAGAAACATACACGACAGTTGTGAGGACTATCCCATGGTTCTCAGCAGGGAAGTACTACAACACACAGGCGCTGGTAGGAAGGCTACTGATTTCCACCTGCAAAGGGAGCTCTGGATGTGCCTTCGGACCGACCGGATTCAGCCAGCCCTGTTAACAGTGCTCTGGATTGTGGACGCTGAAGTCTACAGTAAAAGGTAAAGAGACTGCAACCTTGTTTCCTCATTATTTACTGTGACTTACACCATCATCATCTACCTTACTGGGAAGCCCTGGGGACATACTTCACCTGTGGGAAGGTATACCATCTAGCTGCCATAACATCACCCCAGCGGACCCCTAAGCAGCATCAGTCATCCTGACCGAATGCCACAGACGGTGTCACAAACACCGTACCAATGACAAACTACACCTTTAATTGGGCGCCCCTTAGCAGGGCCACGGACCGGGTCGGGCCACCGTGACATCCCCAGAACCGAGACAGAGGGACCCGGTACCGAGTACCCCACTGCCCTGCACTTGGGGGCGATCCAACTTCCTGACACAACAGCTTGTGTCATTAGCTACTGAAATCACATGTTCCTCTGCATATAAATGGCGGACATCTTGTTTTAGTGCCATTTTGACACTGACACAGTGCAGAGAGGCTGCTCCTGATGCTGCCACTGTTACTAGCAAGATTTCAGATATTTAGTTAGGCAGTTGTATATTAGTCAGATAGTGTACCTAGATAGTGTCCAGTGTCACTGTAAAATTTGCCTTCTGGAATGTTTTATTTTTTTTGTTGGGGGGGATTACTGAGTTTCTCAGACAAAGCTGGCAGGGCACTTTTATAGTGCTGCTTGCACGAGTATAGCATTGTAAATGATATTTCAGAAGCCTGCTGTATCCCATATTTTAGCTAGTTAGATAGGTGATTGCATATCAGTCAGATACTGTAGCTAGATAGTGTCCAGTGTGGCTGTAAAGTTTGCTCTCCATTATTTTATTTTTTTTGGTGGGGTGGCATTTCTGATGGTTCTCAGACAAAGCCGACAGGGCACATGTCCTACTAGTATGTTGTGCACTGCTTCTCTTGTGCTCCATGCACAAGTATAGCATATTAAATAATATTTTTTTGCTAGCTAAATGTGAAAAGCCTGCTGTATCCCACCTTGTCATTTATTGCTGTGGTGATATGAAACTGTCTGCAGACCTAAGGCACATTACAAAAAATAAGATTTTTATGTTGCTGAATGTGATACAGCCTGCTGTGCCTGCTGAGTTTGGTGTAGTGGAAGACCTGTTGGTCCCTATTATACTATTTATACTGTGGTGAAATTGATATCACTTTGTTGGTGTCTGCCATTACATTTTGGAAATGTGAACATTTCTAGTTGGGTGTTCATCTGCTGGGTTGTCTGTAGTGGAAGATTTGTCGGTCCCTATTATACTATTTCTACTGTGGTGAAATTGATGTCACTTTGTTGGTGTCTGCCAATACATTTTCGGAAATGTGTAGACTCCTGGTTGAGTCTCCTTCATGTGTGTTGCATGTAGCAGTAGGCAATCGAGATCGGCAGTCCTCCATTCTCATTGAGTCAACTACCCTTGTTACTATTCTTACATTTTTCTGACAATAGTAAACAATAAAACTGATATGTGTGCCACCTGAGTGTGGCTGAGCATCGATTTCAAATGTTTTTTTTGTCAATAATATAGCGCCAATAATTCAATATTCGCTTCACAGACATAGACATTACTGCAACTGTCACCATTGGAACTCTCAATCAAAATTTTATATCTGTGTGTCTTTGAAGTGTGGGTAAAAAATAAGTACTGGAAGGAAACTTTTGCATACATGGTTAGAACATACAAACTCTTTGCAGATGCTGTCCTTGGTGGGGTTGGAACACAAGACTCCAGTGTTCCAAGGTTGCTAATGTTTTTGCATTGATGACTCAAGGTTTCTGTGGTTGGAAGCCTATCAATGTGATGCAAACTGTGTATGTCACTGCTGTCTTGGGGAAACCCACTGTCTTGATTGTCTTCAAACATATTTTGATACTGCAGAATGGGCTTGTCCCTTTTTCATGTGGGGAGACAACTGTGAAAATGTACTTTTGTATCATGAATAGAATACACTGGTACCCAGAAGTCAGCACTTTTTTGAAGCATAACTATATGGGTAACAATCATATTGCGAATAGTGCTGCAAGAAGGCGCACATGGGTCGGTCTCTTTCATGAGGTCCAACTCCACAGCGTGTTGGTGGCGGGATAACACTCAGGCTTTCTTCGTCCATTCCTTTGTGGCAATCATGGACAACAGAGAGGGAATCATTATTCTGTTCATCTCCTAACTGGTGTGCGTCCATCACCTCTTCCTTTTTGTCCTTTTATTAAACACAGAATACCCAGAATGATCCACAAAATTATATTATTAATATAGAGAGTATCTTAAATAGGTCAGAATACACCCGTGGTTAGGATATGCTGTGAGATATCACTAGTGGAAACCACTGTAATAAAGAGACAAATACCAAACCATGCACCATATGTGCAAAATACAGATTAACTTTCTAGCGCTGTGCAAATGGTGCAGAAAAAGTGCATAATAACAAGGGATTATATAACCCAATCATACAGGGTACCCACGTGTGCAGGCCTATACTCAGGCCAAATAATAGGTAACCATTTGCTTGTATACGATAGCACAGCAATGTATATGAAAAAAATATTTTTTATATATACCTGGGGGTTAATCGAGACCTGAACCAGCGTGCGCCCGACGCGCGTTTCGGATGTATCTCCTTCGTCAGGAGAAAGTTAATCTGTATTTTGCACATAACCTATAATATATATTTTTTATAATCACGGTTCTTTTGATGTTTTAACACTTTTTATTGTAACCTCTGCATCCTATGATATGCACAGCTAGAAAGGAGACACTATACTGGGGGCTATTTTTTGAGTATTTCAATTTCCTGACCTCGTGAGTAAGTTATATATACTTGTAATTTTTATTGCTGTTATTTTAATTAAATAACAATATTTTTTTATTCGCTGTATGCAATTGTTGCCAACTTTATAAATAAAGGCCTATTTTTTAATTATTCCCGAGTTCATTGATTTTCTGGTGATCTCTTATCCATGGTGGTTTGGTATTTGTCTTTTCGTCCTTTTATGGTTCTCCATTTGTTCCTCCACCATTTGTTCCTTGCATGGTAACAGCCTGTATGAGGACAGAACTGAACCTAGAGATATTGTTAACCCTAAAGGCATCCGCCTTTGCTTCCCTGTCTTCCCCTGAGACTACCAGCACCTCCTCACCCAGACTATTTAAAGTGTGGTCCAGCATTTAGATGACAGTAATAGTGATGCTGATTACGGCATTGTCACCGCTAAACATCTTATCAGCCATTTCGAAAACATGCAGAGGGGTGCAAAGGTTCTTCATCTGTGTCCGCCATGCAAGTGTGCATTGCACCACATCCATATGTGCGAAGTGCCAGGCTATGCAAAATGTCATACTGCACCAGGTCTCGGCGCTACTGCCAAAGTCGCTGTAACCTATGCAGAGTTGAATTCCATGGTGTGGTCACATCGCACATCAATTGGTTAACCAGTAGTCCGAAAGATCTATACCCACTTAAGTGGAATGGTGAAAATGAACACATAACAACAGTGTTTTCTACAGCAGCGCAACAATACTGGGAAAGTGGTGTAGGAATTTCTGAACATTAGGTTGAGGATGCGAGCCTTAAAAGGCACATGTGTAAGGATAACCCTGCGTAGGGGCACTACCAGGTTTGCACTGTTATCGCACATGTCCTTCCCTGGCTACAGGTTGAGTGAAGGTAGCCATTGGTTAACCCCGGCATGGATAGCTGTCCACAACTGTTGATCTGTATGACTGCGATCTCCAAGGCATACTAATTTAAAAGCTGCAAGGAGATATGTAATATAATACCCATGCTCAAAATCAATATGCACTTGTGGGACACCAATATGTAGAAAAAGGTTTTTCAAATGATTACCTGTTAGGTATTTAGGGGGCTGTTTGGCGCTGTATGCTGAAAAGGTAGTTCAGAAGGATGTATGTTGACTCAAACTAGAGTGGAAAAACAGGGTAATTAGTATACACACCAATTATCCAAATGTTATGCGGTAATTAGGAGATACTAGAGTAAGGGTATGTGCACACGTCAGGATTTCTTGCAGAAATTTCCTAAAGAAAACCGGAAATTTTCTGCAAGAAATCCGCATTTTTTTTTGCATTTTTTTCCTGGTTTTTTTCGCTTTTTTTTAGCATTTTGCAAGCGAAATTAGCTTGCAGAATGCTAAAGTTTTCCAAGCCATCTGTAGCATCGCTTGGAAAACTGACTGACAGGTTGGTCACACTTGTCAAACATAGTACAAGTGTGTCCAACTTTTTACTATAGATGCTGCCTATGCAGCATCAATAGTAAAATATAGAATGTTTAAAAATAATAAAAAAAATAAAAAAAATGGTTATACTCACCTGCAGACAGCCAATCTCCTCAGCAGCGTCCGTTCCTATAGATGGTGTGTGTGCAGGACCTTCGATGACGTCGCGGTCACGTGAGCGGTCACATGAGCAGTCACGCGACCAATCACAAGACCGCGACGTCATCGCAGGTCCTTCACACACACCATCTATAGGAACGGAAGAGGCAGCGTGCACCGATGAGAGGCGGGAAGACTCCGGGGCCATCAGAGGGTGAGTAAATGACTATTTTTTATTTTAATTCTTTTTTTTTACCAATTATATGGTGCCCAGTCCATGGAGGAGAGTCTCCTCTCCTCCACCCTGGGTACCAACCGCACATGATCTGCTTACTTCCCGCATGGTGGGCACAGCTACATGCGGAAAGTAAGCAAATCAATGTATTCCTAGTTGTGCGGAATCCCCGCAATTCCGCAAATTTAATGAACATGTTGCTTTTTTTTCCGCGATGCGATTTTTTTCGCAGAAAAAAATGCAACATTTGCACAAGAAATGCGGAATACACTGTATAATAGGAGGCATATGTAAGCGTTTTTTTCGTGTTTTTTTCACGTTTTTATCACGTTTTTATAGCGAAAAAACGCAAAAAAACCGCAAAAAGTACTGAACGTGTGCACATGGCCTAAGTGTATCTATATGTGAACTGTGCTCTGCTTTTGCAGGCCAATGTGGGAGGACTTAATCAGCAAAGATAAAATCAAACTTAGTGAGGGGTACACCTCCTGGATAAGTGCAGTAAAACGACAGGACTTCTGATATTTAAAAGAACGGTACCTGTATTGGAGGTACACGCTGTTTCCAAGGGAAGTGTCCTTATTAATAGAAATAATGGAGTAATACTTAGCTCCTTTTTTCTTGGTAGTCTGCTTGTAAAAGAGTCCTGAGCGCGCTGTCCCGGCCAGTGACAGGCACTCATTCAGTAGAAAATGTAGCGCTTGTAGTGCTTAGCTGTGCTGAGCAGCAGCTTGCAGGACCTGCGTGACGTTCAGGTCACGTGACTCGCCCAGTCAGGTGGTGCCCCTGTATGCAGTACAGAGTGTGGAAGGAGCCAATAACCAACGCGTTTTGGAATTACAATGGATTCCTTCATCAGGGTTGGCTCCCCCTGTGTCGTAGGGCTTTAAGTACCCTCAGTTCATCATAACCATGTTTGTCAGTTTTACTCAAAAGCAAAAAGTTCAACTTCATTATTTAACCCCTTGGGTCTAAGAGTGTCCAGTTCAAAAATCAATCTGGTTTCTTCTCTGGACATCTGTTTGAAATAGTCCCCATTGCGCCAGTCCCTCTTAACCACCTTAATGCTTGTTACTTTAACCCCCTGGAGGGACCCCCCATGACAGACTGCAAAGTGTTTGGACAAAAGATGTTCGTCATATTTGTATTTTATGTTACGTAGGTGCTCATTGATTCTCTTGCACAGGGGGCGTTTGGTACGTCCCACATACATTTTTCTACAGGGGCATTCGATCACATATATCACTCCCTGTGTAGTGCACGTAATAAAATCTGCAATCTGTATATGTGTATTGTTCCGAGATGACACAAATTTTTGTTTTGACAAATGCAGGGACTTGCACATTTTGCACTTCTGGCATGGAAAAAACCTTTTAATGGTGGTTTAAAGAGTCCGACATATTTGTCTGGTGGAGCAAAGTTTCGCATTGTGGGGGCAATAATTGTGCTCAAGTTCCATGCTTTTCTGAAGACAAAGCTTGGGTGATCTAGTAGTTTATCCCCAATCACTTTGTTATCTTTTAGGAGAGACCAGTGTTTATTAACAATTTTTTTGAATAGTTTAATGTTGGAGTTGTATTGAGTAATAATTGGAATAGACACTGAATCTGCTTTGTTAGCAACATACTTAGTAATTTTTTTCGAATCACGAAGGAGTTGTTCTCTAGGGATATCTCTAACACTATCACACTCTGTATAACACTATGCAATCCCTGTATGCATACATTATTCTAGGTGGTGGTGGGTACCCCATAACAGAAATATTTGGGGACTGTCCTTGTTAGGACAGGAGCGATGCATGGGCACGACAGGGAAGATTAGTTTTTTCCTACCCTTGACAAAAATAGCCATAGATGCCCCTGTCCATGGTGGATTCGATATGGGACAATGAGATGTGGTGAGACCAAACGATTTTTTATTGAGCACTGTTAAGCATGAGCACTTTTATGTTTGTTTTTTTTGTGTCACAAATAATAATGATAATCTTTATTTTTATATAGCGCTAACATATTCTGCAGCGCTTTACAGTTTGCACACATTATCATCGCTGTCCCTGATGGGGCTCACAATCTAAATTCCCTATCAGTATGTCTTTGGAATGTGGGAGGAAACCCACGCAAACACGGAGAGAACATACAAACTCTTTGCAGATGTTGTCCTGAGTTGGATTAGAACACAGGACTCCAGCGCTGCAAGGCTGCAGTGCTTACCACTGCGCCACCGTGCTGCCCCACACAAATATGGATAGTCTGGATTAAAGCTCATTTCTTCCCATGGCTGAGCTTTTACTGCGGCTGCATAGCTGTAGAACACTATTAACCTGCAGATTAAACCTTTATCTGCAGGATAATATCATTTACACATTATGACTGCCTTTCTATATATGTGCCTTATTTAAAGGAGTTGTCCTGGAGCGAGCAGGCAGTTGCGTGACCGAAAGTACATGATTTGCATTCCTGCAACCACATTTTGGCTAGACGTACCGGGCCTCGCTCAATACACTTGTATTAACCGAGGTCATGATCATCTAGTCGTAATGTGCCGGGAATACACAAAACACATACAGCGCCTTGCGAAAGTATTCAGCTCCCTGGAACTTTCAACCTTTTCCCACATATCATGCTTCAAACATAAAGATACCAAATGTAAATTTTTGTTGAAGAATCAACAACAAGTGGAACACAATTGTGAAGTTGAACAAAATGTATTGCTTATTTAAAATTTTTGTAGAAATTCAAAAACTGAAAAGTGGGGAGTGCAATATTAGGCTACTTTCACACTAGCGTCGTGCACTGCACGTTGCTATGCGTCGTTTTGTAGAAAAAACGCATCCTGCAAAAGTGCTTGCAGAATGCGTTTTTTCCCCATTGACTTGCATTAGCGACGCAGTGCCACACGTCGCCACCGTCGTGCGACGGTTGTATCGTGTTGCGTCGGACCGTCGCCACCAAAAAACATTGCTTGTAACGTTTTTTGGTGCGTCGTTCCCGTCTTTTCCGACCGCGAATGCGTGGCCGGAACTCCGCCCCCGCCTCCCCGCACCTCACAATGGGGCAGCGGATGCATTGAAAAACAGCATCCACTGCCCCCGTTGTGTGGCGCATTCAATGCTAGCGTCGGTACGTCACAACGACGCAATTCGTCGTGCGTCGTCCGACGCTAGTGTGAAAGTAGCCTTATTCAACCCCTTTACTTTCAGTGCAGCAAACTCACTCCAGAAGTTCATTGTGGATCTCTGAATGAATGATCCAATGTTGTCCTAAATGCCTAATGATGATAAATATAATCCACCTGTGTGTAATCAAGTCTCCGTATAAATGCACCTGCTCTGTAATAGTCTCAGGGTTCTGTTTTTGAAGCACAGAAAGCATCATGAAGAGCAAGGAACAAAGCAGGCAGGTCCATGATACTGTTGTGGAGAAGTTTAACACTGGATTTAGATACAAAATTATTTTCAAAACTTTAAATATTCTAAGGAGTACTGTGCAAGCGATCATATTGAAATGGGAGGAGTATCATACCACGGCAAATCTACCAAGACCCAGCCATCCCTCTAAACTTTCATCTAAAACAAGAAGAAGACTGATCAGAGATGCAGCCAAGAGGCCCATGAGCACTCTGGATGAACTGCAGAGATCTACAGCTGAGGTGGGACAGTCTGTCCATAGGACAACAATCAGTCGTACTCTGCACAAATCTGGCCTTTATGGAAGAGTGGCAAGAAGAAAGCTATTTCTCAAAGATATCCATAAAAAGTGTTGGTTAAAGTTTGCAACAAGCCACCTGGGAGACACACCAAACATGTGGAAGAAGGTGTTCTGGTCAGATGAAACCAAAATCAAACTTTTTGGCTACAATGCCAAACGATATGTTTGGCATAAAGGCAACACAGCTCATCACCCTGAACACACCATCCCCACTGTCAAACATAGTGGTGGCAGCATCATGGTTTGGGCCTGCTTTTCTTCAGCAGGGACAGGGAAGATGGTTAAAATTGATGGGAAGACGGATGGAGCCAAATACAGGACCATTCTTGAAGCAAACCTGTTGGAGTCTGCAAAAGCCCTGAGACTGGGATGGAGATTTGTCTTCCAATTATCCCAAACATAAAACAAAATCTACAATGGAATGGTTCACAAATAAATGTATCCAGGTGTTAGAATGTCCAAGTCAAAGTCCAGACCTCAATCAAATCGAAAACTGCTGTTCACAAACGAGCTCCATCAAACCTCACTGAGATCGAGCTGTTTGCCAAGGAAGAATGGGCAAGAATTTCAGTCTCTCGATGTACAAAACTGATAGAGACATACCAAAAGTGACTTGTAGCTGTAATCGCAGCAAAAGGTGGTGCAACAAAGTATTTAGTTAAAGGGGCCGAATAACATTGCACGCCCCAGTTTTCAGTTTTTGAATTTCCACAAAAATTGTAAAAAAGTAATAAATTTCATTCAACTTCACAATTGTTTTCCACTTGTTGATTCTTTAACAAAAATTTACATTTAGTATCTTTATGTTTGAAGCATGATATGTGGGAAAAGGTTGAAAATTTCCAGGGAGCCAAATACTTTCGCAAGGCACTGTACTTGCGGTCACACAATTGCCTGCTCGCTCCTGGAGAATTGCACACACAGCGCTATGTGAGGGCTCACATGTAGATCGCTGTCACACAGAGTGACTGCAGACTTTAATCCCAATTCTGGACAACCCCTTTAACTTGTATTAAAATATATAAGGCCTCATGCACATGTGGATCCGTGCACTCTACATGTCACATGTGTATGAATCCCAACATCTTGCCCTATTCTTACCTTGGACATACCTTTAATAAAGCTACAGCTTTGTGTAGTGGGGAGTACTGAGGCTGGTGTACTTACTGTGACAGGTCAGGGAGAGATTCCAGGGCAGCGTGCTGTGGTGATTTGACGTGGGTCTCTATGTATCTCTACGCAGGTCAAATGCACACAGTAATGTTCAGGAACTAGAACAGCACCGCCCTCCGCTCTACCTCTTCTCCGCCCTCTTCTGATATTCTCATACTGGAAGCACCATGGCTGCTCCTCCTCCTCTCTGCCCACCTCTGAAACCTTATGCAGTCTTCACAATAGCCGCTCCACCTCCTCTCAGCCCTCCTCAGACTCTGCCTGGCCTGCTCTGCCCACGCCGAGAGCTGTCACTGATGGAGCATTCCTTCTAGCCTGTCTGTGGGCCAGACAGGCACAAGCAAAGGGCCCGATGTAGCCCACAGTCCACAGTTTGCCAAGCCCTGGTCTAGACAATGAACGATTGGGCCACGAACGACCCGAGGAGGCCGTAGGCTGTTCACAATAATTAGTTGTCAGAAAAGTAATAGTGAGGGGACGGCTTATCCACATCCAAATTACAACACATGGAATATGCGTATATCGCAATGTACGTTCTTTGCTAACTCCACGATAACCCTACACTCCTCACTGCCAACAACAATCCTGCTTGTAACCCAATAAATAAATGCAGGCTGATTGGATGCCATTCTTCTTTTGAGGTTCACATCATCAGGGTGTTCCATCCCCTCTCCCTCAGAGTAGCAGTCATATACCGGCCCCCAGGCTTACCCACCCACTTTCTTGACCACTTTTATGCATTGCGTCCACTCTGCATGTCCTCAGAATTGACAAACCTTATCCTGGGAGACTTCAATAGCTCCACCTCCCAAACTGCATCCCAGCTTCTATCTTTAGCCAATTCTCCTAGCCTCTCACAACTTTAAAACTCTGAGACACACAAAGACAGTAACACCCCTGATCTGGACTTTGTCCATATGAGTTCAATCTCCTACCTAGATGACTCACCTCTCACCCTTTGTCCCCTATGAAACTAGGAATATAACCACAACTTAGACATTTTTAGGTGCTCCCTAAAACACATGTGATTAGGGCGGCCTATCACACTCCATAATCAAAGTCCTTTTTTATATATAAACAGCTTATTCTCTACTTCTCTGAACATAATTCACCATCAAACTCAACTGAACCCAAAAGGCTCATGCAGCCTTTATCTACCCCCATTTACTCAAGATGGTTGTACCGTTATTGTAAATAAGCACCTGTAATTGATGTCACCCCCACCTCATTGTAGATTGTAAGCTCTAAAGAGCAGGGTCGTAATTATTTTGCTTGAATTGTTTGATTATCTTAAACAGGATAACTTTTGATTGTTTTATATGAACTGCTGACTCGTAAACCTATGCATAATGTGTTTGAGATATATAAATAAATATTACTATTAGTAGATTGAAGATTGTGAAATTCAAACTGTTAACTGTGACATGTGTAGGAGTGAAGAATCTTTTATGTGAGCACAACTGCAGACACCTATATGGACTTTGAATGGGACACTTTGGCCCTAACAAGCTGAATGTCTCCCAAAGATACCATTGGTTGCAGGAGGTGACCTGCATTAGGCACCATCAGGCATACCAGGGTGTACTATAAAACTTATTAGCTCAAGCATATATATACTCATACCCAGATTTATGGATGTTTTCACAAAAACAATAAGAAAGAAAACAAAAAGATTCTTTATAAATGGTTATGGAGATGGTATAGGTAAATTTCAAAGACTGTGATACAATATGCCGCAGTAAATTGAACTAGTTCGGAGTTCTTTACGAGTTCCACTTTATAAAAGTGCTTATCCACACTCAAGATGGCGCTTGGACGTCTGAAATGATGAAATGCGCAATAGCAAAATTGGGTACCTGACACACATTGATTCTAATTGGCTAAGCATAAGCATTGGACGAAGCATACCGCGAAACGCGCGTCAAGGTTCTCAGACTGTGCTGCATACTTAGGTAATATGTCCGTACTGTCCTTCATGCCATATACATGCACTATATGTATTTCTTATCAGTGACATGCTATGTTACACATTGTACAAGTGATGCAATAAGCCAATGGCTTTGTTCAATCAGATAGGTTTCCCATTATTGTAAGCATATCTGCTACATATTGTACTTTATAGGATTAACCTTTTGATTGCTAAACAATGCATTTTATGAGATTAACTCTTTGACTGAAAACATGTTTTGTATACAGTGTAGGGCATGGGATTAACCCTTTCCCTTATAGATTTTTGTAATGATATGGACTACACCCAGATAATTTGAGCAATTTTTGCATTGTGGTTGTATTCTTTCTTGGCATGTATGTATATATCACTTGATTTATAGTCATATTCCTATATGCAGACAGTAGCATTCTGTTTCTGTTATTACCACTGGTTACTATGAGACTTATTTTTTATGTTTTGTGATTAATAAAATATTGATATTTTTAATGGTATTTAAGCTTCCGAGGTTTCTTTTTTTTGATTGATTTTGTAATTAGGAAGTACCTTCTCTATTTAGGCCTAATATTTGATTACTAATTGGCTAAGAGCATTCAGGAACGCTATGAGATATTAGCGCCTGCGCAGTGAAGAATACTACACGCTGAAAGTTATGAAGTAGCGTCCTCCATGTGCCTTAAACGTAGTATCTGTTTAATTTAAAAAAAAAAATTGAAAAGAAAAATGCCGTGGGCTCACGTGCAATTTTCTGTGCCATAGAGGGAAAGCCAGTGACTGAGGGACCGATGTTTATAGCCTAGGAAGGGGTTAATAAACATGGATCTTCCCAGGCTATGAATATCAGCCCGTAGCTGTATATTAAGGCTTTACTGGCTATTAAAATAGGGGGCCCCCAAAAAAATGATGTGGGGTTCCCCTATAATTTCAAGTCATGAAGGCTACGCAGACAGCTGCGGGCTGATATTCATAGCCTAGAAAGGAACCATGGATATTTCACCCAGCTACAAATACCAGCTCCCAGCCACCCCTGAAATGGCGCATCTTACAGATGCGCCAATTCTGGCGCTTAGCCTCTCTCTTGCCACTGCCCTGTAGCGGTGGCATATGGGGTAATAAGGGGTTAATGTCACCTTTGTAAGGTGACATTAAGCTGGCTTAGTAATGGAGAGGCATAAATAAGATACCTGCCATTACTAATCCTATATTTCGTAAAGGGTTAATAAAACACACACATGCAGAATAAATTATTTTAATGAAATAAAACACCACACAGTTTTGCCATCTTTATTGTATGCTCATTCCTGCAACGCCCTCATTCTCCTGGAAAAAAATAAAAATAATAAACCAACAGTGTACTCCCTGTGTCTGACACAGTCCATTTAATAACTAGTGTCCCACGACGAGTCCAGCTCTGCTACATCTGGATGCCTGACATCCAGACATTAGTACAAGAGATGTGGTGCACTCCGCATGGAAAAAAAAAGGTGCAGGCTGAACACAAAGTCACAATGTCTATAGAAAAAACAGCCGCACACTCAAGACTTGCAGGTTTTTACGTGAAAGTTGTATTTTTTATTTTTAGTACAGGCATCACCAAATGCTTATTAGTGTTCAGAGAAAATGACGGATACTTTAAGTTACGGTTAACGTTTCGACCAAGGCTGGTCTTTGTCAAAACCACACTTCTAATGGAGGGTAGAAAAGGTACAGAGGCAGTCCGGAGTGTGCGGAGTCTGTAAGGGTCCTGTAGCACTGAGTCCGTCACCTTG
The DNA here is from genome assembly GCF_051348905.1 of Ranitomeya variabilis. Taxonomy (NCBI): domain Eukaryota; kingdom Metazoa; phylum Chordata; class Amphibia; order Anura; family Dendrobatidae; genus Ranitomeya; species Ranitomeya variabilis. Next base: position 158,348,230 of record NC_135236.1, on the reverse strand, counting down.
GTGATGCACTATACTACACTACTGCACTAGAAATATGAAAAATGAGAGCGTTTAGCGCATAAAAATGGCCAATTTTATGTGTACCTGATAGCCCCTTTACGGCATCTCTCGTATATCAGGTCCTACGCTTGCCTACCTCGCTGAGAATAAACGTCTCCATGTGAATGGGTACCTGTGAAAACCTCTTCCTAGACTCATATTCTCTCTCTCTGTGGAGGGGTACTGGACCTGCTGCGATTAAAACACCTGGGCTAGGAGGCGGAGTGCTCAGTCAGAAGGCTAAATAATATATTTGAAAAAACTGACCGTCACATCCATACATAGACTAAGTGTGAACAGGTGCTGAACCTAGAGTAACCAACTCATATATAGTCAAGTAAAAAAGGCAGCACACTGCAGCGCTAAGACATGCAAATATGAAACATGAAAACTGAACTGCAATACTGCACTAGAAATATGAAAAATGAGAGCGTTTAGCGCATAAAAATGGCCAATTTTATGTGTACCTGATAGCCCCTTTACGGCATCTCTCGTATATCAGGTCCTACGCTTGCCTACCTCGCTGAGAATAAACGTCTCCATGTGAATGGGTACCTGTGAAAACCTCTTCCTAGACTCATATTCTCTCTCTCTGTGGAGGGGTACTGGACCTGCTGCGATTAAAACACCTGGGCTAGGAGGCGGAGTGCTCAGTCAGAAGGCTAAATAATATATTTGAAAAAACTGACCGTCACATCCATACATAGACTAAGTGTGAACAGGTGCTGAACCTAGAGTAACCAACTCATATATAGTCAAGTAAAAAAGGCAGCACACTGCAGCGCTAAGACATGCAAATATGAAACATGAAAACTGAACTGCAATACTGCACTAGAAATATGAAAAATGAGAGCGTTTAGCGCATAAAAATTGCCAATTTTATGTGTACCTGATAGCCCCTTTACGGCATCTCTCGTATATCAGGTCCTACGCTTGCCTACCTCGCTGAGAATAAACGTCTCCATGTGAATGGGTACCTGTGAAAACCTCTTCCTAGACTCATATTCTCTCTCTCTGTGGAGGGGTACTGGACCTGCTGCGATTAAAACACCTGGGCTAGGAGGCGGAGTGCTCAGTCAGAAGGCTAAATAATATATTTGAAAAAACTGACCGTCACATCCATACATAGACTAAGTGTGAACAGGTGCTGAACCTAGAGTAACCAACTCATATATAGTCAAGTAAAAAAGGCAGCACACTGCAGCGCTAAGACATGCAAATATGAAACATGAAAACTGAACTGCAATACTGCACTAGAAATATGAAAAATGAGAGCGTTTAGCGCATAAAAATGGCCAATTTTATGTGTACCTGATAGCCCCTTTACGGCATCTCTCGTATATCAGGTCCTACGCTTGCCTACCTCGCTGAGAATAAACGTCTCCATGTGAATGGGTACCTGTGAAAACCTCTTCCTAGACTCATATTCTCTCTCTCTGTGGAGGGGTACTGGACCTGCTGCGATTAAAACACCTGGGCTAGGAGGCGGAGTGCTCAGTCAGAAGGCTAAATAATATATTTGAAAAAACTGACCGTCACATCCATACATAGACTAAGTGTGAACAGGTGCTGAACCTAGAGTAACCAACTCATATATAGTCAAGTAAAAAAGGCAGCACACTGCAGCGCTAAGACATGCAAATATGAAACATGAAAACTGAACTGCAATACTGCACTAGAAATATGAAAAATGAGAGCGTTTAGCGCATAAAAATGGCCAATTTTATGTGTACCTGATAGCCCCTTTACGGCATCTCTCGTATATCAGGTCCTACGCTTGCCTACCTCGCTGAGAATAAACGTCTCCATGTGAATGGGTACCTGTGAAAACCTCTTCCTAGACTCATATTCTCTCTCTCTGTGGAGGGGTACTGGACCTGCTGCGATTAAAACACCTGGGCTAGGAGGCGGAGTGCTCAGTCAGAAGGCTAAATAATATATTTGAAAAAACTGACCGTCACATCCATACATAGACTAAGTGTGAACAGGTGCTGAACCTAGAGTAACCAACTCATATATAGTCAAGTAAAAAAGGCAGCACACTGCAGCGCTAAGACATGCAAATATGAAACATGAAAACTGAACTGCAATACTGCACTAGAAATATGAAAAATGAGAGCGTTTAGCGCATAAAAATGGCCAATTTTATGTGTACCTGATAGCCCCTTTACGGCATCTCTCGTATATCAGGTCCTACGCTTGCCTACCTCGCTGAGAATAAACGTCTCCATGTGAATGGGTACCTGTGAAAACCTCTTCCTAGACTCATATTCTCTCTCTCTGTGGAGGGGTACTGGACCTGCTGCGATTAAAACACCTGGGCTAGGAGGCGGAGTGCTCAGTCAGAAGGCTAAATAATATATTTGAAAAAACTGACCGTCACATCAATACATAGACTAAGTGTGAACAGGTGCTGAACCTAGAGTAACCAACTCATATATAGTCAAGTAAAAAAGGCAGCACACTGCAGCGCTAAGACATGCAAATATGAAACATGAAAACTGAACTGCAATACTGCACTAGAAATATGAAAAATGAGAGCGTTTAGCGCATAAAAATGGCCAATTTTATGTGTACCTGATAGCCCCTTTACGGCATCTCTCGTATATCAGGTCCTACGCTTGCCTACCTCGCTGAGAATAAACGTCTCCATGTGAATGGGTACCTGTGAAAACCTCTTCCTAGACTCATATTCTCTCTCTCTGTGGAGGGGTACTGGACCTGCTGCGATTAAAACACCTGGGCTAGGAGGCGGAGTGCTCAGTCAGAAGGCTAAATAATATATTTGAAAAAACTGACCGTCACATCCATACATAGACTAAGTGTGAACAGGTGCTGAACCTAGAGTAACCAACTCATATATAGTCAAGTAAAAAAGGCAGCACACTGCAGCGCTAAGGCATGCAAATATGAAACATGAAAACTGAACTGCAATACTGCACTAGAAATATGAAAAATGAGAGCGTTTAGCGCATAAAAATGGCCAATTTTATGTGTACCTGATAGCCCCTTTACGGCATCTCTCGTATATCAGGTCCTACGCTTGCCTACCTCGCTGAGAATAAACGTCTCCATGTGAATGGGTACCTGTGAAAACCTCTTCCTAGACTCATATTCTCTCTCTCTGTGGAGGGGTACTGGACCTGCTGCGATTAAAACACCTGGGCTAGGAGGCGGAGTGCTCAGTCAGAAGGCTAAATAATATATTTGAAAAAACTGACCGTCACATCCATACATAGACTAAGTGTGAACAGGTGCTGAACCTAGAGTAACCAACTCATATATAGTCAAGTAAAAAAGGCAGCACACTGCAGCGCTAAGACATGCAAATATGAAACATGAAAACTGAACTGCAATACTGCACTAGAAATATGAAAAATGAGAGCGTTTAGCGCATAAAAATGGCCAATTTTATGTGTACCTGATAGCCCCTTTACGGCATCTCTCGTATATCAGGTCCTACGCTAGAGAGAGAACACAGAGAGACACAGAGAGAGAGAATATGAGTCTAGGAAGAGGTTTTCACAGGTACCCATTCACATGGAGACGTTTATTCTCAGCGAGGTAGGCAAGCGTAGGACCTGATATACGAGAGATGCCGTAAAGGGGCTATCAGGTACACATAAAATTGGCCATTTTTATGCGCTAAACGCTCTCATTTTTCATATTTCTAGTGCAGTATTGCAGTTCAGTTTTCATGTTTCATATTTGCATGTCTTAGCGCTGCAGTGTGCTGCCTTTTTTACTTGACTATATATGAGTTGGTTACTCTAGGTTCAGCACCTGTTCACACTTAGTCTATGTATGGATGTGACGGTCAGTTTTTTCAAATATATTATTTAGCCTTCTGACTGAGCACTCCGCCTCCTAGCCCAGGTGTTTTAATCGCAGCAGGTCCAGTACCCCTCCACAGAGAGAGAGAATATGAGTCTAGGAAGAGGTTTTCACAGGTACCCATTCACATGGAGACGTTTATTCTCAGCGAGGTAGGCAAGCGTAGGACCTGATATACGAGAGATGCCGTAAAGGGGCTATCAGGTACACATAAAATTGGCCATTTTTATGCGCTAAACGCTCTCATTTTTCATATTTCTAGTGCAGTATTGCAGTTCAGTTTTCATGTTTCATATTTGCATGTCTTAGCGCTGCAGTGTGCTGCCTTTTTTACTTGACTATATATGAGTTGGTTACTCTAGGTTCAGCACCTGTTCACACTTAGTCTATGTATGGATGTGACGGTCAGTTTTTTCAAATATATTATTTAGCCTTCTGACTGAGCACTCCGCCTCCTAGCCCAGGTGTTTTAATCGCAGCAGGTCCAGTACCCCTCCACAGAGAGAGAGAATATGAGTCTAGGAAGAGGTTTTCACAGGTACCCATTCACATGGAGACGTTTATTCTCAGCGAGTGTTATGACCCCAATGGCGAGGGTCTCAGAGGAACGTGGAAGTCTGCAGAATACAAAAATCCAGCTCATAGGGCAGTGGTAACTGGGTTGACCATATATCTACTCCTAACGCCAACACTAGAAGTAGCCGGGGATCATTCCTACGTTGATTCTAGATGACACGCGCCAGCCGGAGAATCTAGCTACCCCTAGTAGAGGAAAACAAAGACCTTTCTTGCCTCCAGAGAAGGGGACCCCAAAGCTGGATAGAAGCCCCCCACAAATATTGACGGTGAGGTAAGAGGAAATGACAAACACAGAAATGAACCAGGTTTAGCACAGAGAGGCCCGCTTACTGATAGCAGAATAAAGAAAGGTAACTTATATGGTCAACAAAAACCCTATCAAAATCCACACTGGAAATTCAAGAACCCCCGAACCGTCTAACGGTCCGGGGGGAGAACACCAGCCCCCTAGAGCTTCCAGCAAAGGTCAGGATATAGATTTGGAACAAGCTGGACAAAAATACAAAACCAAAACAAATAGCAAAAAGCAAAAGGCAGACTTAGCTGATATAACTGGAACCAGGATCAGTAGACAAGAGCACAGCAGACTAGCTCTGATAACTACGTTGCCAGGCATTGAACTGAAGGTCCAGGGAGCTTATATAGCAACACCCCTAACTAACGACCCAGGTGCGAATAAAAGGAAAGACAGAAAAACCAGAGTCAAAAAACTAGTAACCACTAGAGGGAGCAAAAAGCAAATTCACAACAGTACCCCCCCCTTAGTGAGGGGTCACCGAACCCTCACCATGACCACCAGGGCGATCAGGATGAGCGGCATGAAAGGCACGAACTAAATCGGCCGCATGAACATCAGAGGCGACCACCCAGGAATTATCCTCCTGACCATAGCCCTTCCACTTGACCAGGTACTGAAGCCTCCGCCTGGAGAGGCGAGAATCCAAGATCTTCTCCACCACATACTCCAACTCGCCCTCAACCAACACCGGAGCAGGAGGCTCAGCAGAAGGAACTACAGGCACAATGTACCGCCGCAACAAGGACCTATGAAATACATTGTGAATAGCAAACGACACAGGAAGATCCAGACGAAAAGATACAGGATTAAGGATTTCCAATATCTTGTAAGGCCCAATAATACGAGGTTTAAATTTGGGAGAGGAGACCTTCATAGGAACAAAGCGGGAAGAAAGCCACACCAAATCCCCAACGCGTAGTCGGGGACCCACACCGCGGCGGCGGTTGGCAAAGCGCTGAGCCTTCTCCTGTGACAACTTCAAGTTGTCCACCACATGATTCCAGATCTGCTGCAACCTATCCACCACAGAATCCACCCCAGGACAGTCAGAAGGCTCCACATGACCCGAAGAAAAGCGAGGATGGAAACCAGAGTTGCAGAAAAAAGGCGAAACCAAGGTGGCGGAACTAGCCCGATTATTAAGGGCAAACTCAGCCAACGGCAAGAATGTCACCCAATCGTCCTGATCAGCAGAGACAAAACACCTCAAATAAGCCTCCAAAGTCTGATTGGTTCGCTCCGTCTGTCCATTAGTCTGAGGATGGAAAGCAGACGAAAACGACAAATCAATGCCCATCCTACTACAAAAGGATCGCCAGAACCTGGAAACGAACTGGGATCCTCTGTCTGACACAATATTCTCAGGGATGCCGTGCAAACGAACCACGTTCTGGAAAAACACAGGAACCAGATCGGAAGAGGAAGGCAGCTTAGGCAAAGGAACCAAATGGACCATCTTGGAGAAGCGATCACATATCACCCAGATAACGGACATGCCCTGAGATAGCGGAAGATCAGAAATGAAATCCATGGAGATATGTGTCCAAGGTCTCTTCGGGACAGGCAAGGGCAAGAGCAAACCGCTGGCACGAGAACAGCAAGGCTTAGCTCGAGCACAAGTCCCACAGGACTGCACAAATGACCGCACATCTCTTGACAAGGAAGGCCACCAAAAGGACCTGGCCACCAGATCTCTGGTGCCAAAAATTCCCGGGTGACCTGCCAACACCGAGGAATGAACCTCGGAAATGACTCTGCTGGTCCACTTATCCGGAACAAACAGTCTGTCAGGTGGACAAGACTCAGGCCTATCAGCCTGAAATCTCTGCAACACACGTCGCAGATCCGGAGAAATAGCTGACAAGATAACTCCATCTTTAAGAATACCAACAGGATCAGCGACTCCAGGAGCATCAGGCACAAAGCTCCTAGAAAGAGCATCGGCCTTCACATTCTTTGAACCTGGTAAATACGAGACAACAAAATCAAAGCGGGAGAAAAACAATGACCAGCGGGCCTGTCTCGGATTAAGGCGTTTAGCAGACTCGAGATACATCAGATTTTTGTGATCAGTCAAGACCACCACACGATGCTTAGCACCCTCGAGCCAATGACGCCACTCCTCAAATGCCCATTTCATGGCCAACAACTCCCGATTGCCCACATCATAATTTCGCTCGGCAGGCGAAAACTTCCTAGAGAAAAAGGCACAAGGTTTCATAACAGAGCAACCAGGGCCTCTCTGCGACAAAACGGCCCCTGCCCCAATCTCCGAAGCATCCACCTCAACCTGAAAGGGAAGTGAGACGTCAGGCTGGCACAAAACAGGCGCCGAAGTAAACCGGCGTTTCAACTCCTGGAAAGCCTCCACGGCAGCAGGAGCCCAGTTAGCTACATCGGAGCCCTTCTTGGTCATATCCGTCAAAGGTTTCACAATGCTAGAAAAATTAGCGATAAAACGACGGTAGAAGTTAGCGAAGCCCAAGAACTTCTGAAGACTCTTAACTGACGAGGGCTGAGTCCAATCAAGAATAGCTCGGACCTTGACTGGGTCCATCTCCACAGCAGAAGGGGAAAAAATGAACCCCAAAAAGGGAACCTTCTGTACACCAAAGAGACACTTTGAGCCCTTGACAAACAAAGAATTTTCACGCAAAATTTTAAAGACCAACCTGACCTGCTCCACATGCGAATCCCAATTATCAGAAAAAACCAAAATATCATCCAGATAAACAATCAAAAATTTATCCAGATACTTCCGGAAAATGTCATGCATAAAGGACTGAAAAACTGAAGGCGCATTGGAGAGCCCAAAAGGCATCACCAAGTACTCAAAATGACCTTCGGGCGTATTGAATGCGGTTTTCCATTCATCACCTTGCTTAATGCGCACAAGGTTGTACGCACCACGAAGGTCTATCTTGGTGAACCACTTGGCACCCTTAATCCGGGCAAACAAGTCAGACAACAGCGGTAAAGGATACTGAAATTTGACAGTGATCTTATTTAAAAGCCGATAATCAATACAAGGTCTCAAAGATCCGTCCTTTTTTGCCACAAAAAAGAATCCCGCACCAAGAGGGGAAGAAGACGGACGAATATGTCCTTTTTCCAGAGACTCCTTGATATATGAACGCATAGCGGTATTTTCAGGTACCGACAGATTAAACAGTCTTCCCTTAGGAAATTTACTGCCTGGGATCAAATCTATAGCACAGTCACAGTCCCTATGAGGAGGCAGTGCACTGGACTCAGACTCACTGAAGACATCCTGATAATCAGACAAATACTCTGGAACTTCCGAAGGCGTAGAAGAAGCAATAGACACAGGCAGGGAATCCTCATGAACACCACGACAGCCCCAACTTGAGACTGACATAGCCTTCCAGTCCAGGACTGGATTATGGGTCTGTAACCATGGCAGCCCTAAAACGACCAAATCATGCATTTTATGTAAAACCAGGAAACGTATCACCTCGCGGTGTTCAGGAGTCATGCACATGGTAACCTGAGTCCAATACTGCGGTTTATTTGCTGCCAATGGTGTAGCATCAATACCCCTAAGAGGAATAGGATTTTCTAATGGTTCAAGAGTAAATCCACAGCGCTTAGCAAATGAGAGATCCATGAGACTCAGGGCAGCACCTGAATCTACAAACGCCATGACAGGATAAGATGACAGTGAGCAAATCAAAGTTACAGACAGAATAAATTTAGGTTGCAAATTACCAACGGTGACAGGACTAACAACCTTAGCTATACGTTTAGAGCATGCTGAGATAACATGTGTAGAATCACCACAGTAGTAGCACAAGCCATTCCGGCGTCTATGAATTTTCCGCTCATTTCTAGTCAGGATTCTATCACATTGCATTAAATCAGGTGTCTGTTCAGACAACACCATGAGGGAATTTGCGGTTTTGCGCTCCCGCAACCGCCGGTCAATTTGAATAGCTAGTGCCATAGTATCATTCAGACCTGTGGGAATGGGAAAACCCACCATAACATTCTTAATGGCTTCAGAAAGGCCATTTCTAAAATTAGCGGCCAGTGCACACTCGTTCCAATGTGTCAGCACGGACCATTTCCGAAATTTTTGGCAATACACTTCAGCCTCGTCCTGCCCCTGAGACATAGACAGCAAGGCCTTTTCTGCCTGAATCTCAAGATTGGGTTCCTCATAAAGTAAACCGAGCGCCAGAAAAAACGCATCAAGATCAGCCAATGCCGGATCTCCTGGCGCCAGCGAAAAAGCCCAATCCTGAGGGTCGCCCCGTAAGAACGAAATAACAATCTTTACTTGCTGAGCAGAATCTCCTGATGAACAGGGTCTCAGGGACAAAAACAATTTACAATTATTCACGAAATTCCTAAACTTAAACCTGTCTCCGGAAAACAGTTCAGGAATCGGTATTTTAGGTTCTGACCTAGGATTTCTGATAACATAGTCTTGTATGCCCTGCACACGAGTAGCCAGCTGGTCCACACTTGTAATCAAGGTCTGGACATTCATGTCTGCAGCAAGCATAGCCACTCTGATGTAAAGGGGAAGGAGAAAAAAAAAACTCAGAATCTTCTTTCTTATAATCCCTCTTCTGCAATGCATTAAACATTTAATACTGGCCTGGCAAACTGTTATGACCCCAATGGCGAGGGTCTCAGAGGAACGTGGAAGTCTGCAGAATACAAAAATCCAGCTCATAGGGCAGTGGTAACTGGGTTGACCATATATCTACTCCTAACGCCAACACTAGAAGTAGCCGGGGATCATTCCTACGTTGATTCTAGATGACACGCGCCAGCCGGAGAATCTAGCTACCCCTAGTAGAGGAAAACAAAGACCTTTCTTGCCTCCAGAGAAGGGGACCCCAAAGCTGGATAGAAGCCCCCCACAAATAATGACGGTGAGGTAAGAGGAAATGACAAACACAGAAATGAACCAGGTTTAGCACAGAGAGGCCCGCTTACTGATAGCAGAATAAAGAAAGGTAACTTATATGGTCAACAAAAACCCTATCAAAATCCACACTGGAAATTCAAGAACCCCCGAACCGTCTAACGGTCCGGGGGGAGAACACCAGCCCCCTAGAGCTTCCAGCAAAGGTCAGGATATAGATTTGGAACAAGCTGGACAAAAATACAAAACCAAAACAAATAGCAAAAAGCAAAAGGCAGACTTAGCTGATATAACTGGAACCAGGATCAGTAGAAAAGAGCACAGCAGACTAGCTCTGATAACTACGTTGCCAGGCATTGAACTGAAGGTCCAGGGAGCTTATATAGCAACACCCCTAACTAACGACCCAGGTGCGGATAAAAGGAAAGACAGAAAAACCAGAGTCAAAAAACTAGTAACCACTAGAGGGAGCAAAAAGCAAATTCACAACAGCGAGGTAGGCAAGCGTAGGACCTGATATACGAGAGATGCCGTAAAGGGGCTATCAGGTACACATAAAATTGGCCATTTTTATGCGCTAAACACTCTCATTTTTCATATTTCTAGTGCAGTATTGCAGTTCAGTTTTCATGTTTCATATTTGCATGTCTTAGCGCTGCAGTGTGCTGCCTTTTTTACTTGACTATATATGAGTTGGTTACTCTAGGTTCAGCACCTGTTCACACTTAGTCTATGTATGGATGTGACGGTCAGTTTTTTCAAATATATTATTTAGCCTTCTGACTGAGCACTCCGCCTCCTAGCCCAGGTGTTTTAATCGCAGCAGGTCCAGTACCCCTCCACAGAGAGAGAGAATATGAGTCTAGGAAGAGGTTTTCACAGGTACCCATTCACATGGAGACGTTTATTCTCAGCGAGGTAGGCAAGCGTAGGACCTGATATACGAGAGATGCCGTAAAGGGGCTATCAGGTACACATAAAATTGGCCATTTTTATGCGCTAAACGCTCTCATTTTTCATATTTCTAGTGCAGTATTGCAGTTCAGTTTTCATGTTTCATATTTGCATGTCTTAGCGCTGCAGTGTGCTGCCTTTTTTACTTGACTATATATGAGTTGGTTACTCTAGGTTCAGCACCTGTTCACACTTAGTCTATGTATGGATGTGACGGTCAGTTTTTTCAAATATATTATTTATTCTTCTGACTGAGCACTCCGCCTCCTAGCCCAGGTGTTTTAATCGCAGCAGGTCCAGTACCCCTCCACAGAGAGAGAGAATATGAGTCTAGGAAGAGGTTTTCACAGGTACCCATTCACATGGAGACGTTTATTCTCAGCGAGGTAGGCAAGCGTAGGACCTGATATACGAGAGATGCCGTAAAGGGGCTATCAGGTACACATAAAATTGGCCATTTTTATGCGCTAAACGCTCTCATTTTTCATATTTCTAGTGCAGTATTGCAGTTCAGTTTTCATGTTTCATATTTGCATGTCTTAGCGCTGCAGTGTGCTGCCTTTTTTACTTGACTATATATGAGTTGGTTACTCTAGGTTCAGCACCTGTTCACACTTAGTCTATGTATGGATGTGACGGTCAGTTTTTTCAAATATATTATTTAGCCTTCTGACTGAGCACTCCGCCTCCTAGCCCAGGTGTTTTAATCGCAGCAGGTCCAGTACCCCTCCACAGAGAGAGAGAATATGAGTCTAGGAAGAGGTTTTCACAGGTACCCATTCACATGGAGACGTTTATTCTCAGCGAGGTAGGCAAGCGTAGGACCTGATATACGAGAGATGCCGTAAAGGGGCTATCAGGTACACATAAAATTGGCCATTTTTATGCGCTAAACGCTCTCATTTTTCATATTTCTAGTGCAGTATTGCAGTTCAGTTTTCATGTTTCATATTTGCATGTCTTAGCGCTGCAGTGTGCTGCCTTTTTTACTTGACTATATATGAGTTGGTTACTCTAGGTTCAGCACCTGTTCACACTTAGTCTATGTATGGATGTGACGGTCAGTTTTTTCAAATATATTATTTAGCCTTCTGACTGAGCACTCCGCCTCCTAGCCCAGGTGTTTTAATCGCAGCAGGTCCAGTACCCCTCCACAGAGAGAGAGAATATGAGTCTAGGAAGAGGTTTTCACAGGTACCCATTCACATGGAGACGTTTATTCTCAGCGAGGTAGGCAAGCGTAGGACCTGATATACGAGAGATGCCGTAAAGGGGCTATCAGGTACACATAAAATTGGCCATTTTTATGCGCTAAACGCTCTCATTTTTCATATTTCTAGTGCAGTATTGCAGTTCAGTTTTCATGTTTCATATTTGCATGTCTTAGCGCTGCAGTGTGCTGCCTTTTTTACTTGACTATATATGAGTTGGTTACTCTAGGTTCAGCACCTGTTCACACTTAGTCTATGTATGGATGTGACGGTCAGTTTTTTCAAATATATTATTTAGCCTTCTGACTGAGCACTCCGCCTCCTAGCCCAGGTGTTTTAATCGCAGCAGGTCCAGTACCCCTCCACAGAGAGAGAGAATATGAGTCTAGGAAGAGGTTTTCACAGGTACCCATTCACATGGAGACGTTTATTCTCAGCGAGGTAGGCAAGCGTAGGACCTGATATACGAGAGATGCCGTAAAGGGGCTATCAGGTACACATAAAATTGGCCATTTTTATGCGCTAAACGCTCTCATTTTTCATATTTCTAGTGCAGTATTGCAGTTCAGTTTTCATGTTTCATATTTGCATGTCTTAGCGCTGCAGTGTGCTGCCTTTTTTACTTGACTATATATGAGTTGGTTACTCTAGGTTCAGCACCTGTTCACACTTAGTCTATGTATGGATGTGACGGTCAGTTTTTTCAAATATATTATTTAGCCTTCTGACTGAGCACTCCGCCTCCTAGCCCAGGTGTTTTAATCGCAGCAGGTCCAGTACCCCTCCACAGAGAGAGAGAATATGAGTCTAGGAAGAGGTTTTCACAGGTACCCATTCACATGGAGACGTTTATTCTCAGCGAGGTAGGCAAGCGTAGGACCTGATATACGAGAGATGCCGTAAAGGGGCTATCAGGTACACATAAAATTGGCCATTTTTATGCGCTAAACGCTCTCATTTTTCATATTTCTAGTGCAGTATTGCAGTTCAGTTTTCATGTTTCATATTTGCATGTCTTAGCGCTGCAGTGTGCTGCCTTTTTTACTTGACTATATATGAGTTGGTTACTCTAGGTTCAGCACCTGTTCACACTTAGTCTATGTATGGATGTGACGGTCAGTTTTTTCAAATATATTATTTAGCCTTCTGACTGAGCACTCCGCCTCCTAGCCCAGGTGTTTTAATCACAGCAGGTCCAGTACCCCTCCACAGAGAGAGAGAATATGAGTCTAGGAAGAGGTTTTCACAGGTACCCATTCACATGGAGACGTTTATTCTCAGCGAGGTAGGCAAGCGTAGGACCTGATATACGAGAGATGCCGTAAAGGGGCTATCAGGTACACATAAAATTGGCCATTTTTATGCGCTAAACGCTCTCATTTTTCATATTTCTAGTGCAGTATTGCAGTTCAGTTTTCATGTTTCATATTTGCATGTCTTAGCGCTGCAGTGTGCTGCCTTTTTTACTTGACTATATATGAGTTGGTTACTCTAGGTTCAGCACCTGTTCACACTTAGTCTATGTATGGATGTGACGGTCAGTTTTTTCAAATATATTATTTAGCCTTCTGACTGAGCACTCCGCCTCCTAGCCCAGGTGTTTTAATCGCAGCAGGTCCAGTACCCCTCCACAGAGAGAGAGAATATGAGTCTAGGAAGAGGTTTTCACAGGTACCCATTCACATGGAGACGTTTATTCTCAGCGAGGTAGGCAAGCGTAGGACCTGATATACGAGAGATGCCGTAAAGGGGCTATCAGGTACACATAAAATTGGCCATTTTTATGCGCTAAACGCTCTCATTTTTCATATTTCTAGTGCAGTATTGCAGTTCAGTTTTCATGTTTCATATTTGCATGTCTTAGCGCTGCAGTGTGCTGCCTTTTTTACTTGACTATATATGAGTTGGTTACTCTAGGTTCAGCACCTGTTCACACTTAGTCTATGTATGGATGTGACGGTCAGTTTTTTCAAATATATTATTTAGCCTTCTGACTGAGCACTCCGCCTCCTAGCCCAGGTGTTTTAATCGCAGCAGGTCCAGTACCCCTCCACAGAGAGAGAGAATATGAGTCTAGGAAGAGGTTTTCACAGGTACCCATTCACATGGAGACGTTTATTCTCAGCGAGGTAGGCAAGCGTAGGGCCTGATATACGAGAGATGCCGTAAAGGGGCTATCAGGTACACATAAAATTGGCCATTTTTATGCGCTAAACGCTCTCATTTTTCATATTTCTAGTGCAGTATTGCAGTTCAGTTTTCATGTTTCATATTTGCATGTCTTAGCGCTGCAGTGTGCTGCCTTTTTTACTTGACTATATATGAGTTGGTTACTCTAGGTTCAGCACCTGTTCACACTTAGTCTATGTATGGATGTGACGGTCAGTTTTTTCAAATATATTATTTAGCCTTCTGACTGAGCACTCCGCCTCCTAGCCCAGGTGTTTTAATCGCAGCAGGTCCAGTACCCCTCCACAGAGAGAGAGAATATGAGTCTAGGAAGAGGTTTTCACAGGTACCCATTCACATGGAGACGTTTATTCTCAGCGAGGTAGGCAAGCGTAGGACCTGATATACGAGAGATGCCGTAAAGGGGCTATCAGGTACACATAAAATTGGCCATTTTTATGCGCTAAACGCTCTCATTTTTCATATTTCTAGTGCAGTATTGCAGTTCAGTTTTCATGTTTCATATTTGCATGTCTTAGCGCTGCAGTGTGCTGCCTTTTTTACTTGACTATATATGAGTTGGTTACTCTAGGTTCAGCACCTGTTCACACTTAGTCTATGTATGGATGTGACGGTCAGTTTTTTCAAATATATTATTTAGCCTTCTGACTGAGCACTCCGCCTCCTAGCCCAGGTGTTTTAATCGCAGCAGGTCCAGTACCCCTCCACAGAGAGAGAGAATATGAGTCTAGGAAGAGGTTTTCACAGGTACCCATTCACATGGAGACGTTTATTCTCAGCGAGGTAGGCAAGCGTAGGACCTGATATACGAGAGATGCCGTAAAGGGGCTATCAGGTACACATAAAATTGGCCATTTTTATGCGCTAAACGCTCTCATTTTTCATATTTCTAGTGCAGTATTGCAGTTCAGTTTTCATGTTTCATATTTGCATGTCTTAGCGCTGCAGTGTGCTGCCTTTTTTACTTGACTATATATGAGTTGGTTACTCTAGGTTCAGCACCTGTTCACACTTAGTCTATGTATGGATGTGACGGTCAGTTTTTTCAAATATATTATTTAGCCTTCTGACTGAGCACTCCGCCTCCTAGCCCAGGTGTTTTAATCGCAGCAGGTCCAGTACCCCTCCACAGAGAGAGAGAATATGAGTCTAGGAAGAGGTTTTCACAGGTACCCATTCACATGGAGACGTTTATTCTCAGCGAGGTAGGCAAGCGTAGGACCTGATATACGAGAGATGCCGTAAAGGGGCTATCAGGTACACATAAAATTGGCCATTTTTATGCGCTAAACGCTCTCATTTTTCATATTTCTAGTGCAGTATTGCAGTTCAGTTTTCATGTTTCATATTTGCATGTCTTAGCGCTGCAGTGTGCTGCCTTTTTTACTTGACTATATATGAGTTGGTTACTCTAGGTTCAGCACCTGTTCACACTTAGTCTATGTATGGATGTGACGGTCAGTTTTTTCAAATATATTATTTAGCCTTCTGACTGAGCACTCCGCCTCCTAGCCCAGGTGTTTTAATCGCAGCAGGTCCAGTACCCCTCCACAGAGAGAGAGAATATGAGTCTAGGAAGAGGTTTTCACAGGTACCCATTCACATGGAGACGTTTATTCTCAGCGAGGTAGGCAAGCGTAGGACCTGATATACGAGAGATGCCGTAAAGGGGCTATCAGGTACACATAAAATTGGCCATTTTTATGCGCTAAACACTCTCATTTTTCATATTTCTAGTGCAGTATTGCAGTTCAGTTTTCATGTTTCATATTTGCATGTCTTAGCGCTGCAGTGTGCTGCCTTTTTTACTTGACTATATATGAGTTGGTTACTCTAGGTTCAGCACCTGTTCACACTTAGTCTATGTATGGATGTGACGGTCAGTTTTTTCAAATATATTATTTAGCCTTCTGACTGAGCACTCCGCCTCCTAGCCCAGGTGTTTTAATCGCAGCAGGTCCAGTACCCCTCCACAGAGAGAGAGAATATGAGTCTAGGAAGAGGTTTTCACAGGTACCCATTCACATGGAGACGTTTATTCTCAGCGAGGTAGGCAAGCGTAGGACCTGATATACGAGAGATGCCGTAAAGGGGCTATCAGGTACACATAAAATTGGCCATTTTTATGCGCTAAACGCTCTCATTTTTCATATTTCTAGTGCAGTATTGCAGTTCAGTTTTCATGTTTCATATTTGCATGTCTTAGCGCTGCAGTGTGCTGCCTTTTTTACTTGACTATATATGAGTTGGTTACTCTAGGTTCAGCACCTGTTCACACTTAGTCTATGTATGGATGTGACGGTCAGTTTTTTCAAATATATTATTTAACCTTCTGACTGAGCACTCCGCCTCCTAGCCCAGGTGTTTTAATCGCAGCAGGTCCAGTACCCCTCCACAGAGAGAGAGAATATGAGTCTAGGAAGAGGTTTTCACAGGTACCCATTCACATGGAGACGTTTATTCTCAGCGAGGTAGGCAAGCGTAGGACCTGATATACGAGAGATGCCGTAAAGGGGCTATCAGGTACACATAAAATTGGCCATTTTTATGCGCTAAACGCTCTCATTTTTCATATTTCTAGTGCAGTATTGCAGTTCAGTTTTCATGTTTCATATTTGCATGTCTTAGCGCTGCAGTGTGCTGCCTTTTTTACTTGACTATATATGAGTTGGTTACTCTAGGTTCAGCACCTGTTCACACTTAGTCTATGTATGGATGTGACGGTCAGTTTTTTCAAATATATTATTTAGCCTTCTGACTGAGCACTCCGCCTCCTAGCCCAGGTGTTTTAATCGCAGCAGGTCCAGTACCCCTCCACAGAGAGAGAGAATATGAGTCTAGGAAGAGGTTTTCACAGGTACCCATTCACATGGAGACGTTTATTCTCAGCGAGGTAGGCAAGCGTAGGACCTGATATACGAGAGATGCCGTAAAGGGGCTATCAGGTACACATAAAATTGGCCATTTTTATGCGCTTAACGCTCTCATTTTTCATATTTCTAGTGCAGTATTGCAGTTCAGTTTTCATGTTTCATATTTGCATGTCTTAGCGCTGCAGTGTGCTGCCTTTTTTACTTGACTATATATGAGTTGGTTACTCTAGGTTCAGCACCTGTTCACACTTAGTCTATGTATGGATGTGACGGTCAGTTTTTTCAAATATATTATTTAGCCTTCTGACTGAGCACTCCGCCTCCTAGCCCAGGTGTTTTAATCGCAGCAGGTCCAGTACCCCTCCACAGAGAGAGAGAATATGAGTCTAGGAAGAGGTTTTCACAGGTACCCATTCACATGGAGACGTTTATTCTCAGCGAGGTAGGCAAGCGTAGGACCTGATATACGAGAGATGCCGTAAAGGGTGTTGTGAATTTGGATTCTGGGCTCCCCCGGTGGCCGCTTGTGGAATTGGACTTGTCATCCTCTTTCCTGTTTCACCTGGTTCCATCAGTAGTGGGTGTCGCTATTTAAGCTCATTTCTCTGGTGGTTTCTTGCCGGTCAACAATGTTATCTGATGCCTCTCAGTGCTTGTTCCTGCTTCTAGACAACTACTAGATAAGTTGGACTTTTGTCCATGTTTTGTTTTGCCTATTTGTTCCAGTTCACAGCTGAAGTTTTGTTACTGTGTCTGGAAAGCTCTCGTTGATCAGGGATTGCTACTCTGGCGTTATGAGTTAATGCCAGAGTTTAAGGTAATCTCTGGATGGTGTTTTGTTAGTGTTTTTCTGCTGACCATGAAAGTATACTATCTGTCTTCTGCTATCTAGTAAGCGGACCTCAAATTTGCTAAGACTATTTTCCTGCTGCGTTTGTTGTTTCATCTGAACTCACCGTCATTATATGTGGGGGGCTACTGTCTTCTTTGGAATATTTCTCTAGAGGTGAGCCAGGTCTTATATTTCCCTCTGCTAGCTATTTAGGTCTTAGGCCAGAGCTGGGCATCTAGCGATAAATAGGAAATGCTACCTGGCTATTTCTAGTTGCGCGGCAGGCTTAGTTCATGGTCAGTATAGTTCCATCTTCCGAGAGCTTGTCCCTCTATAGGCTTGCTATGATCTCTGCCTGCAGAGATCATGACAGTTTGACCGGCCAATAAAGTGTTAAAGACCCAGGTTGAGAAAGGAGAGTTATAAGAAGTCTGCTGGAATTTTTTTTTTTTTTTTTTCCCTCCAGTCTGCCTTGCTGCAGTCTTTTTTCTCTCTCTCCTCCTAATCTCTGTATGGCTCTGTGTGCACCTGACAATAATGGATCTCCAGAGTGTAACTGCGGGTTTGAATAATCTCATCACGAAAGTACAAAATTTACAAGATTTTGTGGTACATGCTCCGGTATCTGAGCCGAGAATTCCTTTGCCGGAGTTCTTCACAGGGAATAGAGCTAGCTTCCAGAATTTCCGAAATAATTGTAAGCTTTATTTGTCCCTGAAGTCTCGTTCAGCTGGAGACCCTGCTCAGCAGGTTAGGATTGTGATTTCCTTGCTCAGGGGTGACCCTCAAGATTGGGCCTTCTCATTGCCAGCAGGGGATCCTGCGTTACGCGATGTGGATGCGTTTTTTCTGGCCTTGGGCTTGCTTTATGAGGAACCTCATTTGGAACTTCAGGCAGAAAAAACTTTGATGGCACTATCTCAGGGGCAAGACGAAGCTGAAGTTTTCTGCCAAAAATTCCGTAAATGGTCTGTGCTTACTCAGTGGAATGAGTGCGCCTTGGCGGCAACTTTCAGAGAAGGTCTCTCTGATGCCGTTAAGGATGTTATGGTGGGGTTCCCTTTGCCTGCAGGTCTGAATGAGTCCATGACAATGGCTATTCAGATTGATAGGCGTCTGCGGGAGCGCAAACCGGTGCACCATCTGGCGGTGTCTATGGAAAAGACGCCAGAAAGTATGCAGTGTGATAGAATTCTGTCCAGGAGCGAGCGACAGAATTTTAGACGGAAGAATGGATTGTGTTTCTATTGTGGGGATTCTACTCATGTTATATCAGCATGCTCTAGGCGTACAAAGAAGCTTGATAAGTCTGTTTCCATTGGCACCATTCAGTCTAAGTTTATTTTGTCTGTAACCCTGATTTGCTCTTTGTCATCCATTGCCACGGACGCCTATGTTGACTCTGGCGCCGCTCTGAGTCTTATGGATTGGTCCTTTGCCAATCGTTGTGGTTTTGATTTAGAGCCTTTGGAGACTCTTATTCCTCTGAAGGGGATTGACTCCACCCCATTGGCTAATAATAAACCACAATACTGGACACAAGTAACCATGCGTATCAATCCGGATCACCAGGAGATTATTCGTTTCCTGGTGCTGTATAATTTACATGACGATTTGGTACTGGGATTGCCATGGTTGCAGTCTCACAACCCAGTCTTGGACTGGAGAGCAATATCTGTGTTGAGCTGGGGATGTAAGGGTATTCATGGGGACGTACCTTTGGTTTCTATTTCGTCGTCCATTCCCTCTGAAGTCCCTGAGTTCCTCTCTGATTATCAAGACGTCTTTGACGAACCCAAGCTTGGGTCGTTACCTCCGCACCGTGAGTGCGATTGTGCCATAGATTTGATACCGGGTTGTAAATATCCAAAGGGTCGTTTGTTTAATTTGTCTGTGCCGGAACATGCTGCTATGCGGGAATATATAAAGGAGTCTTTGGAAAAGGGACATATTCGTCCATCTTCTTCTCCCTTGGGAGCTGGGTTTTTCTTTGTCTCAAAAAAAGACGGCTCTTTGAGACCATGTATTGATTATCGGCTTCTGAATAAGATCACTGTTAAGTATCAATACCCATTGCCATTGCTTACTGATTTGTTTGCTCGTATAGAGGGTGCTAAGTGGTTCTCTAAAATTGATCTTCGTGGGGCGTATAATTTGGTGCGGATCAGGCAGGGGGATGAGTGGAAGACCGCATTTAATACGCCCGAGGGCCACTTTGAGTATTTGGTCATGCCTTTTGGTCTTTCTAATGCCCCTTCAGTTTTCCAGTCTTTTATGCATGATATTTTCCGCGATTTTCTGGATAAATTTATGATAATATATCTGGATGATATTCTGATTTTTTCTGATGACTGGGACTCTCATGTCCAGCAGGTCAGGAGAGTTTTTCAGGTTCTGCGGTCTAATTCTTTATGTGTGAAGGGGTCTAAGTGCGTTTTTGGGGTCCAGAAAATTTCCTTTTTGGGGTATATTTTTTCTCCCTCTTCCATTGAGATGGATCCCGTCAAGGTGCAAGCTATTTGTGACTGGACTCAGCCCTCCTCTCTTAAGGGTCTTCAGAGATTTTTGGGCTTTGCCAACTTTTACCGCAGATTTATTGCTGGTTTTTCGGATGTCGTTAAACCACTGACTGATTTGACCAGACAAGGCGCTGATGTTGCTAATTGGTCCCCTCATGCTGTAGAGGCCTTTCAGGAGCTTAAGCGCCGTTTTGCCTCTGCCCCTGTGTTGCGTCAGCCTGATGTGAATCTGCCTTTTCAGGTTGAGGTTGACGCTTCGGAGATCGGAGCTGGGGCAGTGTTGTCGCAGAAAGGTTCCGACTGCTCCGTCATTAGGCCTTGTGCCTTCTTTTCTCGCAAATTTTCGCCCGCAGAGCGGAATTATGATGTTGGGAATCGGGAGCTTTTGGCCATGAAGTGGGCGTTTGAGGAGTGGCGCCATTGGCTCGAGGGGGCTAGGCATCAGGTGGTGGTATTGACTGACCACAAAAATTTGATTTATCTTGAGACTGCCAGACGCCTGAATCCTAGACAGGCGCGCTGGTCTTTATTTTTTTCTCGCTTTAATTTTGTGGTGTCATACCTACCGGGTTCTAAGAATGTTAAGGCAGATGCCCTTTCTAGGAGTTTTGACCCGGACTCTCCTGGTAATTCTGAACCCACAGGTATCCTTAGGGAGGGAGTAATTTTGTCGGCCGTTTCTCCTGATCTGCGGCGGTCTTTGCAAGAGTTTCAGGCGGATAGACCGGATCGTTGTCCGCCTGATAGACTGTTTGTTCCGGATGATTGGACCAGCAGAGTCATCTCTGAGGTACATTCTTCTGCATTGGCAGGTCATCCCGGAATTTTTGGTACCAGGGATTTGGTGGCAAGATCCTTCTGGTGGCCTTCCCTGTCACGAGATGTGCGAGTCTTTGTGCAGTCATGTGACGTTTGTGCTCGGGCCAAGTCTTGTAGTTCTCGGGCTAGCGGACTGCTGTTGCCCTTGCCTATTCCTAAGAGGCCTTGGACACACATCTCGATGGATTTTATTTCAGATCTGCCTGTTTCCCAGAAGATGTCTGTCATCTGGGTGGTCTGTGACCGTTTCTCTAAAATGGTCCATTTGGTTCCTCTGCCCAAGTTGCCTTCTTCTTCTGAGTTGGTTCCTCTGTTTTTTCAGAATGTTGTCCGATTGCACGGTATTCCTGAGAATATTGTTTCTGACAGAGGTACCCAATTTGTGTCTAGATTTTGGCGGGCATTCTGTGCTAGGATGGGCATAGATTTGTCTTTTTCATCTGCTTTTCACCCTCAGACTAATGGCCAGACCGAGCGGACTAATCAGACCCTTGAGACATATCTGAGGTGTTTTGTCTCTGCTGACCAGGATGATTGGGTTGCTTTTTTGCCATTGGCAGAGTTCGCCCTCAATAATCGGGCCAGTTCTTCCACCTTGGTGTCCCCGTTTTTCTGTAATTCGGGGTTTCACCCTCGATTTTCCTCCGGTCAGGTGGAATCCTCGGATTGTCCTGGAGTGGATGCGGTGGTGGAGAGATTGCATCACATCTGGGGGCAGGTTATGGACAATTTGAAGTTGTCCCAGGAGAAGACTCAGCGTTTTGCCAACCGTCATCGTCGTGTTGGTTCTCGGCTTTGTGTTGGAGATTTAGTGTGGTTGTCTTCTCGTTTTGTCCCTATGAGGGTCTCTTCTCCTAAGTTTAAACCTCGGTTCATCGGCCCTTATAGAATATTGGAGATTCTTAATCCTGTTTCTTTCCGTTTGGACCTCCCTGCGTCCTTTTCCATTCATAACGTTTTTCATCGGTCGTTATTGCGCAGGTATGAGGTACCTGTTGTACCTTCAGTTGAGCCTCCTGCTCCGGTGTTGGTTGAGGGTGAGTTGGAGTACGTTGTGGAGAAAATTTTGGACTCTCGTGTTTCCAGACGGAAACTCCAGTATCTGGTCAACTGGAAGGGTTACGGCCAGGAGGATAATTCTTGGGTCAATGCATCTGATGTTCATGCTTCTGATCTTGTTCGTGCCTTCCATAGGGCTCATCCTGGTCGCCCTGGTGGATCTGGTGAGGGTTCGGTGCCCCCTCCTTGAGGGGGGGGTACTGTTGTGAATTTGGATTCTGGGCTCCCCCGGTGGCCGCTTGTGGAATTGGACTTGTCATCCTCTTTCCTGTTTCACCTGGTTCCATCAGTAGTGGGTGTCGCTATTTAAGCTCATTTCTCTGGTGGTTTCTTGCCGGTCAACAATGTTATCTGATGCCTCTCAGTGCTTGTTCCTGCTTCTAGACAACTACTAGATAAGTTGGACTTTTGTCCATGTTTTGTTTTGCCTATTTGTTCCAGTTCACAGCTGAAGTTTTGTTACTGTGTCTGGAAAGCTCTCGTTGATCAGGGATTGCTACTCTGGCGTTATGAGTTAATGCCAGAGTTTAAGGTAATCTCTGGATGGTGTTTTGTTAGTGTTTTTCTGCTGACCATGAAAGTATACTATCTGTCTTCTGCTATCTAGTAAGCGGACCTCAAATTTGCTAAGACTATTTTCCTGCTGCGTTTGTTGTTTCATCTGAACTCACCGTCATTATATGTGGGGGGCTACTGTCTTCTTTGGAATATTTCTCTAGAGGTGAGCCAGGTCTTATATTTCCCTCTGCTAGCTATTTAGGTCTTAGGCCAGAGCTGGGCATCTAGCGATAAATAGGAAATGCTACCTGGCTATTTCTAGTTGCGCGGCAGGCTTAGTTCATGGTCAGTATAGTTCCATCTTCCGAGAGCTTGTCCCTCTATAGGCTTGCTATGATCTCTGCCTGCAGAGATCATGACAAAAGGGGCTATCAGGTACACATAAAATTGGCCATTTTTATGCGCTAAACGCTCTCATTTTTCATATTTCTAGTGCAGTATTGCAGTTCAGTTTTCATGTTTCATATTTGCATGTCTTAGCGCTGCAGTGTGCTGCCTTTTTTACTTGACTATATATGAGTTGGTTACTCTAGGTTCAGCACCTGTTCACACTTAGTCTATGTATGGATGTGACGGTCAGTTTTTTCAAATATATTATTTAGCCTTCTGACTGAGCACTCCGCCTCCTAGCCCAGGTGTTTTAATCGCAGCAGGTCCAGTACCCCTCCACAGAGAGAGAGAATATGAGTCTAGGAAGAGGTTTTCACAGGTACCCATTCACATGGAGACGTTTATTCTCAGCGAGGTAGGCAAGCGTAGGACCTGATATACGAGAGATGCCGTAAAGGGGCTATCAGGTACACATAAAATTGGCCATTTTTATGCGCTAAACGCTCTCATTTTTCATATTTCTAGTGCAGTATTGCAGTTCAGTTTTCATGTTTCATATTTGCATGTCTTAGCGCTGCAGTGTGCTGCCTTTTTTACTTGACTATATATGAGTTGGTTACTCTAGGTTCAGCACCTGTTCACACTTAGTCTATGTATGGATGTGACGGTCAGTTTTTTCAAATATATTATTTAGCCTTCTGACTGAGCACTCCGCCTCCTAGCCCAGGTGTTTTAATCGCAGCAGGTCCAGTACCCCTCCACAGAGAGAGAGAATATGAGTCTAGGAAGAGGTTTTCACAGGTACCCATTCACATGGAGACGTTTATTCTCAGCGAGGTAGGCAAGCGTAGGACCTGATATACGAGAGATGCCGTAAAGGGGCTATCAGGTACACATAAAATTGGCCATTTTTATGCGCTAAACGCTCTCATTTTTCATATTTCTAGTGCAGTATTGCAGTTCAGTTTTCATGTTTCATATTTGCATGTCTTAGCGCTGCAGTGTGCTGCCTTTTTTACTTGACTATATATGAGTTGGTTACTCTAGGTTCAGCACCTGTTCACACTTAGTCTATGTATGGATGTGACGGTCAGTTTTTTCAAATATATTATTTAACCTTCTGACTGAGCACTCCGCCTCCTAGCCCAGGTGTTTTAATCGCAGCAGGTCCAGTACCCCTCCACAGAGAGAGAGAATATGAGTCTAGGAAGAGGTTTTCACAGGTACCCATTCACATGGAGACGTTTATTCTCAGCGAGGTAGGCAAGCGTAGGACCTGATATACGAGAGATGCCGTAAAGGGGCTATCAGGTACACATAAAATTGGCCATTTTTATGCGCTAAACGCTCTCATTTTTCATATTTCTAGTGCAGTATTGCAGTTCAGTTTTCATGTTTCATGTTTGCATGTCTTAGCGCTGCAGTGTGCTGCCTTTTTTACTTGACTATATATGAGTTGGTTACTCTAGGTTCAGCACCTGTTCACACTTAGTCTATGTATGGATGTGACGGTCAGTTTTTTCAAATATATTATTTAGCCTTCTGACTGAGCACTCCGCCTCCTAGCCCAGGTGTTTTAATCGCAGCAGGTCCAGTACCCCTCCACAGAGAGAGAGAATATGAGTCTAGGAAGAGGTTTTCACAGGTACCCATTCACATGGAGACGTTTATTCTCAGCGAGGTAGGCAAGCGTAGGACCTGATATACGAGAGATGCCGTAAAGGGGCTATCAGGTACACATAAAATTGGCCATTTTTATGCGCTAAACGCTCTCATTTTTCATATTTCTAGTGCAGTATTGCAGTTCAGTTTTCATGTTTCATATTTGCATGTCTTAGCGCTGCAGTGTGCTGCCTTTTTTACTTGACTATATATGAGTTGGTTACTCTAGGTTCAGCACCTGTTCACACTTAGTCTATGTATGGATGTGACGGTCAGTTTTTTCAAATATATTATTTAGCCTTCTGACTGAGCACTCCGCCTCTTAGCCCAGGTGTTTTAATCGCAGCAGGTCCAGTACCCCTCCACAGAGAGAGAGAATATGAGTCTAGGAAGAGGTTTTCACAGGTACCCATTCACATGGAGACGTTTATTCTCAGCGAGGTAGGCAAGCGTAGGACCTGATATACGAGAGATGCCGTAAAGGGGCTATCAGGTACACATAAAATTGGCCATTTTTATGCGCTAAACGCTCTCATTTTTCATATTTCTAGTGCAGTATTGCAGTTCAGTTTTCATGTTTCATATTTGCATGTCTTAGCGCTGCAGTGTGCTGCCTTTTTTACTTGACTATATATGAGTTGGTTACTCTAGGTTCAGCACCTGTTCACACTTAGTCTATGTATGGATGTGACGGTCAGTTTTTTCAAATATATTATTTAGCCTTCTGACTGAGCACTCCGCCTCCTAGCCCAGGTGTTTTAATCGCAGCAGGTCCAGTACCCCTCCACAGAGAGAGAGAATATGAGTCTAGGAAGAGGTTTTCACAGGTACCCATTCACATGGAGACGTTTATTCTCAGCGAGGTAGGCAAGCGTAGGACCTGATATACGAGAGATGCCGTAAAGGGGCTATCAGGTACACATAAAATTGGCCATTTTTATGCGCTAAACGCTCTCATTTTTCATATTTCTAGTGCAGTATTGCAGTTCAGTTTTCATGTTTCATATTTGCATGTCTTAGCGCTGCAGTGTGCTGCCTTTTTTACTTGACTATATATGAGTTGGTTACTCTAGGTTCAGCACCTGTTCACACTTAGTCTATGTATGGATGTGACGGTCAGTTTTTTCAAATATATTATTTAGCCTTCTGACTGAGCACTCCGCCTCCTAGCCCAGGTGTTTTAATCGCAGCAGGTCCAGTACCCCTCCACAGAGAGAGAGAATATGAGTCTAGGAAGAGGTTTTCACAGGTACCCATTCACATGGAGACGTTTATTCTCAGTGAGGTAGGCAAGCGTAGGACCTGATATACGAGAGATGCCGTAAAGGGGCTATCAGGTACACATAAAATTGGCCATTTTTATGCGCTAAACGCTCTCATTTTTCATATTTCTAGTGCAGTATTGCAGTTCAGTTTTCATGTTTCATATTTGCATGTCTTAGCGCTGCAGTGTGCTGCCTTTTTTACTTGACTATATATGAGTTGGTTACTCTAGGTTCAGCACCTGTTCACACTTAGTCTATGTATGGATGTGACGGTCAGTTTTTTCAAATATATTATTTAACCTTCTGACTGAGCACTCCGCCTCCTAGCCCAGGTGTTTTAATCGCAGCAGGTCCAGTACCCCTCCACAGAGAGAGAGAATATGAGTCTAGGAAGAGGTTTTCACAGGTACCCATTCACATGGAGACGTTTATTCTCAGCGAGGTAGGCAAGCGTAGGACCTGATATACGAGAGATGCCGTAAAGGGGCTATCAGGTACACATAAAATTGGCCATTTTTATGCGCTAAACGCTCTCATTTTTCATATTTCTAGTGCAGTATTGCAGTTCAGTTTTCATGTTTCATATTTGCATGTCTTAGCGCTGCAGTGTGCTGCCTTTTTTACTTGAGTAATGAACCAGGCAGGGAGTTTTTAAAAGCCTCAGGTATTTTTTGCATGTGTTTAGAGTTAATTAGTTGATTCAGAAGATTAGGGTAATAGGTCATTTAGAGAACCTTTTCTTGATATGCTAATTTATTGAGACAGGTTTTTTGGGTTATCAGGAGTTGTATGCCAAAATCATCAGTATTAAAACAATAAAAGACCTGACAAATTTCAGTTGGTGGATAATGAATCTATAATATATGAAAGTTTAATTGTAATCATTACATTATGGTAAATAATGAAATTTAACACTATATGCTAATTTTTTGAGAAGGACCTGTATGTGACTGCCGGAGACAACTCTACAGCGATCACCTACACTCTAGTATTCGCGGTCAGCTGACCCTGAGAACTAGCCTAGGGTGACCGGAGATAACCCCCGGTCATGTGCACAGCAATTCTCGTGATAAGCTAAGTTATCGCGAGAACTGCAGTGGACGAGGACTTCCGGTGGTGTGACAGGTAAGACCTTATTTAAATTAGTAGACATGCACAGTAAGCTGCATTTACGCAGTTACCACGCATGTGACTAATCATTAGATGCGGTTTTGCGGAGCGTCGCCGCTTTGTAAAGAGACATGCTGGGTTCTGGAAAGATGCGCCGCATGTCCTTTATGTGGGTCTGCCACCTGCGTCTTTTAACACATAGTGGAGATGGGATTTCATGAAATCACCTCCACTATGCTGTAACATCTGTTATAGTGTTTGACGCTGCGGCTTTTCCTGACCATGGAAACATGCCCTTAATTTTTGAAGTGACATTGGGGGTCCTATTTGTTGGAAACCCCCAAATGGGATACAATTTTAAAAACAGCACCCCTCAATGTATTCAAAATTGCATTCAAATAGTTCATTAACCCTTTGGGTGCTTTTCAGGAGTTAATGCAAAATGACATGACAGGAATGAAGAAGTTTATTTTTACCATTTGACTGTTTCTGACTTCTGAGCAGGCCGATATAGCTGGAAGACTCCAAGGCCATTATTTGACCATGAATTGTCATTGAAAACATCAGGACCTCGCAAGATCAAGATTTCAGGGTGCTAATGGGATTAAAGAGGGAGCCCCCACATTCTGTTAACCATCTAGATTCTGTAGTTATTGTTGACCACAGCATTTAAGGGGTTAAAAGACTATAGTCTGTACCAACACTGATAGTGGCTGATGCAGCAAGTTGTCAGGTATAGTGCACTATTCTCTTGCATCTCAGGTAAGTAAAAAGATGTATTGGTGGTCATTAATGGGTTAAGCTACTGAGCCACAAGCTCTGGTTATGTAAAAAGGAAAACTTTGTGTACTTGATCTGTATTGCAGGCACTGACTCCATAAGCAGATTGTACACAGCATTGCATTTCTGTGCATTTGTATTCTAGAAGGAGAATAACAATTTTGATGAAAAAAAATATGAAAAACACTTAAAATGATGTCATTTTATTGTGCTTAAAAAAAAAATAACTATCACAAATCAGCAAATAACATGGACATATTTGGTGTCCCTGTTATCGTAACAAGTCTAGTGTTGAGCGATACCGTCCGATACTTGAAAGTATCGGTATCGGATAGTATCGGCCGATACCCGAAAAGTATCGGATATCGCCGATACCGATACCCCATACCAATACAAGTCAATGGGACACCAAGTATCGGAAGGTATCCTGATGGTTCCCAGGGTCTGAAGGAGAGGAAACTCTCCTTCAGGCCCTGGGATCCATACTAATGTGTAAAATAAAGAATTAAAATAAAAAATATTGATATACTCACCTCTCCGGAGGCCCCTGCACCTCACCGCTGTTAACCGGCAGCCTTCTTTGCTTAAAATGAGCGCGTTCAGGGCCTTCCATGATGTCACGGCTTCTGATTGGTCGCGTGCCGCTCATGTGACCGCCACGCGACCAATCACAAGCCGTGACGTTATTCTCAGGTCCTAAATTCCTAGAATTAGGAATTTAGGACCTGAGAATGACGTCATGGCTTGTGATTGGTCGCGTGGTGGTCACATGAGTGGCACACGACCAATCAGAAGCCATGACATCATGGAAGGTGCTGAACGCGCTCATTTTAAGGAAAGCAGGCTGCCGGTTACTACCAGGGCGCGTCAGAGGGTGAGTATATCCCTATTTTTTATTTTAATTCTTTATTTTTTACATGGATATGGATCCCAGGGTCTGAAGGAGAGTTTCCTCTCCTTCAGACCCTGGGAACCATACACTGGGAACTTCCGATTCCGATTCCCGATACCACAAAAGTATCGGATCTCGGTATCGGAATTCCGATACCGCAAGTATCGGCCGATACCCGATACTTGCGGTATCGGAATGCTCAACACTAGTAACAACACGCACAACACCGTTATCAAATTATTTATGGAGATTGGTAAATGGCATAAAAAATATGGTGTGACTGATATTTTTTCTCTATTAAACCCATAAAAAATGTGTTAAAAATGTATTGTTGAGGCCATGTTCACAATTAGCATAAATGCTGTGTTTTTTCAACTGCTTTTTTTCCTGTACGTTTTCTGCAGGTGTCTGCACCACATCACGTAATAACAATCTTCTCTGATTATTTTGTGTTTGCAACTTTTCTTTTATGCGTTTATCCCCTTATTTGATGCAATTTTGGTGCAGATATGAGTTAGCTTTTAATGCTTTGTTAGTAGTACAGAAAAGCTTTTATTCTTCACTTAAAAATGTAACAGCATTTTTTCATGCCGTTATTTTTTCAGAAGAAGCCTAAAGAGTTAAAATGTGCCAAAACAGTACAGTTCAGCAGCGTCTTTAGATGCCCCGAAGGCGTAGATTTCATGGAATTACAACCACTTTGCTTAGATATTTAGACTGTGTTCACATGTAGCATAAATGCTGCATTTTTTCTGCTGTTTTTAGCACAGAAATTCTACTGTGTTTAACTGTCCAAGCAAAGTGCATGTTGTCACGATTCACACCGTGACTGTCAAGATCCCTTAGCCGCGGCCAGCAGTTTGTCACGAAATCCACAGGGATTCCTGACCACTGCCCCCAATATGTCACGGATTGGGGTGACTTTAGACCAACAGATGGCTATCACATGTGCAGGGGGCTTATCTTAGTTATCCCTCCACTGCCACAATGTGATAAAAACACACACAAGTTTAATGACCTCTTAGGTTACAGCAGGGGCTTATTTTAGGTATCCCACTGCTCTTCAATATACCATGAACTGCAGGGATTTGTGTATCCCGCTTACAGTTCCACTTAAACCTTGCAGCTCTCTGGCGCCCCCTTTACCGTCAGGTCAGATTAGGTACTGCACCTAGGGTAATTAGTCGCCAGAAAGGCTGCCTGCTATGTACTGGCTATTGGGCACGCTGCAGCGAGGCGATAACTACTCCCGCTCGGGCAGGAACAATAATTATCAAGCCGCAGTCACTGCAGTGACACCCAACGGCCTGTACACGTTATTGCTGCCACCAGCTCCGATTAAACGGGTCCGGAGCTAACCCAAAAACAGTAGCGTAATTTCCCTTCAAGAGACAGGGTACGTTTTTAGAGCATAAAGAACGAACTAGTATTAAATATTATACCTCAGAAAGGTTAGGCAGTGCTTTATCAAAATATTTTACAAAGATGTTACAAATGAGACAATTGCAAATATGTACAAGGTAATTATGAAAATAAAAGGATTAAATGAAGAAAAGATAACACTCACATATTCTCAGATCATTGCATTGCAGGCAACCATACGTCCCAGCTCATTGGACGTGCTGCGGGCACTTCAGGAAAAGACAAGAAGCTCAAAATCTGATCTCTTGGACGCCTGCCAGCACTTAAAACCTACAGTCTGTGACCTCACAGAAAGGGCTGGCTTTTCCAACCCCTCCTACCTCGTCAGGGTTACTCACTGTGCATTAAATATATCTGATGCCCGTAACTTCGCTCCAGAACATGTCATAAACGTACCATATCCAGCATTCATCTCGGATTAACGTGGGCTTTCTAATGAGATCAAATATGTCCTATTATTTACAGAGCAATCCCTACTTCTTCACCCGATGGAGTTAGACGCCCGTATTTAGAGTGATGCGTAGATCCACCAAGGGAGAATAAGAAGATATATCTACCATTTTCCTATCTTACATCGTCTGCCTAATATCTTACAAAAATGGAACAAAGGACCGCATGGTTCTAGAGACTTAGAATCCAGTTCTTGCTGGACAAGAGCTTACACGGCAGGAAATGCCGGTCGTAAATACCTTTCGTCAATAAAACTCTCTTCCCCCATGTACATTGACAAGGCAGCTCTTGGCTGAGTGAAAGGGAAGGGTTTTTTTTTTTTAGCCCACAGCTTGCTAGCAACAGAACTAAACTTATATGATATTTCATACCATATCGTGACACCTCCCCCTTTTAGCATGCGCTACGGCGGCAGAACCTCTCGGTATGCCTCCATGCGCACCTCCGTGGGTTCACCCTGGCGGGAGAGTCCATCTGCATTCCCATGCTCTTTGCCCGCTTTGTGTTTGATGGTGAAGTCAAATTGCTGAAGGGCAAGGCTCCAGCGTAGCAACCTGCCATTGGTTCCACACATGGTGCTTAGCCAGCGCAGAGGGTCGTGGTCGGTCACCACAGTGAAGGTGCGACCGTACAAGTAGGGCTGCAAGCGCTGCAGGGCCCAGACTATGGCCAGGCACTCCTTCTCGATGATGGAGTAGGCCACTTCCCTCGGCAAAATTTTCCAGCTCAGGTACAACACGGGGTGCTCTTGGTCCTCCGAGTCAACCTGGCTGAGCACAGCACCAAGGCCAAACTCGCTGGCGTCGGTCTGTACCAAGAATGGTCGACTGCTGTCGACTGCTTTCAACACAGGGGCGTTGCACAGTGTGGTTTTCAACGCCTGGAAGGCCCTCTCACAGCCATCTGTCCAGTTGACGATGTGGGGTAGCTTCTTCCTAGTGAGGTCCGTCAAAGGTTTTGCCAGGCTACTATAGTGCTGCACAAAGCACCTATAGTACCCTGCAGTGCCCAGGAAGGACATCACCTGTTTCTTGGTCCCAGGAGTGGGCCAGTTCACGATCGCGCCCACTTTCTCAGGCTCCGGTTTCAGGGTGCCTCCGCCTACCCGGTGCCCCAGGTAGTGGACCTCCCTCATGCCCATCTGGCACTTTCCCGGCTTGATAGTCAGTCCTGCTCGGTGAATTCGCCTGAGCACCTCCTCGAGATGCTGCAGGTGTTCCCCCCAGGATGGACTGAAGATGGCAATGTCATCCAAGTACGCTACTGCGTACTTCTCCAGTCCCTGAAGCAGGAGATTGACCATCCGCTGGAAAGTGGCAGGGGCATTCTTCATGCCGAAGGGCATGACCGTGGACTCGTACAGTCCAAAGGGTGTGATAAAGGTGGACTTCTCCTGCGCCTCGGGGCTCAGGGGAATCTGCCAGTATCCGCGACTCAGATCCATTATTGTCAGGTATTTTGCGCCAGCTAACTTCTCAAGCAGCTCCTCGATGCGCGGCATTGGGTGCGCGTCAGAGGCTGTAATGGCATTGAGCCCCCTGTAGTCCACGCAGAATCGGGTGGTCCGGTCCTTCTTTGGCACGAGCACTACAGGTGAGGCCCACGCGCTCTTTGACCATGAATCACCCCCAGCTGTAACATCTCATCGATCTCCTGGCGCATAATCTGCTGCACCTGGTCAGAGATTCGATAGGGTGTTCGCCGTAGTGGGGCGTGATTCCCGGTGTCCACCTTGTGGACGGCTAACTCAGTCCTTCCAGGCCGGTTGGAACACGACCCGGAAGGGTTCCAGTGTGGTTTGCAACTGCAACCGCTGTGGTTCATCTAGCGAGGCGCATACCTCCACGTCCTCAATGGACCCACGGGCCTTGGCTTGGGCCAGCATGTCCAGGAGGGTGTCTTCCTCCCCGTCTTCGGGTGCACTGCAGACCGGTAGGACGAAAGGTTCACGTTCGTGATGAGCCTTCATCATGTTGACGTGAAAGGCCTTTCGCCTACCCCGAGTGTGGTCAAGCGTGACCACATAGGTGACCGGGTTGAGCTGTTGGTGGACGACGTACGGGCCCTCCCAGGCTGCCTGAAGCTTATCCGTTGGTACAGGAACCAGCACCTGCACCTTTTGACCCACGTGGTAGGTCCGCTCTCGGGCGTTCTGGTCGTACCAGTGCTTCTGATCAGCCTGAGCCTGCGTCATGTTGTCATGCACCAACTGCGTCAAGGTCTGCATCTTGTCACAGAAGCACATGACATACTCCACTATGGACACTTCAGAAGGGTTCGGCTCCTCTTCCCAGGATTCTCTTACCAACCCAAGGGGTCCCCGGACTCGCCTGCCATACAGGAGCTCGAAGGGGGAGAACCCGTCGAGGCCTGCGGAACCTCTCGGTAAGCGAATAGCAGGTGTGGGAGGTACCGCTCCCAGTCACGCCCTTGTGTCTCAACCAGCATGTGTAGCATCTGTTTGAGGGTACCATTGAAGCGTTCACACAAGCCATTGGTCTGTGGGTGATACGCACTCGATACCAGGTGCTTCACCTGCATTTTCTTACAGAGAGCCTCCATTAGGTGAGACATAAATTGGGTCCCTTGATCAGTAAGCATTTCTCTGGGAAATCCTACCCGTGCAAAGATAGCCAACAGGGCATCCGCCACCTTATCTGCCCTAGTTGAAGACAGAGCTACTGCCTCTGGGTACCGGGTAGCGTAGTCTACCACAGTAAGAATAAATCGCTTTCCAGAGCTGCTGGGGACAGCCAGCGGGCCCACAAGGTCCACCGCAATCCTCTGGAAAGGCTCCTCTATCACTGGCAAAGGGATCAGGGGAGCCTTAAGAGCAGGCCCCGCCTTCCTCACTCTTTGACAGGTGACACAGGAGCAGCAGTAGTTTGACACATCTGTCCCCATCTTAGGCCAATAGAAGTGTTGAGACAGCCGGGCCTTAGTTTTGCTGATCCCCAAGTGTCCAGCTAGCGGGATCTCATGGGCAATCCGCAACAACTCACCCCGGAATTGCTGCGGGACGACCAGCTGTCTTTCCCTCAACCACTCCTTTTGTGATTCTCTGGGTACTGTCTCCCGGTACAACCTTCCCTGTTCCCAGAACACCTTCTCCTTATCAGTCTCGGAGAATGGCGTCCCGGCGAGTTGTCTCAAACTCTCTAGGCTCGCATCTGTGTGCAGAGCGGCCTGAAACTCCTGGCTAGGGGAAGCCAGAAGCGACGTCAGGGTCCCTTCCCCACGGGAGCCCTCTGGGACCTGCACTGGGTCCACCTCTGGTTCAGTCATACTGATGACTAGGGTTGAGCGACTTTCATTTTTTTAAGATCGAGTAGGGTTTTGGGAAACCCGATTTTGTCCAGAGTCGAGTCGAGTGCAGTCGGCCGATTATCGCTAAAAGTCGGGGATCGACCGAAACACGAAACCCAATGCAAGTCAATGGGGAAGCATAGTCGGCAGTGAGTGGAGGCCAGGAAAACACCTACAGTGCCCATTTTAATGCCAAAAACATCCATTCTTGTTTCTGAAGCTTGCCAATCTTAATTAACTGTATAATAATAGTTGGGCATAGGGAATTGGGGGAAAGTTGTGGGGGGAGTAGGGCTGGCTCAAGTTTTTCGTGGGCCCAGGAAATGCGGACTACGTCACGGCGGTGTTGCAGGGAAAGGTAAGTATTTAAAAGTTGCAAGTGCTGTGATCCTGAGCAAGCAGGGGGGGGCCCACTCGTTCGCATTGCCACTGGCACAGGGCCCCTCAAAGTACGGCGGTGTGTTTGCATGGCGGGGGCGCCTCCCACCAGCAGCGACACTTTTGCGTACTCTGAGGGGCCCTGTGCCAGTGACGTCGCCAACGAGTATGCCCCCCCACCTGATGAAGGAACCTGCACTTTCATCTGCACCTTCCTCTTTGTCCCTGTGTAAGGTGGTATAACATGCGGGAAGGGGAACCTTACTTTCAGCAGGGACAGATTCTGGCTGTGTAGAGTACAAGGGGAATGTAGTGGTCTAGGTCAATGTACCAGCAGACTCATTTAGCAGTGGCTGGGCAATGGGCAGGATGAGGAGGAAACAGATATAGGGCCAAAGAATAAAGTAGGCTACATGCAGTTCAAAATTGGTAACAGGACTAAACAGGCGGCATTGCTTTGTTCAGTGGAGTAGCAAACCCAAGAGCAGCAGACACTGTTTCAAGGGCCTAACCACACTAGTAGGCCAAATGCAGTTTAATATCTGATAGTATAGGGCGAAAGCCAGAATGTGGAAGCTCAGCTTTGTTCAGTTGAGGACAACACCAGGGAGGGGCAGACACCTTTAGTAGGCCGGAAAAGCCTATTGCATTTTTTAAAATGGTAATTTGGAGCAGAAGGTTGAAGCTCAGCTTTATTTAGTTGAGGGCAACACCAGGGAGGGGCAGAAGCCGTTAGTAGGCCCTAACCACCATTTTTTTTTTTAAAACCACTTAATGAGAGCCGGAAGGTTGAAGCTCAGCTTTATTTAGTTGAGGACAACACCAGGCAGGGGCACACAGACAGACACCTTTAGTAGGCCGGAAAAGCCTATTGCATTTTTCAAAATGGTAATTTGGAGCAGAAGGTTGAAGCTCAGCTTTATTTAGTTGAGGGCAACACCAGGCAGGGGCACACAGACAGACACCTTTAGTAGGCCGGAAAAGCCTATTGCATTTTTCAAAATGGTAATTTGGAGCAGAAGGTTGAAGCTCAGCTTTATTTAGTTGAGGACAACACCAGGGAGGGGCAGAAGCCGTTAGTAGGCCCTAACCACCATTTTTTTTTTTAAAACCACTTAATGAGAGCCGGAAGGTTGAAGCTCAGCTTTATTTAGTTGAGGACAACACCAGGGAGGGGCAGAAGCCGTTAGTAGGCCCTAACCACCATTTTTTTTTTTAAAACCACTTAATGAGAGCCGGAAGGTTGAAGCTCAGCTTTATTTAGTTGAGGACAACACCAGGCAGGGGCACACAGACAGACACCTTTAGTAGGCCGGAAAAGCCTATTGCATTTTTCAAAATGGTAATTTGGAGCAGAAGGTTGAAGCTCAGCTTTATTTAGTTGAGGGCAACACCAGGGAGGGGCAGAAGCCGTTAGTAGGCCTTAACCAAAGTTGAAGGCCAAATGCAGTTTAATTTCTGATACTATAGGCCGAAAGCCAGAAGGTGGAAGCTCCGATTTAGACAGTGGAGGACAATTTGAATTAGGGACTGCAGACAGACTTAGTAGGCTGTCCCCTGTGGACCATGCATCCACCACATTAACCCATTGCGCCGTAATGGACACGTAATCTTCCGTGGCCATGCCTACAGGTCCATGCGTCTGTTGTCAGGTGCACCTTTGTACTCACAGATTGCCAGAGTGCATGGACAATGCGGTCTTCTACATGCTGGTGGAGGGTTGGGATGGCTTTTCTCGCAAAAGAAGTGTCGACTGGTTAGCTTGTAGCGTGGTACAGCGTAGTCCATCATGGCCTTATTAATAGTAAATAAAATATATAACTAGGCTCTATGAACTTTTAAATAGGTTCCAGGGGTACACGGGCAGCATTGGTGTGGTCAGTGGAGGAGTATTGCAAGTAGGGGCCGCAGACAGGCTATCAAAGGCCTAAAATAACAAACAATAGGCTCATGGCAGTTTTACAGCGGTTACATGGATACACGGGCAGGCAACTTGGTGGTGGTGAGTGGAGGAGTATTTAAAGTAGGGACCGCAGACAGGCTATCAAAGGCCTAAAATAACAAACAATAGGCTCATGGCAGTTTTACAGCGGTTACATGGATACACGGGCAGGCAGCTTGGTGGTCAGTGGAGGAGTATTTAAAGTAGGGACCGCAGACAGGCTTCAAAGGCCTAACATAAGAAAATGGGCTGGCTGTAGGCACTTTATAATTGGTTCCAGGGGTACACGGGCAGCAGTGGTCTGGTCAGTGGAGGAGTATTGCAAGTAGGGGCTGCAGACAGGCTATCAAAGGCCTAAAATAACAAACAGTAGGCAGTCATGGCAGTTTTACATCGGTTACATGGATACACAGGCAGGCACTCCAGGCAGCATTGTGGTCAGTGGAGGAGTATTGCAAGTAGGGGCCGCAGACAGGCTATCAAAGGCCTAAAATAACAAACAATAGGCTCATGGCAGTTTTACAGCGGTTACATGGATACACGGGCAGGCAACTTGGTGGTGGTGAGTGGAGGAGTATTTAAAGTAGGGACCGCAGACAGGCTATCAAAGGCCTAAAATAACAAACAATAGGCTCATGGCAGTTTTACAGCGGTTACATGGATACACGGGCAGGCAGCTTGGTGGTCAGTGGAGGAGTATTTAAAGTAGGGACCGCAGACAGGCTTCAAAGGCCTAACATAAGAAAATGGGCTGGCTGTAGGCACTTTATAATTGGTTCCAGGGGTACACGGGCAGCAGTGGTCTGGTCAGTGGAGGACTAGTGGAAGGAGGGACCGCAGACAGGCTTCAAAGGCCTAAAATAACAAACAATAGGCTCATGGCAGTTTTACAGCGGTTACATGGATACACGGGCAGGCAGCTTGGTGGTCAGTGGAGGAGTATTTAAAGTAGGGACCGCAGACAGGCTTCAAAGGCCTAACATAAGAAAATGGGCTGGCTGTAGGCACTTTATAATTGGTTCCAGGGGTACACGGGCAG
The DNA here is from genome assembly GCF_051348905.1 of Ranitomeya variabilis. Lineage (NCBI taxonomy): Eukaryota > Metazoa > Chordata > Amphibia > Anura > Dendrobatidae > Ranitomeya > Ranitomeya variabilis. The sequence continues at coordinate 158,310,992 of NC_135236.1, read as the reverse complement.
CAGTGGTCTGGTCAGTGGAGGACTAGTGGAAGGAGGGACCGCAGACAGGCTTCAAAGGCCTAAAATAACAAACAATAGGCTCATGGCAGTTTTACAGCGGTTACATGGATACACGGGCAGGCAGCTTGGTGGTCAGTGGAGGAGTATTTAAAGTAGGGACCGCAGACAGGCTTCAAAGGCCTAACATAAGAAAATGGGCTGGCTGTAGGCACTTTATAATTGGTTCCAGGGGTACACGGGCAGCAGTGGTCTGGTCAGTGGAGGACTAGTGGAAGGAGGGACCGCAGACAGGCTTCAAAGGCCTAAAATAACAAACAATAGGCTCATGGCAGTTTTACAGCGGTTACATGGATACACGGGCAGGCAGCTTGGTGGTCAGTGGAGGAGTATTTAAAGTAGGGACCGCAGACAGGCTTCAAAGGCCTAACATAAGAAAATGGGCTGGCTGTAGGCACTTTATAATTGGTTCCAGGGGTACACGGGCAGCAGTGGTCTGGTCAGTGGAGGACTAGTGGAAGGAGGGACCGCAGACAGGCTTCAAAGGCCTAAAATAACAAACAATAGGCTCATGGCAGTTTTACAGCGGTTACATGGATACACGGGCAGGCAGCTTGGTGGTCAGTGGAGGAGTATTTAAAGTAGGGACCGCAGACAGGCTATCAAAGGCCTAACATAACAAACAATAGGCTCATGGCAGTTTTACAGCGGTTACATGGATACACGGGCAGGCAGCTTGGTGGTGGTGAGTGGAGGAGTATTTAAAGTAGGGACCGCAGACAGGCTATCAAAGGCCTAAAATAACAAACAATAGGCTTATGGCAGTTTTACAGCGGTTACATGGATACACGGGCAGGCAGCTTGGTGGTCAGTGGAGGAGTATTTAAAGTAGGGACCGCAGACAGGCTATCAAAGGCCTAAAATAACAAACAATAGGCTCATGGCAGCTTTACAGCGGTTACATGGATACACAGGCAGCTTGGTGGTGAGTGGAGGAGTAGTGCAAGGAGTGTCTGTCCCAGTACTCCCAAAATATAAATAGATGTTAATGTCTCGCAAAACAACCACAACAAAAAAAAAGGTGGCATACTTAGGTACAGGGGTGGGCTCATCTACTGAGTTTCTGACATAGTAATTTGGCAGTAACTATTTAATGGTGCCAATATAGGACACAGACACAGACTACTTTAAGTTGCATCATAGATGTCTACAAATTTGTATTGTCAGTGCCAGACATTGAATGATGTCAGCGAATAGACTAAAGATTGGTGGAGCTGTGCGACATAATTTTGGACGTGGTAGAGCACATTTTGAGCTGGGGTAGGGGGGAACTCTCTTGAGGCCGGCGGGACCGCCCCAGGGCCCCTCATGTTACAACGGTGTGTCTGACGTTGGGTGCGCACCACCACCGCCAGAGACACTACATTGTACTATGAGGGACCCAGTAGCAATGCCGTCAACCAAAAGCGAGCACACCCACCTCTTCAGACAAACAGCAGTCTCACGGGTGCTTGCGCCAAGTCGCGATACCACGGCCCCGTGTGGGGAGTTTTGCCATTTAGGGAGGTGTAAACATGTCGTATGCTGTACAATCAGCTGCAGCAAATTAGACATTAGAAAAGTAATTCACAGGCAAGAGCTTTTCATAGGAAAGCTAGGTGTCGGCCGGGCAAGGTGGGGCAAAAGATTTCGAAATCCAGTTGTGGTTCATTTTAATGAATGTTAGATCGTCAACATTTTGGGTAGCCAGACGAGTCCTTTTTTCGGTTAATATTGAACCTGCAGCACTGAATACTCTTTCTGATAGGACACTTGCTGCCGGGCAAGCAAGCTCCTGCTATGCATATTCTGCCAATTCTGGCCAGGTGTCTAATTTGGAGGCCCAGTAATCAAATGGGAATGACGGTTGAGGGAGAACATCGATAAGGGATGAAAAATAGTTAGTAACCATACTGGACAAATGTTGTCTCCTGTCACTTTCAATTGATGCAGCAGTACCTGTCCTGTCTGCGGTCATAGCAAAATCACTCCACAACCTGGTCAGAAAACCCCTCTGTCCAACGCCACTTCTGATGTGTGCACCCCTAACACTCCTAGTCTGCTGCCCCCTGGAGCTCGTGTGAGAACGATCACGTGCGCTGTGTGCTGGGAATGCCTGAAGCAAACGGTCAACAAGAGTTGATTGTTTGGTTGCTAATATTAGTTCCAAGTTCTCATGTGTCATAATATTTTGCAATTTGCCTTTATAGCGTGGATCAAGGAGGCAGGCCAACCAGTAATCGTCATCGTTCATCATTTTCGTAATGCGTGTGTCCCTTTTTAGGATACGTAAGGCATAATCCGCCATGTGGGCCAAAGTTCCAGTTGTCAAATCTCCGGTTGTGATTGGTTGAGGGGCAGTTGCAGGCAAATCTACGTCACTTGTGTCCCTCAAAAAACCAGAACCCGGCCGTGACACGCAACCAATTTCCTGTGCCCCCGGGAAAGGTTCGGCATTAAAAATATACTCATCCCCATCATCCTCCTCGTCCTCCACCTCCTCTTCACCCGCTACCTCGTCCTGTACACTGCCCTGACCAGACAATGGCTGACTGTCATCAAGGCTTTCCTCTTCCTCTGGTGCAGACGCCTGCTCCTTTATGTGCGTCAAACTTTGCATCAGCAGACGCATTAGGGGGATGCTCATGCTTATTACGGCGTTGTCTGCACTAACCAGCCGTGTGCATTCCTCAAAACACTGAAGGACTTGACACATGTCTTGTATCTTAGACCACTGCACACCTGACAACTCCATGTCTGCCATCCTACTGCCTGCCCGTGTATCCTCCCACAAATAAATAACAGCACGCCTCTGTTCGCACAGTCTCTGAAGCATGTGCAGTGTTGAGTTCCACCTTGTTGCAACGTCTATGATTAGGCGATGCTGGGGAAGGTTCAAAGACCGCTGATAGGTCTGCATACGGCTGGCGTGTACAGGCGAACGTCGGATATGTGAGCAAAGTGCACGCACTTTGAGGAGCAGGTCGGAGAACCCAGGATAAGTTTTCAATAAGCACTGCACCACCAGGTTTAAGGTGTGAGCCAGGCAAGGAATGTGTTTCAGTTGGGAAAGGGAGATGGCAGCCATGAAATTCCTTCCGTTATCACTCACTACCTTGCCTGCCTCAAGATCTACTGTGCCCAGCCACGACTGCGTTTCTTGTTGCAAGAACTCGGACAGAACTTCCGCGGTGTGTCTGTTGTCGCCCAAGCACTTCATAGCCAATACAGCCTGCTGACGCTTGGCAGTAGCTGGCCCATAATGGGACAACTGGTGTGCAACAGTGTCATCTGCCGATGGAGTGGTTGGCAGACTGCGTTCTGTGGAAGAGCTGTAGCTTCTGCAGGAGGAGGAGGAGGAGGAGGAGGAGGGGGTGCGAACGCCTACAGCCAACTGTTTCCTAGACCGTGAGCTAGGCACAACTGTCCCTAAATTGATGTCGCCTGTGGACCCTGCATCCACCACATTCACCCAGTGTGCCGTGATGGACACATAACGTCCCTGGCCATGCCTACTGGTCCATGCATCTGTAGTCAGGTGCACCTTTGTACTCACAGATTGCCTGAGTGCATGGACGATGCGCTGTTTAACATGCTGGTGCAGGGCTGGGATGGCTTTTCTGGAAAAAAAGTGTCGACTGGGTAGCTCGTATCGTGGTTCAGCGTACTCCATCAGGGCTTTGAAAGCTTCGCTTTCAACTAACCGGTAGGGCATCATCTCTAACGAGATTAGTCTAGCTATGTGGGCGTTAAAACACTGTGTACGCGGATGCGAGGATAAGTACTTCCTTTTTCTAACCAGAGTCTCATGTAGGGTGAGCTGGACTGGAGAGCTGGAGATCGTGGAACTTTCGGGTGTGCCGGTGTACATGGCAGACTGAGAGACGGTTGGAGACGGTATTGTTTCCGCCGGTGCCCTAGATGCAATATTTCCTCCTACAAAACTGGTGATTCCCTGACCCTGACTGCTTTTGGCTGGCAAAGAAACCTGCACAGATACTGCCGGTGGTGCGGAAAATGGTGGCCTTACAGTGACGGAAGGGATGTTGCGTTGCTGACTAGCTTCATTGGCCGAGGGTGCTACAACCTTGAGGGACGTTTGGTAGTTAGTCCAGGCTTGAAAATGCATGGTGGTTAAGTGTCTATGCATGCAACTAGTATTTAGACTTTTCAGATTCTGACCTCTGCTTAAGCTAGTTGAACATTTTTTACAGATGACTTTGCGCTGATCAGTTGGATGTTGTTTAAAAAAATGCCAGACTGCACTCTTCCTAGACTCGGATCCCTTTTCAGGGATTGCAGACTGAGCTTTAACCGGATGGCAACGCTGTGCTCCAACAGGTTTTGGCTTTGACACGCGTTTTGGGCCAGATACGGGCCCGGCAGATGGAACCTGTTGCGATGTTGATGCCTGCTGCGGCCCCTCCTCCACCTCCGCTTCTGAACTACTGCCGCCTGCACCCTGTTCCCCCAATGGCTGCCAATCGGGGTCAATAACTGGGTCATCTATTACCTCCTCTTCGAGCTCGTGTGCAACTTCGTCTGTGTCACTGTGTCGGTCGGTGGTATAGCGTTCGTGGCGGGGCAACATAGTCTCATCAGGGTCTGATTGTGGATCTGTACCCTGAGAGGGCAATGTGGTGGTCTGAGTCAAAGGAGCAGCATAGTACTCTGGCTGTGGCTGTGCATCAGTGCACTCCATGTCAGAATCTACTTGTAATGGGCATGGCCTGTTAAATGTTTCACTTTCTAAGCCAGGGACGGTATGTGTAAAGAGCTCCATGGAGTGACCCGTTGTGTCGCCTGCTGCATCCTTCTCTCTTGATGTAGTTTTTGCTGAGGAGGACAAGGAAGCGACTTGTCCCTGACCGTGAACATCCACAAGCGACGCGCTGCTTTTACATTTACCAGTTTCGGAAGAGGAGGCAAAAGAGCTAGAGGCTGAGTCTGCAATGTAAGCCAAAACTTGCTGTTGCTGCTCCGCCTTTAAAAGCGGTTTTCCTACTCCCAGAAAAGAGAGCGTTCGAGGCCTTGTGTAGCCTGACGACGAAACTGGCTCCACAGCTCCAGACTTAGGTGGAATATTTTTATCCCCACGACCACCTGATGCTCCACTACCACTACCATCATTACCAGCTGACAATGAACGCCCACGACGACCTCTTGCACCAGACTTCCTCATTGTTTTAAAATCTTAACCAAAGTAACTTTATTTGTTGCTGTCAAACAACTTACACGGTGAGCTATAACTTCAGTATGATTTCAATATCCCTTAACAGGTTGGTGAGACCACAAGGAAAATCAGGCACAATGTTACACACTCTGTTTTCTGTGGCACAAAATCACAGAGATGACACACACGCAGGACTGTCACTCAAGCACTAATGTCAATATTAATCTCCCACCTAATTTATGTATTTATTTTTTTCAGGGAGACTTTAGAAACCAAATAATAAGAAAATAAATAAATAAATAAATAGGCTTTCTATAGCCCACTGAATGAGAGAGAGCACACACAGCAGTGGCACACAAGCCCTGACTGAGGCCAATATTTTTCTCCCACTGATTGATGTAGTGTTTTTGTGTTGAGGTAGAATTTAGAACACAAATCACGGGAAAAATAAATAGGCTTTCTATGGCCCACTGAATGAAAGGGAGAGAGGTGGCACACCCAGGAGTCAAGACTGGCACACAAGCTGAAAGGGCAATATTACTCTCCCACTGTTTTTTTATGTATTTTTTGTTTTTTAAGGGAGACTTTAGAAACCCAATAATATTTAAAAAAAAAAATAAATAGGCTTTCTATGGCCCACTGAATGAGAGGGAGAGAGGTGGCACACCCAGGAGTCAAGACTGGCACACAAGCTGAAAGGGCAATATTACTCTCCCACTGTTTTTTTAGGTTTTTTTTTTTTTTTCAGGGAGACTTTAGAAACCAAATAATATTAAAAAAAAATAAAAAATAAATAGGCTTTCTATAGCCCACTGAATGAGAGATAGCACACACAGCAGTGGCACACAAGCCCTGACTGAGGCCAATATTTTTCTCCCACTGATTGATGTAGTGTTTTTGTGTTGAGGTAGAATTTAGAACACAAATCACGGGAAAAATAAATAGGCTTTCTATGGCCCACTGAATGAAAGGGAGAGAGGTGGCACACCCAGGAGTCAAGACTGGCACACAAGCTGAAAGGGCAATATTACTCTCCCACTGTTTTTTTATGTATTTTTTGTTTTTTAAGGGAGACTTTAGAAACCCAATAATATTTAAAAAAAAAAATAAATAGGCTTTCTATGGCCCACTGAATGAAAGGGAGAGAGGTGGCACACCCAGGAGTCAAGACTGGCACACAAGCTGAAAGGGCAATATTACTCTCCCACTGTTTTTTGTATGTTTTTTTTTTTTTTCAGGGAGACTTTAGAAACCAAATAATATTAAAAAAACCAAAAAAAAAATAGCCTTTCTATGGCCCACTGAATGAGAGAGAGAGGTGGCACACCCAGGAGTCAAGACTGGCACACAAGCTGAAAGGGCAATATTACTCTCCCACTGTTTTTTTATGTATTTTTTGTTTTTTAAGGGAGACTTTAGAAACCCAATAATATTTAAAAAAAAAAAATAGGCTTTCTATGGCCCACTGAATGAGAGGGAGAGAGGTGGCACACCCAGGAGTCAAGACTGGCACACAAGCTGAAAGGGCAATATTACTCTCCCACTGTTTTTTTAGGTTTTTTTTTTTTTTTCAGGGAGACTTTAGAAACCAAATAATATTAAAAAAAAATAAAAAATAAATAGGCTTTCTATAGCCCACTGAATGAGAGATAGCACACACAGCAGTGGCACACAAGCCCTGACTGAGGCCAATATTTTTCTCCCACTGATTGATGTAGTGTTTTTGTGTTGAGGTAGAATTTAGAACACAAATCACGGGAAAAATAAATAGGCTTTCTATGGCCCACTGAATGAAAGGGAGAGAGGTGGCACACCCAGGAGTCAAGACTGGCACACAAGCTGAAAGGGCAATATTACTCTCCCACTGTTTTTTTATGTATTTTTTGTTTTTTAAGGGAGACTTTAGAAACCCAATAATATTTAAAAAAAAAAATAAATAGGCTTTCTATGGCCCACTGAATGAAAGGGAGAGAGGTGGCACACCCAGGAGTCAAGACTGGCACACAAGCTGAAAGGGCAATATTACTCTCCCACTGTTTTTTGTATGTTTTTTTTTTTTTTTCAGGGAGACTTTAGAAACCAAATAATATTAAAAAAACCAAAAAAAAAATAGCCTTTCTATGGCCCACTGAATGAGAGAGAGAGGTGGCACACCCAGGAGTCAAGACTGGCACACAAGCTGAAAGGGCAATATTACTCTCCCACTGTTTTTTTATGTATTTTTTGTTTTTTAAGGGAGACTTTAGAAACCCAATAATATTTAAAAAAAAAAAAATAGGCTTTCTATGGCCCACTGAATGAGAGGGAGAGAGGTGGCACACCCAGGAGTCAAGACTGGCACACAAGCTGAAAGGGCAATATTACTCTCCCACTGTTTTTTTATGTATTTTTTGTTTTTTAAGGGAGACTTTAGAAACCCAATAATATTTTAAAAAAAAAATAAATAGGCTTTCTATGGCCCACTGAATGAAAGGGAGAGAGGTGGCACACCCAGGAGTCAAGACTGGCACACAAGCTGAAAGGGCAATATTACTCTCCCACTGTTTTTTTATGTATTTTTTGTTTTTTAAGGGAGACTTTAGAAACCCAATAATATTTAAAAAAAAAATAAATAGGCTTTCTATGGCCCACTGAATGAGAGGGAGAGAGGTGGCACACCCAGGAGTCAAGACTGGCACACAAGCTGAAAGGGCAATATTACTCTCCCACTGTTTTTTTAGGTTTTTTTTTTTTTTTCAGGGAGACTTTAGAAACCAAATAATATTAAAAAAAAAAAAAAAAAAAAATAGGCTTGCTATAGCCCACTGAATGAGAGATAGCACACACAGCAGTGGCACACAAGCCCTGACTGAGGCCAATATTTTTCTCCCACTGATTGATGTAGTGTTTTTGTGTTGAGGTAGAATTTAGAACACAAATCACGGAAAAAATAAATAGGCTTTCTATGGCCCACTGAATGAAAGGGAGAGAGGTGGCACACCCAGGAGTCAAGACTGGCACACAAGCTGAAAGGGCAATATTACTCTCCCACTGTTTTTTATGTATTTTTTGTTTTTTAAGGGAGACTTTAGAAACCCAATAATATTTAAAAAAAAAAATAAATAGGCTTTCTATGGCCCACTGAATGAGAGGGAGAGAGGTGGCACACCCAGGAGTCAAGACTGGCACACAAGCTGAAAGGGCAATATTACTCTCCCACTGTTTTTTTATTTTTTTTTTTTTTCAGGGAGACTTTAGAAACCAAATAATATTAAAAAAAAAAAAAAAAAAAAATAGGCTTGCTATAGCCCACTGAATGAGAGATAGCACACACAGCAGTGGCACACAAGCCCTGACTGAGGCCAATATTTTTCTCCCACTGATTGATGTAGTGTTTTTGTGTTGAGGTAGAATTTAGAACACAAATCACGGAAAAAATAAATAGGCTTTCTATGGCCCACTGAATGAAAGGGAGAGAGGTGGCACACCCAGGAGTCAAGACTGGCACACAAGCTGAAAGGGCAATATTACTCTCCCACTGTTTTTTTAGGTTTTTTTTTTTTTTTCAGGGAGACTTTAGAAACCAAATAATATTAAAAAAAAAAAAAAAAAAATAGGCTTGCTATAGCCCACTGAATGAGAGATAGCACACACAGCAGTGGCACACAAGCCCTGACTGAGGCCAATATTTTTCTCCCACTGATTGATGTAGTGTTTTTGTGCTGAGGTAGATTTTAGAACACAAATCACGGAAAAAATAAATAGGCTTTCTATGGCCCACTCAGTGAGAGATGGCACACACAGGGATGGCACTGTAGCAGAAATGCCAATCTTAATCTCCCACAAAAAAAAACAAAAAAAAAAAAAAAACTGTCCTACAATTACTATCTCCCTGCAGTAATGTAAGCCAGGTATGGCAGGCAGCAATAGGAGTGGACTGATGCACAAATTAAATAAAAAGTGTGGACAAACAAAAAAGATAGCTGTGCAGAAAGGAAGGAACAAGAGGATATGTGCTTTGAAAAAAGCAGTTGGTTTCCACAGTGGCGTACACACAGCAATACAGCTATCACGGAGCCTTCTAGGGCAGCCCAATGAGCTACAGCGCTGAGGGAAAAAAAAAAAAAAAATAGCTTCCACAGTCCCTGCACACCGAAGGTGGTGTTGGACAGTGGAAATCGCTGCAGCACAAGCGGTTTGGTGGTTAGTGGACCCTGCCTAACGCTCTCCCTGCTTCTGACGAAGCGGCAGCAACCTGTCCCTAAGCTCAGATCAGCAGCAGTAAGATGGCGGTCGGCGGGAACGCCCCTTTATAGCCCCTGTGACGCCACAGACAGCAAGCCAATCACTGCAATGCCCTTCTCTAAGATGGTGGGGACCAGGATCTATGTCATCACGCTGCCCACACTCTGCGTTCACCTTCATTGGCTGAGAAATGGCGCTTTTCGCGTCATTGAAACGCGACTTTGGCGCGAAAGTCGCGTACCGCATGGCCGACAAGCACAGGGGTCGGATCGGGTTTCATGAGACGCCGACTTAGCCAAAAGTCGGCGACTTTTGAAAATGATCGACCCGTTTCGCTCAACCCTACTGATGACTGAGGAGGGTCCGGGAGGCAGACAGTTATCTGCGTTCCGGGCACTCTGACTGCGGGTGACAGCAGCTACGTAGGCTGTCTCCCCGGGGGTTTCTACAGACCCATCAGCCGACGCTGCTATGGGCTCTACCTCCCCATCCACCCCCATTACCTCAGGAGCATTGCTACTTATGGGCCAGTTACCTTCCTCGGTGGCACTGGTCAATTGCATGGCATCACCTTCCTCACGGTTCCCATGTATCTCCCCATTTCTTGTAGCACCGACACTTGCCCCTGCTAGGGGTTCCTCAGCCGTCTCACTCCGCAGAGCGACGTGGCTGAGCACTCCTGTACCTCTGGACACATCAACTTTCACAGAAACATCATTATCAGATACAGTTGGCACAGGTACAACATTTCCACCATCAATCCTAGGGAAAAAATGGTTATCAGATGTAACATTACAAGATAAAGCATGGTCAGGTAACACATGTGATTTCCCATCATCATCATCTTAACTTTACCCTCATTAGTAGATTGGGGAGGGGTGTCAATGACAAAGTGTGCCACCAACCTCCCAAAATCAGTCCCCAACAAAACATCAGTGGGAAAATTATCAGACAGCCCCACTTCCTTCACCCCGCTCCCGGCACCCCAATCAATAAAAACCCGGGCCATCGGTAAGGGACAGCTGATGCCCCCAATCCCAGTGACAGTTAGGGTTTTCCCCGGAATGATTTCTTCAGGGGCCGCCAGTTCGGGTCGGATGAGGGTTCGTTCAGCCCCGGTGTCCTTGAGGCCTGTAGCAACACGACCTCCCACAGTGACGGGCTGTACGTTGTCACACACCCTCCCAACCACACCACCCACCAAAAGAACTGCTGCATTTGGCCCTGGGGCCTTGGCTGGGGGGTTCTTCTGCTTGGTTGGACAGAAGGTACTGATATGACCAGGCTGCCTGCAGTGGTAACACTGGCAAAGTTCGGTGGTAGGTCTGGCGCTGTTGGCCACGGGGACAGGACCTCTGGAGTGTTGGCTGGCAGGGGTACTGGCGTTGGATGCAGGCTTACCCCCTCTCCAGCTGGAGGTGACTGGCTTCCGCACTTCCGATCTATGGTTGGCCTCATAGGCATCGGCAATCTGCGCTGCTTTCGTCACGTCTTTGGGTTCTCTGTCCATCACGAACTGTCGCACCTAAGTTGGGCAAAGATGGAAGAACTGGTCTTTGATCATCAGGTCTCGCAGCTGTGCAAAGGTGGTCACTGACAGTCCTTGGGTCCACTGGTCAAAGTGGGTCCCCAGTCCATGCACCACATCACTGTAACTGTTGTGTGGGTCACGTTGGAGGGTCCGGAACTTCTTACGGTACACCTCGGGTGTAAGCTGGTACTTGGCTATGAGAGCCTGCTTGATAGCCTCATAGTCACCATCTTGTTCTTGAGGGAGGGCAGCAAACGCCTCCAGAGCTTTGCCTCTCAGCCCTGGTGTCAGGTATCGTGCCCATTCTTGTGTAGGCAGCTGGTACTGTCTGCAGGCTTTCTCAAAGGCCCGCAGAAAAGTGTCCAAGTCCCCATCCTTTTCCATAACAGGAAAGTGGTCAGGCCGGGGCTTCGGTATCTGAGCGCTGCTGTGCTCACGGCTGGACTGGGACGACCCCTGCATTTGCAGTTGGGCCATCTGCAGCTGGTACTCCCGCTGCGCTTGGGCCTCTCGCTCGGCTCGCTGGGCCTCTTTCTCGGCTCTCTCTGCCTCTCGCTCGGCCTCTTGCTCGGCTCGCTCCTGGTATTGCTGGATCAGCTGCAGGCGTCTCTCTAGGTCATCTGCGGAGCATTGTTGCAGAGCCAGCTGCAGGAGGAGGTCTGCGTCCCCCTGGTTGCCAGTAGGGCCCGTATTCAGTGGTTGGACCTCTGCTGCAGCACCATGTTCGCTGGTGCTGGCTTCTGCATCCTCTGGGCTCTGTGGCCTGGCTCGGTCTGCTTCAAATTGCATCAGTTCAGCGACCATTTGAGCCTTGTTCTTACCCTGGGGGTTAAGGCCATGGTACGTGCATATCCCATCAAGAGTGTCTTTCTTCTGCTGGGTGTACCAGGCTTCTCCTTTCGCAGCCATGGTTGCCAAATAAAAGATAGGATAGAAAAACGAAGAGAAAGGGAGGGGATAATTACCAGTACACAATTGTCTCACAACTAATAAGCACTGAGTTCGTTCTCCGAAACTTATTTGCGCAGAGTCCTCGCAAGAACTTTCTGCAAGTTTTTAGTGAGAGGAATGATTGCTCAAACCAAATCACTAATGCTCTAATATCCCACCGCTGCCACCAATTGTCACGTTTCACACCGTGACTGTCAAGATCCCTTAGCCGCGGCCAGCAGTTTGTCACGAAATCCACAGGGATTCCTGACCACTGCCCCCAATATGTCATGGATTGGGGTGACTTTAGACCAACAGATGACTATCACATGGGCAGGGGGCTTATCTTAGTTATCCCTCCACTGCCACAATGTGATAAAAACACACACAAGTTTAATGACCTCTTAGGTTACAGCAGGGGCTTATTTTAGGTATCCCACTGCTCTTCAATATACCATGAACTGCAGGGATTTGTGTATCCCGCTTACAGTTCCACTTAAACCTTGCAGCTCTCTGGCGCCCCCCTTACTGTCAGGTCAGATTAGGTACTGCACCTAGGGTAATTAGTCGCCAGAAAGGCTGCCTGCTATGTACTGGCTATTGGGCACGCTGCAGCGAGGCGATAACTACTCCCGCTCGGGCAGGAACAATAATTATCAAGCCGCAGTCTCTGCAGTGACACCCAAGGGCCTGTACATGGTATTGCTGCCACCAGCTCTGATTAAACGGGTCCGGAACTAACCCAAAAACAGTAGCGTAATTTCCCTTCAAGAGACAGGGTACTGTTGTGAAATTGGATTTTGGGCTCCCCCGGTGGCCACTGGTGGAATTGATCTGGTGTGCATCATCCCCTCTGTTCACCTGTTCCCATCAGGATGTGGGAGTCGCTATTTAACCTTGCTCCTCTGTCACTTCCATGCCGGTCAACATTGTAATCAGAAGCCTTTCTGTGCATGTTCCTGCTGCTAGACAACTTCCAGCTAAGTTGGACTTTAGTCCTTGTTTGTTTTTGCATTTTGTTCCAGTTCACAGCTGTAGTTTCGTTTCTGTGTCTGGAAAGCTCTTGTGATCTGAAATTGCCACTCTGATGTTATGAGTTAATACTAGAGTCTTAAAGTAATTTCAGGATGGTGTTTTGATAGTGTTTTTAGCTGACCATGAAAGTGTCCTTTCTGTCTTCCTGCTATTTAGTAAGCGGACCTCAATTTTGCTAAACCTATTTTCATACTACGTTTGTCATTTCATCTTAAATCACCGCCAATATTTGTGGGGGCCTCTGTCTGCCTTTCGGGGAATTTTCTCTAGAGGTGAGCCAGGACTATATTTTCCTCTGCCAGGATTAGTTAGTCCTCCGGCCGGCGCTGGGCGTCTAGGGATAAAACGCAGGCTACGCTACCCGGCTACTGTTAGTTGTGCGGCAGGTTTAGTTCATGGTCAGTTTAGTTTCCATCCTTCCAAGAGCTAGTTCTTATGTTTGCTGGGGCTATGTTCTCTTGCCATTGAGAACCATAACAGTTTGACCGGCCCTAAAAGGGTTAAATTAATTAACAGAGAAAGGAGAGAAAAGAGAAGTCTGCTGAAGATTTTTTTTTTTTTTTTTTCCCCTCAGTTCTGAGTGTGCTTGTAATTGAATCTCTTGCAAGTCTGCCTATGTTGCAGCCTTTCTCTCTCTCTCTCCTTCTAATCCTGGAATGGCTCTGTGTTCACCTGTTTAAAATGGATATTCAGAGTTTAGCTGCAGGTTTGAATAATCTTACCACGAAAGTTCAAAATTTACAAGATTTTGTTGTTCATGTTCCTATATCTGAACCTAGAATTCCTTTGCCTGAATTTTTCTCGGGGAATAGATCTTGCTTTCAAAATTTCAAAAATAATTGCAAGTTGTTTTTGTCCCTGAAATCTCGCTCTGCTGGAGATCCTGCTCAGCAGGTCAGGATTGTGATTTCCTTGCTCCGGGGCGACCCTCAGGATTGGGCTTTTGCATTGGCTCCAGGGGATCCTGCGTTGCTCAATGTGGATGCATTTTTTCTGGCCTTGGGGTTGCTTTATGAGGAACCTCAGTTAGAACTTCAGGCGGAAAAGGCCTTGATGTCCCTATCTCAGGGGCAAGACGAAGCTGAAATATACTGCCAGAAATTCCGTAAATGGGCTGTGCTTACTCAGTGGAATGAGTGCGCCCTGGCGGCGAATTTCAGAGAGGGTCTCTCTGATGCCATTAAGGATGTTATGGTGGGGTTCCCTGTGCCTGCGGGTCTGAATGAGTCCATGACAATGGCTATCCAGATCGATAGGCGTCTGCGGGAGCGCAAACCTGTGCACCATTTGGCGGTGTCTACTGAGAAGACGCCAGAGAATATGCAATGTGATAGAATTCTGTCCAGAAGTGAACGGCAGAATTTTAGACGAAAAAATGGGTTGTGCTTCTATTGCGGTGATTCAACTCATGTTATATCAGCATGCTCTAAGCGTACTAAGAAGCTTGATAAGTCTGTTTCAATTGGCACTTTACAGTCTAAGTTTATTCTATCTGTGACCCTGATTTGTTCTTTATCATCTATTACCGCGGATGCCTATGTCGACTCTGGCGCCGCTTTGAGTCTTATGGATTGGTCCTTTGCCAAACGCTGTGGGTATGATTTGGAGCCTCTTGAAACTCCTATACCCCTGAAGGGGATTGACTCCACCCCATTGGCTAGCAATAAACCACAATACTGGACACAAGTAACTATGCGGATTAATCCGGATCACCAGGAGATTATTCGCTTTCTTGTGCTGTATAACCTACATGATGTGTTGGTGCTTGGATTGCCATGGCTGCAATCTCATAACCCAGTCCTTGACTGGAAAGCTATGTCTGTGTTAAGCTGGGGATGTAAGGGGACGCATGGGGACGTACCTGTGGTTTCCATTTCATCATCTATTCCCTCTGAGATTCCTGAATTCTTGACTGAATATCGTGACGTTTTTGAAGAACCTAAGCTTGGTTCATTACCTCCGCACCGGGAGTGCGATTGTGCCATAGATTTGATTCCGGGTAGTAAATACCCTAAGGGTCGTTTATTTAATCTGTCTGTGCCTGAACATGCTGCTATGCGAGAATATATAAAGGAGTCCTTGGAAAAGGGACATATTCGTCCTTCGTCATCTCCCTTAGGAGCCGTTTTTTTCTTTGTGGCTAAGAAAGATGGCTCTTTGAGGCCGTGCATTGATTATCGGCTTTTGAATAAGATCACGGTTAAATATCAATATCCGTTGCCACTGCTGACTGATTTGTTTGCTCGCATAAAGGGGGCCAAGTGGTTCTCTAAGATAGATCTCCGTGGGGCGTATAATTTGGTGCGAATTAAGCAGGGGGATGAGTGGAAAACCGCATTTAATACGCCCGAGGGCCACTTTGAGTATTTGGTGATGCCTTTTGGTCTTTCAAATGCCCCTTCAGTCTTTCAGTCCTTTATGCATGACATTTTCCGTGATTATTTGGATGAATTTATGATTGTGTATCTGGATGATATTTTGATTTTTTCGGATGACTGGGACTCTCATGTCCAGCAGGTCAGGAGGGTTTTTCAGGTTTTGCGGTCTAATTCCTTGTGTGTGAAGGGTTCTAAGTGCGTTTTTGGGGTTCAAAAGATTTCCTTTTTGGGATATATTTTTTCCCCCTCTTCCATCGAGATGGATCCTGTCAAGGTTCAGGCTATTTGTGATTGGACGCAACCCTCTTCTCTTAAGAGTCTTCAGAAATTTTTGGGCTTTGCTAACTTTTATCGTCGATTTATTGCTGGTTTTTCTGATGTTGTTAGACCATTGACTGATTTGACTAAGAAGGGTGCTGATGTTGCTGATTGGTCCCCTGCTGCTGTGGAGGCCTTTCGGGAGCTTAAGCGCCGCTTTTCTTCCGCCCCTGTGCTGCGTCAGCCTGATGTTGCTCTTCCTTTTCAGGTTGAGGTCGACGCTTCTGAAATCGGAGCTGGGGCGGTTTTGTCGCAGAGAAGTTCCGATTGCTCCGTGATGAGACCTTGTGCTTTTTTCTCACATAAATTTTCGCCCGCCGAGCGGAATTATGATGTTGGGAATCGGGAGCTTTTGGCCATGAAGTGGGCTTTTGAGGAGTGGCGTCATTGGCTTGAGGGGGCTAGACATCAGGTGGTGGTATTGACTGACCACAAAAATCTAATTTATCTTGAGTCCGCCAGACGCCTGAATCCTAGACAGGCGCGCTGGTCGTTGTTTTTCTCTCGGTTTAATTTTGTGGTGTCCTACCTGCCGGGTTCTAAGAATGTTAAGGCGGATGCCCTTTCTAGGAGTTTTGAGCCTGACTCCCCTGGTAATTCTGAACCTACAGGTATCCTTAAGGATGGAGTGATATTGTCTGCCGTTTCTCCAGACCTGCGGCGGGCCTTGCAGGAGTTTCAGGCGGATAGACCTGATCGTTGCCCACCTGGTAGACTGTTTGTTCCTGATGATTGGACCAGTAAAGTCATTTCTGAGGTTCATTCTTCTGCGTTGGCAGGTCATCCTGGAATCTTTGGTACCAGGGATTTGGTGGCAAGGTCCTTCTGGTGGCCTTCCCTGTCTCGAGATGTGCGAGGCTTCGTGCAGTCTTGTGACGTTTGTGCTCGGGCCAAGCCTTGTTGTTCTCGGGCTAGTGGATTGTTGTTGCCCTTGCCTATCCCGAAGAGGCCCTGGACGCACATCTCGATGGATTTTATTTCGGATCTTCCTGTTTCTCAGAAGATGTCTGTCATCTGGGTGGTGTGTGATCGTTTCTCTAAGATGGTCCATTTGGTTCCCCTGCCTAAGTTGCCTTCTTCTTCCGAGTTGGTTCCTCTGTTTTTTCAAAATGTGGTCCGTTTGCATGGTATTCCGGAGAATATCGTTTCTGACAGAGGTACCCAATTCGTGTCTAGATTTTGGCGAGCATTCTGTGCTAGGATGGGCATAGATTTGTCTTTCTCGTCTGCTTTCCATCCTCAGACTAATGGCCAGACCGAGCGGACGAATCAGACCTTGGAGACATATTTGAGGTGTTTTGTGTCTGCAGATCAGGATGATTGGGTTGCTTTTTTGCCTTTAGCGGAGTTTGCCCTCAATAATCGGGCCAGCTCTGCCACCTTGGTGTCTCCCTTTTTCTGTAATTCGGGGTTTCATCCTCGATTTTCTTCTGGTCAGGTGGAATCTTCGGATTGTCCTGGAGTGGATGCTGTGGTGGAGAGGTTGCATCAGATTTGGGGGCAGGTAGTGGACAATTTGAAGTTGTCCCAGGAGAAGACTCAGCTTTTTGCCAACCGCCGGCGTCGGGTTGGTCCTCGGCTTTGTGTTGGGGACTTGGTGTGGTTGTCTTCTCGTTTTGTCCCTATGAGGGTTTCTTCTCCCAAGTTTAAGCCTCGGTTCATCGGCCCGTACAAGATATTGGAGATTCTTAACCCTGTGTCCTTCCGTTTGGACCTCCCTGCATCTTTTTCTATTCATAATGTTTTTCATCGGTCATTATTGCGCAGGTATGAGGTACCGGTTGTGCCTTCCGTTGAGCCTCCTGCTCCGGTGTTGGTTGAGGGCGAGTTGGAGTACGTTGTGGAAAAAATCTTGGACTCCCGTGTTTCCAGACGGAAACTCCAGTATCTGGTTAAATGGAAGGGATACGGTCAGGAGGATAATTCTTGGGTGACTGCCTCTGATGTTCATGCCTCCGATTTGGTCCGTGCCTTTCATAGGGCTCATCCTGATCGCCCTGGTGGTTCTGGTGAGGGTTCGGTGCCCCCTCCTTGAGGGAGGGGTACTGTTGTGAAATTGGATTTTGGGCTCCCCCGGTGGCCACTGGTGGAATTGATCTGGTGTGCATCATCCCCTCTGTTCACCTGTTCCCATCAGGATGTGGGAGTCGCTATTTAACCTTGCTCCTCTGTCACTTCCATGCCGGTCAACATTGTAATCAGAAGCCTTTCTGTGCATGTTCCTGCTGCTAGACAACTTCCAGCTAAGTTGGACTTTAGTCCTTGTTTGTTTTTGCATTTTGTTCCAGTTCACAGCTGTAGTTTCGTTTCTGTGTCTGGAAAGCTCTTGTGATCTGAAATTGCCACTCTGATGTTATGAGTTAATACTAGAGTCTTAAAGTAATTTCAGGATGGTGTTTTGATAGTGTTTTTAGCTGACCATGAAAGTGTCCTTTCTGTCTTCCTGCTATTTAGTAAGCGGACCTCAATTTTGCTAAACCTATTTTCATACTACGTTTGTCATTTCATCTTAAATCACCGCCAATATTTGTGGGGGCCTCTGTCTGCCTTTCGGGGAATTTTCTCTAGAGGTGAGCCAGGACTATATTTTCCTCTGCCAGGATTAGTTAGTCCTCCGGCCGGCGCTGGGCGTCTAGGGATAAAACGCAGGCTACGCTACCCGGCTACTGTTAGTTGTGCGGCAGGTTTAGTTCATGGTCAGTTTAGTTTCCATCCTTCCAAGAGCTAGTTCTTATGTTTGCTGGGGCTATGTTCTCTTGCCATTGAGAACCATAACAGGGTACGTTTTTAGAGCATAAAGAACGAACTAGTATTAAATATTATACCCCAGAAAGGTTAGGCAGTGCTTTATCAAAATATTTTACAAAGATGTTACAAATGAGACAATTGCAAATGTGTACAAGGTAATTATGAAAATAAAAGGATTAAATGAAGAAAAGATAACACTCACATATTCTCAGATCATTGCATTGCAGGCAACCATACGTCCCAGCTCATTGGACGTGCTGCGGGCACTTCAGGAAAAGACAAGAAGCTCAAAATCTGATCTCTTGGATGCCTGCCAGCACTTAAAACCTACAGTCTGTGACCTCACAGAAAGGGCTGGCTTTTCCAACCCCTCCTACCTCGTCAGGGTTACTCACTGTGCATTAAATATATCTGATGCCCGTAACTTCGCTCCAGAACATGTCATAAACGTACCATACCCAGCATTCATCTCGGATTAACGTGGGCTTTCTAATGAGATCAAATATGTCCTATTATTTACAGAGCAATCCTTACTTCTTCACCCGATGGAGTTAGACGCCTGTATTTAGAGTGATGCGTAGATCCACCAAGGGAGAATAAGAAGATATATCTACCATTTTCCTATCTTACATCGTCTGCCTAATATCTTACAAAAATGGAACAAAGGACCGCATGGTTCTAGAGACTTAGAATCCAGTTCTTGCTGGACAAGAGCTTACACGGCAGGAAATGCCGGTCGTAAATACCTTTCGTCAATAAAACTCTCTTCCCCCATGTACATTGACAAGGCAGCTCTTGGCTGAGTGAAAGGGAAGGGGTTTTTTTTTTTTTAGCCCACAGCTTGCTAGCAACAGAACTAAACTTATATGATATTTCATACCATATCGTGACACATGTGAATTCATAAAAACTACTGTGCGTCTAAAGACATGACTGAACAGTGCAGTTTTGCTGCTTTTTTTCTCTTGTCTTCTATGTGGAAAGTTAAAAAGCATGTAAAAAAAATATAGTTCCTTTATTTAGTGCAGAAGCAAAGCTTTTCTGTAATATAAAAACCCTATTAAAATGATGCTTCATATATGCACCAAAAATGCATCAAACAAGGGGGAAAAGGCATAAAGAAAGGAGCAATCAGAGAAGATAATTGTTTAGTTTGGTGCGGACATCTGCAGAAAACAATAAACACGGTATTTATGCAACGTGTGGGCATGGCCTTACAGACATGAAAAGCTGGATGTCATATAGTGAAGCTACATAAAGATAAAAATGTTCTACAACTTTGAATGAAGGAGCAAAATTAAATCAACAGGTTCCAACTAAAGATGAGCAGGACGTACAGATGACATCACACCGGCCTTGGGTGATCAAAAGCAACACTGGGGATGCCAGAAGATAAGAGATTCACTGCCTCCCATCCAGCCACCAGGAAGTTCATCTCTAGTCCCAACTGTCCCAGATACAGCGACAATCGTGGATTTGGATCTACACCCAAGCAGCCTCGAGCATCTGCTGCATTTCACTCTCTACCAACACCCCTCTGACATTTCCTCCTGCCAGGGTAGAAAGAAATGGTTAATGTGGGTGGATTGGGTTGTGGCCAGGGACAAGGACAAAATTTGCTGTGGTGCACATAGAATGCAGCAATATTTGTCCCTCTCTAGTCTTCAAAAGTTGGGAGGCATGCGCTTACTACATCACCTCTCCTCTGGTACCATGTCTTCAGAGAAATCTTCCAAAATATCAACTGGAACAATTTTTTTTTGTGTACAATGCTCCTTAGCCCCATGGTGCTATAAGTTAGTTATTTCAATTTTTTTAAGTCTGCCATACAGTTTAAAAGATATTTTATTTAGTGATAATTTTTATGCCCTTCACAAGTGGGAGGTGCTCTCAGAGTAATCATACATGACACTTGAGAACCTAAAGAAACAATCCCAGAGAGTCCTGTGAGACACAACCTTTTGGTATAATCATAAATGAGACTTTCTCTATGACTTTGACTGTATCTGTATTAAAGAATTTTTGACAAACCAGAATGATTTCCGAAAGGAAAAAGTATCCATTTACACATATTGCTGTTGTTAGAGTTAAAGGGAATCTGTTGCCAGAATTTTTCCACCTAATCTGAAAGCAGCAAAAATTAGGGCAAAAATCAAATTTACAAGGTCTCAGTCAGTAGGGAATCCTAGAGGAATCTAGTATATTAAGATGACAACTTTATTTAAATCACCTTGAAAATGTCAGGAGCTGACACACAACACTTAATATGCAAAACTATTAAAGACTAACAACATACACCAAAAGGATATTGTATGTGTGTAACCTAATAAACCCTATATATGTCCTATACTGCACCTCTATCTGTCAGGGGTGGTTGGCTCCCTGAGGGGGAATGTTGTGGCACCCAGCTCCTTGGCGGCTGTAATGGGGTGTGCGGGCGGCTGGTTTGAGCCCTGCATTCCTGTGCATGCCTACCTAATGAAACCAGGTATGTTTTGTGTTTGCTGTGTGCCCTGTGTAGGTTATGATAGTTGACACTGTTTAATATGATAATGGCTGACTCTGTTCTGATATATGTGTGTTAGGGACAGGAATAGGGACAGTCAGTGGCAGTGGTAGATCAGCATTGGTAAGGGTTATGGCAGTGTAGTTGTGGGTTAGTATTAAGGGGGTAACTGTAGAGTAGGAGATTAGATTGTGTTGAGAACTGATTTCCCTCAGAGTAGTGACAGTTGAGAAAGGGGACGGAGCCAGTGTGGTGGCAGGGAGAGTGCCTTTCTGAGGTAATTTTCAGTTAGTGGGAGGAGCTAGAGCAGAGTGAGATGAATTGTTCTAGAAGGAGTGGTAGTAGTCGTGTGGTGAGTTAGAGTTGAAAGAGACAGAAGAAGCATTGAGGGAAGCAGGTCTGGAGATGTTAGATCTTAAAGCACGTGAAAAGCGAGGCGGTCTGGAAGGGTCGGTGGCTTGTCTGTGAGTTACCTCCCGTGACGTCCGGGACTTACGGTCCGAACAGGAATTGCAGAGGCAACCTGATTTTTCACCCAGAATGGGGAAAGTGGATGGGGAGCACCTAGTATCGGAAAGCTGGAATTCCCAGGCGACTGCGGGTCTGGAAGCAACGGTGCTGAAGATAAGCTGAAGAAAAAGACCAGGGAAAGTGCAGGAGGAGAAGTTTTTATGTCTTTTGAAGATTGTTGGATTATGTCTGTTATGAAGATGCACGAATTGAGTTAAGTTTTATTGAAAATTAATCGGGACTTTGACAACATTTGTGTGTGTCTGTGACGGATTGGAGCCCTGTATGCTGAGTCTCCTCTCCTCCAGACCCTGGGAACCAATGCCGTATAATATGACTGGGTGTATAAGATGACCCCCATCTTTTACGGCGAGTATATCCCAAACTGCATATTTCATATGGAAAAGTTGGGGGTCGTCTTATACGCCCAGTCATCTTATACACCAGAAAATACGGTACCTTCAATGTGCTAGATAGGAATAAATGTGATTTGTTGGGATTCTCAGCCATGTTATAAATTGGGGTAGATACATGCTTTGGCGTCATAATATAGCACCACTGTCTTGTAAAACTGAACTCTCAAGTTTCAATTTGACAGTAATTATATCTACTCGGTATTTTTATGCATCTCCTGTTTTCCAATTTACTTTTCTCCTGAAGCTCCAATTAACAGTTTTTTCTAAGTATTCAAATATCATAAATAGTGTATAAAATAAAAGAATCCTAAACTATTACAGGTGCTACCAATAGAAACAAGACATTTTTGGTGCCAATTCCTCATTTGCATTTTTTAAGTGATTTATCTTTTTGCCTTGTGGTATATTCTTCCATTTCTTGGCCACATTTGTTAGAATGGGTACATGAAAGATGAGTTTGATACAAAATGAATTATTGTTTTTTTTGTCTTGCTTTTTTTTGGGGGAGGGGGCATATTTAGACCACAAGGTCACAGGATTAGTCATCACCTGCACACAAAAAGATAATTAATGGTAGTCAGGTATTTTATTTTTGGGGGAGCTGAAGTACATTGTACAATGGCAACAAGGATGGTGTGACATTTTGAAAAGTTGCAAATGATCATTTAGGCTGAAAAGTATCTGGATGATCATAGCTACAATCATCAATTGAGGAAAAAAAATTAACGACAGATGAAATCAAGTAAAGTTAAAAATTAAGTAATTATAAAGCACAAACAGGAAAATTACTAATATTAATGAATTGGCGTCCTAGAGTTGCTATCTCAATTCTAACAGTATTATAATCATTCAATTAAAATGTTAGTGCTGAGGTCTTTTATTAAAAAAAAATCCTAAAATTATGTACATAACCTTCAATTAGAGTGCTAGAATATCAGTCAAAAATTATAAACAAAATGTGTTTGTTTTATTGTAAATTAGGCTTTTGGATATTTATGGATATGGATACTTTCAAAACTGAGCTACGGATTTGTTTTCAATTTCATGTAATTATTTAATGTAAGCATATGTTTCAGAATGAAGAATACTGTAGATAGCTGCAAACTAACATATAATGTCTCTTTGCATAATGCAGTTTACCTTCTTGAGTGTAAGTAAATGATTTAACATAAATGCTTATTTATGTACATGTGCCTCCAGTACTAAACACATGAGATAGTTCTCACACAGCAAGCGGTGATATCAGTGAGGTTACCGGGGTACATCACCTATAAACTCTGGTGATCTTTCTCACGTCAGTGCTACACACTGTAGGAGCGTAATCACCTTTCTGTCTCATTGTGTTCTGGCCACCGCTCAACAAACCACTGGCACGGAAGGCTTGTATACAGCCAGACACTGGCAGGTGCAGACAGGAACAGCTGATACACAGACAGGCACTGTTGTTAGGGTCACACTAAAGCTGTGTGATCATCTTAACCCTGCTGTGGAACCATGAAACAAATCACTGCTTTGGTACCATGGGGTCTATATGACCCCAGGCTCAAAATCGTCATATTTCATTAAAATGAACATACTGGCTGTTCTGAATGATCAAGTTTTTTTCTGTCATCATTTCAGAACACAGTTATGAAATCAAACATAACTTTGAAGTGATTTATTTGTCATCATCAACCACAAACTGAAATTTATCCCAAAATACATTACTAATAACTAAAAGTATTCAAATTCAATTAAAAAAACACAATAACTGCAACTGTGTGGATTTTAGTAAAAACATGACAACAAATGATCTGAAAATACATTTAGCCCTTGCCTTCACTGCACGTCATAGTGCCATGTTCTTCACAAATGAACTTCTTGCAGTCATTGTAAACAAATCTCATCTTTTTGTCCTTTGATCGAGGACAAACATAGCACCGTGTGCGCTGTCCTGTAACATTGCTGGTGTCACTTGGAACGTCAAATGGTGCCTGCAAAATTCCACAGCTGCGGATGATTTGCTTGACATCGTTTGGTGTTTGATGCACATCCTATCGCTGACTCACATATGGAGCGATCAGTGAAACTGCGACTTCCTTCAAAAACTTATTGCATTTGTCCAACTTCTTAGATTAGGTACATTTTCAATAAAAATAGCATACACATGCACCACAGCGCTGTCAATCATTCCATAAAAGGCCCTCATTGGCCACCGATTTTGTTTTTCTAGCACTGCTGTACAAGCTGCACATTTGATCATGACTATCTTTGCCTCCTTTTTGGCTATTGTAGGAGGAATTTATTTTCCGTTTTTTTTGTCTTTCTCTTCTTTGCGATTCATGGTCAACAGAAACACAACTATCTTGTTCTTCTTTGGCACAATGGACAGCAATGTAAAGTTGTTTGCATGATCAAAAGCATACTGAACAGTTCCTTGATCGGCTTTAGCCAGAAAGCTTGGAGGGATACAAGCTTTGTTCTTCTTCAATGTGCCAACCAAAGTCAAACTGCAAGCCTTCAGCTCCAAAGCCAAGGGAATTGAACTGTTGTAATTGTCCGTTGTAACATTTCTGCTCATTCCAACAATTGTAGGAATGAAATCCAGCACAGCTTGGGTAGGAATCAGCAATCCTGGAGCATGAGTTCCAGATCCTTTATAAATCTTCAAAGAAACTGAATAAAAGATCTTGCTGTCTGCCATGACATATACCTTGATTCCATATTTACTTGGCTTATTTGGTATGTACTGTTTGAAGCCACACCATACTCTGAATCCAAGCAAAAATTCATCCACAGTACACCCAACTCCAAGAGAGTAGTTCGCTTTACAAGCCAAGACAAATTGATTGTAAATCTTGCTAATCAGTGCCAATTTGTCAGCTTCCTGTCTTTAATCTTGAGTGGTGGTGTCATCAAAGCGCAAGCAATACAGAGGAAATAAAAAACGTTTCTGACTCATAGCTGCTATGCAAATTGGCCTTCCAGTGCCATCTTTCTTCCAAACACTTGCTGTGCTTTCTTTTCCACTTTTTGTAGCACTAGTAATCTCTAGAAAAATTCATATAGTAGGGAAAATAGGTACAAATCATATAGAAAATGCCCTAACATTAAAACGTATTTTATTGTTTAAAAACCAAGGCAAACTGCCAAAACCCAACCAAAACACAAAAAAAAAAACCGTGCTCAAACAAACAAAAAATACCCAAAAACTACGGGGCAATACACACTAGATAACCCTAGCACAAGCAACTAAATGCGCCCCTGCCTACCTGCGGAGGTTGACGCCCTGGGGGGAGCGTTGTGGCGCCCCCGCTCCACGATGACTAGCCCTAGTGGCCCTATTAAACCCTAGCGCCGCTAGTGAGAGCCTCTACCCATAAGCTAGAGGATCCTCTATCACTAATACATTGAACTTGCCTGTGCTAGGGAGAAGCTATATCCCCAATATTAAAAACATTGTATGAACACATGGCAAGTATTAGGGACACCATATATAACCGCACTGTGGGAGATCACTTATATGTATAAGCCTAAGTACTCTATGTATTAACTGCTGCGCAGGGTATGCGTCATTAATTTAAACCTCCTGCAACAACAACAAATCCGGTGTTTATATCGTGCTTTGCATCAACACCATAGAGAATGGGATATACAGATACTCATCTCCCGATTTATCAGCGGTGGTTCCCCATACGCCCTTATTCTTTAACGCCTCTACGCGTTCCGCCCCTTCCGGCTCATCAGGAGGCCTGATGTAAAAATGATACGTGTCATATCTGATGGTAAGCAATCTGCCGATAGAAAAATACCTGCTTTTGTAATCCCCGCCAGCCACATCATGTAGAGGGCCCCTCCTTTCCATTTCCTGTGGCGTCCAGGGCCATTAACTGCGCATGTCCGCTCCGAAACACAGACAGAGTCACTGCGCATGCCTGTCTTGGACCGCACATCACCAGTAAAGGACAGTCCTCTGGTGACGCCGATCCATGACCACTTCCGCTTCAGGGTTTTCCTGCATACCGAGCGCACCTGATGGAACATACTGCGCACGTCCCCCACACAGCAGATTGCCCTGGCAACAATGCATACCAGGAAGCGACCAAGTATAACAAAATAGAGCGCACTGCGCATGTCGCTTCTACAATGTGTTACCCTGACAACAATACCCAGCACGGAGCGGCTGCAGATCACCCACCATCCACAATCCCGTAGAGTCCCATATAGCACAAAGGTATTCATTGAGCTCAGTAAGACTAATGCCAGACATTCCTTCCATATTTTCTTAGGCAAAATATACTGCCTGATCACTACTTTATCTGCAGCTCTCATTATATACATCAAACCCTACCATAAGAGCTGCAGTATAGTTACGGCGGCACTGTATATAGAGCCCACGCCTGGCTCATACTATTCAACCATAGATGCACAGAAATTATAAATATATCCCATCTGTACCCTCACTGGGGGTAGTCCTTGCCCCCAACTTTAGCATAGAGTCAGCATCAGGTGCTATACTTATTTGAGATATCACAGGATTATAGATGCATGTCCGTATTTTTATAGATCCAAGTAGCGGTGGCTAAAAAACAACCCATACATCTTTTCCAGATATTCCAACAGGTACAGGACATAATGTGCCTATTGACCTCCCCACAGTGAGCTCAAGGAATGACCAAAAAGTTTACATGGTAGCAGAGGATCCAGATGTAGTGAAGCGGTAAATACTACAAGCAGGTATATATAGGGATATGTACAGGGACAATGCCCACTTAGATATATCATGGAAATCCATGTGATTCCCCATAAATATAGGGAATCCATCAAGATTCTGGTATGGCTCGGTTTCATTCGACAAAACCACAGATTCAAGAAATACTCGCATATAGGTTGGCCCCCCACCTATCAAAAATTACAGAAAGCATGCATATGATATCTGCTCATTCAGTCGCTTTGGCTCCAGGGACTCTAACCTGAAGATCCACTCGCATTCGCGTTGGAGGATCATTCTATCATGGTTGCCCCCCCTTGGATTCACCTTAACAACCTCTATAATCGTGAATCCCACAGCCGTTGGATCCTCACTATGGTAGGTGTGCATGTGTGTGGCCAGTGGGGTGTCCCTTTTATTACGGATATCTCCCATATGCTCACCCACTCTTCTCCTAATCTCCCTCTTGGTCTTTCCCACATAATCTCTCGGGCAGGAGCAGGATGCCACATATACTACACCTTCTGTTTTGCAATTAGAAAATTCACGTTGGTAGAAGGTTTTACCCGTAGTTGCGCTTTGGAACCTTTTGCAGGGTCTCATCCATTTACATAAGCTACAGTCCCCACACCTAAAGAAACCACATGGTCTCCTATTTAGCCATGTGTCCTTTGGCTTCGGTCTCTGGTACTGGCTATGGACCAACATGTCCCTAATGGATTTACCCTTTCTAAATGTGATATTGGGGCGCTCCCCCACAAGGTCCCTGAGATCCGGATCAAACCTCAGTACATCCCAGTGCCTAGATAGAATTCTCCTGATCTCCTGATGTTGTGTATCACATGTACCAATGATCCTTAGAGTGTCATCCGAATTCCCTCTTGTGTGTTTCTGCAAAAGGGCTTGTCTGTCAGATTTTTTAGCAGCATCATAAGCTCTATTAAGAACATGTCTTGGGTATCCCTTCTCATTAAATCTGTTATACATGTCCCCTTCTTGACTTTTAAACATATTATATCTGGAACAGTTCCTCCTCAACCTAAGGAACTGGCCCTTAGGGATCCCTCTCTTAAGGGAGGTCGGATGGTGACTCTGCCAATGCAGCAGGCTATTTGTACTCGTCGGTTTCCTATAAATACTCGTGGCAATACCTCCATTTTGTTCTTTAACAATTTTCAAATCTAGGAATGCCAATTCCCTCTCTGCAATCTCAGAAGTGAACCTAAGACTGACATTATTCACATTTAGATGGCTCATAAATGCTTCAAACTTCTCCTTAGGACCAGTCCACACCAAAAACACATCATCTATATATCTATACCAAATAGATATATATTCATCCCACCATCTACCATCACCTCCAAAGACTACGGTTTCCTCCCACCAGCCCAGGAACATATTGGCATACGACGGGGCACAGGTACACCCCATCGCGGTGCCCCTGAGCTGGTGGAAGTACTTACCATCAAAACTGAATGCATTATGGGTAAGGATATACCTGAGGATGTTAAGCACAAACTCATTGTGCTTCCAGCACGTAACTGATCTTTGTTGCAAGAAGTATCTCACCCCATCTATCCCTGCTTGGTGCGGGATACTGCTGTAAAGTGCTTCAATATCAATCGAAGCTAGCCACATATCTTCCCCCAAGTGCATTCCTTCTAGTTTGAGTAGCAGATCGGACGTGTCCCTCAGATAAGACGGGATGGAGGTGACAAAAGGGCGGAGAACCTGATCCACATAGATTCCACAATTTTGTGTTAAGGAGTCCACCCCCGAGACGATCGGACGTCCTTTAAGGGGGTGGCACCCCTTATGTACCTTGGGAAGTGTGTAGAATGTCGCCACCAAGGGACACTTAGGTAACATGAAGTCAAATTCACTTGATGAAATAAGTTTATGGGATATAGCTTCCTCCAGAATTAGCCTCAATTCACTCTTAAAGGCCTCAAGTGGGTTACTTTCAAGTATCTCATATGTTGTTTTATCCTGCAGGATGGTAGTACACATAGTGTGATATTCCAGATGGTCCATAAGGACTAAGTTTCCCCCTTTATCTGAGGGTTTTACAATAAGTTGGTCATTTCTTTTGAGGGTATCCAGTGCCCCCCTTTCACTCTCTGTGAGATTGTCCTCACTATACCAATCCTTTTTCCCAAGTTTCTTGAGGTCCCTCTCTACCAATAGCAAGAATAAGTCAATATTTCCCATATCCCCCTGTGGTGGCATCCTCACACTTTTATTCCTTAGGGAGGTAAATGGGCCCTTCCCTTCCTCAGGGGCCCTGTAGTTCTCCTGAAGCAGACCATATAGGGCTTCATACCCTTCGAGATCTTCCTCCCTAAGTCCTAAATCATGGCATTCCTCACGAGTTTTATGCTTAAAGAATTTTTGCCATTTTAATTTCCTACAAAACAGGTTGAGATCTTTTGTCCACTCAAAACAATTGAAGTGGTTCGTTGGAACGAAATTGAGGCCCCTCTGGAGTACACTAAGTTCTTCCCTTGAGAGTATGTGCGAGGACAGGTTTATAATTTGGCCCCTGTTCAATGGAATCGGGTTCTGAGTTGATAACCTGTTCTCGCACTCTGCTCCAAAAAAGAGGCAGAGGATGAGGAGGAGGCCACAGGTGGTTGAACCTGTGCTGGATTTCCTGTTAGAAACGGAGTCATAGTACCCATGCCACTTCTGTTGATGCAAAGCACGATATAAACACCGGATTTGTTGTTGTTGCAGGAGGTTTAAATTAATGACGCATACCCTGCGCAGCAGTTAATACATAGAGTACTTAGGCTTATACATATAAGTGATCTCCCACAGTGCGGTTATATATGGTGTCCCTAATACTTGCCATGTGTTCATACAATGTTTTTAATATTGGGGATATAGCTTCTCCCTAGCACAGGCAAGTTCAATGTATTAGTGATAGAGGATCCTCTAGCTTATGGGTAGAGGCTCTCACTAGCGGCGCTAGGGTTTAATAGGGCCACTAGGGCTAGTCATCGTGGAGCGGGGGCGCCACAACGCTCCCCCCTAGGGCGTCAACCTCCGCAGGTAGGCAGGGGCGCATTTAGTTGCTTGTGCTAGGGTTATCTAGTGTGTATTGCCCCGTAGTTTTTGGGTATTTTTTTGTTTGTTTGAGCACGGTTTTTTTTTGTGTTTTGGTTGGGTTTTGGCAGTTTGCCTTGGTTTTTAAACAATAAAATATGTTTTAATGTTAGGGCATTTTCTATATGATTTGTACACTTTTTGTAGCACCCAAGAAGAGCAGAATTCCAAATAAACCACAAATCTTGTTAATGCTTGTGTCATTCAAATATCCAGACAGGGTCTTGTATTTCACTTTAGCACTTTGAATTTTTTGGTTCGTCCATTTGACGACTTCTTCAATCAAAGCATTGTTGAAAAAAGTTCGAATGATTTCAAGGGCGTATCTGCAAAATGTCCATCACCCTTTGGTCCTGGTTTGGCCTTGACAATGTTTGGGATTGGAGTTCGTTGAATAGTCTTTGGCTGTAGCAACCACTTATAGCCATCTTTGCCAAGAATTTCACCTGAAGTATCATCGTCATTGACCTCATCATCCGAGGAATTAGCGTAACCAGTGTCAGACAGAATAGCATTTTATTTGCTGTCTGAATCCGATGCGGCATCAAGATTTGCGTCACTTTCGACCCAGCTCAAATTATTTTCCAAATTACCTTCATTATCAGTATCGACATCAGTATAAGCATCCAAAGCTGCCAATATTTCATCAGGAGTCATCACAGTTAATCTAGCCATTGTTTATTTACAATTATTTTACAAAACCTGTGAATAAACAGAAAATAATAAAAAAAAAAAAAAAGTTAGACAATAAAGGTACTATGGGGTGAGGAGAGTCCCAAACACAGAAAATTGAAAATAACTTAGAAAATTTAACTAAATAACTAAACAAAATTAAAAAACAAATTCAAAATAACATCAACATAAGCAGAAATATGTTACTTGATGTTACGGATCTGCAACACAGGGCTAAGAAGGGGGGAAACTGACCCAGCACTATGACTAGGCTGAAACCCTACTATGGAATGGGCGACCCATTCCTTGCGAATAGAGCCACCGATGATACTAGGTTAATTTCAAGCGAAGACCTATAGATAAGGGGAAGGGGTACCCTAAAAGGACTGGGTGCAAAAACGGGTCACCTCCTAGAAGAAAACACGGAGAAGACTGCAGAAACCAATAGAAAACCAAAACTAAGGCTATCAGAACCAGAGGTATCAGTACTGCACAAATAACACACACAGAACACTAAGCAAAGCACCAAGCTAGAGCTCAAGCAGATTAACACTGTTGTCCAGCAAGGACTGGGAGGCAGGTGCTGGTTAGTAAAGAGTAAAACAAACACCTGACCAAAGACAAACCCAGCACCAGAGAAAAAAGACCAGCAGCCAGAACTCCACAAGAAAATGGCGGATAGTAACAAACTAAACAGATTCCAACAGTACCTCCTCTTTAATGAGGATCCTCCGGATCCTCTAAGCCGGACCTTATTTGGAAATCTCCTGTGAAAAGCCTTAATTAACCTTGAGACTGAGATGTTCACAGCTTTCACCCAGGAACTGTCCTCGGGACCGAAACCCTTCCAGGACACAAGATTCTGTAACCCTCCTCTATGCCACCTGGAATCAAGAATGCGTGAAATCTCAAACTCGCAGTCCTCATCCATTGGAGGAGCAGACGGCATAGCCACCTTATCTGGTGTGTCAATCTTCCTTAGCAAAGATACATGGAAAACTAAATTAATTTTTCAGGATGAAGGAATGTCTAATCTCACCGCTGCCAAATTGACAATGTGAACCACTTTGGAAGGTCCTATAAACTTCGTCCCCAAATTTTAGAAGGGATCTTCAAACGCAGATTCCTAGAGGACAACCAAACTATGTCCCCAACAACAAACCTTGCCTCCCTTCTACTCTTGTCAAAATATTTCTTAGACCTCCTATTAGCCTGTTTAAGATTATGGAGCGCACTGGTCCAAACCCTTTTCAAATTTCCAGAAAAACTCTTCTCCTCAGGCACCGCCTCCCCAATCCTAGAAAAAGGACCAAAAGATGGATTCTTCCCTGTACAACAAAAGAAAGGAGAACACCCAGCCGAAGAAGACGTATGATTATTGAGAGCAAACTCAGCTAATGGTAGATATTCCGATCACATCTCCTGATTGTCCACTACAAAACATCTCAAAAACTGCTCAACGTCCTGGTTCTTCCTCTCGGTCTGTCCATTGGACTGCAGATGATATCCCGATGAAAATAACAAATGAACCTTAAGTCTGTCACAAAAGGCACGCCAAAAGCATGGAACACCATGGAGTTCTTTCACAAATGCCCTGGCAAGTGTCTTAGCGCAGGGTAATTTATTGAACGGGACCAGATGACACATCTTACTGAACCTTTCCACAACGTCCCAGATAACAGAAAAATCCTCAGAGACCAGCAGGTCAGTGATAAAATCCATTGCAAGATGCGTCCATGGAGAACTAGGAACCTCTAGCAGGCAAAGCAACCCTGCTACCGGAGCATGAGAAGCCTTAGACCTAGCGCACGCGGTACACTGACGCACCCACTTGACAATTTCTCTTAGCCACCCCGGCCACCAGAAACTCTGACTGATCAACTTTCTTGTTTTGGCAATCCCTGGATGACCTGCCAAACAAGACTCATGACATTCAGTAAACAATGCTCTCCTCAGGGCTTTAGGCACAAATAATTTCCCATACGGAGTGTTAGTTGGTGCCGCATCCTGGGGTTTAAGAATGCTATTTTCCAACTCAGAACCAAATGCTGCCACAACCACCCCTTTCTGCAGAATAGATTCTTCCTTTTCAGTATTAACCGCTGGGGAGAAACTTTGAAACAAAGCATCAGCTTTAACATTTTTTGTCCCAGGGATATATGTCACAGAGAAATGGAATCGGGCAAAAACAATGCCCACCTAGCTTGACGGGCATTCAAATGTTTAGCAGCATCCAGGTAGATCAGGTTCTTATGATCAGTAAAGACTTGTATAGGATGTCTAGTGCCCTCCAAAAAATGTCTCCAATGCTCAAACGCAAGCTTAATAGCCAGCAATTCTCGGTTCCCAACATCGTAGTTGAGCTCCGCCTCTGAAAATTTTTTAGAAAAGAAAGTCCAGGGATGGACCCCATCCTCCCCCTCCTGGGACAGAACAGCCCCCATTCCTACTGTCCACCCCTACCAGAAAGGGCTTAGTCTCATCTGTCTGGATCAAAACAGGAGCAGAGCTAAACCTCTCCTTGAGATGCTCAAAAGCCTTAACAGCCTCAGGGGACCATTGAACAGTATTGGAACCCTTCTTAGTAATATCAGTAAGAGGTTTGTGATAACAGAAAAATTCTTTATGAATTTTCTATAATAATTAGCAAACCCCAAAAATCTCTGAATCGACTTCAAGCATTCAGGTCTAGGCCACTCCAATACTGCCTGAACCTTCACCGGGTCCATCTCAAAACGATCACTGGAAACAAAATACCCCAAAAAACTATTTTTTTTGTACATCAAACTCGCATTTCTCCAGTTTAGCAAAGAGTGTGTTTTCTCTCAGAATCTGCAGAACCTCACGTACTCAATGCCAATGCCACTCCAGATAGGGCAAATAGATCAAAATATCATCCAAATAAACAATGACACTCCTACTGATCAACAGCCTCAGGATGTCGTTAATTAAATTTTGAAAGAACGCTGGAGCATTTGTAAGGCCGAAAGGCATAACTAGACACTCAAAATGACCTTCGGGGTATTAAAGGCTGTCTTCGATTCATCGCCTTCTTTAACCCGCAGCAAATTATATGCCCCACGGAGATCGATCTTAGAGAACCACTTGGCTCCAACTAATTGGTTAAACAAATCCGGAATTAGTGGCAAAGGGTAAGGATTGTGCACAGTGATCCTATTAATCTCCCTGAATCCAGACATGGCCTAAGACCCACATTTTTTTTTTTTTACAAAAAAGAACACCACTGCCACAGGGGACTTAGAGGGTCTTATATGACCTGCAGCAAGACTAGTCTGCAGGTTTTCCTTTAAGGCCTCCCTCTCGGGAATCGTCAGATTAAATAAATGACTCTTGGGGAGAGTAGCACCTGAGACAAACTCAATAGCGCAATTGTAATCTCTATTAGTTGGGAGAGCTTATGACTCCACTTCTGAAAAGACTTTCCAGAATTCCTGAATAGTTTCAGGTAGCTCTTTTTTCACAACAGCTGCAATGTGTACATCACAACATTTCCCTTAACACTCCTGACCCCAGGATCTTATCGTACTTGACGACCAGTCCAGTACAGGATTGTGCATTTTTAACCAAGGTAACCCCAGGACAACTGGAAAAGGCAATTTATCAAGTACAAACAAATCTAAGGATTCCTGGTGTTCCATATTCACAGTGAGTGGAAACCCGGTGACCTTTAGAGAAACACACCTATGTCCTAGAGGAGTGTTATCAATCGCCACTACAGGAAATGGGCATGATAAAGATGCAGAATCAATCTTATACTTGTCAAGAAATTGTTGATCAATCAAATTAAGTGCAGAACCACAGTCCACCATCACTTGAAAATTAATCGAATGACCACGACAGGTGGAACTACCAGAAAAAGAAACTCCTGCCGACCGTAAAAATGCAATGCGAAAGGGATGGTTATTCTGATTTACTTTTTTTTCTCTTTTCCTTGTCTATGCGTCCTTCACATTGCTTAACAAAATGGTCAGCCTTACCACAATAAAGACATAGCCACTCTGAGAATATTCTCTGCCTTTCCTGGAAATGAGAGGACATCGCCCCAAGTTGCATCGGCTCCCCACAGTTAACGGGGTTCTCCAGCAAAATTGAAACATTCTCCTCATTCTGTCTACTTTTTAATCTACTATCCACCCGGATAGCTAATTGCATAGCAGCCTCAAGCATAGCAGGTGCAGGATATGCAATGTACAAATCTTTAACCCTGTCATTCAAACCAACTAAAAACTGTTTCTTGAGTGCTGGATCATTCCAGCTGACCTCTGCAGACCACTGGTTTCAGCTGTCTGAGTTCTGCCTCGGCTGTAGTGACACGATCAGGATCATCATATAACACCCCCATAGCAAAAAAAAAACCGCTTCTACAGACATCAAACAAGGGTCAAAAATGCCCAAACTTGGGGCTCACCTCGCAATAACGACATAATAATCCCCACACGCTGTAATTCAGCCCCTGAAGACAAGGGTCTAAGCCGAAAATAAGGTTAACATATATTTTTAAAGGAAAAATACTCCTGCAGTTTACCAGAAAAACATTCAGGTGATCCCACCTTAGGTTCTTCAGAGTGGATTCCAGGGCAATTACTCATGTGCTGCTGTAAGCTGGCAACTTCCAACGTTAACCCTTGCAGACGCTGAGCAAGATCTTGAACTCTGTTCATGTTGCAGAAATCCTGGAGGGTTTTTTTTTTTTTTTTTATACTTCTTTCTCACTGGACAAACTGTTACGGATCTGCAACACAGGACTAAGGTAGAAGAGGGAAAACTGACCCTGCACTATGACTAGGCTGAAACCATACGATAGAGTGGGCGACCCATTCCTTGCCAATAGACCCACCGACGATCCTATGTTAATCTCAAGCGAAGACCTATAGATAAGGGAAAGGGATACCCTAAAAGAACTAAGGACTGGGTACAAAAATGGGTCACTTCCTAGGAGAAAACACAGAGAAGGCTGCAGAAACCAATAGAAAACAGAAACTAAGGCTAGCAGAACCAGAGGTACCAGTACTGCACAAATAACACACACAGAACACTAAGCAAAGCATCAAGCTAGAGCTCAAGCAGATTAACACTTGTCCAGCAAGGACTGGGGTGCAGGTGCTGGTTAATAAAGAGTGAAAAAAACACCTGGCCAAAGACAAACCCAGCACCAGAGGAAAAAGACCAGCAACTCCACAAGAAAATGGCGGATAGTAACAAACTAAACTGATTCTAACACTTGAAAATAATAGAAGGTCAATGTCTGAGATTGACCAGTTTTAGAAATATTTCAATTTATTCAATGCTGGGGTCTATATGACCCCATAGTTCCATAGCAAGGTTAATTGTTGCCAAACTGTATATCAGAGAGATTTATGTGCATACGGAGATAAACTACTAGTGATTGAACTCACAGTCATGAGCAAAATATCAGATTTTATTCTAGAAGGCACATCCTTACCAATTCAATGTGATGTGATAAACTGTAAAAAACCCTAATTTCAAGAGTATGGCAGTAGAGCAGGCTATGCATGAGGAGCAGTTTGCATTGTTGGCAGTGTACCTTATCCATTCTTGCCAGATGTTGCAGTCAGAAAATCCTGTTTCTATGGCCAGTTTATCATCATAGGTCATATCTAATAAGAATTTAGCTCCTGGAATTGGTTCATCTATATCTTCAGTTTGTGTGGGTGAGATAGGCCTGGTAATAATGTTTCTTAGTCAAAATTTGCCCATTTTGCCACCAAAAGTTTGGTACTTGAGGCTAGAACATATAACCCTTGGTCATTCTCTGAGGGATTTTCAATGGTGATGTACATCACCATGCATCCCTCCTTGGGGTAATGAGTGGCAGGGATGGAAATTATTGAACCCGAAAGGCCCCTCTTGCCATTAAAGGGGGTTTTGGTCAGGGTCATGCTGTCACGGGAAGCCTAGGTAGGCAAGAGCTAATAACCCACGCCCCTGCGATTTCCCTCAACTCTGGGAAACCCTGACTGACCCTCTCCCAGAGTTTACACTGATGGTGTGCATGTCTGGGCCTCCATCCTCACCCTGTCTCCTGTTTCAACCCTAGGCTGAAACCACCACCCACCACCCAGTGAAGAGACCACACACCAATACCCACAGTTAGCACAGACAAGGATAATGGAAAATATGCACCACGCCGCAGTCACACAGGAATACACTATAAGTGCACAGGGCAAAACAAATACAAATAAAGGAAGGAGAAAATATGAAAAAGGGAAATACACCACCAGATACGATTCTCCTTCTCCTAGACCACCACTCCAGACCGAGATAACCAAGCACAAGACAGAAGCTATAATCGGCGACGCCCAATGTTCAGAAGAACTATTTAAAGGCAGTGGGCGTGACCCAGCTTCCAATCGGAGCACCAGCTAAATTAACCCCGGACCAGCTAAATAAAATCTAGCCGACGCCACAGAGCGCATAGTGGCCAAAAGCGGAATTACCGCTGTCTGTCGAACGCCCTAGTATGAACAGCGTCCGACATGACAGTACCCCGCCTTCTACGAGGGACCCCAGGGCCCTCACGACTTATAGGACCTGGCTTGTCCGGATGGCGGCAGTGAAACATACTGATCCGCATGAATGTCCGAGGCTGGTACCCAAGACCTCTCCTCAGGCCCATAACCATGCCAGTGTACCAAGTACTGTAAAGTGCGGCGCACTACACGAGAGTCAACCACCTTGGAGACTTCAAATTCCAAATTACCATCCACCAAGACTGGAGAAGGCATTGGCATCGCATCCCCAAGACCCACCATCTTTTTTAGCAACGATCTGTGGAACACGTTGTGTATCTTATACACCATAGGAAGCTCCAATCGGTACGCTACTGGGTTAATGACGGCGGTGACCCTAAATGGACCAATAAACCTAGGACCCAATTAAAGGGATGGTATTTTGAGTCTTATGTTTTTTGTGGATAACCACACCCAGTCATCCACACTCAGGTCCAGACCTGGCACAAGCCTACTGTCAGCCACACGTTTGTACCTAGCACCCACGCTCAACAGGCACTGTTTAACTCTCCTCCAGACTGATGACAGTTGTGCTCCTAACTGGTCTTCCTCCGGGACGCCGGAAGAGCCCCCCTGACTCAAAGTACAAAATTGAGGATGTAACCCATAAACACAAAAAAAGGAGACTCCCCAGAAGACTCCTGGCAGTGATTATTGATGGCAAACTCAGCCAAAGGAAGGAACGTCGATCACTCCTCCTGGTTATCAGAAACAAAGCAGCGTAAGTACTGCTCCAAATTTTGGTTCATACGCTCGGTCTGACCATTTGACTGAGGATGAAATGCAGAAGAATGCAACAACTTGATCCCCAGCCGTGAGCAAATCGCTTTCCAAAATATTGCCACAAACTGAGTACCTCTATCAGAAACGATGTCAGACGGAACCCCATGAAGTCTGACCACCTCCTGCACAAATACCTGAGCCAGAGTCTTAGCGTTAGGCAACAAAGGCAAAGACTAGTGTTGAACATTCCGATACTGCAAATATCGGGTATCGGCCGATATTTGCTGTATCGGAATTCCGATACCGAGTTCCGATATTTTTGCGGTATCGAAAATCGGAATCGGAAGTGTGAGGTGCATATGGTTCCCAGGGTCTGGAGGAGAGGAAACTCTCCTTCAGGCCCTGGGATCCATATTCATGTATAAAATAAAGAATAAAAATAAAAAATATTGATATGCTCACCCCTCCGGCGGCCCCTGCTCTTAGCGGTGCCTCCGTTCCTAAGAATGCCGAGTTTAGGACCTGCGATGACGTCGCGGCTTGTGATTGGTCGCGTGAGCAGTCACATGAGCGGTCACACGACCAATCACAAGCCGCGACGTCATCGAAGGTCCTTAACTCGGCATTCTTAGGAACGGAGGCACCGCTAAGAGCAGGGGCCGCCGGAGGGGTGAGTATATCAATATTTTTTAATTTTATTCTTTATTTTATACATGAATATGGATCCCAGGGCCTGAAGGAGAGTTTCCTCTCCTTCAGACCCTAGGAACCATTCCGATACTCTTTGTCCCATTGATATGCATTGGTATCGGGTATCGGTATCGGCGATATCTGATATTTTTTGGATATCGGCCGATCCAATCCGATACCGATACCTTTGAATGTCGGATGGTATCGCTCAACACTAGCAAAGACACAAAGTGCGACATTTTTGAGAACCGGTCAACAATCACCAAAATGACCGTGTTCCCAGCTGAGGAGGGCAAGTCAGTGATAAAATCCATGGAGATCTCCGTCCATGGCTTACTAGGTACCTCCTAAATATAAGAAAACTGACTGAACAACAATATAATATGAACTGGTGCATAGCCAAAAAAAGTCATATAGCAAATAGATCAATGGCTGCACTCAAAATTTACTGTGCTAAGACAAGGAAAATGTGCAATACATGAAAATGTGAATAGCATAATGGCTAGGGAAATTTATGAAAAAACACATGAGATTCTTAGCACAATACTTGGCCAAACGTTGTGAGCCCATCCACCAAAACGTCAAGGTGATCTCAGATCGGATGGGTAACTGAGCTGACTGCCTAGTGTGAACACTTACCTATGGCTAATAACATGGTAAAGCCTGTTTATATAGGGAGCTCAGAACCAACTGTGTATGGATGTAATTAAAATCACAGCATGGTGAAGGGCGAGGCGTTCAAGCCAGAAAAATAGTATATACTAAATATAAGAAAACTGACTGAACAACAATATAATATGAACTGGTGCATAGCCAAAAAAAGTCATATAGCAAATAGATCAATGGCTGCACTCAAAATTTTGTTATTTGTTATTTGTTGTTGTTGTTGTTGTTATCATGTTATTAGCCATAGGTAAGTGTTCACACTAGGCAGTCAGCTCAGTTACCCATCCGATCTGAGATCACCTTGACGTTTTGGTGGATGGGCTCACAACGTTTGGCCAAATATTGTGCTAAGAATCTCATGTGTTTTTTCATAAATTTCCCTAGCCATTATGCTATTCACATTTTCATGTATTGCACATTTTCCTTGTCTTAGCACAGTAAATTTTGAGTGCAGCCATTGATCTATTTGCTGTATGACTTTTTTTAGCTATGCACCAGTTCATATTATATTGTTGTTCAGTCAGTTTTCTTATATTTAGTATATACTATTTTTCTGGCTTGAACGCCTCGCCCTTCACCATGCTGTGATTTTAATTACATCCATACACAGTTGGTTCTGAGCTCCCTATATAAACAGGCTTTACCATGTTATTAGCCATAGGTAAGTGTTCACACTAGGCAGTCAGCTCAGTTACCCATCCGATCTGAGATCACCTTGACGTTTTGGTGGATGGGCTCACAACGTTTGGCCAAATATTGTGCTAAGAATCTCATGTGTTTTTTCATAAATTTCCCTAGCCATTATGCTATTCACATTTTCATGTATTGCACATTTTCCTTGCCTTAGCACAGTAAATTTTGAGTGCAGCCATTGATCTATTTACTAGGTACCTCGAGAGGAAGTAGTGTGCCAACAGGACGGGAACGGGGCGTCTTAGCCCTAGCACACGTGGTGCAAGCTGACACGTATGAGACCACGTCCTGTTGGATTTTGGGCCACCAAAACCGACGTGACACCAACTCCAAAGTACCCCTGACCCCTGAGTGGCCAGCCAGGACAGCATCATGATGCTCCGCCAAAACCTTTAAGCGGAGATGAAGCGGAACAAACGATTTGTTGATGGGAAGCTCGGATGGTACCTCCTCCTGGGCCTCGGCAATCTCAGCCACAACCTCGGTTGTGAGAGCCAAAACCACAACACCCTTTTGGAGGATGGGTACCAGATCTTCCCGAGGTTCTCCCCCCAGAAAACACCTGGACAGCGCATCCGCCTTAGTGTTTTTAGACCCAGGTCTGTAAGTAACAACAAAGTTGAACCGTGTGAAAAACAATGCCCATCGAGCCTGCCTCTGAGATAGACGCATGGCAGACTCCAAATAAAGCAAATTCTTATAGTCGGTAATAACAGTAACCTGATGAACCGACCCCTCCAAGGAGTGTCGCCATTCCTCAAAGGCCAACTTGATTGCCAACAACTCCCTGTTGCCGATATCGTAGTTACGTTCGGCGGGCGACAGTTTCTTGGAGAAATAGGCGCAAGGACGCAAATCGCTCAAGGATGAGCCTTGTGACAGCACCGCACCCACACCAACCTCAGACGCATCGACTTCCATGACAAAAGGTTTCGAAACGTCTGGCTGCACAAGAATGGGGGCCTAAACAAGACTGTTTTTAAGAAATTCAAATGCGCGCACAGCAGCCTCAGGCCAAACGGAGAAATTGGTACTCTCTTTAGTCATGTCAGTTAGCGGTTTAGCAATGATAGAAAAATCTTTGATAAACTTCCTATAGTAGTTAGAAAACCCAAGGAACCGCTGAAGTGCTTTTAGGTTATCAGGCCGTTCCCAACGCAACACCGCTTGCACCTTAGCGGTGTCCATTTTAAACCCAGAAGCAGACACAATATAACCCAAGAAAGGCAACTCCTGAACCAAAAATACACATTTCTCAAGTTTTGCATAGAGCTTATTCTCTCTGAGAAGCTGTAACACCTGCCTGACATGATCTAAATGAGTGTAACGGTCACAAGAATATATGAGAATGTCATCTAGGCACACAATAACGAATTTCCCCAAAACATGCAAGAACACATCATTTATGAAATGTTGGAACACTGCAGGTGCGTTTGTCAACCCAAATGGCATCACCAAATTTTCAAAATGACCCTCAGGGGTATTAAAAGCCGTCTTCCACTCATCACCTTGCCGGACTCTTATGAGGTTGTACGCCCCCTGAGGTCAAGCTTGGTAAACCACTTAGCACCTGCCACCTGGTTGAACAAATCTGGTATCAGTGGCATAGGGTATGGATCACGAACCGTAATCTGGTTTAACTCCCTGAAATCCAGACACGGGCGTAGTCCACCATCTTTCTTCTTTACGAAGAAGAACCCCGCTGCCACAGGCGAGGATGAAGGCCTGATGTGCCCTTTGCTCAAACTTTCAGCAATGTAATCCTTTAACGCTTGTCTCTCCGGACCGGTCGTACAGTCATAGGGGCGATGTGGCGGCAACTCTGAACAACCCTTTTCAGAGAACACATCCGCAAAATCCAGAAGTGACTCAGGAACACTTGAAGTCACAGCAGACACACATGTGGCTAGGCAATTCTCCTGGCAGAATTCGCTCCACTGAATTATGTCCTGAGTTTTCCAGTCAATAACCGGGTTGTGCATAGACAACCATGGAAAACCCAAAACCACCTGTGCAGGAAGATTCCTGAGCACCTTACATGTAACCTGCTCGAAATGTAGAACCCCAATGTGGAGTTTCACCTCAGCCACAAACTCAGTAATCTCCCCCTGTGGGAGAGGAGCAGCATTGATGGTGACCACGCGGATAGGATGACACAGTTTTTCAATCCTAAAACCGGCTGTGCGTGCAAACTCCTCATCAATGAGATTTGTGGCAGAACCACTATCCACAAAAACAGTGATTTGCAGCTCTCTGCCAGCGACAATAACTTTGGCAGGGAGCATGCATTGAGAAACCACCATGGAGGATATGCATAAGCTCAGATTGGCCTCCTCCACACCCTCTGAGCTTAGACGTTTTCCGCCGTTGCATTTTTCTTAGACAGCAGAGGACAAATGTTAACAAAATGACCAGTTTTACCACAGTAAAAACAGGCTCCCTGCAACTTGAGCACAGGGGCTCGATGCTTAACATGTGACACCCCTGCGATTTGCATAGGCTCCGTGGGCTCACCTGCAGCAACCTCACGTGAACCTAAACCCTCTCCCATAGGCGGCGTCTCATGCTCCCCCTGATGCAAACGGCGATCAATGCGGACAACAAGACTCATAGCGGAATCTAGAGAAGCAGGAGTCTCGTACATCAGGAGGGCTTTTTTAACCCTTCCAGAAACCCCATGAATAAACTGACTCCGCAGTGCGGGATCATTCCACTGTGTGTCGACCGCCCAGCGGTGAAATTCAGAACAGTAATCCTCTGCAACACGCTCCCCCTGGCAAATAGCACGTATCTTAGATTCTGCTAGAGCCAGTCTGTCAGGATCATCGTAATTGTGTCCAAGAGCAGAAAAAAAACTCTCCACTGAGTTAAATGCAGCAGAATCAGAAGGCAAAGAAAATGCCCATGCTTGAGGATCCCCATTTAGTAATGACAACACCAGGCCCACACACTGAGCCTCATTACCTGAGGAGATTGGGCGCATATGAAAATATAGTTTGCAAGCTTCACAAAAAGTAACAAATTTACTGCGTTCTCCAGCAAATCTTTCAGGTAAAGGAAACTTAGGCTCAGCAACTCTACCTGTCGCTCCAGCTTGCACATTAGATACTGCTAGTCCCTGTTGCTGCACTGCCCCCCTCAACTCAGTGACCTGTAGGGACAGTGCCTCCAACTGGCGGGTTATGGAAGTCATGGGATCCATGGAATTCAAATAATGTTGGCCAATTATAATGTCACGGCAACAGCTAATAACCCAGGCCCCTGCGATTTCCCTCAACTCTGGGAAACCCTGACTGACCCTCTCCCAGAGTTTACACTGATGGTGTGCATGTCTGGGCCTCCATCCTCACCATGTCTCCTGTTTCAACCCTAGGCTGAAACCACCACCCACCACCCAGTGAAGAGACCACACACCAATACCCACAGTTAGCACAGACAAGGATAATGGAAAATATGCACCATGCCGCAGTCACACAGGAATACACTATAAGTGCACAGGGCAAAACAAATACAAATAAAGGAAGGAGAAAATATGAAAAAGGGAAATACACCACCAGATACGATTCTCCTTCTCCTAGACCACCACTCCAGACCGAGATAACCAAGCACAAGACAGAAGCTATAATCGGCGACGCCCAATGTTCAGAAGAACTATTTAAAGGCAGTGGGCGTGACCCAGCTTCCAATCGGAGCACCAGCTAAATTAACCCCGGACCAGCTAAATAAAATCTAGCCGACGCCACTGAGCGCATAGTGGCCAAAAGCGGAATTACCGCTGTCTGTCGAATGCCCTAGTATGAACAGCATCCGACATGACACATGCGGGTTAATAGGCTGGCTCCCAGTTTGTCTCTGAGTTGCTGGGCCTGGACTGGTTGATATCCCCAGTCACTTTCACCAGTGTGTCACCCAACAAGTGACCAATTCTCCCAGTTTGACCCTTCTCCTGTTTCAACAATGGTAACTCAGATGAATTCTGTGCCTAACCAGATGTCAAACTGTGCCATGGGGCCTGGGCATTCTACTAAGAGGCAATAGTCAAACTGATATGTTACTCTTGGGGTAGAGACATTATACCAGAAGGTAACTATGCCCTCCTCATGGGTGAATGCCCCCTGGTGACTGGCTACCCCTTTGGTTAGTTAAAGGATAAATGTAAGATGGATGTAGAGTGGCAGCCACCATTGGCCTCTGGATCTGGCACCTCCTTGTAGTGGGAAGCGTGGATCCATGTGGGCTTTCCTTCAACTTTGACTGGTGTGGCGGTGTGTTATGATCTGGTGATCTTGGAGCTGCATGAGAGACTTTCTCAGGAGTAGGTGGTACCTGTACTGACCGCAAACCCTAATCTAACACCGCAACTAGAAGTAGCCGTGGGATGTACCTAACATGTCCTAGACATCTCGACACAGCCGGAGGACTAAATACCCCTATAGATGGAAATGGGAATTCTATCTTGCCTCAGAACAGAACCCCAAAGGATAGGCAGCCCCCCACAAATATTGACTGTGAGTATAAGAGGAAAGACACACGAAGGCAGAAAAACAGGATTTAGCAAAAGAGGCACTTCTAGCTAAATAGAAAAGGATAGGACAGAATTCTAAGCGGTCAGTATTAAAATCCTTAAAACATCCACAGCAGATAATACAAATATTCCACATCTAACTAAAGACATAGAAAGTATATCTGCATCTCCTGAGAATCCAGCATGACTGAAAAATCCAAACAAAGTCTAAGCTGGACAAAAACACAATAAATTGCACTGAATTGCAAAGCACACTGCATGTGTGCACAGAGACAAAAAA
Organism: Ranitomeya variabilis; assembly: GCF_051348905.1. Lineage (NCBI taxonomy): Eukaryota > Metazoa > Chordata > Amphibia > Anura > Dendrobatidae > Ranitomeya > Ranitomeya variabilis. The sequence continues at coordinate 158,266,589 of NC_135236.1, read as the reverse complement.
ACAGACACTTATCTTAGCTGAATTTGCAGCAGGGCATGAGGAGCCAGAGAGAGATGCAATCCCTCCAAGTACAATGGACAACTGGCACAGACTCATAGATCCTGCACACCTAAATACCTAATAGAGCTGCAATCAGCAGAAACACCTGCCCGGATTACAACCCCAAGACAACTGCACTACCACCAACAACCACCGTAGGGAGCCCAAGAGCAGAATTCACAACAGTACCCCCCCTTGAAGAGGGGTCACCAGACCCTCACCAGAGCCCCCAGGCCGATCAGGACAAGCCAAATGTAAGGCACGGACCAAATCAGCAGCATGGACATCAGAGGCAAAAACCCAAGAATTATCCTCCTGGCCATAACCCTTCCATTTGACAAAGTACTGAAGCCTCCGCCTCGAAAAGCAAGAATCCAAAATCTTCTCAACCACATACTCCAACTCCCCATCAACCAACACAGGAGCAGGAGGATCAACAGATGGAACAATGGGCACCACATATTTCCGCAATAAAGATCTATGGAAAACATTATGGATGGCAAAAGAGGCCGGAAGGGCCAAATGAAAAGTCACCGGATTGATAATCTCAGAAATCCTATAAGGACCAATAAACCGAGGCTTAAACTTAGGGGAAGAAACCTTCATAGGAACATGGCGGGAAGACAACCAGACCAAATCCCCAACCCGAAGCCGGGAACCAACACATCTACGATGGTTAGCAAAACGCTGAGCCTCCTCCTGAGACAACACCAAATTGTCCACCACATGAGCCCAAATCTGCTGCAACCTGTCAACCACAGAATCCACACCAGGACAATCAGAAGGCTCAACCTGCCCCGAAGAAAAACAAGGATGAAAACCAAAATTACAAAAGAAGGGCGAAACCAAGGTAGCCGAACTAGCCCGATTATTAAGGGCAAACTCGGCCAATGGCAAGAAAGCCACCTAATCATCCTGATCAGCAGACACAAAGCATCTCAAATAAGTTTCCAAAGTCTGATTAGTTCGCTCGGTCTGGCCATTTGTCTGAGGATGAAATGCGGAAGAAAAAGACAAATCAATGCCCAGCCTAGCACAAAAGGCCCACCAAAACCTAGAAACAAACTGGGAACCTCTGTCAGACACAATATTCTCCGGAATACCATGCAAACGAACCACATGCTGAAAAAACACCGGAACCAAATCAGAAGAGGAAGGCAATTTAGGCAAAGGCACCAAATGAACCATCTTAGAAAACCAGTCACAAACCACCCAGATAACCGACATGGGAAACCGGAAGATCTGAAATAAAATCCATAGAAATATGAGTCCAGGGCCTCTCAGGGACCGGCAAAAGCAAAAGCAACCCACTAGCATGGGAACAACAAGGCTTGGCCTGTGCACAAGTCCCACAGGACTGCACAAAAGAACGCACATCACGCGACAAAGAAGGCCACCAAAAGGACCTACCAACCAAATCTCTGGTACCAAAAATACCAGGATGGCCAGCCAACACAGAACAATGAACCTCAGAAATCACTCTACTAGTCCATCTATAAGGAACAAACAGTTTCCCCACTGGACAGCGGTCAGGTTTGTCAGCCTGAAATTCCTGCAGAACCTGTCGCAAATCAGAGGAAATGGCAGAAAGGACCACCCCTTCCTTCAGAATGCCGACCGGCTCAAGTACCTCAGGAGAATCAGGCAAAAAACTCCTAGAGAGGGCATCAGCCTTAAAATTCTTAGAACTCGGAAGATACGAAACCACAAAATCAAAATGTGAGAAAAACAGGGACCATCGAGCCTGTCTAGGATTCAGCCGTTTGGCAGATTCGAGGTAAATCAGATTTTTATGATCGGTCAAGACCACAATACGGTGCTTGGCTCCCTCAAGCCAATGTCGCCATTCCTCAAACGCCCACTTCATAGCCAACAACTCCCGATTGCCGACATCATAATTGCATTCAGCAGGCGAAAACTTACGGGAAAAGAAGGCACACGGTTTCATCAAGGAACCTTCAGAATTCCTCTGAGACAAAACGGCCCCTGCCCCAATCTCAGAAGCGTCAACCTCAACCTGAAATGGAAGAGAAACATCTGGCTGACGCAACACCGGGGCAGAAGTAAATCGGCGTTTAAGCTCCTGAAAGGCAGAGACAGCCACAGAGGACCAATTCGTTACATCAGCGCCTTTCTTCGTCAAATCGGTCAGGGGTTTAACCACACTGGAGAAGTTAGCAATGAAACGGCGATAAAAATTAGCAAAGCCCAGAAATTTCTGAAGGCTCTTCACGGATGTGGGCTGAATCCAATCATGAATGGCCTGAACCTTAACCGGATCCATCTCTATAGATGAGGGAGAAAAAAATGAAGCCCAAAAAAGAAACCTTCTGCACTCCAAAGAGACATTTAGACCCCTTCACAAACAAAGCATTGTCACGAAGGATCTGAAATACCATCCTGACCTGTTTCACATGAGACTCCCAATCATCGGAAAAAATCAAGATGTCATCCAAATATACAATCATGAATTTATCAAGATAATTCCAGAAGATATCATGCATGAAGGACTGAAAAACAGATGGAACATTAGAGAGCCCGAGTGGCATCACAAGGTATTCAAAATGGCCTTCGGGCATATTAAACTCAGTTTTCCATTCGTCAATCTGCTTAATACGAACAAGTTTATATGCCCCCCGAAGGTCAATTTTAGTGAACCAACTAGCCCCCTTAATCCTGGCAAACAAATCGGAAAGCAAAGGTAAAGGGTATTGAAACTTGACCGTGATCTTATTCAAGAGGCGATAATCAATACAGGGTCTCAAGGAGCCATCCTTCTTAGCAACAACAAAAAATCCCGCTCCCAACGGTGAAGAAGATGGCTGAATATGCCCCTTCTCCAAAGACTCCTTAACATAACTCCGCATGGCGGTATGTTCCGGCACAGACAGGTTGAAAAGTCGGCCCTTAGGAAACTTACAGCCTGGAATCAAGTCAATAGCACAATCACAGTCCCTATGCGGTGGAAGGGAACTGGACTTGGGCTCATCGAATACATCCTGAAAATCAGACAAAAACTCTGGAACTTCAGTAGAGGAAGAAGAGGAGATTGACATCACAGGAACGTCATTATGAACCCCCTGACAACCCCAACTAGTCACAGACATAGACTTCCAATCCAACACATGATTATGTATCTGCAACCATGGAAACCCCAGCACAATAGCATCATGCAAATTATGCAACACCAGAAAATGACAATCTTCCTGATGGGCTGGCGCCATGCACATGGTCACCTGTGTCCAAAACTGGGGTTTATTTTTAGCCAAAGGTGTATCATCAATGCCCCTTAAAGGAATAGGGTTCTGCAAGGGCTGCAAGGGAAAACCACAACGCCTGGCAAACTCAAAGTCCATTAAGTTCAAAGCGGCGCCTGAATCCACAAACGCCATGACAGAAAATGATGACAATGAGCAGATCAAAGTCACAGATAACAGAAATTTAGGTTGTACAGTTCCGATGGTAACTGAACTAGCGATTCTCTTTGTACGCTTTGGGCAGACTGAAATGACATGAGAAGCATCGCCACAATAAAAACACAACCTATTCTGACGTCTGAATCCTTGTTGTTCCGTTCTAGACAGAATCCTATCACACTGCATAGGCTCAGGCATCTGCTCATAGGACAACGCCACAGCGCGCACATTTCTGTGCTCCCGCAAGCGCCGATCGATCTGAATTGCCAGAGACATAGAATCACTCAGACCAACAGGCATGGGAAACCCCACCATAACATCTTTAACAGATTCAGAAAGACCCTTTCTGAAAATTGCCGCCAAAGCATCCTTATTCCATTTAGTCAGCACAGACCATTTTCTAAATTTCTGACAATACAATTCTGCCGCTTCTTGACACTGAGACAGGGCCAACAAGGTCTTCTCCACTTGATCCACAGAATTTGGTTCATCATATAATAATCCTAGAGCCTGAAAAAAGGCATCTACATTAGGCAAGGCCGGATTCCCAGATTCCAGGGAAAATGCCCAATCTGAGGGTCGCCACGCAGCAGAGAGATGACAATTTTAATCTGCTGAATGGGATCACCAGAGGAACGAGGCTTCAGAGCAAAAAACAGTTAACAGTTGTTTTTAAAACTCAAAAATTTGGACCTGTCCCCGAAAAACAAATCAGGAGTAGGAATCCTAGGCTCTAAAAACGGAGTCTGAGCAATATAATCAGAAATACCCTGTACCCTAGCAGCAAGCTGGTCTACGCGATAAACTAATCCCTGAACATCCATGCTAGCACAAGACTCCTCAGTCACCCAGAGGAAAAGAGGGAAGAAAAGACAAAACAGGCTACAGAAAAAAAAAATGTCTCTTACTTCCCTTCTTCTGAGATGCATTTAACTCATTGCTGGCCAGTTGTACTGTTATGATCTGGTGACCTTGGAGCCGCATGAGAGACTTTCTCAGGAGTAGGTGGTACCTGTACTGACCGCAAACCCTAATCTAACACCGCAACTAGAAGTAGCCGTGGGATGTACCTAACACGTCCTAGACATCTCGACACAGCCGGAGGACTAAATACCACTATAGATGGAAATGGGAATTCTATCTTGCCTCAGAGCAGAACCCCAAAGGATAGGCAGCCCCCCACAAATATTGACTGTGAGTATAAGAGGAAAGACACACGCAGGCAGAAAAACAGGATTTAGCAAAAGAGGCACTTCTAGCTAAATAGAAAAGGATAGGACAGAATTCTAAGCGGTCAGTATTAAAATCCTAAAAACATCCACAGCAGATAATACAAATATTCCACATCTAACTAAAGATATAGAAAGTATATCTGCATCTCCTGAGAATCCAGCATGACTGAAAAATCCAAACAAAGTCTAAGCTGGACAAAAACACAATAAATTGCACTGAATTGCAAAGCACACTGCATGTGTGCACAGAGACAAAAAACCAGACACTTATCTTAGCTGAATTTGCAGCAGGGCATGAGGAGCCAGAGAGAGATGCAATACCTCCAAGTACAATGGACAACTGGCACAGACTCATGGATCCTGCACACCTAAATACCTAATAGAGCTGCAATCAGCAGAAACACCTGCCTGGATTACAACCCCAAGACAACTGCACTACCACCAACAACCACCGGAGGGAGCCCAAGGTCAGAATTCACAACAGCGGTGGTCAACAGGACTTGGAATGGGCTGTCTTATTTAAGCTCAAGGGTACGTCTGTTGGACCTCTTGGTGAGGACCCAGTCACCAGATCGGATCTGGTGGGTCCCTGCTAGGTCCTCAGGAACTGGGATGGATGAACAAACTTGAGAATGTATTTTAGTTAAGCGCTTAGTCAGTTCAATCACAAACTTAGTCAAAATTTCATATTTGCATAGACAACTGTTGTGCGAAGCACAACCCTAGCCTGGGAGCACTTCCAAATCAGATCTGATATGGGTTAAGCTTGGTTGGACCAGCTGGTGTGTGTTTGACACTAAACAATGCAAGGCCAAGAATCTCATTCCATTGCTTCCCTGATTCTTGTGCTGCTTTTGAGCATTTTGCTTTTTAGTGTCCCATTTAACCTCTTAACCTTGCCACTTCTCTGTGGATGGTATTGAGTGTGTAGGGCTAACTCTGTCCCTAAGGCCTCCCATACAATTGTGCTCAAAAGTTTTTATTCCCAAGCAGAATTTTTGCTTTCTTGGCCTTTTTTCAGAGTACAACAAGAGAAGATAGTATTCTGCTACAGATGGATCTGGATAAGTTGGAAACTTGGGCTGAAAGGTGGCAGACGAGGTTTAACAATGATAAATGTAAGGTTATACACATGGGAAGAAGGAATCAATATCACCATTACACACTGAACGGGAAACCACTGGGTAAATCTGACAGGGAGAAGGACTTGGGGATCCTAGTTAATGATAAACTTACCTGGACCAGCCAGTGCCAGGCAGCAGCTGCCAAGGCAAACAGGATCATGGGGTGCATTAAAAGAGGTCTGGATACACATGATGAGAGCATTATACTGCCTCTGTACAAATCCCTAGTTAGACCGCACATGGAGTACTGTGTCCAGTTTTGGGCACCGGTGCTCAGGAAGGATATAATGGAACTAGAGAGAGTACAAAGGAGGGCAACAAAATTAATAAAGGGGATGGGAGAACTACAATACCCAGATAGATTAGCGAAATTAGGATTATTTAGTCTAGAAAAAAGACGACTGAGGGGCGATCTAATAACCATGTATAAGTATATAAGGGGACAATACAAATATCTCGCTGAGGATCTGTTTATACCATGGAAGGTGACGGGCACAAGGGGGCATTCTTTGCATCTGGAGGAGAGAAGGTTTTTCCACCAACATAGAAGAGGATTCTTTACTGTTAGGGCAGTGAGAATCTGGAATTGCTTGCCTGAGGAGGTGGTGATGGCGAACTCAGTCGAGGGGTTCAAGAGAGGCCTGGATGTCTTCCTGGAGCAGAACAATATTGTATCATACAATTATTAGGTTCTGTAGAAGGACGTAGATCTGGGGATTTATTATGATGGAATATAGGCTGAACTGGATGGACAAATGTCTTTTTTCGGCCTTACTAACTATGTTACTGTGTTACTATGTTACTATGTAATATGAATTATACCACCAAAACTTTTTCTTCACTCATGGTTAATGGTTGGGTGAAGCCATTTATTGTCAAACTACGGTGTTTTCTTTTTTTAGATCATAATGACAACCCAAAACATTCCCATGAGATAGGAAGTTCTAGCGCTTGAATGAACTCAGGACATGTCAACTGGCCAATGTTGCCAGTCGTGAAATAGTTAACACTTTGCAAAATTCCCACAAATACACAGACACTTAAGGAAGATTAATCTGACCGGTTCACATGCTCAGGACTTGTCTACAGACAATAATTGACCGCAATTGACAACAGCCCGCTATCTCTATCCCAGTACTCACACACACTAGAGCAGAGGTCTCAAACTGCATTCCTCAAGGGACGCAAACAGGTAATGTTTTCCGGATTTCCTTGTATTGCACAGGTGATAATTTAATCACCTACACACATAATGATTACAATACCTTGTGCAATGCTAAGGAAATCTTGAAAACACGCATGGTTTGTGGCCCTCGAGGAAAGAAGTTTGAGACCCCTGCACTAGAGGATCATTAGGTTAGATGACATGTTTTCTTATCTCCTCTCGGAGTCTGCAGTTCTCCAGCCAAAAGCGCATTTCTTCCCGGGAAGAGTGTTGTGAATTCCGCTCTTGGGCTCCCTCCGGTGGTTATAAGTAGCATTTTTGTGAATTCTGCTCTTGGGCTCCCTCCTGTGGTTTTGAGTGGTATGGCTGCTTCTTGGATTTAGCATCAGCAGCTGTTTTCACTGATCGTCTTTCTGGCTCGGCTATATTAGTCTGGCCTTATCCCTAATTCAATGCCAGTTGTCAATTGTTGAGCCTGGAGTCTTGGCTCTCTGAGGATTTCCCTGCCACTCTGACCATTTCAGCAAAGCTAAGTCCTTGCTTGTCTTTTTGCAGTTCACTTGTTGTGGACTTTGTTGTTTGGCATTTTCTATGTTTTTCTCATTTGTCCAGCTTATCAGTATGGATCTATTTAGCTAAGCTGGAAGCTCTGGGCAGCAGAGTTTGCCCTCCACACCTTTAATTAGGTGTGGAGATTTTTGCATTTCTCTGCGGTGGACTTTTTCTAGTTTTATTACTGACCGCACAGTTTTCTGTTCTGTACTAATTCTGTCTAGCTAGTAGTGGCCTCCTTTGCTAAACCTTACTACATATGTCATTTCCTTCTCCTCTCACAGTCATTATTTGTGGGGGGCTGTCCTATCCTTTGGGGATTTTCTCCGAGGCAAGATAGCTTTCCTGTTTCTACCTTTAGGGGTAGCTAGATCTCTGGCTGTGACGAGATGTCCAAGGAGTGACAGGAACATTCCACGGCTACTGCTAGTGTTTGTGTTAAGATTAGGAACTGCGGTCAGTATAGTTACCACCTGCTCAGAGCTAGTCGCATGTCGCTCCTTAACCAGACCATAACAGAAGAGATCTGGTGTAGCTGTAGTCTATTGGACGCCTTGTCCTAGGCTCCACATTGCTGTGCCAACTGTTAGGGTTACACTAAAGCTGTGTGATCATTTTAATTGACTGTTGCCAAATTGTATATCAGAGAGATTTATGTGCACATGGAGAAAAAAGACTACTTCATGCTTGATTAGCTCAGTGAACCACGCTACCATACCAAAGTCCACCTAAGTGTTCGAAAACTGGCTGACAGGTATGAAATCAAGCACATAAACACATTAATCAGTCTTTTTTATTCTTGCATATTCAGCTAAGAGTCCATTTTATATTTATGCATTCATTTTGTATATCTTCTATCAAGTACATATCCTTAACATGGTCAGGTGCAGGCAGGGGGCAAGTACAGCTGGTATAATGGCAGGCACTGGCAGGTGCATGCATGTCATGCTAATCTACATGGTGGGCACGGCCGGTGCAGGCAGGTACAACTGGTATACAGGTAGGCACAACAATTGTAGGCAGGTACGGCAAGACGGATGGCATACAGGCAGGTACAGACAGGTACAGGCAGCTGCTGGAAGATAAACTAAAACAAGGAGCCTGAGAACTAACAAGCATGCAAACAAATAAAGTGTACACGTTGCTTGGGCATCTCCCATCAGGTGGAGGTTCCTTTTAATAAGGCTGGGGACACCTTAGAATGCATGTGTCGACCCTTTAAGAAGGAGGGAGAGCATATTCGGGGATCTGTTAGCCGTGCGCAGACCCAAGGCAGCAGCAGGAGAAGGAGGAAGTGTTGGATGGGGGCAGCAGCGGTGAGTGAGTCAGCGTCCCTGCTGGAAGAGGAGAGAAGTGTGAAGGGAGGCCTATGCTACAATACCATCCCTTTATGCTTCCTCTTATTCAAGCCCACAAAAAATCTCTACAAGAGGAGAGCAGCATTGACCTTCTTCCTGGGCGCTCATGACCTCTCTTTAGGAGCAAACCCCATCCAATTCAAAGTTAAATTTTTTTTTCCTCTCACTCTTTTTGGGGCCAGAATATTCTTTACCTTGTGATCATCTTCAGAGCTAACTGGAGCAGGAATGGTACCTGGGTCCTTGAAGAAGGGGCTGAAGACAACAGTCTTGAGGAAAGACACATTAAATTAATTGAAGCTCCATAAAGAGGCTGGATGTTTAAACTTGTAAGCTACTGAATAAATCTGTTTGAGAACCTGAAACAGGTCAATGAAGTGAGGACCCAACTTATACAAGGGTAGATTAAGACACTCATACTTCAAAGAACATCAAACCATATTCCCAGGCCAAAACAGAGGCAGGTCTAGGTTTCTCTTGGCCACATGTCTATTCAGTCATTCAGAAAATTTTATTAATGTGGTCTTGGTGTCCTCCCACAGTAACAAGCTGGGTGGTGGAACCACTGTGCCGAAGCTCAAGGAAGACCTGGGGGGAGTGACTAGGAGCCTCACACAATCTGACCACCGATATGCAGCAGAAAATGACACCAAGCTCCGAAGAGAGACAAGGGAAGTGGTCCAGGTGCTACTCGAGGACTGAACTTGGGTAGATGGCAGCTGACCCCTAGGAATGGGTAGCTGGGGCAGCCCGAGGGAATGTCCAACAGATGCAGGCAGGCAGAGTAAGTTGACAGGATCCACAGATGCTGACACGACCGGCTGATGGAGAAATGAGCACTGGCAGGTGCAGCTGGACCGGTTGAAATTCAGATGAGCTCTGGCAGATGAGGCAGGCTGAGACAAAAGCACTGAAACTCACAAGAGTGTTAGGAAAACAAACTTACAACATTGCACATGTTGGAGGAGATGCTTTAAAGGCTATGTATCATCTAGCTATTGGCTGGTGACACTTTAGAGGAAAGAGCACAGCTCTTTTAAGAAAGAGGAAGTCTGCGAGCTCCCTAAACACAGTGCCTGGAGAGCAGCGATCCACAACTTCACAGATGATGGTACAGCAGGCTGATATGCTGCTAGGGAGCAGATGGTCTGGGCAAGGGAAGTAACCCGGCTGAAGCTATAGCTGAGTCTTATTCTGGGCATATGAGGGACCGGCCGAGATGAAATCTGCAATACCTTTGCATATGGAATGCCACTAATAATCCCATAAAATGAAAAGAGATGTGTTCTTCTGTCCGGTGTAACCAGCCAACTTAGACGAATGACTCCAGTGAAGAACTTACTTCCTGCCCAAGTTCAGCAACAAAGATCTTTCCAGATGGGACCTCAGACAAGTAAGCATCTTGGAAGACTCAATGATTGAGTTAATGGTTAAAACATTAACGGTTTTGTCTGCTTATTGGAAATGGAAAACAAAATCAAGGCAAGCGAAGAGCAAAGGCTACCTGGCTTGTGCAGACTGAAGATAGGCCAAGTTCTTGTGGTCTGTATATATAACTACAGGATTAACCACTCCTTTGCATAGAAAGTGCCACTCTTCCAAAGACAATTTAATTACCAACCGTTCTTGTTCGCCTAACAAGTAGTTGAGTTCTGGAGCCGAGGAGTCTTTAGAAAAGAAACCACAGGTCACTATATGCCCCATAGGAAATTTCCAATTAAGGACGACACCAGCTACAGAAGAGTAAGCATCCATCTCACTGCAGCTTAAGATAAGGTGCTGTCTGTCTCCAGATTCCTTACCTTAGGATTAGTGTTGAGCATTCCGATACCGCAAGTATCGGGTATCAGCCGATATTTGCTGTATCGGAATTCCGATACCGAGATCCGATACTTTTGTGGTATCGGGAATCAGTATCGGGATCAATATTAATGTGTAAAATAAAGAATAAAAATAAAAAATATTGATATACTCACCCTCTGACGCGCCCTGGTTGGAACCGCCAGCCTCCGTTCATAAGAATGAGCGCTTGAAAGACCTTAGATGACGTCACGGCTTGTGATTGGTCGCTTTGCGGTCAGGTGACCGCTCCGCGACCAATCACAGGCCGCGACGTAATCAAAGGACTTTCAAGCGCTCATTCTTATGAACGGAGGCTGGCGGTTACAACCAGGGCGCGTCAGAGGGTGAGTATATCAATATTTTTTATTTTTATTCTTTATTTTACACATTAATATGGATCCCAGGGCCTGAAGGGGAGTTTCCTCTCCTTCAGACCCTGGGAACCATCAAGATACCTTCCGATACTTGGTGTCCCATTGACTTGTATTGGTATCGGGTATCGGTATTGGCGATATCCGATACTTTTTGGGTATCGGCCGATACTATCCGATACCGATACTTTCAAGTATCGGACGGTATCGCTCAACACTACTTAGGATTAGTATCCTTACTGGTCAGGGCAGAATTTGGAGCTGTCCAAGAGGAGAAATGTAGAGTGAACTGTGTAGTAATTTGCAAATCCCAGAAATGACTGGATAGCTTTCAAGCAATTAGGACAAGGCCACTTCACGATGGCAGAAACTTTCTCAGGATCCATCCTCAATTTGGTCTCAAAGATGATGTATCCTAAGAAGGGAAGCAAGGTTTGCTCCAAAACTCAATTCTAAAACTTAGCATACAATCATTTCTTCCTCAGTCTCATCAAGACCTGGTGGACATCCCTCCTGCGTGTGGGCAGATCAGGAGATAAAACCAGAATGTCTTCCAGGTAAACCACCACACAAGAGAAGAGAAGATCCCAAGATATATAGTTTACCAGTTGTTGGAAGACTGCTGCAGCATTGCAGAGCCACATGGCATTGCGTGATACTCATAATAGCCATTCAGTTTGTTTAGGGCAGTCTTCCACTCGTCCCCCTGGTATAATCGGACTATATTATATGCTCTCCGCCGATCAACCTTAGTAAAGGCTCTGGTACCACTGAGATGATCAAACAACTCTGAGATGGCTTAGACAATACTTATTCTTGATCATTATCTGGTTGAGACTGGGGATGAACGAACTTGTTCGGAAAACATTCGCCAATTTCAAATTCGGCACATACATAGCACAATTTGATTGGATTTGTCTTCAGTTTCACAAGCATTTTAACTCAGTCTGCAAAATTCGGCCACAGTTCAGTAAATCATTGCATTTCCACTAATGCTTTTATTATGACTTTGGCTAGGATAGTGCAGTATGATTAGCAGGAGGATGGAGGGACGTGTTTTATGAGGGGAGTGGGTGTGTCTACAGTAGGTCAAACCAGCTGTGAGTTGGGTAATTTTTTTTCCAATTACTTCTTTTTCTTTAATAACTTCATGTGTGTACATTCTGGCAGTCATTCACGGTGCAGAAACTATTCACACTGTCTTGACACAAGGTCTTCTATGATTGGCTGCCAAAGTCACATGTCCCTGTCCATGTAAAAAATGGACATCTTGCTTTGATGGCGCCATTTTCTTAGTGTCACAGTGCAGACAGGTCAGCTCCTGCTAGTTCTGCTGCTGCTGAAAGTGAACTCGTCAGTTAGCTAGATAGGATTCTGTACTGTGTGAAACTGATCTTTCAGCATCTAAATAGATTGTGCTAAAATTGTTTTGCAGTCTCAGGAGGCCTCATTTGCTATCCAAATAGTTTGTGATAAACTGTGTTTCAGTGAGAAATCAGAGGGCCAGATTTCCACTTAAAAATTGCTAAGCCTAATATTAGGTGCTGCCAGGAGACCCAATTTGCTAATTCAAATCATTTGGTATAAAAGTGTTTTTCAATGAGAAATCAGCAGGCCACATTTCCACTTAAAATCGTTAGGCCTAATATAGAGGTTCAACCACAAGGCCCTATTTGCTAATCAAAATCATTTGGGATAAAACTGTGCTGCATTGAGCAACCAGGAGACCACATTTTCTCATCAAAATCATTAGGTATAAGAGTACTGTTCAAGCGCACTATGAAACAAGAGTAGATACGGAAAGTATTCAGACCCCTTTAAATTTTTCACTCTTTGTTTCATTGCAGCCATTTGGTGAATTCAAAAAAGTTCATTTTTTTTTCTCATTAACCCCTTCATGATCTCCGCCATACTAGTGCTGTGGAGGTAATTTACCTCCCTTTGATGTGGGTTCCAGCGCTGAGCCCACATCTTTCCCAGGATGTGTCAGCTGTTTTGAACAGCTGACATGTGCCCGCAATAGCCGCAGGTGGAATCGCGATCCACCCGTGGCTTTTAACTAGTTAAATGCCACTGTCAAACTCTGACATCGGCATTTAATGCACCCTTCTGGCCATTGGGCCAGAAATCCTCCCACTGGTGACCCCGTCACGTGATCATGGGTCACTTGTTCATTGGCATGACAACCAGAGGTCTCCTAGAGACCTCTATGGTTGTCAGTGCCAGATTGCTATGAGTGCCGCCCAGTGTTGGTCGCTCATAGCAAGTGAGTAATTCTGCTATATAGAGGTGATCTGATCATCGCCTCTATGTAGCAGAGCCGATCGGGTTGTGGCAGCTTCTAGTCTCCCATAGAGACTATTCTAGAATTCCAAAAGTAAAAAAAGTTTTTAAAAAATATATATAAAAATATATAAAAGTTCAAATCACCCCCCTTTTGCCCTGTTCAAAATAAAACAATAAAAAAATCAAGCATTCACATATTTGGTATCGTCGAGTTCTGAATCGCTCAATCTATCAATAAAAAACGAATTAACCTGATCGCTAAAATGCGTAGCAAGAAAAAAAGTCAAAATACCAGAATTACATTATTTTGGACGCCGCAACATTGCATTAAAATGCAGTAACGGGCAATCAAAAGATTGTATCTGCACAAAATGGTATAATTAAAAACGACAGCTCGGCATGCAAAAAATAAGCTCTCAGCTGACCCGAGATCACGAAAAATGGAGACGCTACGGGTCTCGGAAAATGGCACAATTTATTTTCTAGAAAATTTGGATTTTTTTTCACCACTTAAATAAAAAAGAACCTTGACATGTATGATGTCTAGTAACTCATAATGACCTGGAGAATGATAATTGCAAGTACATTTTAGCATTTGATGAACATGGTAAAAAAAAATCCCAAAAAACATTGTGGAATTGCACTTTTTTGCAATTTCACCTCACTTGGAATTTTTTTTCCAATTTTGAATACAAGATATGGTAAAACCAATTGTGTCATTCAAAAGTACAACTTGTCCCGTAAAAAAGTAGCCCTCACATGAGGAATGAAAAATGAAAAAGGTATGGCTCTGGGAAGAAGGAGAGCAAAAACGAAAAAGGGCAGGGTATTGAATGGTTTAATGTACACTTTGCACCTCATCTTGACTGAAAACCCCCCAGAAATAAAGTAATTTTTGCAAATTTATTAAAAAAGAAAAACTGAAATATCACATGGTCATAAGTATTCACACCCTTTGCTCAGTATTGAGTGGACATACTCTTTTGAGCTAGTACAGCCATGAGTCTTCTTGGAAATGATGTAACAAGTTTTCACACCTGGATTTGGGGATCCTCTGCTATTCTTCCTTGCAGATCCTCTCCAGTTCCATTAGGTTGGATGGTGAACATTGGTGGACAGCCATTTTCAGGTCTCTCCAGAGATGCTCATTTAGGTTTAGGTCAGGGCTCTGGCTGGGCCAGTCAAGAATGGTCACAGAGTTGTTCTGATGTCACTCCTTTGTTGTTTTAGCTGTGTGCATAGGGTCATTGTCTTGTTGTAAAGTGAACCTTTGACCAAGTCTGAGGTCCAGAGCACCCTGGAAGAGGTTTTCATCCAGGATATCTCTGTACTTGGCCGCATTCAAGTTTCCTTCAATGACAACCAATCGTCCTGTCCCTGCAGCTGAAAAACACCCCCATAGCATGATGCTGCCACCACCATGTTTCACTTTTGGGATTGTATTGGGCAGGTGATGAGTAGTGCCTGGTTTTCTCCACACATACTGTAACACTTAGAATTATCACCAAAAAGTCTATCTTCGTCTCATCAGACCAGATAATCTTATTTTTCATACTCTGGGAGTCCTACATGTGTATTTTAGCAAACTCTATCAGGCTTTCATATGTCTTGCATTGAGGAGAGACTTCCGTCGGGCCACTCTGCCATAATGGCCCAAATGGTGGAGGGCTGCAGCGATAGTTGACTTTGTGGAACTTTCTCCCATCTACCTACTGCATCTCTGGATCTCAGCCACAGTGATCTTGGGGTTCTTCTTTACCTCAATCACCAAGGCTCTTCTCCCATGATTGCTCAGTTTGGCTGGACAGCCAGGTCAAGGAAGTAGTGATGAGCGAATATGCTCATTACTTGAGATTTATCGAGCATGCTCTGGGGTCCTCCGAGTATTTTTTAGTGCTCGGAGATTTAGTTTTTCTTGCCGCAGCTGAATGATTTACATTTATTTGCCAGCATAAGTACATGTGTGGGTTGCCTGGTTGCAAGGGAATCCCCACATGTACTTATGCTGGCTAACAGATGTACAGTAAATCGTTCAGCTGCGGCAAGAAAAACTAAATCTCCGAGCACTAAAAAATACTCGGAGGACCCCGAGCATGCTCGAGAAATCTCGAGTAACGAGTATATTTGCTCATCACTACTAGGAAGACTTCTGGTGATCCCAAACTTCTTCCATCTAAGGATAATGGAGGCCACTGTACTCTTAGGAACCTTGAGTACTGCAGAAATTCTTTTAGAACCTTGGCCAGATCTGTGCCTTGTCACAATTCTGTCTCTGAGCTCCTTGGCCAGTTCTTTTGACCTCATGATTCTCATTTGGTCTGACATGCACTGTGAGCTGTGAGGTCTTATATAAACAGGTGTGTGCCTTTCCAAATACAGACCTATCAGTTTAGTTAGTCACAGCTGAACTCCAATGAAGGAGTAGAACCATCTCAAGGAGGATCACAAGGAAATGGACAGCATGTGACTTAAACATGATTGTCTGAGCAAAGGGTCTGAATACTTATTACCATGGAATATTTCAGTTTTTCTTTTATTAAAGTTGCAAAAATTACTACATTTCTGTTTTTTTTTTCAGTCAAGATGGAATGCAGAGTGTACATTAATGTGGGAAAAAAATGAACTTGTTTGAATTTACCAAATGGCTGCAATGAAACAAAGAGTGGAAAATTTAAAATGGTCTTAATATTTTCCGTACCCACTGTAAATAGTGCTTGTTCATTTCTTGACAGTTGACTGACAGGTGTGGGCTTAAGGTTGTGAAACAGCAGATTAAAAGATGAGAAGGGTACAATATATGAGTGGGGAAAAGCAAGGTTGTGGTAGAAAGGGGAATAGGATTGGTGTTTGATGTGTACATCGGTTAGATGTCATTGTTGATGAAAACTCAAGATAAAAAACACCATCTCATCCTATGAAAAGACCACTGACAACATCAGTTACTGGACGAGCTACTCAACTCCTTTTCTTTGGCAGCTGCACAGCGGTACGCCTTGTAGATGAGGCTCAGAAAGAGCATGTGCTTGAGTGGATGCAAAGCGCTGCATCAAGTGGCATCTCCTCCTCTTCTGCCACCTTAAGACAAGGAGGTTACATTGCAGCTTCCCACACAACCATAAAGTGATGCAACCATAACAAGAACTGCATCCTCAGCCCCATCTATGGCTGTGACCAGCACCGGTCATGTGTGTGCAGTTCACAGGGACAGCAAGGGTTGACTAACCTGGGTTTTTTTGAGACCGAAAAGGATGATCCAACTCACCTTATCTGCCAAATTAGCTAAATTAAACCTAAGTAGTGGCAAAAATTGCAATAGTTTGACAACTACATGCATGAAATGGCACATATGCGATCAATATGCTGTATCGTGGGAATCTCACTGTGCTAAAATGCTGACAAGCGGGCCTCATCAACCACAGGCCATTCTATCAATCACATCTGCTGCTTCTTCCTCCTCAGTCATGCCAAGTCTCCTCACACAGATCTCCGACCACAGAAACTGTTTACCCCATACTGTTTGGGTGAGTGAAAATCTTTCTCAATCCACAATAACATCTCCACCTGCAGCTCATTCACAGTCCAGCAATTGTGGCGACTAGTGTTGAGCATTCCGATGCTGCAAGTATCGGGTATCGGCCGATACTTGCTGTATCGGAATTCCGATACCGGGATTCCGATACTCTTGTGGTATCGGGTATCGGGTATCGCAACAACATTAATGTTAAAATGTGTAAAAGAGAGAATTAAAATAAAAAATATCGCTATACTCACCTGTCCGACGCAGCCGGGACTTCAGCGAGGGAACCGGCAGCGTTGTTTGTTTAAAATTCGCGCTATTACTTGGTTACGTGAATTCCCGGCTTGTGATTGGTCAGGTCGGCCACGTTGCCGGGACGCGGACCAATCACAGCAAGCCGTGACGAAATTACGTCACGGCTTGCTGTGATTGGTCCGCGTCCCGGCAATATGGCCGCCCTGACCAATCACAAGCCGTGACGTCACGGGAGGCTGGACACGCGCCCATTTTAAAATGAGCGCGTCCAGCCTCCCGGCTTGTGATTGGTTGACCGCGGCGCAACCAATCACAAGCCGTGACGTCACGGGAGGCTGGACACGCGCCCATTTTAAAATGAGCGCGTCCAGCCTCCCGGCTTGTGATTGGTTGACCGCGGCGCAACCAATCACAAGCCGTGACGTCACGGGAGGCTGGACACGCGCCCATTTTAAAATGAGCGCGTCCAGCCTCCCGGCTTGTGATTGGTTGACCGCGGCGCAACCAATCACAAGCCGTGACGTCACGGGAGGCTGGACACGCGCCCATTTTAAAATGAGCGCGTGTCCAGCCTCCCGTGACGTCACGGCTTGTGATTGGTCAGGGCGGCCATATTGCCGGGACGCGGACCAATCACAGCAAGCCGTGACGTAATTTCGTCACGGCTTGCTGTGATTGGTCCGCGTCCCGGCAACATGGCCGACCTGACCAATCACAAGCCGGGAATTCACGTAACCAAGTAATAGCGCGAATTTTAAACAAACAACGCTGCCGGTTCCCTCGCTGAAGTCCCGGCTGCGTCGGACAGGTGAGTATAGCGATATTTTTTATTTTAATTCTTTCTTTTACACATTTATATGGTTCCCAGGGCCTGAAGGAGAGTTTCCTCTCCTTCAGACCCTGGGAACCATCAGGAATACCGTCCGATACATGAGTCCCATTGACTTGTATTGGTATCGGGTATCGGTATCGGATTGGATCCGATACTTTGCCGGTATCGGCCGATACTTTCCAATACCGATACTTTCAAGTATCGGACGGTATCGCTCAACACTAGTGGCGACCTAAAAGAATGTTTCCTCCTGCACATGCCAAAGTTAAGAGCTTGAACTCCACCATCTCCAATCTGTTGGTCACGGCAATGCTGCATTTTTGCCTGATGGACACAGACCGCTTCTAAAAGTTGATGGCCGTTGCAGTCCCCCAGTTCTAGTTGCCTAGTCGCCATTGCTTCTCTAAGAAAGCTGTGCCCATGCTACACCAACATGTTGCAGACAACATCATTCATTCCCTGAAAAAATCTCTGTCTGCCAGGGTGCATTTCACCACTGACACAGGGACAAGCAAACATGAGCAGAGGCATTACATCTCGCTGACTGGGCACTGAGTGACTCTGGTAGTTGTGGGGGCAGAAGGTCAAGGGGTGCTCCACACATGTTGGAATCCCCCAGGCTTATGGGTTAAACCTCTGTATCTAACACTTCCTTCACTGCTTCTGGCTCCTCCACTTCCTCTAGTGCCTTCACCCGTGCCCTCAACCTTTCACTTAATCAGACACACATTTCAACAGTTATTATTATTATTATTATTATTATTATTATTATTATTTATTGTTATAGCGCCATTTATTTCATGGCGCTTTACATGTGAGGAGGGGTATACATAATAAAAACAAGTACAATAATCTTAAACAATGCAAGTCATAACTGGTACAGGAGGAGAGAGGACCCTGCCCGTGAAGGCTGACAATCTACAAGGGATGGGTGAGAATACAGTAGGCGAGGATAGAGCTGGTCATGCAGCGGTTTGGTCGATCGGTGGTTACTGCAGTTTGTAGGCTTGTCGGAAGAGGTGGGTCTTCAGGCTCTTTTTGAAGGTTTCAATGGTAGGTGAGAGTCTGATGTGCTGTGGTAGAGGGTTCCAGAGTAGGGGTGATACGCAAGAGAAATCTTGTATACGATTGTGGGAAAAGGAGATAAGAGGGGAGTAGAGAAGGAGATC
Organism: Ranitomeya variabilis; assembly: GCF_051348905.1. NCBI lineage: Eukaryota > Metazoa > Chordata > Amphibia > Anura > Dendrobatidae > Ranitomeya > Ranitomeya variabilis. The sequence goes on along the minus strand of NC_135236.1, from coordinate 158,247,431 downwards.
TTGTGAGGATCAGAGGTTGCGTGTAGGTAAGTACCGGGAGACGAGGTCACAGATGTATGAAGAAGACAGGTTGTGGATGGCTTTGTATGTCATGGTTAGGGTTTTGTACTGGAGTCTCTGGGCAATGGGGAGCCAGTGAAGGGATTGACAGAGGGGAGAGGCCGGGGAATAGCGGGGGGACAGGTGGATTAGTCGGGCAGTAGAGTTTAGAATAGATTGGAGCAGTGCGAGAGTGTTAGAGGGGAGGCCACAGAGCAGGATGTTTCAGTAGTCAAGGCAAGAGATGATGAGGGCATGGACTAGGGTTTTTGCAGATTCTTGGTTGAGGAATGTACGGATTCGTGAAATATTTTTGAGTTGAAGTTGGCAGGAAGTGGAAAGGGCTTGGATATGTGGTTTGAAGGAGAGATCAGCGTCAAGGATTACCCCGAGGCAGCGAGCTTGTGGGACTGGGGAGAGTGGGCAGCCATTTACTGTAATGGATAGGTTCATTGGGGGGGTCGCGTGAGATGGGAGAAAGATGATGAATTCTGTTTTGTCCATGTTAAGTTTCAGAAATCTAGCGGAGAAGAAGGATGAAATAGTGGACAGACTTTGAGGGATTCTGGTTAGTAGGGAGGTGATATATGGTCCAGAGATGTAGATCTGTGTGTCATCAGCATAGAGGTGATACTGAAAGCCATGAGATTCTATGAGCTGTCCCAGGCCAAAGGTGTAAATGGAGAAGAGCAGGGGCCCTAGGACTGAACCTTGTGGGACTCCCACAGATAGGGGGAGAGTTGAGGAGGTGGTGTGTGAGTGGGAGACGCTGAATGTCCGGTCTGTTAGGTATGATGAGATCCAGGATATGGCCAAGTCTGTGATGCCAAGGGATGAGAGGGTCTGTAATAATAGGGAATAGTCCACTGTGTCAAAGGCAGCCGACAGGTCAAGGAGGAGGAGTTCAGATAGAATCTTCCCACCTCTATACTGCACAGTTATTGCTCACTGCAATCACTCACTGTTAAAATGTATATGCCTTGGACATCGCAGTCACACAGCTAAAGAGTGGTGGACAACTATCCAGTCCAAGTTATAGCAATGGCTGTCTCCACTGAACCTGTAGCCAGGGAAGGCCATGTGCGATAGCGGTGCTAACTTTTGGTTGTCCTATGCTGGGGCAACCTCACACACATGCCTTGCATGGCTCATATCCTCAAACTGGTGGTACAGAAATTTCTCAACCACTATCCCGGCCTGGATGAGCTGCTGTAGAATACCCGGTCACTGTGTACTTGTGTACCTTTAATTCTGATGATCGCACCCTGCAGATCATTGATTTGCATCACTACAGAGGTCTTAACGATTTAATTTTCGATGTTCCGACATGGTGGAGTTCCACTCTGCACATGTTGCAGCGACTGTGGCAGAAGCGACGAACCCTGGTGCAGTATGTCCTTTTGCATAGCCGGGGTCAATGTACAGTGGGGAAAAAAAGTATTTAGTCAGCTACCAATTGTGCAAGTTCTCCCACTTTAAAAGATGAGAGAGGCTTGTAATTGACATTATAGGTAGATCACAACTATGAGAGTCAAAATGAGAAAACAAATCCAGAACATCACCTTGTCTGATTTGGCAAGATTTATTTTGCAAAATACGGTGGAAAATATTTATTTGGTCATTAACAAAAGTTCATCTCAATATTTTGTTATATATCCTTTGTTGGCAATCATAGTGGTCAAATGTTTTCTGTAAGTCTTCAGAAGGTTGGCACACACTGTTGGTGGTATGTTGGCCCATTCCTCCACACAGGAGGATGTGGCGCATATTACGCTTGAGGAGTGAGCACAGATGAAGGACCTCTGTACCCTTCTGCACAGTTTTGAAATGGCTATCAATATGGCTAGCTCTGACATTGCCGCCATAAGCATCACTATTCCGGTCATTTACATGCTGGAGCACACATTGAATTGGCTGCATGAGAGGTAGTGGTCCCAGAGAAAGAGGTGGAAGCAGAAGAGGATTCAGAAGGTATTTTGATATCTCAAATTTGTGGACTGTCATCGCACATGGATGTGCCATGGTAGGGTGGCTTACAGTGATGAAGGGAGGCTCATGATACCATACAAACTGTTAGTTAAGGAGCAGGAGCTGAATAACAGATGGAGGAGGACGAGAAGGAAGAGGTGGAAGGGGATGGAGGAAGCAACCTAGAGTTTTACCCCGCCACCAACACACCATGGAATTGGATCTGATGAAAGCACCCGACACATGAACACATTCTTGCTGCACTAAATTCAACATGATGCCCATATTCTTAGGGTTCAAAACAGTTCTGACTACTGGTTTCCTACTCCTATTTCCACGGTACAAGAGTAAATTTAGCCAGATGCTGCCACCCATGGAAAGGGACGTGCGCATGCTGGAATATCCACACACTGAAACTTGGCTCACCCCCTCTGACTCTACCTCTCCTGCTGCACTTTTGTATGGTGGATTCCATCTCTTCCATGCACCCCGCCCCAGCAACAAATGAGGTGGAGGAGTTGGCTTGCTCCTGTCCGACACCTGCTCCTTTACCCCAATTCCACTACCCCCCTCTGCTACTCTCCCATCGTTTGAGGTGCACTCTGTCTGCATCTCCTCACCCTCCAACCTCCAGCTGGCTGTCATCTACCACCCACAGAACTAGCCATCTCACCTTTCTCGACCACTTCACCACCTGGCTGCTTCATTTCCTCTCTGCTTATGTCCCCACTGTCATCATGGGCAACATCAGCATCCCCATTGACACTTCCACCTCAGCTGCCTCTAAACTTTTGTTGCTCACTGCCTCCTTTGGCCACATTCAATGGTCCTCTGTGGCCACTCACAAAGATCGCAATTCCCTACTCCATGCCCCAGCACCTCCTCCCTCTCCTCTCATTTCAGCTGAAGACATTTCCTCCTTCTTTAAGAAGAAGATCGATACGATCAGAGAAAGCTTTGGCCCGCAGCCCCCAATGCCCCTCTTTGCTTCTCAGCCCTCTTCCTCCAAAACGGCTTCTCCGCCATGACAGATCAGCTCTCCACCCTCCTGTCAAGATCACATCTCACTACTTGCATGCTTGACCCGCTCCCATCCCACCTCATCCCTAACCTCGCCACAGTCTTCATCCCAACCCAAACACACCTCATCAACCTCTCACTTACAAATTGTGTCTTCCCCTCATCCTTCAAGCATGCCTTGATCACAACCATCCTCAAAAAACCCTCTCTTGACCCATCCTCTGCATCTAGCTATCGCCTGATATCTCTTCTCCCTTATGACTCAAAACTACTGGAACAGCATGTTCATCTTGAAATGTCCACCCGCCTCTCTTCCTACTCCCTCTTTGACCGCTTACAATCTGGCTTTCGACCACATCACTCAACTGAAACTGACCTAACTAAAGTCACCAATGACCTACTAACAGCCAAGAATTGGAATGACCTAGAAGAGAAAGTTCAGCTGGTACAAACAAGCACAGTGAGAACACAGGACAGTAACAGTGGGTTCTGGCAGGGATGGCTGGAATTGTGTTTAAAAAATTGTACTGATGCAAAGTAGACATATGGGAAATGTTATTTATTAATTATTTTGTGCGATATGACTCTCTGATTTAAGGGTATAAAAATTAAGTTTGAAAATTGCAACATTTTTGCCAAAATTCCTTTTTTTTTTAACAAATAATCGCCAGTCATATAGAAGAAATGTTGCCGCTATCATAAAGAGCAATATGTCACGAGAAAATAATCTCAGAATCACCAGGATCAATTGAAGCGTTCCAGAGTTATTACCACAGAAAGTGACAGTGGTCAGAATTGTAAAAATTGGCCTGGTCATTAAGGTGAAAGCAGGCTTAGTGTCAAAGAGGCTAAATAGCTGCATCAAACAGCAACATATAAAACAAATTAGTATAGCATATCAACATATAAAAATATTCATAGCAATGTCTTCAGAGGGTGTCAACCTTTGCACGTACACAACTGTGGCTGTCTTACTTTGTTCCAGTGAATGTTAAGAATGTGAACATTCCGCTTCTCAATCACTAGCTAAGTCTCTTGTGCATGAAATGTATTGTCTAGCTTTTAACAAGGGTATGCAGCTTATTTGACCTTACTATTCAACAGAAAGACACTTTAATCACATATGCACTCTCTCCTCTGAATATTACACTCATGACTTGCATTATTAAAATGTTCTTTATTAACTGGAAATACTAAAAAGCATTATCTACTTCATTTTATTCCTTCAAGCATGTTTTGTTCTGTTTTGTAAAAGTTAAAAAAATTAAATCCTCTACCTTTGTTAAAACACTGCAAAATGATGTTAGGTCATGGAGACTTAAATTCAGCAATTAGAAGTTTAGGATGATTTAAAATACATACATTTCAATTCTTAATATCCTATCTTCCAATAATTATTACCGGATGAACATATTTAATTGCAGCACCATAATAATGCTCGAAACTCTACAGGAAATATAAAATTGAATGTCCTACTGCGTATTGCCCTTTACACTTATTAGTGTCCAACAATAAGTCCAACAAGCTTGGGCTGATAAATGGCAAATGAGCTTTAATGGGGATAAATGTAAGGTCATGCACTTGGGTAGAAGTAATAAGATGTATAACTATGTGCTTAATTCTAAAACTCTGGGCAAAACCGTCAATGAAAAAGACCTGGGTGTATGGGTGGATGACAAACTCATATTCAGTGGCCAGTGTCAGGCAGCTGCTACAAAGGCAAATAAAATAATGGGATGTATTAAAAGAGGCATAGATGCTCATGAGGAGAACATAATTTTACCTCTATACAAGTCACTAGTTCGACCACACTTAGAATACTGTGCACAGTTCTGGTCTCCGGTGTATAAGAAAGACATAGCTGAACTGGAGCGGGTGCAGAGAAGAGCGACCAAGGTTATTAGAGGACTGAGGGGTCTGCAATACCAAGATAGGTTATTACACTTGGGGCTATTTAGTTTGGAAAAACGAAGACTAAGGGGTGATCTTATGTTAATGTATAAATATATGAGGGGACAGTACAAAGACCTTTCTGATGATCTTTTTAATCATAGACCTGAGACAGGGACAAGGGGGCATCCTCTACGTCTGGAGGAAAGAAGGTTTAAGCATAATAACAGACGCGGATTCTTTACTGTAAGAGCAGTGAGACTATGGAACTCTCTGCCGTATGATGTTGTAATGAGTGATTCATTAATTAAATTTAAGAGGGGACTGGATACCTTTCTGGAAAAGTATAATGTTACAGGGTATATACACTAGATTCCTTGATAAGGCGTTGATCCAGGGAACTAGTCTGATTGCCGTATGTGGAGTCGGGAAGGAATTTTTTTCCCCATGGTGGAGTTACTCTTTGCCACATGGGGTTTTTTTGCCTTCCCCTGGATCAACATGTTAGGGCATGTTAGGTTAGGCTATGGGTTGAACTAGATGGACTTACAGTCTTCCTTCAACCTTAATAACTATGTAACTATGTAACTATGTAACAAGTTTTGCCTTAACTAACCTTTTCTCACAAAATTGCTACAGCATTTCATAAAATATGAACAAACTGCATGAGCATGAATTGTCCTATACAATCTGCCAAATGCTACTTAAAGGGAAAACTATTTTAAAATCACATTTTTAAGTTAAAGAATATCTAGTAAGTTTTTTTTGTTGTTGTTTTATTTCCATATAGGTATCTAAATTTAAAAAATATCCCCAAATCTTGAACCTTGCATTCTGGCAACTATCTTTAAAATTAGTTTGATATTTAAAGTTAAATAGATAAATAGAGATCACTTATAATTAGTCATCTCATGTAACCATAGACAGAATTAAAATGAAAGGTAATGCCTTATAGATAAACTAGATAAACATCATCAAAATAGATGATGATCTTATACCACCACAATCTTACCCTCCCTGCACAATGACACCTGCACAGATCACAGCAATCTTACCCTCCCTGCACAGACACCTGCACAGATCACAACAATCTTAACCTCCCTGCACAATGACACCTGCACAGATCACAGAGCATGCCTACATAATTTTCCCTCAAAAAGTCAGTGTCCCTCATGACCTTCACTGTCTATGATCCTTTAGGCAGCTTTAATTTATTTCTTTAAGTATTGTTATCAAGAGAATTGTTAACAGTAAAAAATGTAAAACATTGAAAAGTTTATACAGAGATAAAGTAACATCAAAGAAAGGTATTCCTTGGTGATGTTGATGGGCACAGAAAGATTGGTCAATTTGTAGTGTACAGTTAAGTTAATATGTCAGTCATGAGGTTTAAAATTCATCATTTTTTGCATCAACTATTTTATATAAAACTGAAGATTTTGTAGTGAAAGTTTTATTAAAGGGGTGCACCAAAGTCCAAAGTAATTCTCCTCCAAAATCCCTATCTGTTAGTGACATAATCTAAACTATTTTCAAATATGCTTTAATAAAAAAGTCCTATATTTTCCTAACTACAATATCTATATCTTGTCGTACAAAATATGTAGTCTTTATCATAACATGCAAACACATTTTAGAGAGCACTTTAGATCTATTTTATCTAAAATAATATCACCTAGATTAAAAAAAAACATATAAAGGAAGCACATATGGCCAATCCTGAAGATCTTATGTTCGCTGGAATTGAAATTGTAGTTCTGCCTCATAGAGGTAGAGATAGAGATGAAGCGCTACTGAAATTGGAAGCTAAATGGACATTGAGAAACCAATGCACTATGAGCATTGGATCTCAATGGACAAAATTATTTAAGTGTATTTTTATGATTAATGTTCTGCTACATGTATTTATCTATAATATGCTATTCTTCCTCCAAATGTACCATAGTGTTTAAAAAGGTAAATGGAGTTATTTAGTCGCAACATGCTTTATATGGCCTCCTTGTTAGGCAGATTCATTCAATACAGTGTTAAGCAGACATTCAATAAGTAAATAGTATCACTAAGGAGCTACAGATGACTTTTATGTGAACAAAACTACTGTTTCCCTTAGCCTCCGAATCTTTCCTCTTCTAAACCACGTTCTGCTGATTTTATTAGAATTGAATAAAGGATAGTTGTTGTTTTTTAGACGCGAGTGTGCTTCCTATGGTGTGTATTTTCTCACAGTTTCAATTAGACACTAAATTTGCATAACTTTTGAGAGGTATTCAAATACATTCCAATTAGCGATAAGCAAATGTGCTTGATGATACTCGCTATTATCGAATGTCACAGTGCTCGAATGTGCTATTTCCTTGGTGAGTAATGGGCGATGCTCTATGTAAAACACAAATCCCTGCCCCGCAGTTTTGGTGCCTGCACATCACTGTGATGCCGTAGCCATCTTGGTTGTGACATGACTGTGATTGGATGGCCGTATGACATCATCAGAGATTATAAAAGGACAGGTGCCGCCCGTCTTGCCATACTAATGCCATTGCACATATCTGTGACACTTCTATTTGAGGGAGAGAGTGTGTGTCAAGGCCTGTGTGCAAAGTATAACATATCAGAGGCCTGTAGGGTAAATACTGGTGCTGAAGCTGAACCATCATATTAACAGCCCTTCTAAGGGCTAATAGTTGGCAGCACATGCAATCTGCATTTAGCCTAGAGAGGGAGAGAGAGTTTGTAAACAGTAATTAGGCCTGTGCAATCCATCGGCAAATATATAGCTGCAGTTTTTTTGTGGGTGCTGAAAAAATTGAATATATTTTGATCCATCAAGTATTATGTGCCTTGAGGTCCTTTTTGGTATTATATAATACACAAAAAAATTATTGAAACATTTTCCTGGGCTACATTTCTCAGCCATACACTATTCTGTAGTGTGGAGGAAATTTCTGTGATCTCAGTGAACAAAAGATTTTAAAAATTCTGTAAGACTCCATTTCTCAGACATAAAGTATTACTTTGTGAATATTTCTGTGATCTCTGAAAGTGAACAAATGCATTTAAAAATTTTGTAGGCCTGCATTTCTCAGAAATAGTGTTTTATGCTCTGTGAACATTTCGATGATCTGTAAAATTGCAAAAAAGCATTTAAACATTTTGTAGGCCTCCATTTCTCAGACATGCACTGTTACATGGTCTGTGAATAGAGAAGAGCATACCTTTTACGTTTGAGGTTCAGCCATGTTCGCCGAACTTCCCGATGTTCAGTGAACGATTCGCTGAACATAACCGAACACCATTCAATTCAATGAGAGGCAAAACCAAACTGATAGACATCATGTTCAAGGGGCCCAAAAACTGACAAAACAGCTTGAATTATGGACAGAGACAAGGAAACGTGACATCAATTGGCCCAACAATTGCACTATAAATAAATAATTTAAAAAAAAATTGATGTGGATTCCCATCTATTTTTGATAACCAGCCAGGCAAAACTACAACCCTCAGCTGTCAGCATTAGCAAGCTGGTTATCAAGAATAGCAGGATCCCACAAATAGCTAAAAAAAAGCATGGGGTCCCCTCAATTTTTGCCAAGCTAAAGCTGACAGGAGGGGTCTGGTATTCTCTAGAGTTGAGCGACTTTTACTTTTTTAGGATCGAGTTGGATTTTGCGAAACCCGTCTTTGTCAAAAGTCGGGTGGGGTGAAATCGGCCGATTATTTCAAAAAGTCGGGGATCCGACTGAAACACGAAACCCAATGCAAGTCAATGAAGAAGCAAAGTCGTCAGTGAGTGGAGGACAGGAAAACACCTACAGTGCCCAATTTAATGCCAAAAACATCAATTCTTGTTACTTAAGCTTGTCAATCTTAATTTACCTTATAATAATAGTTAGGCATTGAACATTGGGGGTCATTTGGCTAAAGTTGTGGGGGGGTAGGGCTGGCTCAAGTTTTTTGTGGGCCCAGGAAACGCGGACTACATCACGGCGGTGGAGCAATAAGAGGTAAGTATTTAAACTTTGCAAGTGCTGTGATCCTGAGCAAGCAGGGAGGGCACACTCATTCGCATTGGCACTGGCACAGGGCTCCTCAAAGTACGGCGGTGTTTGACGGCGGGGGCACCTCCCACCAGCAGAGACACTTTTGCATACTATGAGGGGCCCTGTGCCAGTGACGTAGCCAACGAGTATGCCCCCCCACCTGATGAAGGAACCTACACTTTCATCTGCACCTTCCTCTTTGTCCCCGTGTAAGGTGGTATAGTATGCGGGAAGGGGAACCAGACTTTTAGCAGGGTCAGATACTGGCTGTGTAGAGTGCAAGGGGAATGTAGTGGTCTGGGTAAATGTACCAGCAGACTCATCTAGCAGTGGCTGGGCAATGGGCTGGATGAGGAGGAAACACAGATATAGGCCCAAAGAATAAAGTAGGCTAAATGCAGTTCAAAATTGGTAACAGGACTAAACAGGCGGCATTGCTTTGTTCAGTGGAGGACAAATGCAATGAGAGGCTGACACAGTGAGTAGGCCCAAATAAGTAACTAGGCTAAATGCAGTTCAAAATTAGTAACAGGACTAACCAGGCAGCATTGCTTTGTTCAGTGGAGGACAACTGTAATGAGTGGCAGACACAGTTAGTAGGCCCAAATAATAAAGTGGGCCAAATGAAGTTCAAAATTGGTAACAGGAGTAAACAGGCGGCACTGTTTGCTCAGTGGAGGAGAAAAGCAAGGAGTGGCAGACACCGTTAGTAGGGCCCAACCAAACAAGTAGGCCAAATGAAGTTTAATATCTGATCTAGGCCAAAAGCCTGAAAATTTAAGCTCAGCTTTGTTCATTGAGGACAACACCAAGGAGCGGCAGGCACCGTTAGTAGGCCCAACCAAACAAGTAGCCCAAATGCAGTTTAAAATTTCCTATAGGTTGAAAGCCTGAAGACTGAAGCTCAGCTTTGTTCAGTGGAGGACAACACCAAGAAGCGGCAGACACCGTTAGTAGGGCCCAACCAAACTAGTAGGCCAAATGCCGTTTAAAATTTCCTATAGGCCGAAAATTGTGCTTTTACCTTTGGGGAAACTTCTCTGAGGCAAGTGAGGCTTTGTTTCCTTTCTTTAGGGGCAGTTAGCTCTTAGGCTGTGAAGAGGCGTCTAGGCAGAGTCAGGCACGCTCCACGGCTATTTCTAGTTGTGTTTATAGGAGTAGGGTTTGCGGTCAGCAGAGTTCCCATTTCCCCAGAGCTCGTCCCGATTCCGTGTTTAATTATCAGGTCATTTCTGGTGCACCTAACCACCAGGTCCATAACAGAGGACAACACCAAGGAGCGGCAGACAGCGTTATTAGGGCCTAACCAAACAAGTAGGCCAAATGCGGTTTAAAATTTCCTATAGGCCGAAAGTCTGAAGATTGAAGCTCAGCTTTGTTCAGTGGAGGACAACACCAAGGAGTGGCAGACACCGTTTGTAGGGCCCAACCAAAGAAGTAGGCCAAATGCAGTTTAAAATTTCCTATAGGCCGAAAGCCGGAAGATTGAAGCTCAGCATTGTTCAGTGGAGGACAACACCAAGGAGTGGCAGACAGCGTTAGTAGGGCCCAACCAAACAAGTAGGCCAAATGCCGTTTAAAATTTCCTATAGGCCGAAAGCCTGAAGATTGAAGTTCAGCTTTGTTCAGTGGAGGACAACACCACGGAGCGGCAGACAGCGTTAGTAGGGCCCAACCAAACAAGTAGGCCAAATGCAGTTTAAAATTTCCTATAGGCCGAAAGCCTGAAGATTGAAGCTCAGCTTTGTTCAGTGGAGGACAACATAAAGGAGCGGCAGACACCATTAGTAGGCCCAACCAAACAAGTAGCCCAAATGCAGTTTAAAATTTCCTATAGACCGAAAGCCTGAAGATTGAAGCTCAGCTTTGTTCAGTGGAGGGCAACAGCAAGGAGCGGCAGACACCGTTAGTAGGGCCCAACCAAACTAGTAGGCCAAATGCCGTTTAAAATTTCCTATAGGCCGAAAGCCTGAAGATTGAAGCTCAGCTTTGTTCAGTGGAGGACAACACCAAGGAGTGGCAGACAGCGTTAGTAGGCCCACCTAAACAAGTAGGCCAAATGCAGTTTAACATTTCCTATATGCCGAAAGCCTGAAGATTGAAGCTCAGATTTGTTCAGTGGAGGACAGCTGTATTGAGTGGCGCAGACAGACACAGGTAGTAGGCCTAAAATAAAAAAGTAGGCTCAATGCAGTTTAAAATGGGATACAGGGGTACACAGGCAGCATTGGTTTGGTCAGCAGAGGACGATTGCAAGGAGTGTCGCAGACTTACTAGGCCTAAAATAGAAAAGTAGGCTCAATGCAGTTTAAAATGGGTTACAGGGGTACACAGGCAGCATTGGTTTGATCAGCGGAGGACAATTGCAAGAAGTGTCGCAGACTTATTAGGCCTAAAATAGAAAAGTAGGCTCAATGCAGTTTAAAATGGGTTACAGGGGTAGACAGGCAGCATTGGTTTGTTTGGTGGAGGACAACTGGAAGAAGTGGCTGACACAGTAAATTGGCCAAAATAGTAAAGTGGGCTAAATGTCTGCAAAAAAAATGTTCCTAAATAAACAGGTGGCAAAGCTAGGTACAGGGGTGGGTTCCTCTGCTGAGTAGCAGACAGTGGTAGTTCGCGCACAGTAATCGCAGGTCTAAATGGAGGGCAGGGCCTCTGTATATTTTTACTATCATCTATCATTTCAACAAATTTGTATTGGCAGTGCCATTGAAGGATTTAGCAGCACAGACTAAACAGTGGTGGAGCAGTGAGAGGTAAGTTTTGCAAGTGGTAGAGCACTGTTTGAGCTGGGGGAACACTCTCTCGTGGGCGGCGGCACTGGCCCAGGGCCCCTCATATTACAACGGTGTGTCTGATGTTGGGTGTGCACTACCACTGCCAGAGACACTTCATTGTACTATGAGGGACCCTGTGCCAGTGCCGTCGGCCAAAAGTGGGCACACCCACCTGTCTAGGCAAACGGCACTCGCACGGGTGCTTGCGCCAAGTGGTGACCATGGCTCCGTGGGGGGAGTCAGCCCATTTAGGGAGGTGTAAAGATGGCCTATGGTGGACATTCAGCAGCTGCAAATGGAGGAATTGGATCAGTCAGTAAGAGGAGTCCAAAAGCAAGACCCTTTTACAGGAAAGCTACGTGTCAGCAGGGGAAGGTGGGGCAAAATAATTAGAAACCCATGATTGTTTCATTTTAATGAAGGTTAGATCATCAACATTTTGGGTAGCCAGACGAGTCCTTTTTTCGGTCAGTATTAGTGTTGAGCGACACCGTCCGACACTTGAAAGTATCGGTATCGGATAGTATCGGCCGATACCCGAAAAGTATCGGATATCGCCGATACCGATACCCGATACCAATACAAGTCAATGGGACACCAAGTATCGGAAGGTATCCTGATGGTTCCCAGGGCCTGAAGGAGAGGAAACTCCCCTTCAGGCCCTGGGATCCATATTAATATGTAAAATAAAGAATAAAAATAAAAAATATTGATATACTCACCCTCTGACGCGCCCTGGTTGTAACCGCCAGCCTTCATTCCTAAGAATGAGCGCTTGAAAGACCTTAGATGACATCACGGCTTGTGATTGGTCGCGTGGCGGTCACGTGACCGCTCTGCGACCAATCACAGGCCGCGATGTCATCTAAGGTCTTTCAAGCGCTTGAAAGACCTTAGATGACGTCACGGCTTGTGATTGGTCGTGTTGCGGTCACGTGACCGCTCCGCGACCAATCACAGGCCGCGATGTCATCTAAGGACTTTCAAGCGCTCATTCTTATGAACGGAGGCTGGCGGTTACAACCAGGGCGCGTCAGAGGGTGAGTATATCAATATTTTTTATTTTTATTCTTTATTTTACACATTAATATCGATCCCGATATCGATTCCCAATACCACAAAAGTATCGGATCTCGGTATCGGAATTCCGATACAGCAAGTATCGGCCGATACCCGATACTTGCGGTATCGGAATGCTCAACATTAGTCAGTATTGAACCAGCAGCACTGAAGACTCTTTCTGATAGCACACTAGCAGCTGGGCAAGCAAGCTCCTGTAATGCATATTCTGCCAATTCAGGCCAGGTGTCTATTTTAGATGCCCAGTAATCAAAGGGGAATGATGTGTGAGGGAGAACATCGATAAGGGAGGAAAAATAGTTTGTAACCATACTGGACAAATGTTGTCTCCTGTCACTTTGAATTGATGCAGCAGTACCTGTCGTGTCTGCGGTCATTGCGAAATCACTCCACAACCTGGTCATATAACCCCTCTGTCCAACGCCACTTCTGATTTGTGCACCTCTAACACCTCTGCCATGTTGCCCCCTGCAGCTCGTGTGAGAACCATCACCGCCGCTGTGTGCTGGGAATGCCTGAACCAAACGGTCCACAAGAGTTGCTTGTTTGGTAGCCAATATTTGTTCAAGGTTCTCATGTGGCATGATATTTTGCAATTTCCCTTTGTAGCATGGATCCAGGAGGCAGGCCAACCAGTAATCGTCATCGGTCATCATTTTGGTAATGTGAGGGTCCCTTTTTAGGATACGCAAGGCATAATGAGCCATGTGGGCCAATGTTCCAGGTGTCAAATCACTGCTTGTGCTGGGTTGAGGAGCACTTTCTGGCAAATCAACATCAGTTTTCTCCCGCAAAAACCCTGTACCTGACCTTGCAATGCCACCAGTTTCTATGGCCTCCTGAGAAGCTTCCTCCTCCCATAAATATTCATCCCCATCATCCTCCTCCTCCTCCTCCTCCTCTTCGTCCGCCACCTCGTCCTGGAGAGTTCCCTGAGCAGACAATGGCTGACTGTCATCAAGGCTTTCCTCATCCTCGGCTGCAGATGCCTGCTCCTTAATGTGCGTCAAACTTTGCATCAGCAGACGCATTAGTGGGATGCTCATGCTTACGATGGCGTCGTATGCACTTACCAGCCGTGTGCATTCCTCAAAACACTGAAGGACTTGACAGAGGTCTTGTAGCTTCGACCACTGCACACCTGACAACTCCATGTCTGCCATCCAACTGTCTGCCCGTGAATGTGTATCCTCCCACAAATACATTACAGCATGCCTCTGTTCGCACAGCCTCTGAAGCATGTGCAGTGTGGAGTTCCACCTTGTTGCAACGTCGATTATTAGGAGGTGCTGGGGAAGCTTCAGCGATCGCTGATGGTTCTGCATACGGCTGGAGTGTACGGGCGACCGGCGGATGTGCGAGCAAAGTCTTCAAAGTTTTCAGGAAGCACTGCACTACCAGGTTCAAGGTGTGAGCCAGGCAAGGTATGTGTTTCAGTTCTGAAAGGGCTATGGCAGCCATAAAATTCCTTCCATTATCACTGACTACCTTGCCTGCCTCAAGATGTACACTGCCCAGCCAGGAGTGAGTTTCTTGCTGCAAGAACTCGGCCAGAACTTCCGCGGTGTGTCTGTTGTTGCCCAAACACTTCATTTCCAACACAGCCTGCTGACGCTTACCACTAACTGTTCCATAATGGGACAACTCATGTGCAACACTGGCAGATGCGGATGGAGTGGTCGTGCGACCGCACTCTGTGGATGAGCTTTCGCTTCTGCTGGAGGAGGAGGAGGAGGAGGGGTGGCAAACACCTACAGCCAACTGTTTCCTAGACCGTGGGCTAGGCAGAACTGTCCCACTATGGCTGTCCCCTGTGGACCCTGCATCCACCACATTAACCCAGTGTGCCGTGATGGACAGGTAATGTCCCTGGCCATGCCTACTGGTCCATGCATCTGTTGTGAGGTGCACCTTTCTACTGACTGATTGCCTGAGTGCATGGACAATGCGGTCTTTGACATGCTGGTGAAGGGCTGGGATGGCTTTTCTCGCAAAGAAATGTCGACTGGGTAGGTCATAGCGTGGTACTGCGTAGGCCAACAGGGCTTTGAAAGCTTCGCTTTTAACCAACCAGTAGGGCATCATCTCTAACGAGATTATTCTAGCAATGTGGGCGTTCAAAGCCTGTGTACGTGGATGAGAGGATGAGTACTTCCTTTTCCTAACGAGAGTCTCTTGTAGGGTGAGCTGGACTGGAGAGCTGCATATGGTGGAACTAGCGGTGGTGGTGGTGGACATGGCAGACTGAGAGAGGGTTGGTGAGTGTATTCTTGCTGTTGGTCTACATACAGTGTTTCCTACCAACAACCTGGTGATTCCCTGACTGCTTTTGCCTTGCGACGATACCTCCACATTTGCTGCAGGTGGTGTCCAAAACGGTGGGCTTACAGTGAGGGAAGCAATGTAGCATTGTTGACTACCTTCATTCTGAGCGGGTGCACCTACATTACGGGACGTTTGGTAGTTAGTCCAGGCTTGCAAGTTCATGCTGGTTAAATGTCTACGAATGCACATCTTATTTAAATTTTTGACTTTCTGCCCTCTGCTAAAGGTCCTTCAGCATTTCTTACAGATAGCTTTGCACTGATCATTCGGATCTTGGTTAAAAAATTGCCAGAATGCACTCTTCCTACTATCGAATACCATTTCAGGCATTGCACGCTGTGCTACTTTCACCGGATGACCACTCTGTCCTAAAACTGTTTTTGATTTTGACACACGGTTTGGGCCAGATACGGGCCTGCCAGATGAAAGCTGTTGTGATGTTGATGCCTGCTGCGGCTCATACTCCTCCGCTTCAGAGCTACTGCCAGCGGCACCCTGTTCCCCCAATGGCTGCCAATCGGGGTCAACAACTGGGTCATCTATCACCTCCTCTTCAATGTCCTGTGCACCTTCCTCTGTGTCACCGTGTAAGGTGCTATAGCATTCGGGACGGGGCACCATAGTCTCATCAGGGTCAGATTCTGGCTCAGTATACTGCGAGGGCAATGTTGTGATCTGAGTCAATGGAACAGCATAATAATCTAGCTGTGGCTGTGCATCTGTGCACTCCATGTCCGATTCATCTTGTAATGGCCTGTTAACAATTTCCCTTTCTAACCCAGGCATGGTATGTGTAAAGAGCTCCATGGAGTAACCTGTTGTGTCGCCTGACACATCCTTCACTGTTGTTCTGGGTGAAGGACACAAGGGAGCGACTTGTTCCTGACCGGGAGCATCCACTGACGACTCGCTTTTTTTTCATTTTGAACTTTCCGAAGAGGAGGCGAAAGAGCTAGAGGCTGAGTCAGCAAGGAAAGCCAAAACTTTTTCCTGCTGCTCCGGCTTTAAAAGCGGTTTTCCTACTCCCAGAAAAGGGAGCATTCAAGGCCTTGTGTAGCCAGACGATGACGCTGGCTCAAAAACTCAAACCTTAGGTGCTATTTTGCTTTTCCCACTACCACCAGATGCTCCACCACCACCACCACCACCATCATTACCAGCTGGCAATGACCGCCCACGGCCACGACCTCTTCCACCAGACTTCCTCATTCTTGGGAAAATGTAACCAAACTAACAACCATTTTATAGTACTGTAAAACAAGGTAGAAGGTGTATGTAAACTTGTTGTGAATTTAAATCTCCCTTTCTATATGTGTGGGAGACTGCTGCAAAAAATCAGGCCCACTGTATTACACTACACAGTGTACGTGGCAGAAAGTGGCTGGCAGATATATGCCAAACAGAACTGACGCAGTTCAGATGCACTTAGTGGCAATATAAATCTCCTTTTTTATGTGTGGGACACTGCTGCAACATTCAGGCCCACTGTATTACACTACACGGTATAAGTGTCAGAAAGTGGCTGGCAGATATATGCCTAACAGAACTGACGCAGATGCACTTAGTGGCAATATTAATCTCCCTTTTTATGTGTGGGACACTGCAGCAAAATTCAGGCCCATTGTATTACACTACACAGTATAAGTGGCAGAAAGTGGCTGGAAATATATATAAAAAAGGGACTGTACTACAATAACAATCTCCCTACAACGATCTCAGGACAGGTATGGCAGCCAGCAATAAAAATTTCCTCCCTAACAATATCCCTGCTTCTGACGAAGCTGCAGCAACCTCTCCCTATGCTCAGTTCGGCAGAAGTAAGATGGCGGTCGGCGTGCACGCCCCTTTATAGCCCCTGTGGCACCGCAGAAAGCAAGCCAATCACTGTCCTGCCCTTCTCTAAGATGGTGGGGACCGAGACCTATGTCAACACGCTGCCCACACTCTGTGTCCACCTTCATTGGCTGAGAAATGGCGCTGAAAGCGTCATACGAAATGCGACTTTGGTGCAAAGATCGCGGACAGCATGGCCGATCCCACGCTGGGATTGGGTCGGTTTTCACGAAACCCGACTTTGCCGAACGTCGGCGATTTTTGAAAATGTCTGATCCGTTTCGCTCAACCCTAGTATTCTCCATTATTAACAAGTGGGCTTGATGTCTTCGGATAATACACAGGTGGCATCAACCTCACAAATGTGCCACCACCACAGTGCAAATGAGAAGAGCCAGTAAATGAACCAAAATTGGCGCATTTAATAGATGTGCCTTCTCTGCGCCAGCTGCGGGCTGCTATTTTTTAGGCTGGGTGGCCATATCCATGGCCTCTTACCAGCCTGAGAATACCAGCCCACAGGTCTCAGTTTTGCCCGGCTGGTTATTGAAAATACAGGTAAACCCCATGGCATTTTTTTATTATTTATTTATTCATAGCGCTGGCAGCTGTTGATGAGTACTCCTACTCTCACTGTTAGTTGAATACAACTCTCCACATTTTCCACTGCTGGCTCTGATTGCAGCGTGAGTTTGCTGACTGTGATGATACTGGAAACACTGACATCTGAAAGAGCACTAGCTGAACTTGATAATTTGCCGAACTTCAACCGGCTTTTGCTGTTTTTAACTAAAAAGCTTAGGAAAAACACTGCGTGAACACTGTGGAGGCTGTGGTCGAATAACACACTGGCACATAATAGAAAGGCCAATGTTTCTAAGGCTACTTTCACACTTGCGTTTTTAGCAATCCGTCGCAATCCGTCGTTTTGGGAAAAAAACAAATCCTTCAAATGTGATCGCAGGATGCGTTTTTACCCATAGACTTGTATTAGTTACGGATCGCGACGGATGGCCACACGTCGCGTTATGCACAAATTTCACAACGTGCGTCGGTACGTCGGCCCCACGCATAGCGATGGACCCGTACGGACGCAAGTGTGAAAGAGGCCTTAATGAGCATTTAATTTAAAAAAAACTTACCATACTTAAGCGCCTGCAAAAAACGTAAAGTAATAAACCGTATACTACCTGTCCGCTGTAGTCCAATTAATAACGAGTGTCCCACGACGATCTCCCCTATAGAACAGTGACATCGGGTGATGTTACTGTTCTATAGGACCCTCAGTGACACACTGACAGGAGACAATGGCTCCTGCAGTGCATCACTGAGGTTACTACAGTTCAAAGTCTCACTTTATGGCAATTGCTGCATGGGAAAATTTCTCACACAGCAATGCCAAAAGTGAGACTAGGGACTATTTTTTTACAGCGGTGGAGGAATACAGTGCAGAAGGATACCTTCCTCCCGTCATTGTGTTCCTGGAGAGCGGTCGCATCAGCTGATGCTGCCGTTCTCCACGGCAGATCGTCATGGGACACTCGTGGATTTCTGCGGATCAGGGAGTATATTGGTTGTTTATTTTAATATTTTTTACAGGTGACACTGGCTTCGTGGATCAAAATGACAAGTAATGGTGAGTATGTAATCTATGTTTAATGTACTGTATGTCCATATGTATGTAATGTATGAATGTATTGTATGTAATGTATGAATGTACTGTATGTAGTATGTATGTAGTATGTATGCATGTTTGTATGTATGTAGTATGTATGGGTTTTTTTTTTACATTCAACACATTAGCCGGATGATGGGACTACTACTGTCCCATCATTGGCTAATGTGTCAATCACTGTCACTGTAGCAGGCATCATCCGATGGGACTTGTAGTCCCATCGGACGATGCCTGCACACACGCACAGACCCCCAGCAGCCTGCACAGACCCCCGGCAGTTCACACAGACCCCCGGCAGGCCCGTACAGACCCCCTGCAGCCCACACAGACCCCCAGCAGGCCCATACAGACCCCCTGCAGGCCCGCATAGACCCCCTGCAGGCCCGCACAGACCCCCGGCAGCCCGCACAGACCCCTGGCAGCCCACACAGACCCCTGGCAGGCACGCACAGACCCTCGGCAGGCACGCACAGACCCCCGGCAGCCCGCACAGACCCCCAAGAGGCCCATATAGATCCCCAGCAGGCCCGCACAGACCCCGCCTGCACACACAGACACGCACAGTGTCTGCCAATGCACCGCCCACACTCTTCTCACCTCCGGAACAGGATGTAGAAGGATAGAAAGGGCTTATTTACATTCCGATATTTGTGTCCCATTGACTTGCATTGGTATCGGGTATCGGTATCAGCGATATCCGATATTTTTTGGATATCGGCCAATCCAATCCAATACCGATACTTCTGGATATCGGAAGGTATCGCTCGACACTACTTAGGATGGGAATGAGAAGGAAGAGAGGGAGGAAGAGGAGATGGAGATTCACCATCATGGTGGAGACAGGGAAGTGTTGGCTTTATGGCGCTTGCACAAATGGCCAACTTTACATATTCTTCTTATTCAACTTCCTTAGGTGCAGAGGTCTTCTAAAATGGTGCAATATCAGAAGGCATTTGTGGAAAACATGATGGAAAAATTCCCATCAGACAATGCTAGCAGCAGGGGGCATTCTCCCTTACCCAACAAACGAGGAGTGGTCAGGGAGACACAAAGCTGAGGCAGGGGTACACTGTCAAAGGTGTGGGACACTTTCATGACACCAGCTCAGAGCCCAGGGCCTGATGACTGGGTATTTTTGAAAAGGAGGAAAACGTTTTTACAGATAGTCAAGCAATACCTGGCCGACAAAGCCAGCAAACTCACTTCTTTTGCTGCAAATTTCAACTATTGGGTCTCAAAACTTGAAACCTGGCATGAGCTGTCACTGTATATCATGGAGATTTTGTGCTGCCCTGTCGCTAGTGTCTTGTCTGAGTGGGAATTTAGTGACTCCAGAGGGGGGGTAATAACAGACAGGAGCCTTCATCTGTCAGCAGAGAATGCAGACAGGCTCACTCTTATAAAAATGAACAAAGCCTGTGTTAGCCCACACTTTTCCACACCACTAGATGACAGCAGCACAAAAAGTGTTTGTTATATTCAATATTTTAATGAGGCCCACCTGTTGTTGCCTTTCAAGGGTCTATGAATGACCCTAATCATATTTTCTATCTGGCTTTTCACCTTCTGTAAAGGCTTTGTGACTGTATAAGTACATCAATTAAACTTTCAAAATATTTTTGCTCAAAATTCTTTTACGTATTCAATGACTCATCCATACAGTTTAATACTGTTATTGTTGAATGGTATGTAAAATTTACAAAAAGTGTAGAAAAATAGTTCTGGATTACATTACTTATCTATTCAGTATTACATGCTTTATATCGCATTTTTACGGTATATAACAGTATAAAAATGTGTTTGTGTTTGGAAATGTTGCTTGCTTCCTTACATCTCCTACCCATACATTATTCTGTGCTCTGGGGTACATTTATGTGATATATAAGACTGAAAAAAGTTAAAAATTTTGTTGAGTTGCATTCTCAGCTATACTATATTTTGTGTTCTTGGATACATTTCGTTGGTATATAACCCTCAAAAAATATTTTTAAAATTTGTCAGTATTACATTGCTTACCTATACGTTATTCCGTGGTCTGGAGTCCATTTCGTTGTTATATAACTCTCAAAAAACTTCTAAATTTATTGGTATTATATTGCTCACCCATAGACTATTCCATGATCTGGAGTTCATTTAGTTTATATAAAAGCCTCAAAACATTTTTTCAAAATGTTATTGCTATTATATTGCTTACTCATAGGGCATTCTGTGGTCTAGATTACATTTCTAGATTGTGGTATAGATTACTGACTGAGCACTCCTCCCGTCACCATCTGGTTTTTAATTACATCTCATCACACTTGGTTCCGGCCAACCCATATGTAGGCTTTGCTGAACAGAGGTGTCCACATTCACCCAGGCATACAGACATTGGCCTTCAGTAAGTGTTCACATTTGGACAGGGAGGTAAGGGACCCATCAGTTTAATGAGACCACCTTAACGATGGTTGATGGGCTCACACTATTTGATTAAATCAAATTCTGTGCAAAGTGTCTCTTAAATATTTTCAAAAGCCATGTTGCTATTCATATTTCATGTATTTCATATTAGACATGCTTTGGCACGATAGAGTGCAACCTTTTTTGTATATTTGTGTATGGAGGTAGCTGCTCCTGGTATGTACCTATTCACACTAGTTTGGATGTGCCAGTCTTTTTTCTGTCATTTCTAGATTACATTTTGTTGGTATATAACCCTAAAAAACTTTTTCTAAATGTATCTGTATTATATTGGTCACTCATAGAGTATTACATCTTCTTAGGTACATTTTGTTGCTTTAGAAGCCTCAAAAAACTGTGCAAAAATGTACTGTTATTATAATGCTCACTTATAAATTATTCCGCAGTATAGAGTACATTTTGTTGGTGTATAACCTTCAAAAAACTTGTTTAAAATTATCAGAATTATATTGCTCATTCTTAGGGTATTACATATTCTTTGATATATTTTGCTGCTAAAAAAGCGTCAAAAAACTCGTTCAAAATTTTCAGTATTATATTACTCAACCATAGACTATTATATGGTCTGGAGTCCATTTAGTTGTTATAAAAGCCTCAAGAAACTTATTCAAAATGTTATCGGTATTATACACATGTGGTCAAAATTGTTGGTACCCATCGTTTAATGACAGAAAAACTCACAATGGTCACAAAAATAACTTTAATCTAACGAAAGTAATAATAACTAAAAAATCTATAATAATGAACAAATGAAAGTCAGACATTGCCTTTCATTCATGCTTCCACAGAATAAAAAAAAATAAAACCCATGAAATAGGCCTGGACAGAAATGATGGTACCCCTGAAAATAATGTGACAAAAGGGACATAGTAAATCACAGTGTGTCCACTAACTAGCATCACAGGTGTCTACAATCTTAGAATCAGTGAGTGGCCCAGTATATAGGGCTACAGATACTCACTGTTCTGTTGGGTGACATGGTGTGCATCACACTCAACATGGACTCAGAGGAAGCAAAGGAAAGAGTTGTCTCAGGAGATTAGAAAGAAAATTATAGACAAACATGTTAAATGTAAAAGTTATAAGACCATCTCCAAGCAGCTGGATGTTCCTGTGACTACAGTTGTACATATTATTCAGAAATTTAAGATCCATGGGACTATAGCCAACCTTCTTGGATGTGGCCGCAGGAGGAAAATTGATAACAAATCAAAGAGACGTATAATATGAATGGAAACAAAAGAGCCCAGAAAAACTTCTAAACAGATAAAATGTGAACTTCAAGCTGAAGGAACATCAGTGTCTGACTGCACTATCCGTCATTGTATGAGCCAAAGTGGACTTCATGTGAGACGACCAAGGAGGACACCATTGTTGAAAAAAAATTAAAAAAAGCCAGACTGGAATTTGCCAAACTACATGTTGACAAGCAACAAAGCTTCTGGGACAATGTCCTGTGGACAGATGAGACAATAATGGAGCTTTTTGGCAAGGCACATCAGCTCTATGTTCACAGATGGAAAAATGAAGCATATCAAGAAAAGAACACTGTCCCTACTGTGAAACATGGAAGAGGCTCTGTTATTTTCTGGGGCCGCTTTGCTGCATCTGGCACAGGGTGTGTAGAATCTGTGCAGGGTACAATGAAATCTCAAGACTATCCAGGGATTCTAGAGCGAAATGTGCTGCCCAGTGTCAGAAAGCTTGGTCTCAGTTGCAGGTCATGGGTCTTGCAACAGGATAATGACCCAAAACACACATGTAATAACACCCAAGAAAGGCTAAGAGGAAAACATTAGACTATTCTGAAGTGGCCTTCTATGAGCCCTGACCTAATTCCTTTCGAGCATCTTTGGAAAGAGCTGAAACATGCCGTCTGGAAAAGGCAACCTTCAGACACGAGATAACTGGAGCTATTTGCTCTTGAGAAGTGGGAAAAAATACCGGTTTACAGAAGTCACAATGATGGTTGCAGGAATCGTTTGATTGCAATCATTGCCTCAAAAGGTTGTGCAACAAAATATTAAGTTAAGGGTACCATCATTTGTCGAGGCCTGTTTCATGAGTTTTTTTTTTTTTTTTTTAATTCTGAGGAAGCACGGTTGAAAAACAATGTTTGACTTTTAATGTGTTTATTTTCATCTATTAAGGGAAAAAGCACCACAAAAAAAGACCAGAACTCGATCCTCATTAAGGGCTCATTTCCCTCAAGGGAATATTGAAGGAAATCTAACCAATGCTCACGTGCTGGGCCCAGAAAGTACACTGCAGACCCTTCTGGACTGCATCTCCAGCACTGACTCTGATGCTCCCAATGACACAAAGGTCTGATGATTTGACACTAAAATTCTCCCCTGCTCAGGCAGCAATGCAGAGCATCTGGCTAACAACCTATTAATAACGCACATAAAGGCGGGCCGCCTAGTGCTACAAATTGCGTGCTGTGTGATTGGAGGCCACAGTTTACAGAACCATCTTGGTCCAACTGCACCCTGTAAGAAAAAGTAAAAAAAAAAATATCAATATACTGTATGTAAGGTATTAGTTAATATTAGTTAATATTGGGGCCACAATACGTAAGCTGGCAACCCACGTCAAGGGTCCTTACATTTGTCAGTCCTAACGCTAAACATAAAAACAAAGCTCACAGACACAAAAAGAGGACTTAAAAATCCTCCAAAAATTTTGAAAAAAATAAGACCTTGTGCACATGCTGCGGATTCCATTGCAGAATTTTCCGCAGTGGATTTGATAAATCCGCAGTTCAAAACCGCTGCGGTTTTTCTGCGGATTTATCGCAGTTTCTATTGCGGTTTCCTCTGCGGGTTTTCACCTGCAGATTTCTATTGGAGCAGGTGTAAACCCACAATGGAATCCACACAAAGAATTGACATGCTGCGGAAAATAAACCGCTGCGTTTCCGCGCATTTTTTTCCGCAGCATGTGCACTGTGGATTTCATTTGCCATAGCTTTACATGGTACTGTAAATGCATGGGAAACCACTGCGGATCCGCAGCTGTGGAAACTCTGCAGATCCGCAGCAAAATCCGCAGTGTGTGCACATACCCTAACAGAGAAAAGTGGCCTCTGTTCACACAGTAAGCATTTTGTAGCACTGGGCCACCCGCCTGTATGTGCGTTACTAATAGGCTGTTAGCCAGATGATCTGCGTTGCTTGTGTGAATAACGCTGCGTAGACTGGTATATTAGTGCACAAAAGATAAAAGACAATAAACAGCCAACACTGGATTGAAAGTGGTTGTTTCATCGATATTGCCGCACCTGTGTTTCTGCCATCATTAATCGGGTCCGCTGCACCCTGTCAGTGCATTTGTTTGGAGGCCTGAGCAGGTAATTATCTCTGCTTCTTTTCTCTGTGATTTTTTTTCAAATTTTGGGGGGGATTTTTAAGTCCTCTTTTTGTGTTTGTGAGCTTTCTAAGTGTCTCCCCTGCTGAACCCCAAGTTGAGGGACTCCATCTAGGCTCTACTCAGACATGGAGCAACCTTCTGAGTTCTACAGAGACATATATTGAGATACCGTCGCCATTTCAAGGTGGCCACTGCTCCTTACCTAGCATCTCATCTGTCACTGCCGAGAACGGAGCTTTGGTCCAGATGAAGCCCCCATTGTAGACTCAGATGAGGAGGTTCTCTGTGTGCATGCATGAGGTAGACTACTAAAGGAGACTCCAGCATCTCCACAAGGTGGCTGCTGCTGTCAGTTCAACACTGTTCCTGATACCACCATGTCAGAGGAGACAGGAAAGTTGCCCCTTACAGTCTCCCTTCTGGTCAACAGCCTGAAAAAGCATACAGAGGGTTCTCTTTAACAGATACAGGTCTGACCTCACTTCAGGATAACTGTAATGGTTGGCGCAAAGCAGCACAGGAACACCAGACATGTTAACACTGTAGAACCCATGATCATCCCTGCCCTTGTCACCACAACGAAATATTATCCCCTGAAGGGGACATAATCCCCATAGAGATAAGGGAGAACTCCCGCAATGAACCTCCCCTGCTACCAAAGGAGCAAGAGATAATTACCTTAGTAATTATTGCTCTAAATAGTGTTCCAACATTACACACAATAACGAAAAAGCATTACCTATAGGGGACCCAAAGGGATTCCGCCCCCACATAGAAATGACCTCGCGACCTTGGTCTCTAAGAAGACCTAACTTTCCACAATTACCCATACCCCATTATAAGGGTCTTAGTGCATTCAGCCCACCACATACTATGGAACAAGGGGCTACAGCCTGGAATACTAGTAATCAGGAGTGCCAACCTCAATCCCCAATAAGATGGTCCACAGGCTCCTCTTGGGACAACTCGCCCCCATATTCCACTACAACTTCAGTCAGATTCACTGAAACCTGCCACAGTGATGGTGCAAAAGCTCCAATGACTCCCCTACAACCAGTCCATGTTATATCATCAGAAGAAGGGATACCCCTACCACATAAGCTTGTAATGCAACTCCACCTTGCCTTCCAAAATCAGGTTTGTTTTTGCGGACAAGTACCTTTTCCGTCCTTTCACTCAGACTACAACAGACAGCTTCTCTAGCTGACCTAAGGGCACTACTACAATGAATTCCTACCAAAAATGACATTTCAGCTCTAGCAAACCAAGTAGTGGTTGAATGTAGACAAAAGTTTGTCCAGTTCACATCTGACCTTTACACAATCTCCACAACTGGATATGCTATCCCAGTTACAAGAGTCTAACATCTCAAATCTACAAACCTTTCAAAACATGGGGAAAAATAATTCTCTACAACTTTAGTCACTGCAACAGAACTTAGATGACTTGGAGAACAGAAGTAGGAGAAACAACCTCCCGAACATCCCCTTTGTTCTCATATCTATCTTCAATTACCTCCTTGGTTGCCCCCCGTGAGTACCAAAAGAAATCAACAGAGCCCATAGAGTTCTTTGTTCTTCTGATCCAGAAGACCCTCATCCCCAAGGTGTAATATACTGTATCCACTTCTATGCCATCAAAGAGTCTATCCTTCAAGCGGCTTGGAAAAAGTAAAATCTTACCTACAACAACAAACCAATCTGAGTCATTCCAAACCTCTCCCTGTTCACTCTGGCTGAAAGATCTGCACTCAAAGCATTGCTAGATGTCCTCAGTGATAGAAATATTCCCTTTCTTTGGGGCTTCTTCTTTTCCCTATTAGTAC
Source organism: Ranitomeya variabilis (assembly GCF_051348905.1). Classification (NCBI taxonomy): domain Eukaryota; kingdom Metazoa; phylum Chordata; class Amphibia; order Anura; family Dendrobatidae; genus Ranitomeya; species Ranitomeya variabilis. The sequence goes on along the minus strand of NC_135236.1, from coordinate 158,221,127 downwards.
GAAAAGGATCTCAATCAATCATGCTGCATTCTCCAGAAGACCTACCAGCATTGTTATATGAGCTGGACTTTCCTAACGATTCCTTACCAAACTGGCTGGTTCTATCTTTCAGTCTCTAAAACCCTGGAAGTAGGTCTAGAGATTCTCCTACACCTGCAAATTCCTGCCTAAAAACACTACCACCGAGAGAAAACTGCCAAGGGAGCAAGCAATGTTTCAATTAGAAAACCAAAGGCATGGAGGGAGCAACTTGACCCTGAATTATGGTCAAGCTCCGGTCATTTAATTATTGGGGAATAAGACTCGTACTAACGACGTACTTATCATGGTTCCATTCTATCAACACTGACTTGTACTTTATGTTGGTTATGTCTAAACGTAATCTACTAAATTTGATACATACGTCATATTAAAATGTTAAATGTTTTGTTGCGATTTGTCCATTCATCTTCTTTTTGAACTAAAGAAACTTTAATGTTGTTCAAGTATTGCCTTCTTTGAACTGTTCAATAACTTGAGCTATATTAGCATGCAGGAGACACTGCTTTAATCTCATTATTTATCAAATACTGTTCATTTCAAATAGTATGCTGATTGATTTTTATTAAGACTTTTCTGTTTATTTCAATTGGAGCTCTTTATATTGCATGATTACCAGTTCTCTCCCCCAAATACGTTTGGAGCCTGTCGGGTGAGCAAGCTCCAGAAAAGTAATTTTCATTGTTTAGTTTCTATGGCAGAGTTTTTCTCTCTGCTTTTATTTTTTGCTCTTCCTATCTGATTTATGTTTCACTAACCTTTCTCCCTTTACGACATACCCCCTACAATCAAATGGGAAGCTCTTAAAGGGAACCTGTCACCAATTTTTTTGCCTATCAACTAAAAATATCATCTAATAGAGTGTGAGCTATACATTTCCCAACTACATGTGAAACCCCCTGACTCCCCATGAATCCCCCATAAGAACCTTTTATATTTTTCCCGCGCTGCATGGAAATATCCTCGGTCCGGTCCGATGGGCGTTGGTTCTGGCCCCTCTCCCCACCCCAAATCGGCGTGCTGTACGCATTCCATTCTGTGAATAGCGTTGTTCGCATACAGGCCCGCGTGTGCGCCTTCAAATTGCCTTCTGCGCGTGCGCAGTATGCTTTGCCCAACTGCGGGCAAAGCCAAAAAGCATTAGTGCGCATGCACCGGAAGTACTATGTCCCTGAAGTCTTTTGCTGTGTTCTGGGACTTAGTTTACAGGTGCATGCGTACTAATGCTAACAACTATTGACCACATACCTGACACTGTGGCAGATCGGTTTAGCAGATTGATAAGAAGAGAAAGCTTTTGGATATTTAAGCTCGGCACACTGGCCCCTGAAGGATTGAACTTAACAATTGAAAAAGTGACCAGGTAGGGTTAATAATCATCAAATACTGTGACTCTCTCATTTTAGTGGCATCGGTGGTATTCATTTTTTTATATTTTTATATATATTGTTATATTTTCATATTTTTATTTTATTCTATTCATTTCTATTACACAGGTCAACAAAAAAAATTTTTTTTTCTGGTGTCCAAAATATTTTAATGAATTTGGGGTATTTTTGGGGTGCTGATTCTGAATATGCTATCAGTTTTGCCAGATTGGCTCAAGTTTTTGAGATTTTTGGTATCTTATTTATAGCACTTGTTGGTAAATGCGACGCATCATCTCATTAATTTCTTTGGATTAGTACTTGAACTGAGCAGTTCTCAATATAGTTTTGTGTTAATTAGTGTTCTAAAAGTTTGTTCATAGCTTGATTTTTGCACTAACTTTATGTTGTTGTCTGTTTTCCAGTGAAAAGCATGAACTCATCAAGAAGAAGTTGTCTTAACGATCCAGACTCATTCTGTTACATTTGTGGTGAATACACACTGCCAAAACATAGAAGAAACATAACAGACTTCGTAAAAAAAGTGTATTTTGCCTATTTTGGGGTTATGCTTGGGGACCAAGACAAGTTTTGGGCACCACACATAGTGTGCAAAGCATGTATTGAATTATTACGAAAATGGAGCAAAGGACAAAGAAAAAGCTTCAAATTTGGTGTTCCAATGGTGTGGAGAGAGCCAAAAAATCATCATGATGACTGTTATTTCTGTGCAGTGCAAGTGCAAGGATTCAATAAGCATAAGAAACGAAAATGGGAGTAACATGGAATCTGCAAGAAGGCCTGTCCCTCATTGTGAAGATGTGCCTGTACCTGTGTTTACCATAAATAACAGTCATCATGATGATTTTTTGGCTCTCTCCACACCATTGGAACACCAAATTTGAAGCTTTTTCTTTGTCCTTTGCTCCATTTTCGTAATAATTCGATACATGCTTTGCACACTATGTGTGGTGCCCAAAACTTGTCTTGGTCCCCAAGCATAACCCCAAAATAGGCAAAATACACTTTTTTTACGAAGTCTGTTATGTTTCTTCTATGTTTTGGCAGTGTGTATTCACCACAAATGTAACAGAATGAGTCTGGATCGTTAAGACAACTTCTTCTTGATGAGTTCATGCTTTTCACTGGAAAACAGACAACAACATAAAGTTAGTGCAAAAATCAAGCTATGAACAAACTTTTAGAACACTAATTAACACAAAACTATATTGAGAACTGCTCAGTTCAAGTACTAATCCAAAGAAATTAATGAGATGATGCGTCGCATTTACCAACAAGTGCTATAAATAAGATACCAAAAATCTCAAAAACTTGAGCCAATCTGGCAAAACTGATGACATATTCAGAATCAGCACCCCAAAAATACCCTAAATTCAATGAAATATCTTTGGCACCAAAAATGCTGTTGACCAGTGTTATCTTTCAATTTCCCAATTTGCAATCTATTCTTTTAAACCTCATTGGTTATTGAAATATATTATTCTGTTTTTATTATGTAATTTTTTATGTGACTGTCTCTTTAAAATTTTGTAATCCTGAATGGCAACAATGCTGCGATTGGTCTTTTATCATTGAAATACTGCCTCTCCATTGTCAACAATAAACTCCCACCTGATGAAGACGGCACGTCCGTCGAAACGCGTTGTGGTTAAACTCTATCCTGTGTCAGAGTTTACTTTCAGCGCTCCTGCGACCGATTCCTATCACCAGATCCTGCTTCCTTCCTTCCTTGGAGGTGTTTGGCTGGAGCTGCGGTGGTACTCGACATTTTTTTCATCCTTTGTGCTGCCTCCTCTACTCTCCTACATGAGCGCCATATACTGACTTTAATAATACTATTACAGCATTTACACATGGTTATATAATAAATATCACATTGTTTTCGTATGTTGTACTTTTTGCTTATTTTATATATACTCCACTACTTTTTACCCACAGATACCCTGCAAACTCTTACTTTTTGTTTCTAACGAGGACAGGTGTCTGTCTTATTATATACTTATTCCTTGTATCATTCTGTGACCTTTGCCTTTTTTTAATTGTTTTTAAAATTGTTTTTGTGTTGTCATCTTGGTACTATTTACCCATGTTAATAAAACATATTTATTTGGTAATCCTTTAGCATATGCATGCTTCTTTCTTTTTGTTTATCCACATAGCCAGGCGAAATCTCGCGCATGTGCAAAGAAGTCACCAGCTCGCGCCTCCGCACTTTGCTCTTCCCTATTGCAGGCAGAGCTGAAAACATAAGGGTATGTGTCCACGCTCAGGATGGCCGGCGGTATCGTCGCAGCGGCGAAGCCGCTCGGCGCTAAGCCCCGCCCTCTTTCTGGGACGCGATGGTGCCGGATGTGTACAGTACACATCCGGGATCATCGCACCCCTCGCCATAGGGCCCTGTGATATGCCTTGCGGGGACGCTGCGTCCCCGCAAGGTGTACGGACATGCTGCGATCTGAAAAGACGCGCAGCATGTCCGGAGTCGCAGGGCCGCCGCGTGCGGGTTTCCACGCATAGTGGACACGGGATTTCAACAAATCCCCTCCACTATGCTGGAACATCTGGACGCTGCGTGTTTGATGCTGCAGCGTCAATCACGCAGCGTTTACTTACCGTGGACACTCACCCTGAGTGTGCATGCTTCTTTTTGTCCCATAAATCGGTAATAACCACAGAATCACAGGAAACAAGTTATAAAATTGTTTCCAAATGGTACAGACTGCTCACAATCTTGCATAAATGGTTTCCTGAAGTTTCTAACATTTGGTAGCATTGTGGAGCGCACAAATGGGCAACGCCTCATATGCGTTGGTCTCCATGCCTAAATTGGCATACAAAAAAATCTTTATTAAGACACCTTGTTCAAGCTGCTAAAATAATGATCCCACCTCACTGGAAATCAGTAGAGCACCCTTCCTTGGAAGAATGGTTTGTGGAGATTGCTAAGGTTTATAATATGGAGACGCTGTTGGCACATTCACAGGAAGAAGTTTCTACATTCTTCTGCTTCTTGGTCTATCAAAATATACAGAGATGACTTTATATAGTCCCTGTTATTCACCTCTCCATGTCAATTAGATATTGATAATCACTTGCAAATGCTCGGGGTCCCCTCTGATTCTGACTTTCTCTTTCATTTTTTTCTCTCCCCCTATTTATTGATCAATATATAGTTAGCATTGATTATGTCTACAACTCCTCTGCCACTGAATGTAACATTTCACATACAGCAGTTATGTTTTTTTGTTTTGGTTATATACCTTCTGACCGCAATGATCAATTACTTGAAATTTTTCTTTTTTGTTAAATCAATAAAATAATAAATTTGAAAAAAATAAATAAATAAAAATGAATGGCACACAGATACAATATGCGATGCATATGAATTACATTACAGATGAAAAATCATATTTTTTTCAGCATGAACATTGGAGGATTTTATTTATATGACTGTGTGGATTTACCCTTTAAAGGGACTCTGTCACCTGAATTTGGAGGGAACAATTTTGAGCCATAGGGGCGGGTTTTTGGGTGTTTGATTCACCCTTTCCTTACCCGCTGGCTGCATGCTGGCTGCAATATTGGATTGAAGTTCATTCTCTGTCCTCTATAGTACACGCCTGCGTAAGGCAAGATTGCCTTGTGCAGGCGTGTACTATGGAGGACAGAGAATGAACTTCAATCCAATATTGCAGCCAGCATGCAGCCAGCGGGTAAGGAAAGGGTGAATCAAACACCCGAAAACCCGCCCCTATGGCTCAAAATTGTTCCCTCCAAATTCAGGTGACAGAGTTCCTTTAAGTTTGTAATATCGCAACACACTTTTTTGCACCTGTAGAGAGAAAAAAGGCCACATCTATATGTTGTATTCATGGCAAAAATGAAACTGACTTTATGAGAACAAAGGAAAAAGTTTTTCTAAATGTTAAATTGGAATTGTTATTTTGACCACAAAATATATATTCATATTGCTCTTTTAAAGAGACAGTACACGGTGCTTTTAGAGTAGAAAAGTATACATGTCATCTCACTAGCATTAACTCTTCTTTAGAGGCTCTGCTGTATTTGTTACCAATTAATTTAATCAATAAATTTTTCTTAAAATAATTAGGAGGATAGTAGAATCTGCATAACTGCCATTACTTTATATGTCGAAGTATTGTAACACCATGCAATGCTGCAGACGTTTTCTGAAACCACAGTATAACATCGCTTTCTTTGCAGCATATGATTAGCAGCTGGTGGGGCAGGTGTCACTTATATCCACGAGCTATTTTCTTGTTAAAAGATGTTTAGAATTGTACATTTCTATTAGTGTTTTTACTGTTGCTGAAAAATAAAATGTTCTTACTGATGTACAGTCATGATTCTCAAAAGCTTCTCTTTGTCTTTTGTAACTGTCAAATTTATCCTTTTTGGCTCCAGTTTTATTTTGCTGTTGTTTCCACCTAATTGTTTTTGGCCTTAGGCCATTATGATTTAATACTACCAGCTCTTTAAATTATGGGACACATGCTATTTAGTGCACTTTAGTTTTCTAAATATCGAGGTCACACCACACTGCAGTTGATATATTTTTCTGAAAACATGACATGTGAATCCAAAAAAACATGGCTATATTTGTAATAGTAAAGTCTAAACCTGTACATCTGAGATACAAAAAAAATTGTTAAATTGTAAATTGAAACTCTCAACATTCATGTTAGTTGTTTACTTTATTCTATATTATATTCTTTATCCTTATGCAGATATTGTGCCTCCATTATATGTAACTACTGTATTTTTACAACTTTGCTGCACTATTTTGGGTAATTTATCAAATGATTTGTAAAACTTTTGTACTATAAAATAGACAGAAATTTTGATGACCGCTATAATGATTCTAAAAATTTTTAGCCAAAATTTGGGAGGAAAATGAGGTTGCGTAGAGCGGGGTCACAGGAAGCAGGGTCATGAGCTTCAGGAGGCCGTTGGCAGTGGCACAAGTTGGGCGATGTAGCAAGTCCCAGGCTTGGGAGAGGGGGTGTCCCAGCGCTCAGATGCTGTGGGCCCTGTGCTTTCCTAAGATGTTGGTGCTGAGCGGAGTTCTCCTTCCCATTGATTACCCTGCGGTGGGCCTTGGTAAAATGGCAGCAGGTGGTAGCTCATGAGCAGATAGAGATCTCGGGAGACAAGATCTGGGGACCTCTCCAGAGATCTCAATCTGACTGCAATGTCTGTATACTTCGGGATGCGGTGTCCACTTGGACTCCATAACAAGCGGTGGACACCACGTCCTGAGGCATATACGCCTCCTCACTTCCTTCCTGATCCTCCATATGAGGTAACCGTCATGCCACCATCATACCTGTTCTATTGCCTAACATTATATTTGTGCCTACTGCACATATCAAGGCTAATCTATTTGCACACTGATAAAGGTATTGACAGACCAAAACATTTGTGATGTGACTACTGTATGTACTGCCAATTAAAATCCTTCACTGCATTCAAGAGAGTGTGCCCGGTCTTTTATTTATGATAGACTTAGATACTGAAATGCCTACATTCAGGAATGTTTTACCAACTGGCTGCTGTAGTTCTACCAGTTCTCTGAATGCTGAGTTCTGTGTAATCCCGCCCACATCACTGAATGGCAGCATTCTGTGTACATTGTGCAAAAGCAGAAAGCTGCCAATCAGTGGTGTGTTTGGGAGTGGAATCTGACAGCAAGCAAGCTAAGTAAGATTTCATCAGCTAATATGTGCCCCTAACAGCCGCTGCTGGAATCACGATCCACCTGTGGCTGTTAATATGTTAAATGCTGCTGTTAATCTCCGTCAGCTGCATTTAACATGGCTGTGCCAAAGAGCAGCACTAATCTGGTCCAGCGGCACCCATGTCACATGATTTCAGGGTGCCTATGGGTTTGCATGACAGGAGAGCCCTGTGGATGTCATTGCCTGTGGCCGGCGCTCATAGCAGATGATAATTGCAACAAATTTTAAAAAATACAGGTTCCAATCACCCGCTTTGGCCCCATTCAAAATAAAACAGTAAAAAAATACTCATATTTGATATTGGATTCAGAAATGCACAATCTAACAAAATATAAAAATAATACAATCGGTAAATGGATTAACGAGAAAAAAAATAAAATCGCCAGAATTATGTTTGTAGTACTCCGCAACATTGCACCAAAATGCAATAACAGGCAGTCAAAGCATTGTATTTACACCAAAATGTTACCAATAGAAACATCAGCTTGGCACACAAAGCCTTCACCCAGCCCTGATCCCAAATGTGAAGATGTTATGGGTCTTGGAAAATGGCGCCATTTTGGGGGGCAAATTTTTGCAGGTTTTTTTTTCACCACTTAAATAAAAAAGGGCCTTTACAAGTTTGGTGTCTGTGAGCTCATAATGACCTGGATAATGGTAATAACAGGTCAGTTTTAGCAGTTAATGAACATGGTGAAAAAAAAAATTGTGGAATTGCAGTTTTTTTGCAATTCCACCGTCCTTTGATTTTTTTCCCCATTCTCCAGTGACAATATGGTAAAATCAATCATGTTGCTACTAAATATAACTCTTCCAGCAAAAACAAGGTCTTGCGCAGCCATATTGACAGAAAAATAAAAAAGTTAGCACTCTGGGAAAAAGGGGAGCAAAAAACGGAAATGCAAAAATGAAAAACCCTAAGGTTGTGAAGGGGTTAAGTAAGGGTCACCATTGTCTTTTTTGCATGTCATTAATTATACTAGTAAAGGAAGCAAATTGCAGCTCAAATCCATAAGTGCTGATAGCTTGATTTAGAGATGAGTAGATCGATCTGTTATACATTGACTCTTGGTTGTATTTACTGTAATTCTCAGTTCTCCTCAAATTCTAAGAATTTAGGATTTGATTTGTGAGGTTCACAAAAAAAATTGCTCGGCTACTTTTCATACATTGCTGAAGATTCCATCAGCCAGAGAGCGGGATAATGATATCATGCGCACGCAGTCAATGAAGCTGGGTTCTACACACATCTTCAGTGTGCACGCACGGGGAGACGCTCATCATGGCGCAAGTGCGGTTCCCTGATCGACACTACTCAAGGGCAGGATTCAAAGCGGATTCAACTGATGTTAGCGCAAGCCCAGGAACATCATTCAAATTGAATGGGCTGCGACAACCGTGACTGAACAAAATGAATCACCACCCTATGACTAAATGAGCAGGTACGATCTAACTATATAAAGTGCTTTTTGCAAATGATTGCAGCATCATTTTTTTTTTAACAACATGCTAGTTGTTAGAGTTGGCGAAATGCACTAAATAAATTTAAAAGTAACGTGAAATTGCAACTCGGGGTCCACTGTGCAGAGATGTTAAACTGCAGCTAGGATGAACAATGATGGAACACACAGCAAGCAATTGCTGGCACACTTTGAGGTAAATGCCACTCAGTGTGAACAGCACATGGACTGAACTCGCATGCAGAGACAAAACAGATGCTCTGCAACTGAGCTGTGTCACTCGCACACAGAAATGGAACAGATGCTCTGCAACTGAGCTGTGTCACTCGCTCACAGAAATGGAACAGATGCTTTGCAACTGAGCTGTGTCACTAGCACACAGAAACGAAAGATGTATGGCGCTAGATATGACCCCTGTTAACCTAACAGGGGAACGTAGCCCAATAACGGGGTAGAGAGCAAACAGTGGTCACACACACAGCGAATAAACTCAACCAACTCCTCTCTGGAGGTGCCAGAATTCTAATGGCTAGACGTCCGCCCTTAATTCACACAGACAATCTTCTCTCTGGAGAACCAGAATTCTAATGGCTTACTGCAGACCCTGAGCACATGCTGGTAAAGACCACACTGGTGCAATGTCCCATACACGCACTTAATGAGAATGATACTAGCGTGCCCGCATGCGCCTCTGAGACCCTTTTATAATTTCAGCTCATGTCCAGTCGGACAGGACCTTGCTCGTGGAACAATCCGGAGCAGCCACATCACCAGAGCAGCTGATGACTGACCACTAATGAGACGCCGCCACATCACGAGCATGCTCAGTAGGGTGATTTCTAGAGTTTCCGTTCGTCACTGCCTACTGCTGGTTACCATATATTTGGCTGAAGAGCAAAAAGTAATCACATGAACAGCATGAGCCTAAGCAAGATGCTGGGACTGACATCTATACTCCGAAACTGAATGGGAGACTGCATATGCAGATAAGGCTTGGGATCTACTCTGTGCAGCAGGAGAATCCCAGCGCCTAACACTAGTGATGCACAATGCAGATACTGCACACTATTGTTGCATGTTTTTTTCTGGGCGAGGACGTACATGTAGCTACTTGTGACCACATTCACACGTTCAGTATTTGGTCAGTATTAGAATCAAAGAATAATAGAATGTAAGTTTTGGAAGGGACCTCTAATGTCACCGTGTCCTATCACCCTCTCAATGCAGGATTCATTAAACCATCTCTGACAGATGTCTGTCCAGTCTCTGTTTAAAAGCCTCAATTGAAGGAGAACTCACCAACTCACGTGGTAGCCTGTTTCACTCATTGATCACACTCACGGTCAAAAAGATTTTTCTAATATCTGATCTGTATTTTCTCCCTTTCAGTTTCATACCATTGCTTCTCATGTTTCCATGTGCAAATGAGAATAAAGATGATCCCTCTACACTGTGACATCCCTTCAGATATATGCAGACAGCTATTAAGTCTCCTCCTAGCCTTCTTTTTTGCAAGCTAAACATTTCCAGATCCTTTAACTGTTCCTCGTGGAACATAGTTTGCAGTCTGCTCACCATCTGGGCAGCACTTCTCTGAACTTGCTCCAGTTTTCTATGTCGTTTTTAAATTGTGGTGCCCGGAATGCGACACGGTACTCCAGATGAGGTCTGACCAAGGAGAAGTAGAGGGAAATAGTTACTTAATGTTACCTAGACTTTATGTTTCTTTTAATACATCCCAGATTTGTCTTTGTCTTTTTTTATGCTGCATCACACTGTTGACTTGTGCAGTCATAATCTATTAGGAACAGATAGATGCCCTGCAACTGAGGTGTGTAACTCGCACACAGAAACAAAAGAGGTATGGTGCTAGATACGACCCCAGTTAACCCAACTGGGGAATGTAGCCCGTTAACGGGGTAAAGAGCAAACAGTGGTCACACAAACAGCGAATGCCTCAACCAACTCCTCTCCCGAGAATTCTAATGGCTAGACGCCAGCCCTTAATAAACACAGACAATCTTCTCTCTGGAGGACCAGAATTCTAATTGCTAACTGCTGACCCTGAGCACATGCTTGTAAAGACCACACTGGTGCAATGTCCCATACACACATGTAAGGAGAAAGATACTAGAGTGCCAGCATGCGCCTCTGAGACTGTTTTATATGTTCAGCTCATGTCCAGTCGGACAGGACCTTGCTCGCGGAACAATCCGGAGCGGCCACATCACCAGAGCAGCTGATGACTGACCACCGATGAGACGCCGCCACATCATGGGCATGCTCAGTAGGGTAATTTTTGGACTTAGCCTCCAGAGCTTCTGTTCGTCGCTGCCTACTGCTGGTTACCATAGACTTGGCTGAAGAGCCAGAAGTAATCAGATGAACAGCATGAGCCTGAGGAAGATGCTGGGACTGTGATGTCTATGCTCAGCAGCACCCGCAGCGGCCGAAGCTGAATGGGAGACTGCATTTGCAGATAAAAAAGAAAAAAAAGGAAGCTGACAGCACTCACTTGTTGGGGCGCCCGTTCCAAGTCCAGGGAACCTTCCAGGACAATCAAGTAACCAAAATAGTAAACAACAGCGCTCCATCCGGGTGTAGTAGTTCAAAAAGACAAGTTTATTTTGCCATAGTAGAGCAACGTTTCGACCAAGTAGGTCTTTTTCAAGCATGATGACTGACCACTAATGAGACGCCGCCACATCACGAGCATGCTCAGTAGGGTGATTTCTAGAGTTTCCGTTCGTCACTGCCCACTGCTGGTTACCATATATTTGGCTGAAGAGCAAAAAGTAATCACATGAACAGCATGAGCTCAGCAGCACGTGCAGCGGCCGAAGCTGAATGGGAGACTGCAAATGCAGATAAGGCTTAGGATCTACCCTGTGCAGCAGGAGAATCCTGGCGCCTAACAATAGTGATGCTCAATGCAGGTACTGCACACTATTGTTGCATGTTTTTTTTCTGGGCGTACTTGTAGCTACTTGTGACCACATTCACATTTTCAGTATTTGTTCAGTATTAGAATTAGTGATGAGCGAATGCACTCGTTACTCGAGATTTCCCGAGCACGCTCGGGTGAGCTCCAAGTATTTTTTAGAGAATAAGGATGATCCCTCTACACTGTGGCATCCCTTCAGAAATATGCAGACAGCTATTAAGTCTCCTCCTAGCCTTCTTTTTTGCAAGCTAAACATTTCCAGATCCTTTAACCGTTCCTCGTGGGACATAGTTTACAGTCTGCTCACCATCTGGGCAGCTCTTCTCTGAACTTGCTCCTGTTTCTCTATGTCTTTTTTAAATTGTGGTGCCCGGAATGGGACACGGTATTCCAGATGAGGTCTGACCAAGGAGAAGTAGAGGTGGATAGTTACTTAATGTGACCTAGTACTTTGTTTCTTTTAATATATCCCAGATATTTCTTTGCCATTTTTTCTGCTGCATCACACTGTTGACTCGTGCAGTCTGTCATCTATTAGAATATCCAAGTCTTTCTCACATGTGCTAATGCTTAGTTCTATTCCTTCCATTCTGTAGATATAATTTTCATTTTTCTTGCTCAGAAGTGGTATCTTGCATTTCTCTCTGCTATATTTTATTAGTCACTACCATTTGTTCAAGCTTATGTAGATTCTTCTGAATCATTTGTCTTTTTTCTCTAGTGTTAGCTATCTCTCCTAGCCATGCATAGTCTGCATAGATGATTAGTTTGCCTTCAGTTACATATCTAGATCATTTATAAAAGTAACATTGAGCAACATTGAGGACCGGACAGAGCCATGTGGAACCCCACTTGAAACACTTTTCCAATTGGATGTGCAACTATTTGTTACCACTTTTGAGTACGATCACTTAGCCAGTTATGAATACACCTAACTGTAGCCTTATCAATTCCATACTTGGTAATTTCTTCAATAAGGATACCATGAGATACTTTGTCAGATGCTTTGCTGAAGTTGAGATGTGCTATATCTACTGCATTTCCCTTATCCTTCCAGTCAGTGATTCCATCAGACATTAGACATTAGATTAGTCTGCCCTCATTTGTTTGCTACAAACCCAGCATGGCTCTGGTTAATTAATGTATTTTTATCCAAGTAATTACATACATACTGTTTAGTAATTGTTCAAATATCTTTCTTAATATACCAGTAAGGCTCCCTGGCCTGTAATTTCTTGGCTCTATTTTCTTTCCTTTTTTGGAGAGAGGGACATAATTTTCCCTGCTTCAATATTCTAGGATTTTTCTTGTTCTCCAGGATTTTTGTAAAGATTCTGGCTAGTGATTCACCAATTTCTAATGCTATCTTTTTCTGTACCCTAGGATGCAATTCATCTGGTCTGGGAGATTTAAATTCTTTTAAAATTTTTATATTCCTTTTTATTTTACATCAGTATTTGTAAAGCAAAACCAGAAGTGGGTGAAAAATGCAGAACTAGTGGTGTGTTTCTGTTATACTTATACTTTGATTGTTCTACTACTGACTATCTTACTAAGGCCGGGGTCACACTAGCGATGAATACAGATAAGTGCTATGCGATTAAACATCGCAGAGCGCTCGGACCAGTATTCATCTATGGGGCAGCTCACATCAGCGTAATTTTTCTCAGCCGTTTTCCCAGCTCACTGACACCCAAATAAGCCTATGGGTGCGAGTGAGACAAGGCACATCACTAGGATATCATCCAAGTGATGTGCAATATATGCTGACCCCGGCAATGGAGAAGATGGAGAAATTTATTATCCCCCCCTCCTCCGCAGGTGTGCTCCGATTCTCTCTGTGCAAGAGGCTCAGAGCACAGACGAATGACACTCGGCTCCCACTCGCAGCAGAGCAGGAGCCGAGGGTCATTAGCATATCACAGCTGATGCTCTCACATTGGATGCCATACGCTTGTCTGACCCCAGGCTCATACTGATGTAAAGTACTGACCAAATACTGAATGTGTGAAAATGGCCTAACTATGTGGCATTTTATCTTTACTCTCACATAAAATGATCTACTATCCCCAAACAAATAAAAATTGTATTATATAATTAGGGATGAACAAGCCCATGTACAGTTGTGCTCAAAAGTTTTCAAAACCTGGCAGAATGTTTGCTTTCTTGGCCTTTTTTCAGAGAATATGAATGACAACACCAAAACTTTTTGTCTACTCATGGTTAGCAGTTGGGTGAAGCCATTTATTGACAAACTACTGTTTTCTATTTTTAAATCATAGTAACAATTTCACAATCCCACCAGGGGGTCGGTCAGCAGACGGCCCAACAAATACTCAACGAGATAGAAATGTGAAGAGGAAGGCCCTACCGCCCTGCCGATAGGGAATGATGGATGGACAATTCCTGCTTCCACATGAGCCTGTCCCTGCACTCCCCTAATGCCCTAAGGGGGTCCTTCCCCCACCACTGTCAGGAACCTCATCCCTTGCTGTCACCTAGTACTGCCCTGGCTAGTGCACTGGCCGGCAAGAGCGCCAGCCTCACCACTGCAGATGGAACAACACAGGGGACAGTGACAAACACGAGACAGACGAGGAAAAAACACCAAACTTATCTTAACAGCCTTTTCTGCTTCAAAGCACCACACAGCAGAAGAAAGCTGATTCACCACTGCAGCCAGAGTGCTCCTTACTCCAGGCTTGGTCAACATAGATTGCTCTATCACCAACATTTAAATCATAGTGGAACCAGAACTGCCACGCATCTAAAAATGGATCATGACAGTACCCCCTTCAACGAAGGGCCTCTGGACCTTTAACACCGAACCTCACCGGAAACAACATATGGTGAGGATGCCTCGATCCATTAGGATTCACCTCCACAGTCACCTGATCCTCAGGTTTACAGCAAATGTAGCCCAATGGAAATGGCAATAGCATAAGTTCTGAAGGTGCCACAAATCTCCAGAGTGCCGACCTCTGGAATACGTTGTATGCACACATTATTGGGTGTAACTCCAGCTGGAAAGTTCCCTGGCTGAGAATGGCCAACATCTGATATGGACCGATCACCCTAGAACTCCAGATCCCAGATGTGTATTTCCACCTGATGTTTTTGGTGCACACCCACACGTACTCATTCACACACAGGTTCGGACCTGAATGTTTATTTCCATGCTTGCATTTGCCAATGGATGGTGAACTCTTTGGGGAACAGACAACAGAGGCATTCCCCTGTGTCACCAAACTTATACCCTCTTTATACACAGAGGGAACAACCACCCTCCCTTGACCCCTCCTCCCAAGAGGACTCAAGACTCAGGGTTTACTTGTGGGGAGGGTTGGTTGAGTCTTGCCCCTACTCCCTGGCAGCACCTCAGCTGCCCCCACTGGAGAAGAAATTGTAGGTTGGAGAAGGATGGCAGAGATCGTAGCTCCCAGGCAGCAGTCTTTACATGTCTGGTCCCAGCAGACTACTTCCCTGGACCACCAATTTATGACCAGTTTGTGTCTCTTCAACCAAGGAAGGCCTAAGATGATGGTAGTTGGCATACCCTCCAAGACATAACACGACAGAGACTCTTAATGAAGAGTCCCTATACACAGGTTAATATTATCTACGACTTGGGTCACCTGCCCCTGGCTGAGAGGGACAGAGTCAATTGCCTGAACACTAATGGGTCTTGCTAGTGTCCTACCCATCAAACAATGAGTCTGAACAAAGCAAGAATCCACCAGATTGACCCCAGTTCCACTGTCCATAAGCACCAGTATAGTCTCAGTAACCCTGCCAACCACCACTTCAGCAGGAATGGTACACTGAGATGAAAAGATGGAGGAAATGTACACACACTGTTCGCCTCCCTCCACATGACCAGGGGATGTGGTGGCTTTTGAGATGAAGTACCAACTTTGGCATGAGATGGGCAGACATTAATGTAATGATCAGTCAGACCACAGAAAAAACATGCCCCCGCCCCACGGCGAACCGCAGACAACCTAGTCTGAGAAGAGACTTCTCCCACCTGCATTTGTTCATCAGTCTGCTCCATTGTGTCCTCCTCCCTAAAAAGAACCACATGGGGTAGATTTGGTGTGTCTCTCCCTGAGACATTTATCCATCTGGATAGCAAGGGCCATGGCAGCCTCCAACGACCCAGGAGTAGCATACTGCACCAGAGTATCCTGAAGGGTCATTCCACTTTGTGTCAGTGGCCCATCTCCTAAACTCTGAGCAGTATTCCTTACCCGACTGGTGTCCTTGCTTGATCTTACGGAGTCTAGACTCAGCCAGCGAGATGCCATAAGGATTCCCATACACCAGCGGTAATGCCGCAAAAAACTCGTCCACCGACCGCATAGATGGATAATCAGTCGGGATGGAGAAGGCCCAAGATTGGGGATCACTCTTGAGAAAGGAGACTATAATACTCACACGCTGTTCCTCACTCCCTAAAGAACGAGGGTGGAGCCTGAAATATAACTTATAGGCTTATATAACTTATACTCCTTCAAAACCAAAAATGTATCTCTCCCTCCAGAGAACCTGTCAGGGAGAGATATCTTGGGTTCCTGATGAGCTTGCACATGAGCCGAGACCAAGAACGCCGACACCTGCTGAAGCCGCTGTACCACCTGACACTGCAGCTCCTTAACCTCATCTGTGAGGGTCTGGATCAGTTGAGCAAAACCCTGTGCTGGAGCCATCGGTTCACCAGAAAAAAGTATGAATCGGTGATAATGTCACAATCCCACCAGAGGGTTGGTCAGCGGATGGCACAACAAACACTCAATGGGATGGAAATGGGGAGAGGAAGGCCCTACCGATAGGGAATGATGGATGGACACCTCCTGCTCCAACCTGAGTCTGTACCTGCACTCCCCTAATGCCCTAAATGTGTCCTTCCACCCACCGCCATCAGAAACCTCATCCCTCACTATCACCTACCACTAAACTGGCTAGTCCACTAGGGCGCTAGCCTCACAACTGCAGATGGAACAACACAGGGAACAGTGACAAACATGAGACAGATGAGGAAAAAACACTAAACTTAGTTTAATAGCCTTCTCTGCTGCAAAACAACGCACAGAAAAAGAAAGGCAACCAGACCACAAACTCTACTAAACCAGCTGATTCACCACTGCAGCTAGAAAGCTTCTTACTCCAGCCTTGGTCAACATAGATTGCTCTATCACCGACAGTCAGCTGATGCATCAGGTGACTATTTAAAGGATGGTGGGACTGCTTACCACACACATCAGCTGACCGAGCAACTCTGCAATTGCAACACTGCAGCAGCTAAACTGACATTAACCAATCCTGGCCTGAAAGGAAAAAAGCTACATTTAAACCATAGTGGAGCCAGAGCTGCCATGCATCCAAACATGGATCGTGACAGACAATCAAAAAACATACAAATGACCCTGATCAGAAGTTCACATACCCTGGTGATTTTGGCCTGGTAACATGCACACAAATGACACAAATGGGCTTGTATGGCTACTAAAGGTAACATCCTCACCTGTGAACTGTTTGCTTGTAATCAGTGTGTGCATAAAAGCTGAGTGAGTTTCTGGGATCTAGACAAACTCTTGAATCTTTCATCCAGCCACTGATGTTTCTGGGGAAAGCAAAATAAATGTCAATGGATCTACGGAAAATGGTAGTTGAACAAAACAGGAAAGGGATATAAAAAGATATCCGAGGAATTGATAAAGCCAGTCAGCAGTGTTCAAACTGTGATTAGCAAATGGATAATCAGGAGCTCTATAAAAACAAAACCACGGTCAGGTAGACCAACAAAAATGTCATCCACAACTGCCAGGAAAATTGTTTGTGGTGCAAAGAAAAACCCACAGATAACATTAGCTGAAATACAGGAATATCTGAAAACTAGTGGTGTGGCTGTATCAAGATGCACAATAAGAAGGTTTTTGAAGAAAAATGGGCTGCATGGTCGAGTCGCCGGAAGAAAGCCATTACTGCTAAAAAGCCACAAAGTATCTCACCTATAATATGCAAAACAGCATAGAGACAAGCCTTAAAACTTCTGGAACAAGGTAATTTGGAGTGATGAGACCAAAATTGAACATTTTGGCCACAACCATAAATGTTACATTTTGGAGAGAGGTTAGCAATGCCTATGATGAAAGAAACCCCATTCCTACTGTAAAGCAGAGAGGTGGATCGCTGATGTTTCGGGGATGTGTGAGCTACAAAGGCACAGGAAACTTGATCAAAGTTGAAGGAAAGATGACTGCAGCACGTTATCATCAAATAATGGAGGCAAATTTGCACTCATCAGCCCAGAAGCTGGTTATGGGACATACTTGGACTTTCCAACATGACAACGATCGAAAACGCAAGGCCAAGTCGACCTGTCGACCTCAATATCATTGAACCACTCTGGCGAGCTCTCAAGTGCCCAGTTTGTGCTAAACAGTCCAAGAATCTACAGGAACTGGAGGCTTCTTGACAGGAAGAGTGGGCAGCTTTACCCTCTGAGAAAATAAAGAACCTCATCCACAACTATCACAAAAGTCTTCAAGGTGTCATTGATGTTAGAGGGGGCAATACACGTTAATAAGAAATGGGGTATGTGAACTTTTGATCAGGGTCATTTGGATGTTTTGAATTGTCATTATGATTTAAAAAGAGATAACACAGTAGTTTGACAATAAATGGCTTCACCCAACCACTAACCATGAGTGGATAAAAAGTTTTGGTGTTATCATTCGTAGTCTCTGAAAATAGGCCAAGAAAGCCAAAATTCTACTGGGGTATGTAAACTTTTGAGCACAACTGTATATTAGGGTTTGTCGTGTTCAGCCGATCTAGAATTGAATGTTTGGTTTGGTGACCTCAAACGTGACCCCAAGCCAAAAACAATAGAAGTCAATTGGGACCTGAACTTCCCTGCTTAAAATGGCTGTAAAATGGTCATAGTAAGGGCTAGGGGGCTGAAAAAGGAAGGTAAATGGGGAAGAGAAGGACAATTGCCCTGTAAACAAATGTGGATATAGAAATGACACAGTAAAAGATATTACACAATTATAGTCTTGAACCAGGAGGCAGAGGTCCAAGTGATGAAGGAGTTTTAGATAGAGGTGGTGGTGTCGGTGGAAGAAGCGTAGAGATAAGAGGTAGCCAACACTGTTTTTTTGTTTTGTTTTTTATTGATTTTTTTTAAGTATTCTGAAGACAACCAGTGTAAATACAGTATCTTCTTCCCACTTTCTCACTGTATACAGGGCATGTAATACTCTGCACTTTTTTAGTTTAACCCCTTCCTGACATCCGACGTACTATCCCGTCGAGGTGGGGTGGGCCCGTATGACCGCCGACGGGATAGTACGTCATAGCCGATCGGCCGCGCTCACGGGGGGAGCGCGGCCGATCGCGGCCGGGTGTCGGCTGCATATCGCAGCTGACATCCGGCACTATGTGCCAGGAGCGGTCACGGACCGCTCCCGGCACATTAACCCCCGGCACACCGCGATCAAACATGATCGCAATGTGCCGGCGGTGCAGGGAAGCATCGCGCAGGGAGGGGGCTCCCTGCGGGCTTCCCTGAGCCCCCCGCAGCAACGCGATGTGATCGCGTTGCTGCGAGGGTCTTACCTCCCTCCCTGCCTGCTCCAGACCCGGATCCAAGATGGCCGCGGATCCGGGTCCTGCAGGGAGGGAGGTGGCTTCACAGAAGCCTGCTCAGAGCAGGCACTGTGAAGCAGCCTGCACTTCTCGCAGATCGGTGATCTGTCAGAGTGCTATGCAAACTGGCAGATCACCGATCTGTATTGTCCCCCCCTGGGGCAAAGTAAAAAAGTAAAAAAAAAAATTTCCAAATGTGTAAAAAAAAATAAAAAAAAATATTCCAAAATAATGAAAAAAAAAAAATATATATTATTCCCATAAATACATTTCTTTATCTAAATTTTTAAAAAAACCATTAAAAGTACACATATTTAGTATCGCCACGTCCGTAACGACCCAACCTATAAAACTGCCACACTAGTTAACCCCTTCAGTAAACACCGTAAGAAAAAAAAAAAAAAAACGAGGCAAAAAACAACGCTTTATTACCATACCGCCAAACAAAAAGTGGAATAACACGCGATCAAAAAGACTGATATAAATATCCATGGTACCGCTGAAAACGTCATCTTGTCCCGCAAAAAACAAGCCACCATACAGCATCATCAGCAAAAAAATAAAAAAGTTATAGTCCTGAGAATAAAGCGATACCAAAATAATTATTTTTTCTATAAAATAGTTTTTATCGTATAAAAGCGCCAAAACATAAAAAAAATGATATAAATGAGATATCGCTGTAATCACACTGACCCGACGAATAAAACTGCTTTATCAATTTTACCAAACCCGGAACGGTATAAACGCCTCTCCCAAAAGAAATTCATGAATAGCAGGTTTTTGGTCATTCTGCCTCACAAAAATCGGAATAAAAAGCGATCAAAAATGGTCACGTGTCCGAAAATGTTACCAATAAAAACGTCAACTCGTCCCGCAAAAAACAAGACCTCACATGACTCTGTGGAGCAAAATGTGGAAAAATTATAGGTCTAAAAATGTGGAGACGCAAAAACTTTTTTGCTATAAAAAGCGTCGCTGGTTTCACACTTCCGTTTTTGTCTGCAGCGTTTTTTGCACAAAAAAACGCATGCGTTTTTTCCCTATATTTAACATTGAAAACGCATGCGGTTTTTTTGTATGCGTTTGGTCGCGTTTTCAAACGCATGCGGTTTTTTTCTGCATGCGTTCATTTTCAGAAATACAACCTGCAGTATTTTCTTGCGTTTTTAAGCACATGCGTTTGTTTGCGTTAAAAACGCATGCATTTTTATCGAAAAAAAACAGAAAACACACTGAAAAGCCACCCACCACCATCAAGGTGATAAAGGGATCCAAACCCTAACCCTAACTCTACCCCTAACCTCACCCCTAACCGTTTAATGAACATTTTCTGACAGTCATAGTGCCACGTATTTCAGTGCCACGTATTTCAGTGCCACGTATTTCAGTGCCACGTATTTCAGTGCCATGTATTTCAGTGCCACGTATCACGTATTTCAGTGCCACGTGTTTCAGTGCCACGTATTTCAGTGCCACGTATCACGTATTTCAGTGCCACATATTTTAGTACCACGTATTTCAGTTGCACGTATTTCAGTGCCACGTATTTCAGTGCCACGTATTTCAGTGCCATGTATCACGTATTTCAGTGCCACGTGTTTCAGTGCCACGTATCACATATTTCAGTGCCACGTATTTCAGTGCCACGTATTTCAGTGCCACGTATTTCAGTGCCACGTATTTCAGTGCCACGTATTTCAGTGCCACGTATCACGTATTTCAGTGCCACGTATTTCAGTGCCACGTATTTCAGTGCCACGTATTTCAGTGCCACGTATTTCAGTGCCACGTATTTCAGTCACGTTTAGGGTTAGGGTTAGGGGTAGGGTTAGGGTTAGGGCTAGGGTTGGAGGTAAAGTTAGGGTTGGGGCTAAAGTTAGGGTTGGGGCTAAAGTTAGGGTTAGGGTTTGGATTACATTTACGTTTGGATTAGGGTTGGGATTAGAATTATGGGTGTGTCAGGGCTAGGGGTGTAGTTAGGGTTACCGTTGGGATTAGGGTTAGGGGTGTGTTTGGGTTAGGGTTTCAGGTAGAATTGGGGGGTTTTCACTGTCCAGGCACATCAGGGGCTCTCCAAGCACGACATGGCGTCCAATCTCAATTCCAGCCAATTCTGCGTTGAAAAAGTAAAACAGTGCTCCTTCCCTTCCGAGCTCTCCCGTGCGCCCAAAAAGGGGTTTACCCCAACATATGTGTTATCAGCGTACTCGGGACAAATTGAACAACAACTTCTGGGGTCCAAGTTCTCTTGTTATCCTTAGGAAAATAAAAATTTGGGGGGCTAAAAATCATTTTTGTGGGAAAAAAAAAGATGTTTTATTTTCACGGCTCTGCATTATAAACTGTAGTGAAACACTTGGGGGTTCAAAGTTCTCACAACACATCTAGATAAGTTCCTTGGGAGGTCTAGTTTCCAATATGGGGTCACTTGTGGGGGGTTTGTACTGTTTGGGTACATCAGGGGCTCTGCAAATGCAACGTGACGCCTGCAGACCAATCCATTTAAGGCTGCATTCCAAATGGCGCTCCTTCCCTTCCGAGCTCTGTCATGCGCCCAAACAGTGGTTCCCCCCGACATATGGGGTATCAGCGTACTCAGGACAAATTGGACAACAACTTTTGGGGTCTAATTTATCCTGTTACCCTTGTGAAAATACAAAACTGGGGGCTAAAAAATCATTTTTGTGAAAAAAAAAAATAATAATTTTTATTTTCACGGCTTTGCGCTATAAACTTTAGTGAAACACTTGGGGGTTCAAAGTTCTCAAAACACATCTAGATAAGTTCCTTGGGAGGTCTAGTTTCCAATATGGGGTCACTTGTGGGGGGTTTGTACTGTTTGGGTACATCAGGGGCTCTGCAAATGCAACGTGACGGCTGCTGACCAATCCATTTAAGTCTGCATTCCAAATGGCGCTCCTTCCCTTCCGAGCTCTGTCATGCACCCAAACAGTGGTTCCCCCCCACATATGGGGTATCAGCGTACTCAGGACAAATTGGAAAACAAATTTTGGGGTCCAATTTATTCTGTTACCCTTGTAAAAATACAAAGCTGGGGGCTAAAAAATCATTTTTGAGAAAAAAAAAAAAATTATTTTCACGGCTCTGCGTTATAATCTGTAGTGAAACACTTGGGGGTTCAAAGCTCTCAAAACACATCTAGATAAGTTCCTTAGGGGGTCTACTTTCCAAAATGGTGTCACTTGTAGGGAGTTTCAATGTTTAGGCACATCAGGGGCTCTCCAAACGCAACATGGCGTCCCATCTCAATTCCAGTCAATTTTGCATTGAAAAGTCAAATGGCGCTCCTTCCCTTCCAAGCTCTGCCATGCGCCCAAACAATGGTTTACACCCACATATGGGGTATCAGCGTACTCAGGACAAATTGCACAACATTTTTTGGGGTCCAATTTCTTCTCTTACCCTTGGGAAAATAAAAAATTGGGGGCGAAAAGATCATTTTTGTGAAAAAATATGATTTTTTATTTTTACGGCTCTGCATTATAAACTTCTGTGAAGCACTTGGTGGGTCAAAGTGCTCACCACACATCTAGATAAGTTCCTTAGGGGGTCTACTTTCCAAAATGGTGTCACTTGTAGGGAGTTTGAATGTTTAGGCACATCAGGGGCTCTCCAAACGCAACATGGCGTCCCATCTCAATTCCAGTCAATTTTGCATTGAAAAGTCAAATGGCGCTCCTTCCCTTCCAAGCTCTGCCATGCGCCTAAACAATGGTTTACACCCACATATGGGGTATCATCGTACTCAGGACAAATTGTACAACAACTTTGGGGGTCCATTTTCTCCTGTTACCCTTGGTAAAATAAAACAAATTGGAGCTGAAATAAATTTTGTGTGAAAAAAAGTTAAATGTTCATTTTTATTTAAACATTCCAAAAATTCCTGTGAAACACCTGAAGGGTTAATAAACTTCTTGAATGTGGTTTTGAGCACCTTGAGGGGTGCAGTTTTTAGAATGGTGTCACACTTGAGTATTTTCTATCATATAGACCCCTCAAAATGACTTCAAATGAGATGTGGTCCCTAAAAAAAAATGGTGTTGTAAAAATGAGAAATTTGCTTGTCAACTTTTAACCCTTATAACTCCGTCACAAAAAAAAATTTTGGTTCCAAAATTGTACTGATGTAAAGTAGACATGTGGGAAATGTTACTTATTAAGTATTTTGCGTGAAATATGTCTGTGATTTAAGGGCACAAAAATTCAAAGTTGGAAAATTGCAAAATTTTCAAAATTTTCGCCAAATTTCAATTTTTTTCACAAATAAACGCAAGTTATATCGAATAAATTTTACCTTTAACATGAAGTACAATATGTCACGAGAAAACAATGTCAGAATCGCCAAGATCCGTCAAAGCGTTCCAGAGTTATAGCCTCATAAAGGGACAGTGGTCAGAATTGTAAAAATTGGCCCGGTCATTAACGTGCAAACCACCCTTGGGGGTGAAGGGGTTAAATAATGAGGAGAGTATCAAATTGGGCATGCAGCCTTGTTGCTAGTGGTGGTAGTGTAGCTGCTGCAGGGAGAGAAAGGCCATGGTCGATCTGTGCCTGCTACATGTCCAAATGAAACACCTTCCTATGGAGCAAGCAGATGACAGGATGATCTTTGTCATTTCATTGGTTCGAGTACTGCTGGATAAATCTTGAGACCAGAACAAGTAGAGGTGGCTTTAGATTGGTTGGCTGAGCATGCTTCATCTTTCACCTGGTCAGCTCCGTAGATATTTCACCTGCGGCCCATGGGCGTCTGTCTTCCACTTTATCCCCATGGAAATCATTCAAGCAGTCTGAGCCCCAAGTCATGCAACTGTCAAATGTTTTTTGATGACTCTGTTGGCGTAGGTTCCATGGGCCATGGAACTCTCTGATACCCAACCACTACTTAGGAGTGTATGATAAATATAGGAGAACTAGAGTTTTTTGTATAAAAATATTATTTATTAGTTACAACTAATAACAAAACAAGAAAATTACATATGTCACATAATTTATATATTTAGCATAGATATAGATGGAAAATGTGATCCCAATAGGTGCAAACGCACAGCGGTCACTATCCTGGGCTGATTAGAGCAGCTATCAATAATTTAGCTTGAAGATGGCCATAATTAACGGCGTAAAAATAACCTAGAGGAACAGATCCGCCTCATCCTGAGAAACTGGCCAACTGGGATGGCCTTAATAGTATTGTAAGGATGACTAGAATTGCATGCAGCAATGAATTAGTTGATGTAGGTTTTCTATAAACATCAGTTTGCAGGAAAAGATCTTGATCAACATAGATATTAATGTCCAAGAAATTAATTTAATTCTTGCTGGCAGAATATGTCAATTTAATATTGAAATTATTACAATTCAATTGCTGCATGAAATCTTGTAATTGTGTTTCAGTTCCTTGCCAAATAATAAATAAATCATCAATATAACATAGCCAGCACTGCACATGGTCCGCGCCCCGGGCGCCATACCCGCCGAAAACTCCCCGCTCCCAGTATCCCAGGAAGAGGCCGGCGAAGGATGGCGCACAGGCTGCGCCCATGGCAGTGTCGCGTTTCTGTAAATAAGAAACATCTTTAAATACAAAAATTTTTTTTGCTAAAACAAAATCCAACAATTCCAAAATAAGTTCACATGTTTGGCCATCCCAGTTGCTGGTTCCCAGGAAGAAGCGGACCGCCTCCAAGCCATCCTCATGCCGAATACATGTATACAGGGTTTCTATGTCTGCGGTCACTAGGATCATATCACCCTCCAACTGTATCCCATTAATTCTAGTCAGAACGTCAGATGTGTCTCTGGCATAGGAGGGAAGTGACTCAACAAGTGGTTTTAAGTAAAAATCAATGAATTTACATACCGGGTCATTCAACCCCCCCAAGCACTTTAGGAATGAAATAAAGTGTTGGTATCTTAGGAAATTTAATCAACAATCCGTCAAATACTTTTTTAGGGATAATAACTTGTTCCAAAGCTCTCTCAAGAATTTCCTCAAGTTGGCCCTGAAATTTATTGACAGGGTTACTATCTAATTTAATATAGGTATTACAATCCCTCAGATGTCTGCTAGCTTCTCATTCGTACATAGATCGAGGCCAAAGAACAACATTTCCCCCCTTGTCGGCTGGTTTAATGACTATGTCATCAAAGACAACATACTGACCCCGGAGTTCTTAAACTCCTTTTAGTCAAGAAGCGTTATTTAAATTTAATAACAAAATTTCTTTATTAACATATAAAACATACACATTTAAAACAATGCCTCACAATCAAGAATAGACTCAAAACAGAGATCAGCAAAATATAAATGAAGTGTACCCAGGTAAACCTTAATCCTATTCAGTTATGTACCCAAATATCATTTCATGGGAAAACAGTGCAGTGAACAGGGGAATAAAAATTGGTGTAACACAATGCACTATGCAGCGTTATTATCCTCCAATGAGCGCTTAGAGGAGTAAATTACTCCATCAAGCAATAGGACAAATGCCTAGTTTAAGATTAACATATACAATGCTTTATGGAACCTAGTAGCCCCTTGACATATAGGTCATATACCGAAAAAGCCCATAATAAGCTAGAACGGGCAAGCTGCCAGCCAGACACGCACAGCGACCTAGCCAGACCGAAAGGTTCCCAGCTGATCCACACCTGCACCTCCCCTGTTGTGAACTGAAAGTGGTTAAAGAGGATGGAAGACACGGGTGTAATCCCGGTTCCAAAACATATTACCTGAGCGCAGTCACTGCAAGCACAGAATCCCGGCCTCGTGGCACGCTGAAGCTCCGTCACCCCGACGCGCGTTTCGCACCCGCTTCTTCCTGGGGGCGTGTCATAGGTAAGGCGTCACTATCTTTTAAAAACCGAGGCAGCCAATCCAGTAGCCGCGGCGGGGCATTCCCCAAATGAGTCATACTTCCCAGAACACCTACAAGCGGTGACGTATCTCACAGCAAGAGATCTGATGACGAGGCTTAAGAGAGCCGCGATTGCGCATATTGAAACGCATACCGCACATGGTATCTCCCAGATAAATAGCGGCATCAAACACCCATACACATCCAAAAAGATTATAAACTAAAACATCAGTGCTACCATAATTGTAGCCACCCATATAAAGAACCTATGTTTGCGCCAGGGAGAAGGGCCATGTAACAGGACAGTGAGGCATGATCGGAGCTACCCCTGCAGGATGGAGCACCAGTCAATGCCATCAACCCCCACATGATCCCACATGATCCACAAGGCGCAATACCCACTGCAAAGGGGAAAGTCAAAATGAAACCCATGCGGATTCATAAAAACACACTGCATAATTCTCCACCTGAACCCATTGATATTCTATTGCACCCTGTCCCTATAGTACCAATACCCGAAATACATAATATGCTGATACTGGTGCTACCTTAGTTGAACTTGGTAATTTCTCCCTATGCCACAGGTGTATATAAATTCAATATGACCACCATCTAATAAATATAAAAATGGATATCAATGAGTCCATATTAATTGCCAAATACAATGCACAAAGGTCCATAGACTTGGCAATTCCTCCCTATACCCCGGTATGTATAAATATAATATGACTACCACCTCAAAACACAACACACAAATACAAAATAAGTCTATATTAATCACTAAATGCAGTACATAGGAATCCATAAATCAGGTATGAATCAGTCATATGGTTTTCAACAGGAAAAATCGCCGTTTCATTCCAGCCCAAGAAGGATCTTCGGCCTTTCAGCCTTCTATCAATGTCCACTAGTTATGTTCCTGATGGTTTAATAATACAATCCTTCATGCAAACAGCAATCTGGACAGATGTAGAAATCTTGAACACCGAATAGTTCAGATCATGAAATGAAATATGAAGCAATAAAACGGGTCATATACTTCTTCATAAAACCAACGGCCTTGGCAAATATAAAGTCCCTGGAGACAGGATAGTTTAAATCAACGTCTTCAGGGTCACATCGGTATCACTGATCCATGATATGAAGAATGTTGGCCACACATCAATAGAACCCCATCGTATAGTTTCTGGAAAGAACAAACTCAATTAAAAACAGCACAAAACCAAACCAAAGACAACAACGAAAATTAAAAACATTTAAAAGAGACCGACTAATGCTCCTATATTCACAAAAAGACCAAAACATTGATGGCTTATAAAAAGGAACCAAACCCCAAATTTTCGTTAAGGCCCTGCGGAGCCAGTGTACCCAGGCGATAAATCCACCTACTTTCAACCTGCGCTAGGGCTTTACCCAAATCACCACCTCTAGGGCCTACAGTCACGAGATCTATGCCCTTAACTACCATAAAACGGGGATCACAGTTGTGGAACTTTTTGTAATGCCTCGGGAGTGTTTTTAAACTAGCAAAATCATCTACTGTTTTGGCTTTCTCTATGTCAAGCACATGCTCCCGGATACGCACCTTCAGTTCCCTGCTGGTAAGTCCAATATATACTTTCCCACAGGGACACGTGGAATGGTAAATCACCCCCTTAGTTGAGCAAGATATAAAGTTCCTAATCTGAAATATCTTTGACCCGTCAAAATTAGTGAATTTTTTTGTTTTGACACAATTCGCACAGGCTTTACACCGACCACACGGGAAAAAACCAACCAAGTTGTTAGACACACCTTTTTTCTTTTCAGGCTCATAGTGACTATGCACTAGGATGTCCCGGATATTCCTTGATCTCTTGGCCACAATACCTGGTTTTGAAGGTATAATTAAATTCAATACCGGATCTGTATGAAGAACCGCCCAGTGCTTTTCAATAATCTGCCTGAATTCATGCCATTTATTGTGGTATCCCGTAATGAATCGTATTTGGTTTTTATCATCCTTTACTGTACTACTATTATTGCCATATAATAAAGTATTTCTGGGAGTATTTTTAGCTCTCAAAAGCCCTCTCCTAATTGTTTTCTGACCATATCCACGTTGCAAAAATCTATCTGCCAAATCCCTTGACTGTGTGGTGAAGTCAGTCTCATTGGAACAAATGCGGCGGACCCGCAGAAATTGGCCAATCGGAATCCCTCTAATTGTAGAGGGCAGATGTGCTGACCGAGCATGGAGCAAAGAATTGGTGGCTGTGCTTTTGCGAAACACATTAGTCACAATATCACCTTCCGGGCGGGCACGTATCTGCAAATCCAAGAAATCAACCGACCTCCCATACTTGAAGGTAAGTCTGATGTTCCGGTTGTTCTGATTCAAATTGGTCATCATGGTATTGAGCTCTGCTGTGCTCCCCTCCCACACAAACCAAATATCATCAATATATCTCATCCACTCCTGGATGAGATGACACTGGGGGATGGGGTTGCTCATAAAAATCTCCCTCTCCCAAGCCCCCAGAAAAAGGTTAGCATAGGAGGGGGCACAGCAGGCCCCCATAGCAGTACCCTGTAACTGCAGATACGTGCCACGCCCGAAAACGAAAACATTGTGTACAAGTACAAACTCCAGCAACCTAAGCAGCAATTGTATCAATTTTTTATCTAAATTGCTGCACTCCAGGTACCAAGCCACAGCACTTATCCCATCAGCGTGTTTTATTGAGGTATAAAGTGCCTCTACATCAGCCGTCACCATGATGCTATTTGGGCTGAGTTGAAGATTATCCAATCTCCGTAGGGCAGCTGTGGTGTCCTTAATGTATGAAGGTAACTGTGTCACCAGAGGCTTCAAATAATAATCCAAAACCTGTGTAACGATCTCACAGAGGCCCCCGTTGCCAGACACAATGGGTCTGCCCGGAGGGTCAACGGGGTCCTTGTGTATCTTAGGTAGAAGATATAGAGTGGGCATCCTAGGATGCATGTTCTTAATAAGTTCCCATAATCTTTTGGGGACTAAGCCTTCCTCAAATGCCCTTTCCAGGATATCACTCAATTGGTCCTGAAAGGACCTAAGTGGGTTCCCAACCATTTTTTTGTAGCACTCCCTGTTATTGAGCAATTTAAATGCTTGTTTCTCATATAAGGTGTGAGGCCAGATTACCAAATTTCCGCCTTTGTCGGCCGGTTTGAAGACAACATCCCCCCAACCCTTGAGGATGTCCAAAGCTTTCTTCTCTGGCTGCCTGATGTTAGAAGGGCCAAAACCCTTTTGGGCAAGTTTCTCAATATCCCCAGCCACCAGCTTTGTAAACACTTCCACTGCCGGACAAAGATTCAAAGCAGGGAATTTTTTTTGGCTTCCCAACCAAATGGTCTGGAAATCCACTCACCTCAATAGGATTGCTCTCCAACTCCAAAGCCTCTAGGTTAGCCAAAGCCTCCTTCTCCTCCTCAGTGTCAAAAATAGTATCACCCTGCCCTTTGTGATGTAACCTCTTTAAAATCAGCTTTCTTGAGAATAGATGTAAATCTTTTACACATGTGAAGGGATCTAGGGAAAAAGAGGGACAAAAAGTGAGACCCTTTTCAAGGATAGATATCTGCTCCTCAGATAATACATGTGATGACAGGTTGATTACCTTCATCTTGTCATCCCTTTGGTAAGGTCTCTTTTTGAAAAAATCGTGTGTTCTTGAATTACCGCCATACCTGGTACGTTTGTTCCATGGCACAATATCAGCCCCCTGATTTGAAGTACCGGTATCAGACATAGATGATGTAGAGCTAATGGAGGTAGTTCTCAATTCTCTCCTCTCCCTACTTGGGCGGGGCTCCTGCCACCTATAAACCCTGTTGTTCTCATAATCAGAAATATCCCTAGAGTATTTCTTCATTTTCCCCGAGCAGATATCTTTTTCCCATTTCTCCATGTCACTAGTGATTTCCCCAAGAAAGGTTTCAAGTTGTTCCTTCTTGAGATCATTTTTAAGGAGAATGTCCAACCTATTGATTTCATCTTCAATCTTTTTGATAGATAGAGTGTTACTCTCTATAATAATTTGTAGAAATTCCAGGGAGCAGGCTGAAGCAGCTGCCATCCACCGATCCACCAATTGTTGCTCACCCAAATCGAACGTCGGGTACAACTGCACCCTTAGCCCCCGAGGGATAATTTTCTGACAGACATAGTTCTCCAAGGTAGTCTTGGTCCACCATACTTTAGTCTTTTTGTGCACATAATTTCTATATTGCTTCATCAAATCCTTATAATTATTGGAAACATCGGTCACTGATTGTGAGGCACTTGTATGAAAAATAGTGGAAGCCTTCTGACGCCAGGTCAATTCTCTGGCCGTAAAGTCCATACTGGACCACAATGTGCACTGCCAAAAGACAGACAAACATATGATAAGCACAACGCACCAGCCCATTTCCTCTATCTACTGGATGGGCAACACTTCAATATCAATGACAACATACTGACCCCGGAGTTCTTAAACTCCTTTTAGTCAAGAAGCGTTATTTAAATTTAATAACAAAATTTCTTTATTAACATATAAAACATACACATTTAAAACAATGCCTCACAATCAAGAATAGACTCAAAACAGAGATCAGCAAAATATAAATGAAGTGTACCCAGGTAAACCTTAATCCTATTCAGTTATGTACCCAAATATCATTTCATGGGAAAACAGTGCAGTGAACAGGGGAATAAAAATTGGTGTAACACAATGCACTATGCAGCGTTATTATCCTCCAATGAGCGCTTAGAGGAGTAAATTACTCCATCAAGCAATAGGACAAATGCCTAGTTTAAGATTAACATATACAATGCTTTATGGAACCTAGTAGCCCCTTGACATATAGGTCATATACTGAAAAAGCCCATAATAAGCTAGAACGGGCAAGCTGCCAGCCAGACACGCACAGCGACCTAGCCAGACCGAAAGGTTCCCAGCTGATCCACACCTGCACCTCCCCTGTTGTGAACTGAAAGTGGTTAAAGAGGATGGAAGACACGGGTGTAATCCCGGTTCCAAAACATATTACCTGAGCGCAGTCACTGCAAGCACAGAATCCCGGCCTCGTGGCACGCTGAAGCTCCGTCACCCCGACGCGCGTTTCGCACCCGCTTCTTCCTGGGGGCGTGTCATAGGTAAGGCGTCACTATCTTTTAAAAACCGAGGCAGCCAATCCAGTAGCCGCGGCGGGGCATTCCCCAAATGAGTCATACTTCCCAGAACACCTACAAGCGGTGACGTATCTCACAGCAAGAGATCTGATGACGAGGCTTAAGAGAGCCGCGATTGCGCATATTGAAACGCATACCGCACATGGTATCTCCCAGATAAATAGCGGCATCAAACACCCATACACATCCAAAAAGATTATAAACTAAAACATCAGTGCTACCATAATTGTAGCCACCCATATAAGGAACCGTTGGTTTTATGAAGAAGTATATGACCCGTTTTATTGCTTCATATCTCATTTCATGATCTGAACTATTCGGTGTTCAAGATTTCTACATCTGTCCAGATTGCTGTTTGCATGAAGGATTGTATTATTAAACCATCAGGAACATAACTAGTGGACATTGATAGAAGGCTGAAAGGCCGAAGATCCTTCTTGGGCTGGAATGAAACGGCGATTTTTCCTCTTGAAAACCATATGACTGATTCATACCTGATTTATGGATTCCTATGTACTGCATTTAGTGATTAATATAGACTTATTTTGTATTTGTGTGTTGTGTTTTGAGGTGGTAGTCATATTATATTTATACATACCGGGGTATAGGGAGGAATTGCCAAGTCTATGGACCTTTGTGCATTGTATTTGGCAATTAATATGGACTCATTGATATCCATTTTTATATTTATTAGATGGTGGTCATATTGAATTTATATACACCTGTGGCATAGGGAGAAATTACCAAGTTCAACTAAGGTAGCACCAGTATCAGCATATTATGTATTTCGGGTATTGGTACTATAGGGACAGGGTGCAATAGAATATCAATGGGTTCAGGTGGAGAATTATGCAGTGTGTTTTTATGAATCCGCATGGGTTTCATTTTGACTTTCCCCTTTGCAGTGGGTATTGCGCCTTGTGGATCATGTGGGATCATGTGGGGGTTGATGGCATTGACTGGTGCTCCATCCTGCAGGGGTAGCTCCGATCATGCCTCACTGTCCTGTTACATGGCCCTTCTCCCTGGCGCAAACATAGGTTCTTTATATGGGTGGCTACAATTATGGTAGCACTGATGTTTTAGTTTATAATCTTTTTGGATGTGTATGGGTGTTTGATGCCGCTATTTATCTGGGAGATACCATGTGCGGTATGCGTTTCAATATGCGCAATCGCGGCTCTCTTAAGCCTCGTCATCAGATCTCTTGCTGTGAGATACGTCACCGCTTGTAGGTGTTCTGGGAAGTATGACTCATTTGGGGAATGCCCCGCCGTGGCTACTGGATTGGCTGCCTCGGTTTTTAAAAGATAGTGACGCCTTACCTATGACACGCCCCCAGGAAGAAGCGGGTGCGAAACGCGCGTCGGGGTGACGGAGCTTCAGCGTGCCACGAGGCCGGGATTCTGTGCTTGCAGTGACTGCGCTCAGGTAATATGTTTTGGAACCGGGATTACACCCGTGTCTTCCATCCTCTTTAACCACTTTCAGTTCACAACAGGGGAGGTGCAGGTGTGGATCAGCTGGGAACCTTTCGGTCTGGCTAGGTCGCTGTGCGTGTCTGGCTGGCAGCTTGCCCGTTCTAGCTTATTATGGGCTTTTTCGGTATATGACCTATATGTCAAGGGGCTACTAGGTTCCATAAAGCATTGTATATGTTAATCTTAAACTAGGCATTTGTCCTATTGCTTGATGGAGTAATTTACTCCTCTAAGCGCTCATTGGAGGATAATAACGCTGCATAGTGCATTGTGTTACACCAATTTTTATTCCCCTGTTCACTGCACTGTTTTCCCATGAAATGATATTTGGGTACATAACTGAATAGGATTAAGGTTTACCTGGGTACACTTCATTTATATTTTGCTGATCTCTGTTTTGAGTCTATTCTTGATTGTGAGGCATTGTTTTAAATGTGTATGTTTTATATGTTAATAAAGAAATTTTGTTATTAAATTTAAATAACGCTTCTTGACTAAAAGGAGTTTAAGAACTCCGGGGTCAGTATGTTGTCATTGATATTGAAGTGTTGCCCATCCAGTAGATAGAGGAAATGGGCTGGTGCGTTGTGCTTATCATATGTTTGTCTGTCTTTTGGCAGTGCACATTGTGGTCCAGTATGGACTTTACGGCCAGAGAATTGACCTGGCGTCAGAAGGCTTCCACTATTTTTCATACAAGTGCCTCACAATCAGTGACCGATGTTTCCAATAATTATAAGGATTTGATGAAGCAATATAGAAATTATGTGCACAAAAAGACTAAAGTATGGTGGACCAAGACTACCTTGGAGAACTATGTCTGTCAGAAAATTATCCCTCGGGGGCTAAGGGTGCAGTTGTACCCGACGTTCGATTTGGGTGAGCAACAATTGGTGGATCGGTGGATGGCAGCTGCTTCAGCCTGCTCCCTGGAATTTCTACAAATTATTATAGAGAGTAACACTCTATCTATCAAAAAGATTGAAGATGAAATCAATAGGTTGGACATTCTCCTTAAAAATGATCTCAAGAAGGAACAACTTGAAACCTTTCTTGGGGAAATCACTAGTGACATGGAGAAATGGGAAAAAGATATCTGCTCGGGGAAAATGAAGAAATACTCTAGGGATATTTCTGATTATGAGAACAACAGGGTTTATAGGTGGCAGGAGCCCCGCCCAAGTAGGGAGAGGAGAGAATTGAGAACTACCTCCATTAGCTCTACATCATCTATGTCTGATACCGGTACTTCAAATCAGGGGGCTGATATTGTGCCATGGAACAAACGTACCAGGTATGGCGGTAATTCAAGAACACACGATTTTTTCAAAAAGAGACCTTACCAAAGGGATGACAAGATGAAGGTAATCAACCTGTCATCACATGTATTATCTGAGGAGCAGATATCTATCCTTGAAAAGGGTCTCACTTTTTGTCCCTCTTTTTCCCTAGATCCCTTCACATGTGTAAAAGATTTACATCTATTCTCAAGAAAGCTGATTTTAAAGAGGTTACATCACAAAGGGCAGGGTGATACTATTTTTGACACTGAGGAGGAGAGGGAGGCTTTGGCTAACCTAGAGGCTTTGGAGTTGGAGAGCAATCCTATTGAGGTGAGTGGATTTCCAGACCATTTGGTTGGGAAGCCAAAAAAATTCCCTGCTTTGAATCTTTGTCCGGCAGTGGAAGTGTTTACAAAGCTGGTGGCTGGGGATATTGAGAAACTTGCCCAAAAGGGTTTTGGCCCTTCTAACATCAGGCAGCCAGAGAAGAAAGCTTTGGACATCCTCAAGGGTTGGGGGGATGTTGTCTTCAAACCGGCCGACAAAGGCGGAAATTTGGTAATCTGGCCTCACACCTTATATGAGAAACAAGCATTTAAATTGCTCAATAACAGGGAGTGCTACAAAAAAATGGTTGGGAACCCACTTAGGTCCTTTCAGGACCAATTGAGTGATATCCTGGAAAGGGCATTTGAGGAAGGCTTAGTCCCCAAAAGATTATGGGAACTTATTAAGAACATGCATCCTAGGATGCCCACTCTATATCTTCTACCTAAGATACACAAGGACCCCGTTGACCCTCCGGGCAGACCCATTGTGTCTGGCAACGGGGGCCTCTGTGAGATCGTTACACAGGTTTTGGATTATTATTTGAAGCCTCTGGTGACACAGTTACCTTCATACATTAAGGACACCACAGCTGCCCTACGGAGATTGGATAATCTTCAACTCAGCCCAAATAGCATCATGGTGACGGCTGATGTAGAGGCACTTTATACCTCAATAAAACACGCTGATGGGATAAGTGCTGTGGCTTGGTACCTGGAGTGCAGCAATTTAGATAAAAAATTGATACAATTGCTGCTTAGGTTGCTGGAGTTTGTACTTGTACACAATGTTTTCGTTTTCGGGCGTGGCACGTATCTGCAGTTACAGGGTACTGCTATGGGGGCCTGCTGTGCCCCCTCCTATGCTAACCTTTTTCTGGGGGCTTGGGAGAGGGAGATTTTTATGAGCAACCCCATCCCCCAGTGTCATCTCATCCAGGAGTGGATGAGATATATTGATGATATTTGGTTTGTGTGGGAGGGGAGCACAGCAGAGCTCAATACCATGATGACCAATTTGAATCAGAACAACCGGAACATCAGACTTACCTTCAAGTATGGGAGGTCG
The DNA here is from genome assembly GCF_051348905.1 of Ranitomeya variabilis. Classification (NCBI taxonomy): domain Eukaryota; kingdom Metazoa; phylum Chordata; class Amphibia; order Anura; family Dendrobatidae; genus Ranitomeya; species Ranitomeya variabilis. The sequence continues at coordinate 158,185,647 of NC_135236.1, read as the reverse complement.
GTTGATTTCTTGGATTTGCAGATACGTGCCCGCCCGGAAGGTGATATTGTGACTAATGTGTTTCGCAAAAGCACAGCCACCAATTCTTTGCTCCATGCTCGGTCAGCACATCTGCCCTCTACAATTAGAGGGATTCCGATTGGCCAATTTCTGCGGGTCCGCCGCATTTGTTCCAATGAGACTGACTTCACCACACAGTCAAGGGATTTGGCAGATAGATTTTTGCAACGTGGATATGGTCAGAAAACAATTAGGAGAGGGCTTTTGAGAGCTAAAAATACTCCCAGAAATACTTTATTATATGGCAATAATAGTAGTACAGTAAAGGATGATAAAAACCAAATACGATTCATTACGGGATACCACAATAAATGGCATGAATTCAGGCAGATTATTGAAAAGCACTGGGCGGTTCTTCATACAGATCCGGTATTGAATTTAATTATACCTTCAAAACCAGGTATTGTGGCCAAGAGATCAAGGAATATCCGGGACATCCTAGTGCATAGTCACTATGAGCCTGAAAAGAAAAAAGGTGTGTCTAACAACTTGGTTGGTTTTTTCCCGTGTGGTCGGTGTAAAGCCTGTGCGAATTGTGTCAAAACAAAAAAATTCACTAATTTTGACGGGTCAAAGATATTTCAGATTAGGAACTTTATATCTTGCTCAACTAAGGGGGTGATTTACCATTCCACGTGTCCCTGTGGGAAAGTATATATTGGACTTACCAGCAGGGAACTGAAGGTGCGTATCCGGGAGCATGTGCTTGACATAGAGAAAGCCAAAACAGTAGATGATTTTGCTAGTTTAAAAACACTCCCGAGGCATTACAAAAAGTTCCACAACTGTGATCCCCGTTTTATGGTAGTTAAGGGCATAGATCTCGTGACTGTAGGCCCTAGAGGTGGTGATTTGGGTAAAGCCCTAGCGCAGGTTGAAAGTAGGTGGATTTATCGCCTGGGTACACTGGCTCCGCAGGGCCTTAACGAAAATTTGGGGTTTGGTTCCTTTTTATAAGCCATCAATGTTTTGGTCTTTTTGTGCATATAGGAGCATTAGTCGGTCTCTTTTAAATGTTTTTAATTTTCGTTGTTGTCTTTGGTTTGGTTTTGTGCTGTTTTTAATTGAGTTTGTTCTTTCCAGAAACTATACGATGGGGTTCTATTGATGTGTGGCCAACATTCTTCATATCATGGATCAGTGATACCGATGTGACCCTGAAGACGTTGATTTAAACTATCCTGTCTCCAGGGACTTTATATTTGCCAAGGCCGTTGGTTTTATGAAGAAGTATATGACCCGTTTTATTGCTTCATATTTCATTTCATGATCTGAACTATTCGGTGTTCAAGATTTCTACATCTGTCCAGATTGCTGTTTGCATGAAGGATTGTATTATTAAACCATCAGGAACATAACTAGTGGACATTGATAGAAGGCTGAAAGGCCGAAGATCCTTCTTGGGCTGGAATGAAACGGCGATTTTTCCTGTTGAAAACCATATGACTGATTCATACCTGATTTATGGATTCCTATGTACTGCATTTAGTGATTAATATAGACTTATTTTGTATTTGTGTGTTGTGTTTTGAGGTGGTAGTCATATTATATTTATACATACCGGGGTATAGGGAGGAATTGCCAAGTCTATGGACCTTTGTGCATTGTATTTGGCAATTAATATGGACTCATTGATATCCATTTTTATATTTATTAGATGGTGGTCATATTGAATTTATATACACCTGTGGCATAGGGAGAAATTACCAAGTTCAACTAAGGTAGCACCAGTATCAGCATATTATGTATTTCGGGTATTGGTACTATAGGGACAGGGTGCAATAGAATATCAATGGGTTCAGGTGGAGAATTATGCAGTGTGTTTTTATGAATCCGCATGGGTTTCATTTTGACTTTCCCCTTTGCAGTGGGTATTGCGCCTTGTGGATCATGTGGGATCATGTGGGGGTTGATGGCATTGACTGGTGCTCCATCCTGCAGGGGTAGCTCCGATCATGCCTCACTGTCCTGTTACATGGCCCTTCTCCCTGGCGCAAACATAGGTTCTTTATATGGGTGGCTACAATTATGGTAGCACTGATGTTTTAGTTTATAATCTTTTTGGATGTGTATGGGTGTTTGATGCCGCTATTTATCTGGGAGATACCATGTGCGGTATGCGTTTCAATATGCGCAATCGCGGCTCTCTTAAGCCTCGTCATCAGATCTCTTGCTGTGAGATACGTCACCGCTTGTAGGTGTTCTGGGAAGTATGACTCATTTGGGGAATGCCCCGCCGCGGCTACTGGATTGGCTGCCTCGGTTTTTAAAAGATAGTGACGCCTTACCTATGACACGCCCCCAGGAAGAAGCGGGTGTGAAACGCGCGTCGGGGTGACGGAGCTTCAGCGTGCCACGAGGCCGGGATTCTGTGCTTGCAGTGACTGCGCTCAGGTAATATGTTTTGGAACCGGGATTACACCCGTGTCTTCCATCCTCTTTAACCACTTTCAGTTCACAACAGGGGAGGTGCAGGTGTGGATCAGCTGGGAACCTTTCGGTCTGGCTAGGTCGCTGTGTGTGTCTGGCTGGCAGCTTGCCCGTTCTAGCTTATTATGGGCTTTTTCGGTATATGACCTATATGTCAAGGGGCTACTAGGTTCCATAAAGCATTGTATATGTTAATCTTAAACTAGGCATTTGTCCTATTGCTTGATGGAGTAATTTACTCCTCTAAGCGCTCATTGGAGGATAATAACGCTGCATAGTGCATTGTGTTACACCAATTTTTATTCCCCTGTTCACTGCACTGTTTTCCCATGAAATGATATTTGGGTACATAACTGAATAGGATTAAGGTTTACCTGGGTACACTTCATTTATATTTTGCTGATCTCTGTTTTGAGTCTATTCTTGATTGTGAAGGCATTGTTTTAAATGTGTATGTTTTATATGTTAATAAAGAAATTTTGTTATTAAATTTAAATAACGCTTCTTGACTAAAAGGAGTTTAAGAACTCCGGGGTCAGTATGTTGTCATTGATATTGAAGTGTTGCCCATCCAGTAGATAGAGGAAATGGGCTGGTGCGTTGTGCTTATCATATGTTTGTCTGTCTTTTGGCAGTGCACATTGTGGTCCAGTATGGACTTTACGGCCAGAGAATTGACCTGGCGTCAGAAGGCTTCCACTATTTTTCATACAAGTGCCTCACAATCAGTGACCGATGTTTCCAATAATTATAAGGATTTGATGAAGCAATATAGAAATTATGTGCACAAAAAGACTAAAGTATGGTGGACCAAGACTACCTTGGAGAACTATGTCTGTCAGAAAATTATCCCTCGGGGGCTAAGGGTGCAGTTGTACCCGACGTTCGATTTGGGTGAGCAACAATTGGTGGATCGGTGGATGGCAGCTGCTTCAGCCTGCTCCCTGGAATTTCTACAAATTATTATAGAGAGTAACACTCTATCTATCAAAAAGATTGAAGATGAAATCAATAGGTTGGACATTCTCCTTAAAAATGATCTCAAGAAGGAACAACTTGAAACCTTTCTTGGGGAAATCACTAGTGACATGGAGAAATGGGAAAAAGATATCTGCTCGGGGAAAATGAAGAAATACTCTAGGGATATTTCTGATTATGAGAACAACAGGGTTTATAGGTGGCAGGAGCCCCGCCCAAGTAGGGAGAGGAGAGAATTGAGAACTACCTCCATTAGCTCTACATCATCTATGTCTGATACCGGTACTTCAAATCAGGGGGCTGATATTGTGCCATGGAACAAACGTACCAGGTATGGCGGTAATTCAAGAACACACGATTTTTTCAAAAAGAGACCTTACCAAAGGGATGACAAGATGAAGGTAATCAACCTGTCATCACATGTATTATCTGAGGAGCAGATATCTATCCTTGAAAAGGGTCTCACTTTTTGTCCCTCTTTTTCCCTAGATCCCTTCACATGTGTAAAAGATTTACATCTATTCTCAAGAAAGCTGATTTTAAAGAGGTTACATCACAAAGGGCAGGGTGATACTATTTTTGACACTGAGGAGGAGAGGGAGGCTTTGGCTAACCTAGAGGCTTTGGAGTTGGAGAGCAATCCTATTGAGGTGAGTGGATTTCCAGACCATTTGGTTGGGAAGCCAAAAAAATTCCCTGCTTTGAATCTTTGTCCGGCAGTGGAAGTGTTTACAAAGCTGGTGGCTGGGGATATTGAGAAACTTGCCCAAAAGGGTTTTGGCCCTTCTAACATCAGGCAGCCAGAGAAGAAAGCTTTGGACATCCTCAAGGGTTGGGGGGATGTTGTCTTCAAACCGGCCGACAAAGGCGGAAATTTGGTAATCTGGCCTCACACCTTATATGAGAAACAAGCATTTAAATTGCTCAATAACAGGGAGTGCTACAAAAAAATGGTTGGGAACCCACTTAGGTCCTTTCAGGACCAATTGAGTGATATCCTGGAAAGGGCATTTGAGGAAGGCTTAGTCCCCAAGAGATTATGGGAACTTATTAAGAACATGCATCCTAGGATGCCCACTCTATATCTTCTACCTAAGATACACAAGGACCCCGTTGACCCTCCGGGCAGACCCATTGTGTCTGGCAACGGGGGCCTCTGTGAGATCGTTACACAGGTTTTGGATTATTATTTGAAGCCTCTGGTGACACAGTTACCTTCATACATTAAGGACACCACAGCTGCCCTACGGAGATTGGATAATCTTCAACTCAGCCCAAATAGCATCATGGTGACGGCTGATGTAGAGGCACTTTATACCTCAATAAAACACGCTGATGGGATAAGTGCTGTGGCTTGGTACCTGGAGTGCAGCAATTTAGATAAAAAATTGATACAATTGCTGCTTAGGTTGCTGGAGTTTGTACTTGTACACAATGTTTTCGTTTTCGGGCGTGGCACGTATCTGCAGTTACAGGGTACTGCTATGGGGGCCTGCTGTGCCCCCTCCTATGCTAACCTTTTTCTGGGGGCTTGGGAGAGGGAGATTTTTATGAGCAACCCCATCCCCCAGTGTCATCTCATCCAGGAGTGGATGAGATATATTGATGATATTTGGTTTGTGTGGGAGGGGAGCACAGCAGAGCTCAATACCATGATGACCAATTTGAATCAGAACAACCGGAACATCAGACTTACCTTCAAGTATGGGAGGTCGGTTGATTTCTTGGATTTGCAGATACGTGCCCGCCCGGAAGGTGATATTGTGACTAATGTGTTTCGCAAAAGCACAGCCACCAATTCTTTGCTCCATGCTCGGTCAGCACATCTGCCCTCTACAATTAGAGGGATTCCGATTGGCCAATTTCTGCGGGTCCGCCGCATTTGTTCCAATGAGACTGACTTCACCACACAGTCAAGGGATTTGGCAGATAGATTTTTGCAACGTGGATATGGTCAGAAAACAATTAGGAGAGGGCTTTTGAGAGCTAAAAATACTCCCAGAAATACTTTATTATATGGCAATAATAGTAGTACAGTAAAGGATGATAAAAACCAAATACGATTCATTACGGGATACCACAATAAATGGCATGAATTCAGGCAGATTATTGAAAAGCACTGGGCGGTTCTTCATACAGATCCGGTATTGAATTTAATTATACCTTCAAAACCAGGTATTGTGGCCAAGAGATCAAGGAATATCCGGGACATCCTAGTGCATAGTCACTATGAGCCTGAAAAGAAAAAAGGTGTGTCTAACAACTTGGTTGGTTTTTTCCCGTGTGGTCGGTGTAAAGCCTGTGCGAATTGTGTCAAAACAAAAAAATTCACTAATTTTGACGGGTCAAAGATATTTCAGATTAGGAACTTTATATCTTGCTCAACTAAGGGGGTGATTTACCATTCCACGTGTCCCTGTGGGAAAGTATATATTGGACTTACCAGCAGGGAACTGAAGGTGCGTATCCGGGAGCATGTGCTTGACATAGAGAAAGCCAAAACAGTAGATGATTTTGCTAGTTTAAAAACACTCCCGAGGCATTACAAAAAGTTCCACAACTGTGATCCCCGTTTTATGGTAGTTAAGGGCATAGATTTCGTGACTGTAGGCCCTAGAGGTGGTGATTTGGGTAAAGCCCTAGCGCAGGTTGAAAGTAGGTGGATTTATCGCCTGGGTACACTGGCTCCGCAGGGCCTTAACGAAAATTTGGGGTTTGGTTCCTTTTTATAAGCCATCAATGTTTTGGTCTTTTTGTGCATATAGGAGCATTAGTCGGTCTCTTTTAAATGTTTTTAATTTTCGTTGTTGTCTTTGGTTTGGTTTTGTGCTGTTTTTAATTGAGTTTGTTCTTTCCAGAAACTATACGATGGGGTTCTATTGATGTGTGGCCAACATTCTTCATATCATGGATCAGTGATACCGATGTGACCCTGAAGACGTTGATTTAAACTATCCTGTCTCCAGGGACTTTATATTTGCCAAGGCCGTTGGTTTTATGAAGAAGTATATGACCCGTTTTATTGCTTCATATTTCATTTCATGATCTGAACTATTCGGTGTTCAAGATTTCTACATCTGTCCAGATTGCTGTTTGCATGAAGGATTGTATTATTAAACCATCAGGAACATAACTAGTGGACATTGATAGAAGGCTGAAAGGCCGAAGATCCTTCTTGGGCTGGAATGAAACGGCGATTTTTCCTGTTGAAAACCATATGACTGATTCATACCTGATTTATGGATTCCTATGTACTGCATTTAGTGATTAATATAGACTTATTTTGTATTTGTGTGTTGTGTTTTGAGGTGGTAGTCATATTATATTTATACATACCGGGGTATAGGGAGGAATTGCCAAGTCTATGGACCTTTGTGCATTGTATTTGGCAATTAATATGGACTCATTGATATCCATTTTTATATTTATTAGATGGTGGTCATATTGAATTTATATACACCTGTGGCATAGGGAGAAATTACCAAGTTCAACTAAGGTAGCACCAGTATCAGCATATTATGTATTTCGGGTATTGGTACTATAGGGACAGGGTGCAATAGAATATCAATGGGTTCAGGTGGAGAATTATGCAGTGTGTTTTTATGAATCCGCATGGGTTTCATTTTGACTTTCCCCTTTGCAGTGGGTATTGCGCCTTGTGGATCATGTGGGATCATGTGGGGGTTGATGGCATTGACTGGTGCTCCATCCTGCAGGGGTAGCTCCGATCATGCCTCACTGTCCTGTTACATGGCCCTTCTCCCTGGCGCAAACATAGGTTCTTTATATGGGTGGCTACAATTATGGTAGCACTGATGTTTTAGTTTATAATCTTTTTGGATGTGTATGGGTGTTTGATGCCGCTATTTATCTGGGAGATACCATGTGCGGTATGCGTTTCAATATGCGCAATCGCGGCTCTCTTAAGCCTCGTCATCAGATCTCTTGCTGTGAGATACGTCACCGCTTGTAGGTGTTCTGGGAAGTATGACTCATTTGGGGAATGCCCCGCCGCGGCTACTGGATTGGCTGCCTCGGTTTTTAAAAGATAGTGACGCCTTACCTATGACACGCCCCCAGGAAGAAGCGGGTGCGAAACGCGCGTCGGGGTGACGGAGCTTCAGCGTGCCACGAGGCCGGGATTCTGTGCTTGCAGTGACTGCGCTCAGGTAATATGTTTTGGAACCGGGATTACACCCGTGTCTTCCATCCTCTTTAACCACTTTCAGTTCACAACAGGGGAGGTGCAGGTGTGGATCAGCTGGGAACCTTTCGGTCTGGCTAGGTCGCTGTGCGTGTCTGGCTGGCAGCTTGCCCGTTCTAGCTTATTATGGGCTTTTTCGGTATATGACCTATATGTCAAGGGGCTACTAGGTTCCATAAAGCATTGTATATGTTAATCTTAAACTAGGCATTTGTCCTATTGCTTGATGGAGTAATTTACTCCTCTAAGCGCTCATTGGAGGATAATAACGCTGCATAGTGCATTGTGTTACACCAATTTTTATTCCCCTGTTCACTGCACTGTTTTCCCATGAAATGATATTTGGGTACATAACTGAATAGGATTAAGGTTTACCTGGGTACACTTCATTTATATTTTGCTGATCTCTGTTTTGAGTCTATTCTTGATTGTGAGGCATTGTTTTAAATGTGTATGTTTTATATGTTAATAAAGAAATTTTGTTATTAAATTTAAATAACGCTTCTTGACTAAAAGGAGTTTAAGAACTCCGGGGTCAGTATGTTGTCATTGATATTGAAGTGTTGCCCATCCAGTAGATAGAGGAAATGGGCTGGTGCGTTGTGCTTATCATATGTCATCAAAGGATTGCAATTCTTGTAAAGCTTGACGTTGTCAAGCAGTTAGATTGTCATATCTGCGCATTGTTGCAATCTCCTTGAAATCCTGAGCTACCAGACATGTGAAAATATCCACAGCTGGAACCGCCGACAAGGGGGGAATTTCTTTGATTTGGGACATATATTTTGTGGGAACCTACCCATATTATCTGTTTCTTGTTCTTGTAGGAGGTCCTCGAGATCCCTCAATGCCTCCTGTTCCACCTGATCCGTTAAAGGTAATAGTGTCCTATCCTGAGACATGAGTTTTTTCATTACTAGTTTCCTGGAAAAGAGGAAGAGGTCTTTGGTTGCTGTGAAAAGATTAAAATTATTAGTAGGGGAGAAAGTTAATCCCTTTTGAAGTACTTCTAAATGTGCTTTAGTCAAAATGTGATTAGATAAATTTATTACCTCAGACCCATATTTACTTCTCTTCTCCTGGGAACTGGATTGAGATTTATTAAATCTAGTTGTCATTCTCTCATAATTAGACTTCATGTCTCTAGGATCAGACACCTTAGTTTTGGATCTAATTGAGTCTTCACTTGACGTTATAGAGACTGAAGAGGCAGATCGGGCACGCGGAGACCTCCTATAACGTTTGTGGTTTTTATTCCATTTGTAGATAGAATTAGTTTGATGATCAATAATGTCTCATTGAAACTTTTTTGCCTTGGTTTCACAAATGGTTTTCTCCCATTTGGCGAATTCTATATCCAGTTCTTTTTTTAATAAAACCAAGGCTTCACTGGATAATTCCTGTTTCAATTTTATTTGGATGTCCTCAATCTCTTTATCTAAATCATCCAACGATGTCTGATTCATCTGGGCTAACAAACCCATGAACCCCCTCGAACATACATTAGCCAAGTCCTCCCATTTTTCACGGAATACCATGTCCTCAACTTCAAAGGATGGGAACACTTGGACCCTGAGTCCCCTTGGTATTAGGCCCTTCTCCAGATATTTATTGAGGAAAGCTCGATTCCACCAAAATCTTGTACGTTTATTAAGCATATCTTTCAATTTTTTAGTTAATTCCTGTAGGTCTTTACCATCTCCTGAAAGTGACAACTTGGGATCATCACTAAATACATCTCTAAGTTGTGTAAGCCATGTTTGTTCTCGGGCTTTAAAATCCATGCTAGAGCTGGATTTGGTTGCTGTGGAAACACACAGAAAAGCATCTAATATATAATTGCCTAGAATACTACTTCCTGCAATTTGTGCCAACTTCCGTGGCTTTGTCCGGAGCTAATGTCCGGAGATAATGTCCGGAGCTAATGTCCGGAGCTAATGTCCGGAGCTAATGTCCGGAGCTAATGTCCGGAGATAAGTGACGTCACCAGTGTCCTACACCCAGGCAGAGCACAGTGGCCCCAGGCAGAGCACAGGGGCCCCAGGCAGAACATGGGGCCCCAGGCAGAGCACAGGGGCCCCAGGCAGAGCACAGGGGCCCCAGGCAGCATATGGGGCCCCAGGCAGAGCACAGTGGCCCCAGGCAGAGCACACACCAAATCGGAGGCCGAGGGGCCCCGCCAACCAAATCGGAGGCCGAGGGGCCCCGCCAACCAAATCGGAGGCCGAGGAGCCCCGCCCACCAAATCGAAGGCAGAGCGGCCCCGCCCACCGAAGCGGAGGCCGAGGGGCCCGGCCCCGCCCACCAAAGCGGAGGCCGAGGGGCCCCGACCACCACATCGGAGGCCGAGGGGCCCCGCCCACCAAATCGGAGGCCGAGGGTCCCCGCACACCAAATTGGAGGCCGAGGGGCCCCGCCCACCAAATCGGAGGCCGACGGGCCCACCCACCAAAGCGGAGGCCGAGGGGCCCCGCCCACCAAATCGGAGGCCGAGGGGCCCCGCCCACCAAATCGGAGGCCGAGGGTCCCCGCCCACCAAATCGGAGGCCGAGGGTCCCCGCCCACCAAATCGGAGACCGAGGGTCCCCGCCCACCAAATCGGAGGCCGAGGGGCCCCACCAACCAAATCGGAGGCTGAGGGGCCCCGCCCACCAAATCGGAGGCCGAGGGTCCCCGCCCACCAAATCGGAGGCCGAGGGGCCCCTCCAACCAAATCGGAGGCCGAGGGGCCCCGCCCACCAAATCGGAGGCCGAGGGTCCCCTCCAACCAAATCGGAGGCCGAGAGTCCACGCCCACCAAATCGGAGGATAAGGGGCCCTGCCAACCAAATCGGAGGCAGAGGGGCCCCGCCAACCAAATCGGAGGCCGAGGAGCCCCGCCCAACAAATCGAAGGCCGAGCGGCCCCGCCCACCAAATCGGAGGCCGAGGGTCCCCGCCCACCAAATCGGAGGCCGAGGGGCCCCGCCCACCAAATCGGAGGCCGAGGGTCCCCGCCCACCAAATCGGAGGCCGAGGGTCCCCGCCCACCAAATTGGAGGCCGAGGAGCCCCGCCCACCAAATCGAAAGCCGAGCGGCCCCGCCCACCGAAGCGGAGGCCGAGGGGCCCGGCCCCGCCCACCAAAGCGGAGGCCGAGGGGCCCCGCCCACCACATCGGAGGCCGAGGGGCCCCACCCACCAAATCGGAGGCCGGGGCGCCCACCAAATCGGAGGCCGAGGGTCCCCGCCCACCAAATTGGAGGCCGAGGGTCCCCGCCCACCAAATTGGAGGCCGAGGGTCCCCGCCCACCAAATCGGAGGCCGAGGGGCCCCGCCCACCAAATTGGAGGCCGAGGAGCCCCGCCCACCAAATCGAAAGCCGAGCGGCCCCGCCCACCGAAGCGGAGGCCGAGGGGCCCGGCCCCGCCCACCAAAGCGGAGGCCGAGGGGCCCCGCCCACCACATCGGAGGCCGAGGGGCCCCACCCACCAAATCGGAGGCCGGGGCGCCCACCAAATCGGAGGCCGAGGGTCCCCGCCCACCAAATTGGAGGCCGAGGGTCCCCGCCCACCAAATTGGAGGCCGAGGGTCCCCGCCCACCAAATCGGAGGCCGAGGGGCCCCGCCCACCAAATCGGAGGCCGAGGGTCCCCGCCAACCAAATCGGAGGCCGAGGGTCCCCGCCCACCAAATCGGAGGCCGAGGGTCCCCGCCCACCAAATCGGAGGCCGAGGGGCCCAACCCACCAAATCGGAGGCCGGGGCGCCCACCAAATCGGAGGCCGAGGGGCCCCGCCCACCAAATCGGAGGCCGAGGGTCCCCGCCCACCAAATCGGAGGCCGAGGGGCCCCTCCAACCAAATCGGAGGCCGAGGGGCCCCGCCCACCAAATCGGAGGCCGAGGGTCCCCTCCAACCAAATCGGAGGCCGAGAGTCCACGCCCACCAAATCGGAGGATAAGGGGCCCCGCCAACCAAATCGGAGGCCGAGGGGCCCCGCCAACCAAATCGGAGGCCGAGGAGCCCCGCCCAACAAATCGAAGGCCGAGCGGCCCCGCCCACCAAATTGGAGGCCGAGGAGCCCCGCCCACCAAATCGAAAGCTGAGCGGCCCCGCCCACCGAAGCGGAGGCCGAGGGGCCCGGCCCCGCCCACCGAAGCGGAGGCCGAGGAGCCCCGCCCACCAAATCGAAAGCTGAGCGGCCCCGCCCACCGAAGCGGAGGCCGAGGGGCCCGGCCCCGCCCACCAAAGCGGAGGCCGAGGGGCCCCGCCCACCACATCGGAGGCCGAGGGGCCCCACCCACCAAATCGGAGGCCGAGGGGCCCCGCCCACCAAATCGGAGGCCGAGGGTCCCCGCCCACCAAATTGGAGGCCGAGGGTCCCCGCCCACCAAATTGGAGGCCGAGGGTCCCCGCCCACCAAATCGGAGGCCGAGGGGCCCTGCCAACCAAATCGGAGGCCGAGGGGCCCCGCCCACCAAATCGGAGGCCGAGGGTCCCTACCCACCAATTCGGAGGCCGAGGGGCCCTGCCCACCAAATCGGAGGCCGAGGGTCCCCGCCCACCAAATCGGAGGCCGAGGGGCCCCGCCAACCAAATCGGAGGCCAAGGGGCCCGCCAACCAAATCGAAGGCCGAGGAGCCCCGCCCAACAAATCGAAGGCCGAGCGGCCCCGCCCACCAAAGCGGAGGCTGAGGGGCCCGGCCCCGCCCACCAAAGCGGAGGCCGAGGGGCCCCAACCACCACATCGGAGGCCGAGGGGCCCCGCCCACCGAATCGGAGGCCGAGGGGCCCCGCCCACCAATTCGGAGGCCGAGGGTCCCCGCCCACCAAATCGGAGGCCGAGGGTCCCCGCCCACCAAATCGGAGGCCGAGGGTCCCCGCCCACCAAATCGGAGGCCGAGGGTCCCCGCCTACCAAATCGGAGGCCGAGGGTCCCCGCCCACCAAATCGGAGGCCGAGGGGCCCCGCCCACCAAATTGGAGGCCGAGGGGCCCCGCCCACCAAATCGGAGGCCGAGGGGCCCCGCCCACCACATCGGAGGCCGATGGGCCCCGCCCACCAAATCGGAGGCAGAGGGACCCCGCCCACCAAATCGGAGGCCGATGGGCCCCGCCCACCAAATCGGAGGCAGAGGGACCCCGCCCACCAAATCGGAGGCCGAGGGGCCCCGCCCACCAAAGCGGAGGCCGAGGGTCCCCGACCACCAAATCGGAGGTCGAGGGTCCCTGCCCACCAAATCGGAGGCCGAGGGTCCCTGCCCACCAAATCGGAGGCCGAGGGTCCCCGCCCACCAAATCGGAGGCCAATTGTCCCCGCCCACCAAATCGGAGGCCGAGGGGCCCCGCCAACCAAATCGGAGGCCGAGGGGCCCCGCCCACCAAATTGGAGGCCGAGGGGCCCCGCCCACCAAATCGGAGGCCGAGGGTCCCCGCCCACCAAATCGGAGGCTGAGGGGCCCCGCCAACCAAATCGGAGGCCGAGGGGCCCCGCCCACCAAATCGGAGGCCGAGGGGCCCCGCCCACCAAATCGGAGGCCGAGGGGCCCCGCCCACCAAATCGGAGGCCGAAGGGCCCCGCCCACCAAATCGGAGGCCGAGGGTCCCCGCCCACCAAATCGGAGGATAAGGGGCCTCGCCCCCCAAATCTGAGGCCGAGGGGCCCCACCAACCAAATCGGAGGCCGGTCCCCGCCCACCAAATCGGAGGCCGAGGGTCCCCACCCACCAAATCGGAGGACGAGGGGCCCCGCCCCCCAAATCGGAGGCCGAGGGTCCCCGCCCACCAAATCGGAGGCCGAGGGGCCCCACCAACCAAATCGGAGGCCGAGGGGCCCCGCCCACCAAATCGGAGGCCGAGGGTCCCTGCCCACCAAATCGGAGGCCGAGGGGCCCCGCCCACCAAATCGGAGGCCGAGGGGCCCCGCCAACCAAATCGGAGGCCGAGGGGCCCCGCCCACCAAATCGGAGGCCGAGGGGCCCCGCCCACCAAATCGGAGGCCGAGGGGCCCCGCCCACCAAATCGGAGGCCGAGGGGCCCCGCCCACCAAATCGGAGGCCGAGGGTCCCCGCCCACCAAATCGGAGGATAAGGGGCCCCGCCCCCCAAATCGGAGGCCGAGGGGCCCCACCAACCAAATCGGAGGCCGGTCCCCGCCCACCAAATCGGAGGCCGAGGGTCCCCACCCACCAAATCGGAGGACGAGGGGCCCCGCCCCCCAAATCGGAGGCCGAGGGTCCCCGCCCACCAAATCGGAGGCCGAGGGTCCCCACCCACCAAATCGGAGGACGAGGGGCCCCACCAACCAAATCGGAGGCCGAGGAGCCCCGCCCACCAAAAGTAAGTGCGGCCCCAAAAGTAAGTGCGCCCCCGGGTGCAAAAGTAAGTGCGCCCCCGGGTGCAAAAGTAAGTGCGCCCCCGGGTGCAAAAGTAAGTGCGCCCCCGGGTGCAAAAGTAAGTGCGCCCCCGGGTGCAAAAGTAAGTGCGCCCCCGGGTGCAAAAGTAAGTGCGCCCCCGGGTGCAAAAGTAAGTGCACCCCCGGGTGCAATAGTAAGTGCGCCCCCGGGTGCAAAAGTAAGTGCGCCCCCGGGTGCAAAAGTATGTGCGCCCCCGGGTGCAAAAGTAAGTGCGCCTCCGGGTGCAAAAGTAAGTGCGCCCCCGGGTGCAAAAGTAAGCGCGCCCCCGGCCCCGGGTGCAAAAGTAAGCGCGCCCCCCAGTCCCGTGTGTGAAAAGTGCTGCTGTAAAGCTGGTAGCGCTGTTCAAGCACCATGTATTTCCTTCAGGAAATGCCCATCTAATATATAATTGCCTAGAATACTACTTCCTGCAATTTGTGCCAACTTCCGTGGCTTTGTCCGGAGCTAATGTCCGGAGCTAATGTCCGGAGCTAATGTCCGGAGATAATGTCCGGAGCTAATGTCCGGAGCTAATGTCCGGAGATAAGTGACGTCACCAGTGTCCTACACCCAGGCAGAGCACAGGGGCCCCAGGCAGCATATGGGGCCCCAGGCAGAGCACAGTGGCCCCAGGCAGAGCACAGGGGCCCCAGGCAGCATATGGGGCCCCAGGCAGAGCACAGTGGTCCCAGGCAGAGCACAGGGGCCCCAGGCAGCCTATGGGGCCCCAGGCAGAGCACAGGGGCCCCAGGCAGCATATGGGGCCCCAGGCAGAGCACAGGGGCCCCAGGCAGCATATGGGGCCCCAGGCAGAGCACAGTGGCCCCAGGCAGAGCACAGGGGCCCCAGGCAGAACATGGGGCCCCAGGCAGAGCACAGTGGCCCCAGGCAGCATATGGGGCCCAAGGCAGAGCACAGGGGCCCCAGGCAGAGCACAGGGGCCCCAGGCAGCATATGGGGCCCCAGGCAGAGCACAGTGGCCCCAGGCAGAGCACAGGGGCCCCAGGCAGCATATGGGGCCCCAGGCAGAGCACAGTGATCCCAGGCAGAGCACAGGGGCCCCAGGCAGCTTAAGGGGCCCCAGGAAGAGCACAGTGGCCCCAGGCAGCATATGGGGCCCCAGGCAGAGCACAGTGGCCCCAGGCAGAGCACAGGGGCCCCAGGCAGCATATGGGGCCCCAGGCAGAGCACAGTGGTCCCAGGCAGAGCACAGGGGCCCCAGGCAGCTTAAGGGGCCCCAGGAAGAGCACAGTGGCCCCAGGCAGAACATGGGGCCCCAGGCAGAGCACAGTGGCCCCAGGCAGAGCACAGGGGCCCCAGGCAGAACATGGGGCCCCAGGCAGAGCACAGGGGCCCCAGGCAGAGCACAGGGGCCCCAGGCAGCATATGGGGCCCCAGGCAGAGCACAGTGGCCCCAGGCAGAGCACAGGGGCCCCAGGCAGCATATGGGGCCCTAGGCAGAGCACAGTGGTCCCAGGTAGAGCACAGGGGCCCCAGGCAGCCTATGGGGCCCCAGGCAGAGCACAGGGGCCCCAGGCAGCATATGGGGCCCCAGGCAGAGCACAGGGGCCCCAGGCAGAATATGGGGCCCCAGGCAGAGCACAGTGGCCCCAGGCAGAGCACAGGGGCCCCAGGCAGAACATGGGGCCCCAGGCAGAGCACAGGGGCCCCAGGCAGCATATGGGGCCCCAGGCAGAGCACAGGGGCCCCAGGCAGCATATGGGGCCCCAGGCAGAGCACAGCGATATTTTGGACCACTGTGCGGTGTTTCAGACCCCCTGTGTGATGTCTGGGGCCCTGTTCTTAAGTATATTAAAGATTAAAGTAACGTATATTAAGGTATATTATAGATCAAATTTGACACATTTATGAGCACAATTGAGTGATATACTCAAGAATGACATAATTTTTCAACATTTTATGGTTTCAAACTGTAAACACTAAGAGTTTTTTTTACTTCAACCAGAAAACCTTAACGGTTCATAAAAAACTTGACTGTTCAGGATATGATAAAAGTCATAGTATTCTGAATCTTTAACTTATAAAGATACCTTTACATGGGGTGATTATTGGTTCCAGAGAGGCTTTCGGCCGATAATCGTACACATGGCTGGTGACAGGACAATACAATATAAACGTTCAAAGGTAAACACTGATAACATTAAAATCTAATATATAATTGCCTAGAATACTACTTCCGGCAATTTGTGCCAACTTCCGTGGCTTTGTCCGGAGATAATGTCCGGAGATAAGTGACGTCACCAGCGTCCTACACCCGCTCAGGGTGGACAAAGATATATGCCTTCGTGGTGCGCGGCACTTTTCTGATTGGTTGCCGCCTGCCGCGAGCGACCAATCAGAAATGTGCCGTACTGTCAAGAATTGTCAAGAGCTGGTGAGTGCAGCCATTTTTTGTTCTTTCTTACTATTATTTATTAATTGCATTATTCTTACATTTGAATAAATAAAGTATATATGGATTCTAGACTCCCGATTCTTTAGAATCGGGCTGCCATCTAGTATAACATATAAGGAAAACCAGCAGGGTGCAAATTTTAATCAATATACTAACTCAGTTAAAGCTATGATAAATATAGGAGATCTAGAGTTTTTTGTATAAAAATATTATTTATTAGTTACAACCAATAACAAAACAAGAAAATTACATATGTCACATAATTTATATATTTAGCATAGATATAGATGGAAAATGTGATCCCAATAGGTGCAAACGCACAGCGGTCACTATCCTGGGCTGATTAGAGCAGCTATCAATAATTTAACTTGAAGATGGCCATAATTAACGGCATAAAAATAACCTCCACTACACATGCATAAGTAAGGTGTGACAAAACACTCCGGGATCGCCTTTGCTGGGGTCAAAGGTCACGTGGTTTGTGCATTGAATCTGAGGCGTACAGCAGGTTTCTTAGCAGACTGACTTCAGGTCAGATTTATTAACGTGAAAGCAACATAGAAAAAGCAAAGCATAAAAATAAATCTTAGCCTGTCCGGCACTAACTAAACAGATACGATGCTATCTCAACAACTGGGGGGGCTTCTCCCTCCCAGCGAACAACACACAGTCCTTGAGCACAGCTCTCACTCACGTTTGTCTCACACAGACAGGCAATCTGTGTGCCCCAGGCTGACGCTGGAAACCTTCAGCTGGTCATCCTTTATTCCTGCACTCATTAACCCATCATTATCCTGAAGATACTGAGCAGCCTAATTCACATAGGACAAATACCTGGGCGAGATATACCAGCCCCCGACTACTAGACCGACATGATTCTTACATATCCTCCCCCCCTGCTCAGACCACTCTGGTCGAGCAAGAACACTCTCGAAACAGTGCACTCGGGACAGGGCATCAGCGTTCCCCATCTGCACCCCGGGGCGGTGCTCCACCGTGAAAGAGTAAGCCTGCAGGGCAAGGAACCACCGGGTTACCCGACTATTACGGTCTTTGTGGAGGTGCATCCACTTGAGAGGGGCATGGTCCGTGACCAGCTTAAACTTCCTACCTGCCAGGTAGTAGTTGAGGGAGTCGAGAGCCCATTTAATGGCTAGGCACTCTTTTTCAACCACGGCATACCTCTGCTCATGTACATTCAGTTTCCGGCTGAGGTAGAGGACCGGGTGTTCGACTCCGTCCCTCACCTGGGAAAGTACAGCTCCGACCCCAGTATCAGAAGCATCAGTTTGGACCACAAACTCACTGCTGAAATCAGGAGTCACTAGTACGGGCTGAGAGCACAAAGCTCGTTTCAGGCTGTGGAAGGCCTCTCCAGCCGCTGAGGTCCATTTTACCATGACGGAACCCTTCCCTTTGGTAAGATCCGTCAAGGGGGTAGCCATGGCTGCAAAATTGGGTATGAACCGGCGATAATAGCCGGCGATCTGTCATGATCTCAATGGCAAGAGAACATAGCATAAGCATATATAGGAACTAGCTCTTGGAAGATGGGAACTGAGCTGACCATGAACTAAACCTAACGCACAACTAGCAGTGGCCGGGTAGCATGCCTACGTTGATTCTAGATGCCCAGCCCAGCCGGAGGACTAAATAAAGCTAGCAGAGGAAAATATTAGTCCTAGCTCACCTCTAGAGAAATACCCCGAAAGGAGACAGAGGCCCCCCACATGTATTGGCGGTGAGTTGAGATGAAATAACAAACGTAGTATGAAAATAGGTTTAGCAAATTTGAGGTCCACTTACTACATAGCAGAAGACAGAAAGGACACTTTCATGGTCAGCCGAAAACCCTATCAAAAACACCATCCAGAAATTACTTTAAAACTCTGGCATTAACTCATAACACCAGAGTGGCAATTCCCGTTCACAAGAGCTTTCCAGACACAGTAACGAAACTACAGCTGTGAACTGGAACAAAATGCAAAAACAAACATGGACAAGAGTCCAACTTATCTAGTAGTTGTCTAGGAGCAGGAACAAGCACAGAGAGGCTTCTGATAACATTGTTGACCGGCAAGCAACTAACAGAGCAGCAAGGTTATATAGCGACTCCCACATCTTGATGGGAACAGGTGAACAGAGAAGATGAAGACACCAGTTCAATTCCACCAGTAGCCACCGGGGGAGCCCAAAATCCAAATTCACAACAGTACCCCCCCCTCAAGGAGGGGGCACCGAACCCTCACCAGAACCACCAGGGCGATCAGGATGGGCCCTATGAAAGGCACGAACCAGATCGGAGGCATGAACATCAGATGCATTCACCCAAGAATTATCCTCCTGGCCGTATCCCTTCCACTTGACCAGATACTGGAGTCTCCGTCTGGAAACACGAGAGTCCAAGATTTTCTCCACAACGTACTCCAACTCACCCTCAACCAACACCGGAGCAGGAGGCTCAACGGAAGGCACAACCGGTACCTCATACCTGCGCAATAATGACCGATGAAAAACGTTATGAATAGAAAAAGATGCAGGGAGGTCCAAATGGAAGGAAACAGGGTTAAGAATCTCCAATATCTTATACGGGCCGATAAACCGAGGCTTAAACTTAGGAGAAGAGACCCTCATAGGGACAAAACGAGAAGACAACCACACCAAATCCCCAACAGAAAGCCGAGGACCAACACGACGGTGGCGGTTGGCAAAAAGCTGAGTCTTCTCCTGGGACAACCTCAAATTGTCCACCACCTGCCCCCAGATCTGATGCAATCTCTCCACCACAGCATCCACTCCAGGACAATCCGAAGATTCCACCTGACCAGAGGAAAATCGAGGATGAAACCCCGAATTACAGAAAAACGGGGACACCAAAGTGGCAGAGCTGGCCCGATTATTGAGAGCGAACTCCGCCAATGGCAAAAAAGCAACCCAATCATCCTGGTCAGCAGACACAAAACACCTCAGATATGTCTCCAGGGTCTGATTAATCCGCTCGGTCTGGCCATTCGTCTGAGGATGGAAAGCGGACGAAAAAGATAAATCTATGCCCATCCTAGCACAGAATGCCCGCCAAAATCTAGACACGAATTGGGTCCCTCTGTCAGAAACGATATTCTCAGGAATACCATGCAAACGAACAACATTTTGAAAAAACAGAGGAACCAACTCGGAAGAAGAAGGTAACTTGGGCAGAGGAACCAAATGGACCATCTTAGAAAAACGGTCACACACCACCCAGATGACAGACATCTTCTGAGAAACAGGCAGATCTGAAATAAAATCCATCGAGATGTGCGTCCAAGGCCTCTCAGGAATAGGCAAGGGCAACAATAATCCACTAGCCCGAGAACAACAAGGCTTGGCCCGAGCACAAACGTCACAAGACTGCACAAAGCCTCGCACATCTCGTGACAGGGAAGGCCACCAGAAGGACCTTGCCACCAAATCCCTGGTACCAAAAATGCCAGGATGACCTGCCAACGCAGAAGAATGAACCTCAGAGATGACTCTACTGGTCCAATCATCAGGAACAAACAGTTTATCAGGTGGGCAACGATCAGGTCTCTCCGCCTGAAACTCCTGCAAGGCCCGCCGCAGGTCTGGAGAAACGGCTGACAATACCACTCCATCCTTAAGGATACCTGTGGGCTCAGAGTTACCAGGCGAGTCAGGCTCAAAACTCCTAGAAAGGGCATCCGCCTTAACATTCTTAGAACCCGGTAGGTATGACACCACAAAATTAAACCGAGAGAAAAATAATGACCAGCGCGCCTGTCTAGGATTCAGGCGCCTGGCGGTCTCAAGATAAATCAAATTTTTGTGGTCAGTCAATACCACCACCTGATGTCTGGCCCCCTCAAGCCAATGGCGCCACTCCTCAAAAGCCCACTTCATGGCCAAAAGCTCCCGATTCCCAACATCATAATTCCGCTCAGCGGGCGAAAATTTACGGGAAAAGAAGGCACAAGGCCTCATCACGGAGCAGTCAGAACTTTTCTGCGACAACACTGCCCCAGCTCCGATCTCAGAAGCGTCGACCTCAACCTGAAAAGGTAGAGCAACATCAGGCTGACGCAACACAGGGGCAGAGGAAAAACGGCGCTTAAGCTCCCGAAAGGCCTCCACAGCATCAGGGGACCAATCAGCAACATCAGCACCCTTCTTAGTCAAATCGGTCAATGGCTTAGCAATATCCGAAAAACCAGCAATAAATCGACGATAAAAGTTAGCAAAGCCCAAAAATTTCTGAAGACTCTTAAGAGAAGAGGGCTGCGTCCAATCACAAATAGCTTGAACCTTGACAGGATCCATTTCAATGGAAGAGGGGGAAAAAATATATCCCAAAAAGGAAATCCTCTGTACCCCAAAAACACACTTAGAACCCTTCACACACAAAGAATTAGACCGCAAAACCTGAAAAACCCTCCTGACTTGCTGGACATGAGAGTCCCAGTCATCCGAAAAAATCAGAATATCATCCAGATACACAATCATAAATTTATCCAAATGATCGCGAAAAATATCATGCATAAAGGACTGGAAAACTGACGGAGCATTAGAAAGACCAAAAGGCATCACTAAATACTCAAAGTGGCCCTCGGGCGTATTAAATGCGGTTTTCCACTCATCCCCCTGCCTGATTCGCACCAAATTATACGCCCCACGAAGGTCAATCTTAGAGAACCACTTGGCCCCCTTTATGCGAGCAAACAAATCAGTCAGCAACGGCAATGGGTATTGATATTTAACAGTGATTTTATTCAAAAGCCGATAATCAATACATGGTCTCAAAGAGCCGTCTTTTTTTGACACAAAGAAAAAACCGGCTCCTAAGGGAGATGACGATGGACGAATATGTCCCTTTTCCAAGGACTCCTTTATATATTCTCGCATAGCAGCATGTTCAGGCACAGACAGATTAAATAAACGACCCTTTGGGTATTTACTACCCGGGATTAAATCTATGGCACAATCGCACTCTCGGTGCGGAGGTAACGAACCAAGCTTGGATTCTTCAAAGACGTCACGATAGTCAGACAGGAACTCAGGAATTTCAGAGGGAATGGATGATGAAATGGAAACCACAGGTACATCCCCATGAGCCCCCTTACATCCCCAGCTCAACACAGACATAGCTCTCCAGTCGAGGACTGGGTTGTGAGATTGCAGCCAAGGCAATCCTAGCACCAAATCATCATGTAGATTATACAGCACCAGAAAGCGAATAATCTCCTGGTGATCCGGATTAATACGCATAGTTACTTGTGTCCAGTATTGTGGTTTATTATTAGCCAATGGGGTGGAGTCAATCCCCTTCAGAGGAATAGGAGTCTCCAAAGTCTCTAAATCATACCCACAGCGTTTGGCAAAGGACCAATCCATAAGACTCAAAGCGGCGCCAGAGTCGACATAGGCGTCCGTGGTAATAGATGACAAAGAGCAAATCAGGGTCACAGATAGAATAAATTTAGACGGTAAGGTGCAAATGGAAACAGATTTACCAAGCTTTTTAGTGCGCTTAGAGCATGCTGATATAACATGAGTAGAATCACCACAATAGAAACACAACCCATTTTTCCGTCTAAAATTCTGCCGCTCGCTTCGGGACAGAATTCTATCACACTGCATACTCTCTGGCGACTTCTCAGTGGACACCGCCAGATGGTGCACTGGTTTGCGCTCCCGCAAACGCCTATCGATCTGAATAGCCATTGTCATGGACTCATTCAGACCCGCAGGCACAGGGAACCCCACCATAACATCCTTAATGGCATCAGAGAGACCCTCTCTGAAAGTCGCCGCCAGGGCGCACTCATTCCACTGAGTAAGCACAGACCATTTACGGAATCTTTGGCAGTAAATTTCCGCTTCATCTTGCCCCTGAGATAGGGACATCAAAGTTTTTTCTGCCTGAAGCTCCAAATGAGGTTCGTCATAAAGCAACCCCAAGGCCAGAAAAAACACATCCACATTGAGCAACGCAGGATCCCCTGGTGTCAATGAAAAAGCCCAGTCTTGAGGGTCGCCCCGGAGCAAGGAAATCACAATCCTGACCTGCTGTGCAGGGTCTCCGGCAGAGCGAGATTTCAGAGACAAAAATAATTTGCAATTATTTCGAAAATTCTGAAACCCGGATCTATTCCCCGAGAAAAATTCCGGCAAAGGAATTCTCGGCTCAGATACAGGTGCATGACAAACAAAATCTTGCAAATTTTGTACCTTCGTGGCGAGATTATTCAAACCTGCAGTTACACTCTGAAGATCCATTACAAACAGGTGGACACAGAGCCATTCAAGGGTTAAGAGGAGGTAAGAAGCAGCTAGACAGCAATTAAGGGCTAGGCAGCAAAACTCTGAGGGGAAAAAAAAAAAAAAAAAAAATTTCCCTTCAACACTTCTTTTTCTCCTGCTTCAGCCCAAACAATTAACACTTTGCGGGCCGGTCAAACTGTCATGATCTCAATGGCAAGAGAACATAGCATAAGCATATATAGGAACTAGCTCTTGGAAGATGGGAACTGAGCTGACCATGAACTAAACCTAACGCACAACTAGCAGTGGCCGGGTAGCATGCCTACGTTGATTCTAGATGCCCAGCCCAGCCGGAGGACTAAATAAAGCTAGCAGAGGAAAATATTAATCCTAGCTCACCTCTAGAGAAATACCCCGAAAGGAGACAGAGGCCCCCCACATGTATTGGCGGTGAGTTGAGATGAAATAACAAACGTAGTATGAAAATAGGTTTAGCAAATTTGAGGTCCACTTACTACATAGCAGAAGACAGAAAGGACACTTTCATGGTCAGCCGAAAACCCTATCAAAAACACCATCCAGAAATTACTTTAAAACTCTGGCATTAACTCATAACACCAGAGTGGCAATTCCCGTTCACAAGAGCTTTCCAGACACAGTAACGAAACTACAGCTGTGAACTGGAACAAAATGCAAAAACAAACATGGACAAGAGTCCAACTTATCTAGTAGTTGTCTAGGAGCAGGAACAAGCACAGAGAGGCTTCTGATAACATTGTTGACCGGCAAGCAACTAACAGAGCAGCAAGGTTATATAGCGACTCCCACATCTTGATGGGAACAGGTGAACAGAGAAGATGAAGACACCAGTTCAATTCCACCAGTAGCCACCGGGGGAGCCCAAAATCCAAATTCACAACAGCGATCCCCAGGAAAGCTTGTACTTGTTTCTTGTTCACTGGTTGCGGCCAGCCCTGAATGGCCTGTATTTTGTAGATCTGTGGTTTAACCACTCCTCTGCCAATCACGTAACCCAAGTATCGGGCTTCTTCAAGCCCGATGTGACATTTCTTGGGGTTTGCCATTAAGCCTGCGTCCAGCAGGTCATCAATCACCGCCTGTACCTTCCGGAGGTGAGTTTCCCAGTCCAAGCTGTAAATTACGATGTCATCCAGGTAGGCCGAAGCGTACTGCCTGTGGGGCCTCAAGACTCGATTCATCAACCTCTGGAACGTTGCTGGAGCTCCGTGAAGTCCAAACGGCATGTAGACATACTGGAACAGACCTTCCCGTGTAGCAAAAGCCGTCTTCTCTCTGGCCGCCTCGGCCAGAGGGATCTGCCAGTACCCCTTGGTTAGATCCAGGGTCGTAATGTATCGGGCTTTACCCAGCCGGTCGATCAACTCATCGACCCGAGGCATAGGGTACGCATCAAATTTAGAAACCGCATTCAATTTCCTAAAGTCATTACAAAACCGTATGGAGCCATCCGGCTTTGGTATCAACACGATTGGACTGGACCAGGTGCTGTGTGACTCCTTAATGACTCCTAAGTCCAACATTGCCACCACCTCCCGGGAGACGGCTTCACGGCGTGCTTCCGGAATCCGGTATGGCTTCACATGAACTGTGACACCAGGCTCTGTAACAATCTCATGTTTCACCAGGTTAGTCCGGCCAGGTTTTTTCCGAGAAAAACTGTCGGTTCTGTAACAAAAACTGCTTAACCTCAGATTTTTGTTGTTCCGAGAGAGTCTCGGCAATCTGCACCTCCGGTACGGTAGGTGCGCAAACCGGACGGGACAGATCCGCCGTTAAGGCAGAGCGGTCTTTCCAGGGTTTTATCAGATTCACATGATAAATCTGTTCTGGTTTTCTCTTACCGGGCTGGTACACTTTATAGTTCACTTCCCCAACTCTTTCCTTGACCTCAAAGGGGCCCTGCCATTTCGCTAGAAATTTACTATCCACTGTAGGGATTAGGACCAACACTCTATCCCCGGATGCAAACGTACGGACCTTAGCACCTCTATCATAACTTTGCCTCTGGGCTCCCTGGGCCTGTAACATATGGTCCTTAACAATGGGCATGACAGCGGCAATACGGTCCTGCATTTGTGCTACATGGTCGATCACCGTTTTAAAGGGAGTGACTTGACCTTCCCAGGTTTCTTTTGCGACGTCCAACAGTCCCCGGGGACGACGGGCGTACAACAGTTTGAAAGGCGAAAACCCTGTAGAAGACTGGGGAACTTCCCTAATGGCAAACAGCCAATAGGGTAGCAAGTAATCCCAGTTCTTCCCATCTTTGTCTATCGCCTTCCGGAGCATCTGTTTTAAGGTTTTGTTGAACCGCTCAACCAGGAAGTCTGTTTGAGGGTGATAGACAGACGTATGCAACTGGTCTATTTGTAAGAGCCTGCAGAGCTCCTTCATCACCCTCGACATAAAAGGAGTCCCCTGGTCGGTGAGTATCTGTTTTGGAATTCCCACCTGACTAAACACTTGTACCAACTCTTTGGCGATCGTTTTGGTAGCAGTGTTATGCAAAGGGATGTGTTGTGAACTCTGTTTTTGGGCTCCCTCTTGTGGTCACAAGTGGTACTGTGTGAGTGCTGTCTTTGGGCTTCCTCTGGTGTCTCTTTGTGTCATTCTGCAGGTCTGAGGCAGGATCAGCTGTCTCGTTATCTGTTAGCTGGTTTCCTATTTAGCTCACCTGGACTTTCAGTGTTTGCCTGCTGTCGATGTATTCAGTGCTATTTTGATCTCTCCTGAATTCCTTCGCTATCAGTCTCTTCAAGAGAAGCTAAGTTTTCTGTTTGGTTATTTTTTGCTCATCAGTGTTCAATATGTTTCTTGGTTATTTACTTGTCCTTGTCCAGCTTGCTAATATGTGATTTCCTCGCTTGCTGGTAGCTCTGGGGGGCTGAGTTTCTCCCCTCACACCGTTAGTTGGTGTGGGGGTTCTTGTATTCTCAGCGTGGATATTTTGTATAGGGTTTTTTACTGACCGCACAGTTCCCTGCCTGTCTTCTGCTATCTAGTATTAGTGGGCCTCATTTGCTGAATCTGTTTTCATTTCTACGTTTTGTATTTTCCCCTTACCTCACCGTTAATATTTGTTGGGGGCTTCCTATATCTTTGGGGTCATTTCTCTGAGGCAAGTGAGGTCTTACTTTCTCTATAGGGGTAGCAAGTTTCTCAGGCTGCGTTGAGACGTCCAGGAATTTAGGCACGTTCACCGGCTACCTTCAGTGTGTTTGGATAGGATCAGGTTTTGCGGTCAGTCCAGTTACCACCTCCCTAGAGCTCGTTCTATGTTCAGTTACTTAGCTAGTTCATTCTGTGATCCTCAGCCACTAAGGATCATAACAGCACAGCAGGCCAAAAAGTGTTTAATGCATCGCAGAAGTGGGATAAGAGAAGTCCTGAGTACAATTTTTTTTTTTCCTCTCCCTTTGCTGCAGTCTGTCCAGCTTCTCTCATCCCCTTAATCTCTGGGTGGCTTTGAGTTCAGCTGCAGACATGGATATTCAGAGTCTGACTTCTAGTGTGGATCATCTTGCTGCAAGGGTGCAAAGCATTCAGGATTTTGTTGTTCACAGTCCTATGTCTGAGCCAAAAGTACCTATTCCTGAGTTGTTTTCTGGAGATAGATCTAGGTTTCTGAATTTTAAGAATAATTGTAAATTATTTCTTTCTTTGAGACCTCATTCCTCTGGAGATTCCACTCAGCAAGTTAGAATTGTTATCTCCCTGTTACGTGGCGACCCTCAAGATTGGGCTTTCTCCCTGGCGCCAGGAGATCCTGCATTGCTGAATGTGGATGCATTTTTTCTGGCGCTTGGTTTGCTTTATGAGGAACCTAATCTTGAGAACCAGGCAGAAAAGGCCTTGCTGGCTCTCTCAGGGCCAGAATGAAGCTGAGGTGTATTGTCAAAAATTTCGGAAATGGTCAGTGCTTACTCAATGGAATGAGTGTGCCCTGGCTGCAAATTTTAGAGAAGGTCTTTCTGAAGCCATTAAGAATGTTATGGTGGGGTTCCCCACGCCTGCAAGTCTGAATGACTCAATGGCTTTGGCCATTCAGATTGATCGGCGTTTGCGGGAGCGCAAATCTGCGCACCATCTGGCGGTGTTTTCTGAACAGAGACCTGAGTCTATGCAATGTGACCGAATTCTGACCAGAATTGAGCGGCAAAATCATAGACATCAAAATGGGTTGTGCTTTTACTGTGGTGATTCAACTCATGTTATCTCAGCATGCTCTAAGGGCGTAAAAAAAATTGCTAAATCTGTCACCGTTGGTACTATACAGCCTAAATTCATTTTGACTGTTACTTTAATTTGTTCTTTGTCATCCTACTCGGTTATGGCTTTTGTGGATTCAGGTGCTGCCCTGAACCTGATGGATTTGTCGTTTGCCAGGCGCTGTGGTTTTGTTCTGGAGCCTTTAGAATTCCCTATTCCACTGAGGGGAATTGATGCTACACCATTGGCTGAGAATAAGCCTCAGTATTGGACTCAAGTGACCATGTGCATGACTCCTGTACACCAGGAGGTGATTCGCTTTCTTGTGCTGCATAATTTGCATGATGTTGTCGTTTTGGGTCTGCCATGGCTGCAGGCCCATAATCCAGTTCTGGATTGGAAAGCTATGTCTGTTTCAAGTTGGGGTTGTCAGGGGATTCATGGTGATGCTCCTTTGGTGTCAATTGCTTCTTCCACTCCTTCTGAGGTCCCTGAGTTTTTGTCGGACTACCAGGATGTATTTGATGAGCCCAGATCCGGTGCCCTGCCTCCACACAGGGATTGTGATTGTGCTATAAATTTGATTCCTGGTAGTAAGTTCCCTAAGGGACGACTTTTTAATTTGTCTGTACCAGAACATGCCGCGATGCGGAGTTATATAAAGGAGTCTTTAGAGAAGACACATATTCGCCCGTCCTCCTCCCCTCTTGGTGCAGGATTCTTTTTTGTGGCCAAAAAAGATGGTTCTCTGAGACCTTGTATAGATTATCATCTTCTAAATAAAATCACGGTCAAATTTCAGTATCCTTTGCCAATATTATCTGATCTGTTTGCTCGGATTAAGGGGTCCAGTTGGTTCACCAAGATAGATCTTCGTGGTGCGTATAACCTTGTGCATATTAAGCAGGGGGATGAATGGAAAACAGCATTTAATACGCCCGAAGGCCATTTTGAGTACTTGGTGATGCCTTTTGGACTCTCTAATGCTCCTTCTGTGTTTCAGTCCTTCATGCATGACATCTTCCGAGAATATCTGGATAAATTTATGATTGTGTATCTGGATGACATTTTGGTCTTTTCTGAGGACTGGGAGTCCCATGTGAAGCAGGTCAGGATGGTATTTCAGGTCCTGTGTGCTAATGCCTTATTTGTGAAGGGCTCAAAATGTCTCTTCGGAGTACAGAAGGTTTCCTTTTTGGGTTTTATTTTTTCTCCTTCTACTATTGAGATGGACCCAGTCAAGGTCCAGGCTATTCATGACTGGACTCAGCCTACATCTGTTAAGAGTCTTCAGAAGTTCTTGGGTTTTGCTAATTTTTACCGTCGCTTCATCGCTAATTTTTCTGGCGTGGTAAAACCCTTGACGGATTTGACCAAGAAGGGTTCTGATGTGACTAATTGGTCTCCTGCGGCCGTGGAAGCCTTTCAGAAGCTGAAGCGCCGGTTTTCTTCGGCTCCAGTTTTGTGTCAGCCTGATGTCTCTCTTCCTTTTCAGGTCGAGGTTGATGCTTCTGAGATTGGAGCAGTGGCTGTTTTGTCACAGAGAAGCTCTGATTGCTCGGTGATGAAACCTTGTGCTTTCTTTTCAAGAAAGTTTTCGCCTGACAAGCGGAATTATGATGTTGGTAATCGGGAGTTGTTGGCTATGAAGTGGGCATTTGAGGAGTGGCAACATTGGCTCGAGGGAGCTAAGCATCGTGTGGTGGTCTTGACTGATCACAAAAATCTGATTTATCTCGAGTCTGCCAAGCGGCTGAATCCTAGACAGGCTCGTTGGTCGTTGTTTTTCTCCCGTTTCGATTTCGTGGTCTCGTACCTGCCTGGTTCGAAGAACGTGAAGGCTGATGCTCTTTCTAGGAGTTTTGTGCCTGACTCTCCAGGAGTTTCAGAGCCGGCTGGTATCCTCAGAGAGGGAGTGATTGTGTCTGCCATTTCCCCAGATTTGCGACGAGTGCTGCAGAAATTTCAGGCGGATAGCCCTGACCGTTGCCCACCAGAGAGACTGTTTGTCCCAGATAGATGGACCAGCAGAGTTATTTCCGAGGTTCATTCTTCGGTGTTGGCAGGCCATCCTGGGATTTTTGGTACCAGAGATTTGGTGGCTAGGTCCTTTTGATGGCCTTCCTTGTCGCGGGATGTGCGTTCCTTTGTGCAGTCCTGTGGGATTTGTGCTCGGGCTAAGCCTTGCTGTTCTCGTGCCAGCGGTTTGCTTTTGCCTTTGCCTGTCCCGAAGAGGCCTTGAACGCACATTTCCATGGATTTTATTTCGGATCTTCCAGTCTCTCAGAGAATGTCTGTCATCTGGGTGGTGTGTGATCATTTTTCCAAAATGGTCCATTTGGTGCCCTTGCCTAAGTTGCCTTCCTCCTCCGATTTGGTTCCTCTATTTTTTCAGAATGTGGTTCGCTTGCACGGCATCCCTGAAAATATTGTGTCTGACAGAGGATCCCAGTTTGTGTCCAGATTTTGGCGGATCTTTTGTGCTAAGATGGGCATTGATTTGTCTTTTTCGTCGGCCTTCCATCCTCAGACGAATGGCCAAACCGAGCGAACTAATCAGACCTTGGAAACTTATTTAAGATGTTTTGTTTCTGCTGATCAGGATGATTGGGTGACTTTTTTGCCATTGGCCGAGTTTGCCCTTAATAATCGGGCTAGTTCTGTTACTTTGGTTTCGCCTTTTTTCTGCAATTCTGGTTTTCATCCTCGTTTTTCCTCGGGTCAGGTTGAGCCTTCTGACTGTCCTGGGGTGGATTCTGTGGTGGATAGGTTGCAGCAGATTTGGAACCATGTGGTGGATAATTTGAAGTTGTCACAGGAGAAGGCTCAGCGCTTTGCCAACCGCCGTCGCGGTGTGGGTCCCCGACTTCGTGTTGGGGATTTGGTATGGCTGTCTTCGCGGTATGTTCCTATGAAGGTCTCCTCTCCTAAATTCAAGCCTCGCTTCATCGGTCCTTATAAGATTTTGGAAATCCTTAACCCGGTGTCATTTCGTTTGGACCTCCCAGCATCGTTTGCCATTCATAACGTGTTCCATAGGTCTTTTTTGCGGAGGTATGTGGTGCCTGTGGTTCCTTCTGTTGAGCCCCCTGCCCCGGTGCTGGTTGAGGGCGAATTGGAGTACGTGGTGGAGAAGATCTTGGATTCTCGTATTTCTAGACGGAGGCTTCAGTATTTGGTTAAGTGGAAGGGCTATGGTCAGGAGGATAATTCCTGGGTTGTCGCCTCTGATGTTCATGCGGCCGATTTGGTTCATGCCTTCCATGTGGCTCATCCTGATCGCCCTGGGGGTTTTGATGAGGGTTCAGTGACCCCTCCTCAAGGGGGGGGTACTGTTGTGAACTCTGTTTTTGGGCTCCCTCTTGTGGTCACAAGTGGTACTGTGTGAGTGCTGTCTTTGGGCTCCCTCTGGTGGCTCTTTGCATCATTCTGCAGGTCTGAGGCAGGATCAGCTGTCTCGTTATCTGTTAGCTGGTTTCCTATTTAGCTCACCTGGACTTTCAGTGTTTGCCTGCTGTCGATGTATTCAGTGCTATTTTGATCTCTCCTGAATTCCTTCGCTATCAGTCTCTTCAAGAGAAGCTAAGTTTTCTGTTTGGTTATTTTTTGCTCATCAGTGTTCAATATGTTTCTTGGTTATTTACTTGTCCTTGTCCAGCTTGCTAATATGTGATTTCCTCGCTTGCTGGTAGCTCTGGGGGGCTGAGTTTCTCCCCTCACACCGTTAGTTGGTGTGGGGGTTCTTGCATTCTCAGCGTGGATATTTTGTATAGGGTTTTTTACTGACCGCACAGTTCCCTGCCTGTCTTCTGCTATCTAGTATTAGTGGGCCTCATTTGCTGAATCTGTTTTCATTTCTACGTTTTGTATTTTCCCCTTACCTCACCGTTAATATTTGTTGGGGGCTTCCTATATCTTTGGGGTCATTTCTCTGAGGCAAGTGAGGTCTTACTTTCTCTATAGGGGTAGCAAGTTTCTCAGGCTGCGTTGAGACGTCCAGGAATTTAGGCACGTTCACCGGCTACCTTCAGTGTGTTTGGTTAGGATCAGGTTTTGCGGTCAGTCCAGTTACCACCTCCCTAGAGCTCGTTCTATGTTCAGTTACTTAGCTAGTTCATTCTGTGATCCTCAGCCACTAAGGATCATAACAGGGATGGCTTCTGGGTAACGAGTGGCATAGTCCATGATGACGAGGATATGTTGGTGCCCACGTGCGGACCGGGGAAGGGGCCCATCCAGATCCATCCCAATTCTCTCAAAAGGGACTCCAATGATAGGGAGGGGTACCAAAGGGCTACAGAACCGAGTTTTAGGCGCAGAGATTTGACACTCTGGACAGGACTCACAATAGTTACGTACATCACTACGTATTCCGGGCCACACAAAACAATGCAATATCCTTTCTGTGGTTTTCTGTACCCCCAGATGTCCCCCCATTATGTGTCCGTGGGCCAGGTCCAGTACCTTCCGCCAATAAGGTTTGGGTACCACTAACTGTTGTACAGTGTCGTCTCCTTTTTTTCTACCTGGTAGAGCAAATCATTTTCAAGAACCATGTACGGGTACGCTAGCCTAGTGTCAGGTTCTACGGGTACCCCATCTATCATTTTTACATTTTTCCTAGCCGATATCAGGGTAGGATCTTTCATTTGCGTGCTGTGGAAGTCATCCAACTGGACTCCCAAATCTGGCAGGCAAGGTGCTGAATGGCTGTCTGCCTCCGCCTCTCACTGAGTTTCCTCAGTTTCCTCAGTTTCCCCCGCCAGAACTGAGAAGGGGAACTGAAGGTTAGTTTCAATAACTTCCCCAGCAACGTCTTCCTGTGGGACCTCTTCTAGGAGTTCGGGACCTCCAGATGGCATGGGAAAAGACTCACAGCTACCATGAAGGAGCAACTGATTCTCCCACAACTGCCAGAAATGGGGAAAATCCCTGCCCAGGATTACATCCTGTAACAATGCGGGAACGAGTCCCACTTTGTGTTGCACAGACCCATAGGGAGTGGAAATCGATATGACTGCTGTTAGGTACGAGCAGGTGTCACCATGCACACATGTTACAGAAAATTTGTCAGTCGAACCAGATGGAAGTGCCACCAGACTAGCTTTCACCAGAGTCACCACTAGGGTTGAGCGAAACGGGTCGATCATTTTCAAAAGTCGCCGACTTTTGGCTAAGTCGGCGTCTCATGAAACCCGATCCGACCCCTGTGCTTGTCGGCCATGCGGTACGCGACTTTCGCGCCAAAGTCGCGTTTCAATGACGCGAAAAGCGCCATTTCTCAGCCAATGAAGGTGAACGCAGAGTGT
The DNA here is from genome assembly GCF_051348905.1 of Ranitomeya variabilis. Classification (NCBI taxonomy): domain Eukaryota; kingdom Metazoa; phylum Chordata; class Amphibia; order Anura; family Dendrobatidae; genus Ranitomeya; species Ranitomeya variabilis. The sequence continues at coordinate 158,153,371 of NC_135236.1, read as the reverse complement.
GGGCAGCGTGATGACATAGATCCTGGTCCCCACCATCTTAGAGAAGGGCATTGCAGTGATTGGCTTGCTGTCTGCGGCGTCACAGGGGCTATAAAGGGGCGTTCCCGCCGACCGCCATCTTACTGCTGCTGATCTGAGCTTAGGGAGAGGTTGCTGCCGCTTCGTCAGAAGCAGGGAGAGCGTTAGGCAGGGTCCACTAACCACCAAACCGCTTGTGCTGCAGCGATTTCCACTGTCCAACACCACCTTCGGTGTGCAGGGACTGTGGAAGCTATTTTTTTTTTTTTTTCCCCTCAGCGCTGTAGCTCATTGGGCTGCCCTAGAAGGCTCCGTGATAGCTGTATTGCTGTGTGTACGCCACTGTGGAAACCAACTGCTTTTTTCAAAGCACATATCCTCTTGTTCCTTCCTTTCTGCACAGCTATCTTTTTTGTTTGTCCACACTTTTTATTTAATTTGTGCATCAGTCCACTCCTATTGCTGCCTGCCATACCTGGCTTACATTACTGCAGGGAGATAGTAATTGTAGGACAGTTTTTTTTTTTTTTTTTTTTTTGTGGGAGATTAAGATTGGCATTTCTGCTACAGTGCCATCCCTGTGTGTGCCATCTCTCACTGAGTGGGCCATAGAAAGCCTATTTATTTTTTCCGTGATTTGTGTTCTAAAATCTACCTCAACACAAAAACACTACATCAATCAGTGGGAGAAAAATATTGGCCTCAGTCAGGGCTTGTGTGCCACTGCTGTGTGTGCTATCTCTCATTCAGTGGGCTATAGCAAGCCTATTTTTTTTTTTTTTTTTTAATATTATTTGGTTTCTAAAGTCTCCCTGAAAAAAAAAAAAAACCTAAAAAAACAGTGGGAGAGTAATATTGCCCTTTCAGCTTGTGTGCCAGTCTTGACTCCTGGGTGTGCCACCTCTCTCCCTCTCATTCAGTGGGCCATAGAAAGCCTATTTATTTTTTTTAAAAAATATTATTGGGTTTCTAAAGTCTCCCTGAAAAAACAAAAAATACATAAAAAAACAGTGGGAGAGTAATATTGCCCTTTCAGCTTGTGTGCCAGTCTTGACTCCTGGGTGTGCCACCTCTCTCCCTTTCATTCAGTGGGCCATAGAAAGCCTATTTATTTTTTCCGTGATTTGTGTTCTAAATTCTACCTCAACACAAAAACACTACATCAATCAGTGGGAGAAAAATATTGGCCTCAGTCAGGGCTTGTGTGCCACTGCTGTGTGTGCTATCTCTCATTCAGTGGGCTATAGCAAGCCTATTTTTTTTTTTTTTTTTTTTTTTTTTTAATATTATTTGGTTTCTAAAGTCTCCCTGAAAAAAAAAAAAAAACCTAAAAAAACAGTGGGAGAGTAATATTGCCCTTTCAGCTTGTGTGCCAGTCTTGACTCCTGGGTGTGCCACCTCTCTCCCTCTCATTCAGTGGGCCATAGAAAGCCTATTTATTTTTTTTTTTTAATATTATTTGGTTTCTAATTCTCCCTGAAAAAAAAAAAAAAACCTAAAAAAACAGTGGGAGAATAATATTGCCCTTTCAGCTTGTGTGCCAGTCTTGACTCCTGGGTGTGCCACCTCTCTCCCTCTCATTCAGTGGGCCATAGAAAGCCTATTTATTTTTTTTTTTAAATATTATTGGGTTTCTAAAGTCTCCCTGAAAAAACAAAAAATACATAAAAAAACAGTGGGAGAGTAATATTGCCCTTTCAGCTTGTGTGCCAGTCTTGACTCCTGGGTGTGCCACCTCTCTCCCTTTCATTCAGTGGGCCATAGAAAGCCTATTTATTTTTTCCGTGATTTGTGTTCTAAATTCTACCTCAACACAAAAACACTACATCAATCAGTGGGAGAAAAATATTGGCCTCAGTCAGGGCTTGTGTGCCACTGCTGTGTGTGCTATCTCTCATTCAGTGGGCTATAGCAAGCCTATTTATTTTTTTTTTTTAATATTATTTGGTTTCTAAAGTCTCCCTGAAAAAAAAAAAAAAACCTAAAAAAACAGTGGGAGAGTAATATTGCCCTTTCAGCTTGTGTGCCAGTCTTGACTCCTGGGTGTGCCACCTCTCTCCCTCTCATTCAGTGGGCCATAGAAAGCCTATTTATTTTTTTTTTTTAATATTATTTGGTTTCTAATTCTCCCTGAAAAAAAAAAAAAAACCTAAAAAAACAGTGGGAGAATAATATTGCCCTTTCAGCTTGTGTGCCAGTCTTGACTCCTGGGTGTGCCACCTCTCTCCCTCTCATTCAGCGGGCCATAGAAAGCCTATTTATTTTTTTTTAAAAATATTATTGGGTTTCTAAAGTCTCCCTGAAAAAACAAAAAATACATAAAAAAACAGTGGGAGAGTAATATTGCCCTTTCAGCTTGTGTGCCAGTCTTGACTCCTGGGTGTGCCACCTCTCTCCCTTTCATTCAGTGGGCCATAGAAAGCCTATTTATTTTTTTTTTTAAATATTATTGGGTTTCTAAAGTCTCCCTGAAAAAAAAAAAAAAACCTAAAAAAACAGTGGGAGAGTAATATTGCCCTTTCAGCTTGTGTGCCAGTCTTGACTCCTGGGTGTGCCACCTCTCTCCCTCTCATTCAGTGGGCCATAGAAAGCCTATTTATTTTTTTTTTAAAATATTATTGGGTTTCTAAAGTCTCCCTGAAAAAAAAAAAAAAAACCTAAAAAAACAGTGGGAGAGTAATATTGCCCTTTCAGCTTGTGTGCCAGTCTTGACTCCTGGGTGTGCCACCTCTCTCCCTCTCATTCAGTGGGCCATAGAAAGCCTATTTATTTTTTTTTTAAAATATTATTGGGTTTCTAAAGTCTCCCTGAAAAAACAAAAAATACATAAAAAAACAGTGGGAGAGTAATATTGCCCTTTCAGCTTGTGTGCCAGTCTTGACTCCTGGGTGTGCCACCTCTCTCCCTTTCATTCAGTGGGCCATAGAAAGCCTATTTATTTTTTCCGTGATTTGTGTTCTAAATTCTACCTCAACACAAAAACACTACATCAATCAGTGGGAGAAAAATATTGGCCTCAGTCAGGGCTTGTGTGCCACTGCTGTGTGTGCTATCTCTCATTCAGTGGGCTATAGCAAGCCTATTTTTTTTTTTTTTTTTTTTTTATATTATTTGGTTTCTAAAGTCTCCCTGAAAAAAAAAAAAAAACCTAAAAAAACAGTGGGAGAGTAATATTGCCCTTTCAGCTTGTGTGCCAGTCTTGACTCCTGGGTGTGCCACCTCTCTCCCTCTCATTCAGTGGGCCATAGAAAGCCTATTTATTTTTTTTTTAAAATATTATTGGGTTTCTAAAGTCTCCCTGAAAAAACAAAAAATACATAAAAAAACAGTGGGAGAGTAATATTGCCCTTTCAGCTTGTGTGCCAGTCTTGACTCCTGGGTGTGCCACCTCTCTCCCTTTCATTCAGTGGGCCATAGAAAGCCTATTTATTTTTTTTTTTAAATATTATTGGGTTTCTAAAGTCTCCCTGAAAAAAAAAAAAAAACCTAAAAAAACAGTGGGAGAGTAATATTGCCCTTTCAGCTTGTGTGCCAGTCTTGACTCCTGGGTGTGCCACCTCTCTCCCTCTCATTCAGTGGGCCATAGAAAGCCTATTTATTTTTTTTTTAAAATATTATTGGGTTTCTAAAGTCTCCCTGAAAAAACAAAAAATACATAAAAAAACAGTGGGAGAGTAATATTGCCCTCTCAGCTTGTGTGCCAGTCTTGACTCCTGGGTGTGCCACCTCTCTCTCTCTAATTGTGGGCCATAGAAAGCCTTTTTTTTTTTTTTTTTTAATATTATTTGGTTTCTAAAGTCTCCCTGAGAAAAAAAAAAAAATAAATTAGGTGTGGGAGATTAATATTGACATTAGTGCTTGAGTGACAGTCCTGCGTGTGTGTCATCTCTGTGATTTTGTGCCACAGAAAACAGAGTGTGTAACATTGTGCCTGATTTTCCTTGTGGTCTCACCAACCTGTTAAGGGATATTGAAATCATACTGAAGTTATAGCTCACCGTGTAAGTTGTTTGACAGCAACAAATAAAGTTACTTTGGTTAAGATTTTAAAACAATGAGGAAGTCTGGTGCAAGAGGTCGTCGTGGGCGTTCATTGTCAGCTGGTAATGATGGTAGTGGTAGAGGAGCATCAGGTGGTCGTGGGGATAAAAATATTCCACCTAAGTCTGGAGCTGTGGAGCCAGTTTCGTCGTCAGGCTACACAAGGCCTCGAACGCTCTCTTTTCTGGGAGTAGGAAAACCGCTTTTAAAGGCGGAGCAGCAACAGCAAGTTTTGGCTTACATTGCAGACTCAGCCTCTAGCTCTTTTGCCTCCTCTTCCGAAACTGGTAAATGTAAAAGCAGCGCGTCGCTTGTGGATGTTCACGGTCAGGGACAAGTCGCTTCCTTGTCCTCCTCAGCAAAAACTACAACAAGAGAGAAGGATGCAGCAGGCGACACAACGGGTCACTCCATGGAGCTCTTTACACATACCGTCCCTGGCTTAGAAAGTGAAACATTTAACAGGCCATGCCCATTACAAGTATATTCTGACATGGAGTGCACTGATGCACAGCCACAGCCAGAGTACTATGCTGCTCCTTTGACTCAGACCACCACATTGCCCTCTCAGGGTACAGATCCACAATCAGACCCTGATGAGACTATGTTGCCCCGCCACGAACGCTATACCACCGACCGACACAGTGACACAGACGAAGTTGCACACGAGCTCGAAGAGGAGGTAATAGATGACCCAGTTATTGACCCCGATTGGCAGCCATTGGGGGAACAGGGTGCAGGCGGCAGTAGTTCAGAAGCGGAGGTGGAGGAGGGGCCGCAGCAGGCATCAACATCGCAACAGGTTACATCTGCCGGGCCCGTATCTGGCCCAAAACGCGTGTCAAAGCCAAAACCTGTTGGAGCACAGCGTTGCCATCCGGTTAAAGCTCAGTCTGCAATCCCTGAAAAGGGATCCGAGTCTAGGAAGAGTGCAGTCTGGCATTTTTTTAAACAACATCCAACTGATCAGCGCAAAGTCATCTGTCAAAAATGTTCAACTAGCTTAAGCAGAGGTCAGAATCTGAAAAGTCTAAATACTAGTTGCATGCATAGACACTTAACCACCATGCATTTTCAAGCCTGGACTAACTACCAAACGTCCCTCAAGGTTGTAGCACCCTCGGCCAATGAAGCTAGTCAGCAACGCAACATCCCTTCCGTCACTGTAAGGCCACCATTTTCCGCACCACAGGCAGTATCTGTGCAGGTTTCTTTGCCAGCCAAAAGCAGTCAGGGTCAGGGAATCACCAGTTTTGTAGGAGGAAATATTGCATCTAGGGCACCGGCGGAAACAATACCGTCTCCAACCGTCTCTCAGTCTGCCATGTACACCGGCACACCCGAAAGTTCCACGATCTCCAGCTCTCCAGTCCAGCTCACCCTACATGAGACTCTGGTTAGAAAAAGGAAGTACTTATCCTCGCATCCGCGTACACAGGGTTTTAACGCCCACATAGCTAGACTAATCTCGTTAGAGATGATGCCCTACCGGTTAGTTGAAAGCGAAGCTTTCAAAGCCCTGATGGAGTACGCTGAACCACGATACGAGCTACCCAGTCGACACTTTTTTTCCAGAAAAGCCATCCCAGCCCTGCACCAGCATGTTAAACAGCGCATCGTCCATGCACTCAGGCAATCTGTGAGTACAAAGGTGCACCTGACTACAGATGCATGGACCAGTAGGCATGGCCAGGGACGTTATGTGTCCATCACGGCACACTGGGTGAATGTGGTGGATGCAGGGTCCACAGGCGACATCAATTTAGGGACAGTTGTGCCTAGCCCACGGTCTAGGAAACAGTTGGCTGTAGGCGTTCGCACCCCCTCCTCCTCCTCCTCCTCGTCCTCCTGCAGAAGCTACAGCTCTTCCACAGAACGCAGTCTGCCAACCACTCCATCGGCAGATGACACTGTTGCACACCAGTTGTCCCATTATGGGCCAGCTACTGCCAAGCGTCAGCAGGCTGTATTGGCTATGAAGTGCTTGGGCGACAATAGACACACCGCGGAAGTTCTGTCCGAGTTCTTGCAACAAGAAACGCAGTCGTGGCTGGGCACAGTAGATCTTGAGGCAGGCAAGGTAGTGAGTGATAACGGAAGGAATTTCATGGCTGCCATCTCCCTTTCCCAACTGAAACACATTCCTTGCCTGGCTCACACCTTAAACCTGGTGGTGCAGTGCTTATTGAAAACTTATCCTGGGTTCTCCGACCTGCTCCTCAAAGTGCGTGCACTTTGCTCACATATCCGACGTTCGCCTGTACACGCCAGCCGTATGCAGACCTATCAGCGGTCTTTGAACCTTCCCCAGCATCGCCTAATCATAGACGTTGCAACAAGGTGGAACTCAACACTGCACATGCTTCAGAGACTGTGCGAACAGAGGCGTGCTGTTATTTATTTGTGGGAGGATACACGGGCAGGCAGTAGGATGGCAGACATGGAGTTGTCAGGTGTGCAGTGGTCTAAGATACAAGACATGTGTCAAGTCCTTCAGTGCTTTGAGGAATGCACACGGCTGGTTAGTGCAGACAACGCCGTAATAAGCATGAGCATCCCCCTAATGCGTCTGCTGATGCAAAGTTTGACGCACATAAAGGAGCAGGCGTCTGCACCAGAGGAAGAGGAAAGCCTTGATGACAGTCAGCCATTGTCTGGTCAGGGCAGTGTACAGGACGAGGTAGCGGGCGAAGAGGAGGTGGAGGACGAGGAGGATGATGGGGATGAGTATATTTTTAATGCCGAACCTTTCCCGGGGGCACAGGAATTTGGTTGCGTGTCACGGCCGGGTTCTGGTTTTTTGAGGGACACAAGTGACGTAGATTTGCCTGCAACTGCCCCTCAACCAATCACAACCGGAGATTTGACAACTGGAACTTTGGCCCACATGGCGGATTATGCCTTACGTATCCTAAAAAGGGACACACGCATTACGAAAATGATGAACGATGACGATTACTGGTTGGCCTGCCTCCTTGATCCACGCTATAAAGGCAAATTGCAAAATATTATGCCACATGAGAACTTGGAACTAATATTAGCAACCAAACAATCAACTCTTGTTGACCGTTTGCTTCAGGCATTCCCAGCACACAGCGCACGTGATCGTTCTCACACGAGCTCCAGGGGGCAGCAGACTAGGAGTGTTAGGGGTGCACACATCAGAAGTGGCATTGGACAGAGGGGTTTTCTGACCAGGTTGTGGAGTGATTTTGCTATGACCGCAGACAGGACAGGTACTGCTGCATCAATTGAAAGTGACAGGAGACAACATTTGTCCAGTATGGTTACTAACTATTTTTCATCCCTTATCGATGTTCTCCCTCAACCGTCATTCCCATTTGATTACTGGGCCTCCAAATTAGACACCTGGCCAGAATTGGCAGAATATGCATTGCAGGAGCTTGCTTGCCCGGCAGCAAGTGTCCTATCAGAAAGAGTATTCAGTGCTGCAGGTTCAATATTAACCGAAAAAAGGACTCGTCTGGCTACCCAAAATGTTGACGATCTAACATTCATTAAAATGAACCACAACTGGATTTCGAAATCTTTTGCCCCACCTTGCCCGGCCGACACCTAGCTTTCCTATGAAAAGCTCTTGCCTGTGAATTACTTTTCTAATGTCTAATTTGCTGCAGCTGATTGTACAGCATACGACATGTTTACACCTCCCTAAATGGCAAAACTCCCCACACGGGGCCGTGGTATCGCGACTTGGCGCAAGCACCCGTGAGACTGCTGTTTGTCTGAAGAGGTGGGTGTGCTCGCTTTTGGTTGACGGCATTGCTACTGGGTCCCTCATAGTACAATGTAGTGTCTCTGGCGGTGGTGGTGCGCACCCAACGTCAGACACACCGTTGTAACATGAGGGGCCCTGGGGCGGTCCCGCCGGCCTCAAGAGAGTTCCCCCCTACCCCAGCTCAAAATGTGCTCTACCACGTGCAAAATTATGTCGCACAGCTCCACCAATCTTTAGTCTATTCGCTGACATCATTCAATGTCTGGCACTGACAATACAAATTTGTAGACATCTATGATGCAACTTAAAGTAGTCTGTGTCTGTGTCCTATATTGGCACCATTAAATAGTTACTGCCAAATTACTATGTCAGAAACTCAGTAGATGAGCCCACCCCTGTACCTAAGTATGCCACCTTTTTTTTTTGTTTTGGTTGTTTTGCGAGACATTAACATCTATTTATATTTTGGGAGTACTGGGACAGACACTCCTTGCACTACTCCTCCACTCACCACCAAGCTGCCTGTGTATCCATGTAACCGCTGTAAAACTGCCATGAGCCTATTGTTTGTTATTTTAGGCCTTTGATAGCCTGTCTGCGGCCCCTACTTGCAATACTCCTCCACTGACCACCAAGCTGCCTGCCCGTGTATCCATGTAACCGCTGTGAAACTGCCATGAGCCTATTGTTTGTTATTTTAGGCCTTTGATAGCCTGTCTGCGGTCCCTACTTTAAATACTCCTCCACTGACCAGACCACTGCTGCCCGTGTACCCCTGGAACCAATTATAAAGTGCCTACAGCCAGCCCATTTTTTTATGTTAGGCCTTTGAAGCCTGTCTGCGGTCCCTACTTGCAATACTCCTCCACTGACCACAATGCTGCCTGGAGTGCCTGCCTGTGTATCCATGTAACCGATGTAAAACTGCCATGACTGCCTACTGTTTGTTATTTTAGGCCTTTGATAGCCTGTCTGCAGCCCCTACTTGCAATACTCCTCCACTGACCACCAAGCTGCCTGCCCGTGTATCCATGTAACCGCTGTGAAACTGCCATGAGCCTATTGTTTGTTATGTTAGGCCTTTGATAGCCTGTCTGCGGTCCCTACTTTAAATACTCCTCCACTGACCAGACCACTGCTGCCCGTGTACCCCTGGAACCAATTATAAAGTGCCTACAGCCAGCCCATTTTCTTATGTTAGGCCTTTGAAGCCTGTCTGCGGTCCCTACTTTAAATACTCCTCCACTGACCACCAAGCTGCCTGCCCGTGTATCCATGTAACCGCTGTAAAACTGCCATGAGCCTATTGTTTGTTATTTTAGGCCTTTGATAGCCTGTCTGCGGCCCCTACTTGCAATACTCCTCCACTGACCACAATGCTGCCTGGAGTGCCTGCCTGTGTATCCATGTAACCGATGTAAAACTGCCATGACTGCCTACTGTTTGTTATTTTAGGCCTTTGATAGCCTGTCTGCAGCCCCTACTTGCAATACTCCTCCACTGACCACCAAGCTGCCTGCCCGTGTATCCATGTAACCGCTGTGAAACTGCCATGAGCCTATTGTTTGTTATGTTAGGCCTTTGATAGCCTGTCTGCGGCCCCTACTTGCAATACTCCTCCACTGACCACCAAGCTGCCTGCCCGTGTATCCATGTAACCGCTGTGAAACTGCCATGAGCCTATTGTTTGTTATTTTAGGCCTTTGATAGCCTGTCTGCGGTCCCTACTTTAAATACTCCTCCACTGACCAGACCACTGCTGCCCGTGTACCCCTGGAACCAATTATAAAGTGCCTACAGCCAGCCCATTTTTTTATGTTAGGCCTTTGAAGCCTGTCTGCGGTCCCTACTTGCAATACTCCTCCACTGACCACAATGCTGCCTGGAGTGCCTGCCTGTGTATCCATGTAACCGATGTAAAACTGCCATGACTGCCTACTGTTTGTTATTTTAGGCCTTTGATAGCCTGTCTGCAGCCCCTACTTGCAATACTCCTCCACTGACCACACCAATGCTGCCCGTGTACCCCTGGAACCTATTTAAAAGTTCATAGAGCCTAGTTATATATTTTATTTACTATTAATAAGGCCATGATGGACTACGCTGTACCACGCTACAAGCTAACCAGTCGACACTTCTTTTGCGAGAAAAGCCATCCCAACCCTCCACCAGCATGTAGAAGACCGCATTGTCCATGCACTCTGGCAATCTGTGAGTACAAAGGTGCACCTGACAACAGACGCATGGACCTGTAGGCATGGCCACGGAAGATTACGTGTCCATTACGGCGCAATGGGTTAATGTGGTGGATGCATGGTCCACAGGGGACAGCCTACTAAGTCTGTCTGCAGTCCCTAATTCAAATTGTCCTCCACTGTCTAAATCGGAACTTCCACCTTCTGGCTTTCGGCCTATAGTATCAGAAATTAAACTGCATTTGGCCTTCAACTTTGGTTAGGGCCTACTAACGGCTTCTGCCCCTCCCTGGTGTTGCCCTCAACTAAATAAAGCTGAGCTTCAACCTTCCGGCTCTCATTATGTGGTTTAAAAAAAAAAAATGGTGGTTAGGGCCTACTAACGGCTTCTGCCCCTCCCTGGTGTTGCCCTCAACTAAATAAAGCTGAGCTTCAACCTTCCGGCTCTCATTATGTGGTTTAAAAAAAAAAAATGGTGGTTAGGGCCTACTAACGGCTTCTGCCCCTCCCTGGTGTTGCCCTCAACTAAATAAAGCTGAGCTTCAACCTTCTGCTCCAAATTACCATTTTAAAAAATGCAATAGGCTTTTCAGGCCTACTAAAGGTGTCTGTCTGTGTGCCCCTCCCTGGTGTTGTCCTCAACTAAATAAAGCTGAGCTTCAACCTTCCGGCTCTCATTATGTGGTTTTAAAAAAAAAAATGGTGGTTAGGGCCTACTAACGGCTTCTGCCCCTCCCTGGTGTTGTCCTCAACTAAATAAAGCTGAGCTTCAACCTTCCGGCTCTCATTATGTGGTTTTAAAAAAAAAAATGGTGGTTAGGGCCTACTAACGGCTTCTGCCCCTCCCTGGTGTTGTCCTCAACTAAATAAAGCTGAGCTTCAACCTTCCGGCTCTCATTATGTGGTTTTAAAAAAAAAAATGGTGGTTAGGGCCTACTAACGGCTTCTGCCCCTCCCTGGTGTTGTCCTCAACTAAATAAAGCTGAGCTTCAACCTTCCGGCTCTCATTATGTGGTTTTAAAAAAAAAATGGTGGTTAGGGCCTACTAACGGCTTCTGCCCCTCCCTGGTGTTGTCCTCAACTAAATAAAGCTGAGCTTCAACCTTCCGGCTCTCATTATGTGGTTTTAAAAAAAAAAATGGTGGTTAGGGCCTACTAACGGCTTCTGCCCCTCCCTGGTGTTGTCCTCAACTAAATAAAGCTGAGCTTCAACCTTCCGGCTCTCATTATGTGGTTTTAAAAAAAAAAATGGTGGTTAGGGCCTACTAACGGCTTCTGCCCCTCCCTGGTGTTGTCCTCAACTAAATAAAGCTGAGCTTCAACCTTCCGGCTCTCATTATGTGGTTTTAAAAAAAAAATGGTGGTTAGGGCCTACTAACGGCTTCTGCCCCTCCCTGGTGTTGTCCTCAACTAAATAAAGCTGAGCTTCAACCTTCCGGCTCTCATTATGTGGTTTTAAAAAAAAAAATGGTGGTTAGGGCCTACTAACGGCTTCTGCCCCTCCCTGGTGTTGTCCTCAACTAAATAAAGCTGAGCTTCAACCTTCCGGCTCTCATTATGTGGTTTTAAAAAAAAAATGGTGGTTAGGGCCTACTAACGGCTTCTGCCCCTCCCTGGTGTTGCCCTCAACTAAATAAAGCTGAGCTTCAACCTTCTGCTCCAAATTACCATTTTGAAAAATGCAATAGGCTTTTCAGGCCTACAAAAGGTGTCTGTCTGTGTGCCCCTCCCTGGTGTTGTCCTCAACTAAATAAAGCTGAGCTTCAACCTTCCGGCTCTCATTATGTGGTTTTAAAAAAAAAAATGGTGGTTAGGGCCTACTAACGGCTTCTGCCCCTCCCTGGTGTTGTCCTCAACTAAATAAAGCTGAGCTTCAACCTTCCGGCTCTCATTATGTGGTTTTAAAAAAAAAAATGGTGGTTAGGGCCTACTAACGGCTTCTGCCCCTCCCTGGTGTTGTCCTCAACTAAATAAAGCTGAGCTTCAACCTTCCGGCTCTCATTATGTGGTTTTAAAAAAAAAAATGGTGGTTAGGGCCTACTAACGGCTTCTGCCCCTCCCTGGTGTTGTCCTCAACTAAATAAAGCTGAGCTTCAACCTTCCGGCTCTCATTATGTGGTTTTAAAAAAAAAATGGTGGTTAGGGCCTACTAACGGCTTCTGCCCCTCCCTGGTGTTGTCCTCAACTAAATAAAGCTGAGCTTCAACCTTCCGGCTCTCATTATGTGGTTTTAAAAAAAAAAATGGTGGTTAGGGCCTACTAACGGCTTCTGCCCCTCCCTGGTGTTGTCCTCAACTAAATAAAGCTGAGCTTCAACCTTCCGGCTCTCATTATGTGGTTTTAAAAAAAAAAATGGTGGTTAGGGCCTACTAACGGCTTCTGCCCCTCCCTGGTGTTGTCCTCAACTAAATAAAGCTGAGCTTCAACCTTCCGGCTCTCATTATGTGGTTTTAAAAAAAAAAATGGTGGTTAGGGCCTACTAACGGCTTCTGCCCCTCCCTGGTGTTGTCCTCAACTAAATAAAGCTGAGCTTCAACCTTCCGGCTCTCATTATGTGGTTTTAAAAAAAAAATGGTGGTTAGGGCCTACTAACGGCTTCTGCCCCTCCCTGGTGTTGCCCTCAACTAAATAAAGCTGAGCTTCAACCTTCTGCTCCAAATTACCATTTTGAAAAATGCAATAGGCTTTTCAGGCCTACAAAAGGTGTCTGTCTGTGTGCCCCTCCCTGGTGTTGTCCTCAACTAAATAAAGCTGAGCTTCAACCTTCCGGCTCTCATTATGTGGTTTTAAAAAAAAAAATGGTGGTTAGGGCCTACTAACGGCTTCTGCCCCTCCCTGGTGTTGTCCTCAACTAAATAAAGCTGAGCTTCAACCTTCCGGCTCTCATTATGTGGTTTAAAAAAAAAAAATGGTGGTTAGGGCCTACTAACGGCTTCTGCCCCTCCCTGGTGTTGTCCTCAACTAAATAAAGCTGAGCTTCAACCTTCCGGCTCTCATTATGTGGTTTTAAAAAAAAAATGGTGGTTAGGGCCTACTAACGGCTTCTGCCCCTCCCTGGTGTTGCCCTCAACTAAATAAAGCTGAGCTTCAACCTTCTGCTCCAAATTACCATTTTGAAAAATGCAATAGGCTTTTCAGGCCTACTAAAGGTGTCTGTCTGTGTGCCCCTCCCTGGTGTTGTCCTCAACTAAATAAAGCTGAGCTTCAACCTTCCGGCTCTCATTATGTGGTTTAAAAAAAAAAAATGGTGGTTAGGGCCTACTAACGGCTTCTGCCCCTCCCTGGTGTTGCCCTCAAGTAAATAAAGCTGAGCTTCAACCTTCTGCTCCAAATTACCATTTTAAAAAATGCAATAGGCTTTTCCGGCCTACTAAAGGTGTCTGCCCCTCCCTGGTGTTGTCCTCAACTGAACAAAGCTGAGCTTCCACATTCTGGCTTTCGCCCTATACTATCAGATATTAAACTGCATTTGGCCTACTAGTGTGGTTAGGCCCTTGAAACAGTGTCTGCTGCTCTTGGGTTTGCTACTCCACTGAACAAAGCAATGCCGCCTGTTTAGTCCTGTTACCAATTTTGAACTGCATGTAGCCTACTTTATTCTTTGGCCCTATATCTGTTTCCTCCTCATCCTGCCCATTGCCCAGCCACTGCTAAATGAGTCTGCTGGTACATTGACCTAGACCACTACATTCCCCTTGTACTCTACACAGCCAGAATCTGTCCCTGCTGAAAGTAAGGTTCCCCTTCCCGCATGTTATACCACCTTACACAGGGACAAAGAGGAAGGTGCAGATGAAAGTGCAGGTTCCTTCATCAGGTGGGGGGGCATACTCGTTGGCGACGTCACTGGCACAGGGCCCCTCAGAGTACGCAAAAGTGTCGCTGCTGGTGGGAGGCGCCCCCGCCATGCAAACACACCGCCGTACTTTGAGGGGCCCTGTGCCAGTGGCAATGCGAACGAGTGGGCCCCCCCCCTGCTTGCTCAGGATCACAGCACTTGCAACTTTTAAATACTTACCTTTCCCTGCAACACCGCCGTGACGTAGTCCGCATTTCCTGGGCCCACGAAAAACTTGAGCCAGCCCTACTCCCCCCACAACTTTCACCCAATTCCCTATGCCCAACTATTATTATACAGTTAATTAAGATTGGCAAGCTTCAGAAACAAGAATGGATTTTTTGGCATTAAAATGGGCACTGTAGGTGTTTTCCTGGCCTCCACTCACTGCCGACTATGCTTCCCCATTGACTTGCATTGGGTTTCGTGTTTCGGTCGATCCCCGACTTTTAGCGATAATCGGCCGACTGCACTCGACTCGACTCTGGACAAAATCGGGTTTCCCAAAACCCTACTCGATCTTAAAAAAATGAAAGTCGCTCAACCCTAGTCACCACACTTCCAGAGTCTAGTAATGCCACAACACTTTTCCCATCAACAGATAATTCACACAGGTGCTTCTCTGTATCATTTTGACCCGCATTCACATTCACTAGCCGTGTAACCAAAGACATGCGTTTCTTAGAGTCTGTAACATCGCACTGCATAGGTTCAGTGGTAACTAGTGTTGAGCATTCCGATACTGCAAGTATCGGGTATCGGCCGATACTTGCTGTATCGGAATTCCGATACCGAGATCCGATATTTTTGTGATATCGGGTATCGGTATCAAAACAACATTAATGTAAAAATGTGTAAAAGAGAGAATTAAAATAAAAAATATTGCTATACTCACCTCTCCGACGCAGCCTGCACCTTACCGAGGGAAGCGGCAGCGTTCTTTGTTTAAAATTCGCGCTTTTCTTTCCTTTACGTGAGTCCCGGCTTGTGATTGGTTGCGTGCCGCCCATGTGACCGGGACGCAACCAATCACAGCAAGCCGTGACGTAATTTCAGGTCCTTCAGGATTTTAAAATTACGTTCCGGCGTTGTGATTGGTTGCGTCGCAGTCACATGGGAGACGCAACCAATCACAGCAAGCCGTGACGTAATTTCAGGTCCTTAAGGATTTTAAAATTACGTCCCGGCTTTGTGATTGGTTGCGTCGCAGTCACATGGGAGACGCAACCAATCACAAGCCGTGACGTCACGGGAGGCTGGACACGTGCGCATTTTAAAATGGGCGCGTGTCCAGCCTCCCGTGACGTCCCGGCTTGTGATTGGTTGCGCCGCGATCAACCAATCACAAGCCGGGAGGCTGGACACGCGCCCATTTTAAAATTTTAAAATGCGCGCGTGTCCAGCCTCCCGGCTTGTGATTGGTTGACCGCGGTGCAACCAATCACAAGCCGGGACGTCACGGGAGGCTGGACACGCGCCCATTTTAAAAAGCGCGCGTGTCCAGCCTCCCGTGACGTCACGGCTTGTGATTGGTTAATGGCGGCCATGTTGCCGGGACGCGGACCAATCACAGCAAGCCGTGACGTAATTTCGTCACGGCTTGCTGTGATTGGTCCGCGTCCCGGCAACATGGCGCCGTGACCAATCACAAGCCGGGACGTCACGGGAGGCTGGACACGCGCCCATTTTAAAAAGCGCGCGTGTCCAGCCTCCCGTGACGTCACGGCTTGTGATTGGTTAATGGCGGCCATGTTGCCGGGACGCGGACCAATCACAGCAAGCCGTGACGTAATTTCGTCACGGCTTGCTGTGATTGGTCCGCGTCCCGGCAACATGGCCGCCCTGACCAATCACAAGCCGGGACTTCACGTAACCAAGTAAAAGCGCGAATTTTAAACAAACAACGCTGCCGGTTCCCTCGCTGAGGTCCAGGCTGCGTCGGAGAGGTGAGTATAGCGATATTTTTTATTTTAATTCTTTCTTTTACACATTTATATGGATCCCAGGGCCTGAAGGAGAGTTTCCTCTCCTTCAGACCCTGGGAACCATCAGGAATACCGTCCGATACTTGAGTCCCATTGACTTGTATTGGTATCGGGTATCGGTATCGGATTGGATCCGATACTTTGCCGGTATCGGCCGATACTTTCCGATACCGATACTTTCAAGTATCGGACGGTATCGCTCAACACTAGTGGTAACAGGACAGTTCGCAGAAATATGGCCCTTCTCATGGCAACGGAAACACCTAACAGGCCCTCTACTGAGACCACCGTCCAACACTCTCGGTCTCGGAGTGCGAGCAGTCCCGTGTTCCTCCCCCACAGTTTTTGGCAATTTTCCTTCACCCGTAGTCACTGGAACAGTCTTACCGGTTCCACGAGGAGAAGCCACAGACCGGGTGCTAGCGGTTTCGTCGGGAAGTCCTTCTGCCATGGAATAACGCTCGACCAACTCCACAAGTTGATCCGCTGTCGTGTTATTTCCTTGGCTTACCCACCTTCTCAGCGCTGGTGGTAGTACTCTCAGGTACTTGTCCAAGACAATCCGCTGAATTATTTCGGGTGTTGTCAGTACCTCGGGTTGCAGCCATTTTTTTGTCAAGCAGATCAGGTCGAACATCTGAGACTGCGCCGGTTTATCTTGCTGGTATGTCCACTGGTGTACCCTCTGTGCACGGACAGCCGTCGTTACACCCAGCCGGGCCAGGATCTCAACTTTCTGCTTCTCAAAGTCCTGAGCAACTTCCGGGTCCAAGTCATGGTAAGCATTTTGGGCCTCGCCGGAGAGAAACGGAGCAATCAAATCGGCCCATCGTGCCTTCGGCCACTTCTCCCTCAACGCCGTCCGCTCAAACGTTGTCAGGTATGCTTCGAAGTCATCTTCTGCAGTCAACTTTTGCCAGTACCGACTCACATGGATCCTTCGGGTCTCTGTTTCCGGGTCCACCTCAGGCATGCTCACCAGGCGTTGCTCCACCTGTTGGAGAAGGTGGCGGTCTGCAGCCGTCATGTCCACTAACTCCTTCAGCTGTGCGGCCATCAAGCGATTAGCTTCATGCTGTGCGACAGTGGCCTGCTGCTGTACGGCAGTGGACTGTACTAGGGCTTTCACCACGTCTTCCATACTGTCGCCTGTGCCACGTAATTGCCCGCGTTCTCCACCACAATGTGACAAAACACTCCGGGATCGCCTTTGCTGGGGTCAAAGGTCACGTGGTTTGTGCATTGAATCTGAGGCATACAGCAGGTTTCTTAGCAGACTGACTTCAGGTCAGATTTATTAACGTGAAAGCAACATAGAAAAAACAAAGCATAAAAAAAAATCTTAGCCTGTCCGGCACTAACTAAACAGATACGATGCTATCTCAACAACTGGGGGGGCTTCTCCCTCCCAGTGAACAACACACAGTCCTTGAGCACAGCTCTCACTCACGTTTGTCTCACACAGACAGGCAATCTGTGTGCCCCAGGCTGACGCTGGAAACCCTCAGCTGGTCATCCTTTATTCCTGCACTCATTAACCCATCATTATCCTGAAGATACTGAGCAGCCTAATTCACATAGGACAAATACCTGGGCGAGATATACCTGCCCCCGACTACCAGACCGACATGATTCTTACAAAGGGAAGAAATTTCCTCCCCTATGTAAGTACAGGTATTATAAGCCGGATTGCCACATATATTAACAGTGATTGCTGCCCTGAAGTAATGAAAAAAGTAAAAGGTTAATTACCCATGATGTGTTGTATTCAGACCAGGACCGGACCGCTCCCCCCGACGCGCGTTTCGCGAGAATTACTCTCGCTTCCTCAAGGGGGCGTGGTGTGATCTGAATATGTAAAGATTCTGAATAAACTGTTGAACATCTGTTTACGCAAGTGACGATCCTCAGGAAAATTCATCTAAATATCTTACATCACAGTCTTTCTTTTTTCTATTATTAGTATACATGATGCATTAATGTCTATGTGTAAATATTCATGTAGTTATGTTGTGAGTCATTTATATGTATTACATATGGAGATTTCACTGTATTATCTCTAATCATAAATAGGTATATGTCGGCACTTTCTATTTAGTTTCACTATTTAGACATGTATGTATAGCACAGTTTTTAAACCAATCACGGTGGTTTTCTATATCACCTTTTATGGACAATTTCACAATATTATGGTAAGCCATTATTAGGCATTGATGACGCATTTATTACTATTATTATTTATAACTTGAATTAATATGTATATGCAGTTATATTTTTACATTGTCCTCTAAAAGAGACATCACTAGTGTATGCCACAAATAAGAACGTGATAATATATTTATATTTTTATCTTTTTCTCACTGTATGTATACACAGCAAATTATTGTTAAATTAGTTCCTTTATGTATAATGCTTTAGTTATTTTAATAATACCAATATGAGTTTTACTCATCTACCCATTACGTTACTTATGCTCTGTATACATGGCTTTTTGATTTCCTGGTGTGCTGTCATTTGCTTCTGCGTGCACGCTGTGCTTCGGGGCCGTCTGTGCCCCTTGCGCCTCCTTGTCTCGTGTCGGGTATAGTGCGGCTTGGTGCCGGCCGCTGTATCCGGCATGTGCATTGGTGACGCAGGGTCACAGCTGCGGCACCGAGGGGTTGCGTCCGCGCATGCGCGAGGGCAGGAAATGCAATTGGCCTCTTCCTGGTCATCTGACCGGAACGGCCGTGTATATAATGCCGACGTCCATTCATTTGAGACCACGCCCCCTTGAGGAAGCGAGAGTAATTCTTGCAAAACGCGCGTCGGGGAGAGCCGTCCGGTCCTGGTCTGAATACAACACATCATGGGTAATTAACCTTTTACTTTTTCATCACTTCAGGGCAGCAATCACTGTTAATATATGTGACAATCCGGCTTATAATACCTGTACTTACATAGGGGAGGAAATTTCTTCCCTTACTTATGCATGTGTAGTGGAGGTTATTTTTATGCCATTAATTATGGCCATCTTCAAGCTAAATAATTGATAGCTGCTCTAATCAGCCCAGGATAGTGACCGCTGTGCGTTTGCACCTATTGGGATCACATTTTCCATCTATATCTATGCTAAATATATAAATTATGTAACATATGTAATTTTCTTGTTTTGTTATTGGTTGTAACTAATAAATAATATTTTTATACAAAAAACTCTAGTTCTCCTATATTTATCATTGCTTTAACTGAGTTAGTATATTGATTAAAATTTGCACCCTGCTGGTTTTCCTTATATGTTACACTACTTAGGAGGTCAGCAGGCCACCACAGCACATCTGTGATATTTATGAAAGACAGGTGGCAAGTGCTGCAGGTATCTGCTCTGTGTAGTCTTACAAGAAGGGCAGGGGAGAGCACAGAGTAGAACATCATGCAGAGGATTATTATTATCCATTTTTAGAGCATCATTGATTACATGGTGCTGCACAAGAGAAGGGGTTACATACAAAACCCAAGCAGAAATGACAATGAAAAAAATAATAGTGACAGACAGGTAAAGGGGGGAGAGGGCCCGACCCTTCTTGCCTTACATTCTACAGGATTATGGGGATGGAGACACTAGGTTCAGGGGTTGCAGCAGCTCTGGTTTTGGTGAGGTGGTAGTGGGGTCATTGCAGACTGTAAGCTGTACTGAAGATATGGGTTGTTAAATTCTGAAAGTTCTGAATGCAGGGGATAATCAGATGTGTTGGGCCACAGAATTCTACAGGATAGTAGCTACTCAGGAGAAGTCTTGTATTGGATGAGAAATGTATGATTGTGGAGCAGAGAAGGAGATCTTGGAAGGACCAGAGAATACATGCAGGGAGATATCAGGACTCAGGAGATAAATTCAGAGATATATTAGGGACATAGGTTATGAATAGCTTTGTAGGTCAGTGTTAGTAGTTTGAATTGGGTAAGTTCTGGAACTGGGAGACAATGAAGGGGATTGTAGCGGGTATAAGCAGAAGAGTAGCAAGGACAGAAGTAGATTAGTAGGGCAGTAGAATTACAGACAGACTGGAGAGGTGTGATGTGGGTGTTTCAGAGGAAGTAGTGGTGGTCGCGCTGCTCTAGCTGCACAGCAAACGAGGGAGCAGGGTGCAAAAGCACAGAAGCCAGTCCCTAGCAAGTATGTTGACTGCTAATGTCCACGATGCTTAGGCTGGCCCCTAGACATTCAGTTGGCTGCTACGGTGCACCGTGGCTGGCCCCTTGCCTTTTCTTTGTCCAAATAGCTTCCTACCCCTACTCTACTTCCTCCAATGCCTGTCTGCAGTGTAGTGTCTTTTCTGCCTTCCTGCTCCCTGCCTCATATGTGATGTACCCACTCCTTGCATATGCTGGAGAAACTGTGCAAGCAGTAGCACGCAATAGAGGAGCCTCAGCTGCAGCACACAATGGTGACTCACTCTGTAGAATACCACTTCAAGATCAAAGAGTGGGCCTCCATGCGTGACGTGTGTGCTGTGTTGTGCTTCTTCGAGTACTTCATAAACATGGCCAGCACTGATAATGCCATAATAAGCATTATTATCCCACTTCTATGCTTTTTTGAAATAAACCTTCAGGCAATGATGGATCAGGTGTTGGGATATGAGAAAGAGGAGGAGGAGGAAGATTAGTTCAGAGATATATGGTTAAGACAGATTATGGAAGCTTTGTAGGTCAGTGTAAGTAGCTTGAAGTAGATACTATTTTTAATTGATATACAATGATGGGATTTGAAGAGAGGAGTAGGGACGGAGTAGTGAGGACAGAAGAGGATTAGTAGGGCACCAGAGTTAAGGACAGACTAGAAAGGTACAATGATGCAATGAGGGATGTTGAGTTCTAAGGCCCACATGTGATCAATGCCATCTGAGTGACGTGGGTAGTCAAAGGAAGAGGTGATGCTGCACAGGCTTCACAGCAAAATAGGGAGCAGGATGCAAAAGCAAAGTGGGCAGCTTCTAATCAGTACGTCGGCTGCTACGGGCCTCCTCGCCGACGAACTGAGCACACCAAAGTCAGCTCAAAGGAGCTCTCTGACAATTCAAGGGTGGTTTGCACACTGTGCCATTAGAGACTGAAGTGAGGGATAAATGTTCTTAATCTGAGCACTGCCTACATGATGAGGCTTCTTAATGCAAAGAATGAGCTGCAGTGGAGTGCATACCTTAAAGGAAACCTGTCACCCCCCTCAGGCGTTTATAACTAAAAGAGCCACCTTGTGCAGCACAAATGCTGCATTCTGACAAGGTGCCTCTTTTAGTTATGATGCCTGCACATGCTGAAATAAACATTTATAAAATGTGCCCCTCATACTGTGAAATGTTCCCGGAGGCAGGTCTTTCCCTCCTAATCAGACGCAGCACAGCCGTCACTCCGGACCTGTGCGCCGGGCGCCACCTCCTCTTGCTGGATTATCATCCCCGGTGCCTGTGCAATAAGTTTTTTTTTCCGAGCGTGCGCAGTTGCGCTGCCCTTCGTACTTACAGCGCAGGCACCGGGGACGATAATGCAGCAAGAGGAGGCAGCGCCCGGAGCACACAGGTCCGGAGTGACGGCTGGGGCCATTTTCAGACTGATTTTTTTTATTGAGGTAGCTCAGCTTTTCCAAAAATGAAAAGCCGTTATGAAATGTTCAACAGGTATTTCTATAAAATAGGTGAGAAGTTTTGGTAATCTTCCAAAAATAGGAAGCTTAAACTAAGTTGTGTCCTCAATTTATTGGCACTTGTGAGATTCTAGAAGTAATCAATCCAGTGACCTTAGATTAAAATTCCTCTTCGCATTCCAAATGTCTTCCACAGATCCCTATTACAAGAGATTGTGCTTTCTGTATTGTCTCCCTCGTCTCCGCCTCCTCCTCCTCCTCCGGTTTCTGTCAATGGATGTTTGAAACACACTGCTAGGTACACTATCCCCTTTGTTAAGGGAAAAGTGAGGTTAACTGAAAAAAACATACAGAAACTTGTCAATATGCTAAGAAGCCAAGCCAAGAAATAGCAAAATAGAATACTTTAGACGAAGAGCATTTATAAAAGTAGTTGATGCAACTCTAATTAGAACTATGTCATCAGAGCGGAGTTAGCATGTTTTGATTGGTCACCCTAAGATGATAGAATAATGAAGACTCAACAGACTAAGCAGATGATGTAATAGGCTAGCTACAAACAATGCAATTTTTCTGTACGCCTGCCTGAAAGGTGTCACAAGTCATTACAACCTCCTCTGGATCTTAAAAATTAAAGTAAATCAGCAAACTTAGGCGTCATATTCATTTTTAGCACCACAAAGTTAGTTATGTTCAACCGTTTTCGTCTCTGAACCAATTTGGCTGAAGAACAATGAGCTGCAGGAATTCATTATCCATTTTGCAGCCAGGGCTGAGATACAAATAAAATTAAACTCAAAAATGTTTTAAATACTTATCTCGGGTGAACATCAATCAGTTTTATATTGTTTTTAAATAAAGAGTATTTTGCTGCACCATGGAATCTTGCCTTGGTATAACAAATATATCTAGAAATACCCTAAAGGTGGATTATAATGTATGTTGCTAAGCAAGATAAGATCATCATACCAAATATCTATGTTATTTCACAAGGGTTTTTGTAAAGCCTATTATTTTTTTTATGTTGCAGAATGATTTCTGTTTTTTTTCAGTTCACTTATAATGCAGGTTTATCCTATTATTGGAAGTACCGTAATTTGTTGGATCTTGTCTTGATTTTATGTTCAGACCTCAATTACTGACAATTCTCCTAAAATGAAACAAGGGCTCTTTATCTTGTCTCTTTTTGTGTACCGTATATAATCGAGTATAAGCCGACCCGAGTATAAGCTGAGACCCCTAATTTTGCCACAAAAAACTGGGAAAACTTATTTACGCGAGTATAAGCTTAGGGTGGGAAATGCAGCAGCTACTGGTAAATTTCAAAAATAAAAATATATACCAAAAAAAGTAAAATTGATTGAGACACCAGTAGTTTAAGTGCTTTTGAATATCCATATTGAATCAGGAGATCCTTATAATGCTCTATACAATTCATGATGAGCCCCATAAATGCTCCATACAAACTACACCCCATATAATGCTCCATAAAGTTCATGATGGGCCCCATAAGATGCTCCATATTAAACTATGCCCCATATAATGCTATATAAAAGGTTAATGATGGCCCCATAAGATGCTCCATAGAATATGATGCCCCATATAATGCTGCACAAAGGTTGATGGCCCCATAAGATGCTCCATAGAATAATATGCCCCATATAATGCTGCACAAAGGTTGATGGCCTCATAAGATGCTCCATAGAATAATATGCCCTATATGCTGCTGCTGCAATTAATTTAAAAAAATGACATACTCATCTCTCATCGCTGGGGGGCTGGTGCCATGGTCCTGAGTAGGCAGGGACACCGGTGCGCTATGGGGGCAGGGTGCTGGAGCTGCCGCTGGCTCAGGCCCCAGGCACTTGCGATATTCACCTGTCCCTGTTCCACCGCCGTGCGCCGCTGTGTCTTCCTGGTCTCTGCAATGACTGTTCAGGCAGAAGGAACGCACTAAACACATCATTGTTCCCTCTGACCTGAACGTTATAGCCAGAGGACACGGAAAACAGAGCCCCACGGTGGAACGGGGACAGGTGAATATCGCATGGTTCACCCTTCCCCAGTCCTACTCACCCCATCCTGGCACGGTCCCTGCTTCTCTGATGGTCCCTGGTGCCGGCATCTTGTTCCTGTGTTCACATGGTATCACTCATTAAAGTAATGAATACGCACTCCATGCCTATGGGAGTGAAGTTGTGTTCATATTCATTACTTTAATGAGCGGTACCATTTGACTGCTGAACACAGGGAGAGCTGTGGGCACCGGAGACCATTGGAGAAGCAAGGTCGTGCAGAGATGGCGCCAGGAGCTGGTAGGTATGATGTGACAACTGCCACTCCCCCTCCCCCACCGACCCCCTGGGACAATGACTCGAGTATAAGCCGAGAGGGGCACACGTTTAGCCTAAAAAAAGTGGGCTGAAAATCTCAGCTTATACTCAAGTATATATGGTAATTTTAAAAATAACCATGGTCCAATCTCCAGCCTACTCAGAATATGTGGAAGAAAAATTTAATCTATTTTCTCTTCTGCAAAGCTGATATGATTGAGCAATGATGGTATGGCATGAAGATACTTAGTAACTTGTGAAGTCATAGTCATAATTCTTATTTAGATGTGTACATAAACATCAGCAAACATTCAAAGGAGAAAAAGTGGTAATTTTGGGTCTCATTCATTGTAATTGTGCCAGGTTTTGTTTGTTTGCACCAAATTCATCTTTTCATTTGCACTTTTTTAAGTCTATTTTATATGTGTTCACTTGATTTGTGCGATGCTTGTAAATGTCACTTCTTCTGGACAAGCCGTCAGGCAAGAGAGACAAGAGGTCTGTGGTCAAATACCAAAAGAGCTCTTGATAAACAGAGGAGCAAAACAAAGGAGGAGAAACATCACAGTCTGAGGACAGAATTCCAGGGAGTTTGCAGATCAAGACAAAGATGCTTGGCAAACAGATGGCCAAAGGCAAGGTCCAAGACTAGGCAGCAAAAGAGCAGAATAACAAAGCATTAGAGAACATGGCACACACCACTGAAGCTAAAGCTACAACTTGCAATGATCTAACCATTTTCAGCTAACCACATAGCCAAGTAATCATTCAGAATGGGACACACTATGATGAATGGGCAGCACGGTGGCTCAGTGGATAGCTTTGCAGCGCTGGAGTCCTGGGTTCTAATCCCACCAAGGACAACATCTGCAAGGAGTTTGTATGTTCTCCCCGTGTTTGTGTGGGTTTCCTCCCACATTCCAAAGACATACTGATAGGGATTTTAGATTGTGAGCTCCATTGGGGACAGTCTGTGTAAAGCGCTGCGGAATATGTTTGCGCTATATAAATATTATTATTATTATTATGAAACCCTGCAGGTTTCTTTGAGTGGAGGTTTGGAGTTCTTCTAGTGGTCAGTATTCAGAGTTCTTCTAGTGGTCAGTATTCAGATTTCTTTGTTCCGCAACCATGATAGAGATCTTGCCCAATTCTGCTTAATGGAGGCGATCTTGTTGCATGCTACAACATCCACAATTTAATGGAAGCTCTGAAAACAAGTCATAATCTAGAAAAATGGAGGCTTTTTACCTATTCATCTAAAATAAGCTTGATCACAATCTTTCTGCATAATGGCAAACTATGACACCATGAAACAGCTGTTGTGCCTGAACTATGAGCAAAATTTGTGGCCCCTCTGTGGTGGCTTAAAGGTGGATATGCAAAGTCAAAATTAGCAAATTAGGGACCTTTAAAACTCAACATTTATTAGTGAATTAAAATGTATGGACACAACAACCATAAAAGTTAATATCCCTGATCAAGACTCCTAAATATAAACCAAAATAGTCGAGTCAGAAGACTGACTGTCTATCATAAGGCCACCAAAATCAATAATACTGGCAATGTAGCAAAGAATAGACAAAATGAACCATAAGGGCAGAGTTATCTGTATTATGGAAACAACAAGTTACTCACATTGCCCCATATATACAATGAAGATCAATAATAGGGAATCGGAACAATCTCACCCATCCAGTCAGGAATAAGATCTCCAGAGTATACATAAATTCTCCCGTTGAGCTAAAGGCATTACACCATATTCCAATTCAGAATAAAAAATTGCCATTCAAGCTGGGGACCACCTCAGATAAAAATCAGGAGAAAACAAGTGCCATTCCAGCCAGGACCGCCTCCCAACACATTTCATCCCACCGAAACTCATCAAGGGATATGGCAGCCAGAAAAAGAAAACTCCACCATGTCTAGTAGTTTATATGAGCTTCCCAAGGCAAAAATTAATACCATGGCACTTGTTTTCTCCTGATTTGGATGGGAGGTGGTTCCCGGCTTGAATGGAATTTTTTTATTCTGAATTGGAATTTAACCTATGCGATTTATATCTCTGCAACAGTTGTTGTTTATTTCTTTTTGCTTTATGGTGGGTATGCAAAGTACTGCTGCTTTATGCGGGAGTGGGATAGTCATACAAGAGAATATCAGTACAAAATAAAAAACAAGCCTCTTCGACTTCTTTTCAGTCAGGGAGTAAAAATGTCCAGCATCCAGCACTTGTTGAGCTACATAATATTTTTTAACTACCATTGCATATCAATTTGGGTCTAATGAAGAATTTTGTTAAGGCAATAGATAAAAATGCATAAGCATTCAAGTATCCTTTTGCCAAACTTCCAAGGTGGAGTGAAGCTAAGATAAAGCAAAGAGTCTTTATTTGACCTCAGATTCGTTAGCTTCTTCGAGATGAGGATTTTCTCCATTTATTGCAGGGCAAGGAAAAGGCTGCATGGGTAGTATTCACATTAGTGGTAACTAATTTTTTTAAAAGCTCAAGAGCAAATTAGTTTGAAGAGCTCGTGGAAAATCTACTCAAAACATATATGGATCTTTTCTGTAACTAAAGGATTCATTGTTTACATTTGCATCTAATAATAATAATATTTCTATAGCGCCAACATATTCCACAGCACTTTACATTTTAGAGGGGACTTGTACAGACAATAGACATTACAGCATAACAATAAACACATAGATCAAAACAGATACCAAGAGGAATGAGGGCCCTGCTCGCAAGCTTACAATCTATGAGGAAAAAGGGGAGAAACGAAAGGTGGATGGTAACAATTGCTTTCGTTGTTAGGACAAGCCATTGTGTAAGTGTAACGGAGGCCAGGGGGGTAGTCGTGGCTAACAATGGCTGCTCTGTCACACCCTGGCCCTCCATCACATTAACACATTGTCCCTTCTGTGGTGCACTTCGTGGTCCACTAACTTGTACATCAGGGTCCATCTTGGTCTGCTGGGGCACCTTTTCTTTAAGCACCACGTAATGACAGGCAGAGTCCAAATCTAGTTTCAACGTGTTCCAGTAGATGGCAACAGCTCTGCCACCACAGGTGTCACTTCCCCCAGCCGCAGGGACCGGGGAGGGGTAAGCCTCAGCTGTTCAGTTGCCAACGAACATGGGGCCTACTGCGCCTGTTTCAGGCCCGCCTACAGTTCCAGTTCATCCTCCGGGAACAAGCTGACTGCCATTGCAAAGTACCCCCGAGGTCCATCCTCTTTAATAAGTGAGACTCAGTTTCTTTCTCTCAGGGGCCTTTGGAATTTCACAGAGCTAGCATTAACATATACCTTGCCATCGGTGTCCACCTCACGGATAAAGCCATACCTGCGAGATGGGATGGTATAGACCAGCAGCCCGCTGGTACACCATCTGGCCATTGCGCCCCCTCCTGGTCGGCGTAGCTCGGTCCAAATCTCCCTCTCCAGCTGCTTTTTCCACTCAATTACCCCCGCGATCCATGTCGCTTGTGCAGGAGATGGGAAGGGACCCTCTGTGTCTTGGTGGTAAAGTGATGGGCTGAGGGATGGGGTGCCACTGAACACAGACCTGTATTCCAGGATTTGGGGCCCAGGGTCACTCACCGCTCGGTAATCGTCAGGTTCATAGCTGCTATGCCCTCCGACTCAGGCACCGGCCCTCCAAGGTCAGGCTCCTTCATCACAGGCTCTTCTGGTCCAGGCTCCTCGCAGACGAGTTGCACCAAGGCGGCCTCTTTCCGATCACCGACCCCCTCTGGTTCGCGACATTCCAGTCTCGGCAGCCACTACCACTGTTCTCCAGCAGGTACCAGGAATCCATGGATCATCGATGCTTTCCACAGGGTCGGGCCTTTTCCTCCACCTGCTGCCATTTCCATTCTATGCAGCTGAAGCTGATGCAGCAGTGGATGCAGGAGTGTGCCATTGGTGCCGGTGCCATGCCTTGCATAGGCACCGCTCAGCTGCACACGGGGTTTTCTTCTGGAACCCACCGATTTCAGGGTGGAGCCACTTCTGGCTGCTCCACCCGTTCAGCATCAGACTCCACCTGTTCTTTGTGGATTTGCTGTAAAGGGGCAAGGCTTTCTTTTCTTCCATCGTGCCCACCATGGGAGGGCACCACTCACAAGCGGATGCATCTCAGGCCTTGACCACTGCTTCTGCCAGATAGAATTTTGCACCATTTTCAGGTCACAGACCATTTTCCGCCATCTTTGTCATATTCAGAGTATGTGTCACATTCAGGGTATCTGTCACATTCAGAGCGTGTATCCTGGTCACATTAAATTAATCTTCACATTGCAAGGTTTCAAAATCCTGCCATACTATGCCAAGTGTAACGGAGGCCAGGGGGTAGCTGTGGCTAACAGTGGCTGCTCTGTCACACCCTGGCCCTGTCGCATTAACACATTATCCCTTCTGTGGTGCACTTGTTGTCCACTTACTTGTATATAAGGGTCCATCTCAGTCTGCAGGGGCTCCTTTCCTTTAAGCACCACGTAATGACAGGCAGAGTCCAAATCCATTTTCAACAAAACAACTTTACTCAGTTCATCCTGTTCAGTCACAGAAGCATCACAAGGTTCCTTGCAGAACATCAACATTCCATTCCCTGTACTGTAGCTGCCGGACGAGACCAAGAGGGTGGGAGGTAGGCGGGCATGACACTGGCAAGTGATGAAATGGGGGAAATTGGGAGGGGGGATGAGAAGTGAGGGACAGGGGAAGGAAATTACATAGGGGAAATGACACAGGCAGAGGTGGGGTCGGGGGCAGCAAAAAGGATGTGGCGAGGGGCCATAGCCCTCTTTGACCAAGGACAAACGGAGGCCAGGGGGGTAGTCGTGGCTAACAGTGGTTGCTCTATCACACCCTGGCCCTCCATCACATTAACACATTGTCCCTTCTGTGGTGCACTTGGTGGTTAAACATTAGGGTCCATCTCAGTCTGCTGGGGCTCCTTTCTTTTAAGCACCACGAAATGACAGGCAGAGTCCAAATCCAGTTTCAGCAAAGCAACTTTATTCAGTTCATCCAGTTCAGTCACAGAAACAGCACAAGGTTCCTTGCAGAACATCAACATTCCATTGCCTGTACTGTAGCCACACCGGAGAGTGTGAGGTAGGCGGGTGTGACAGCAGGGAGCAAGTGACAAAATGGGGGAATTTGGTAGAGGGGGCGGGATGAGAAGTGAGGGGGAAAGGAAAATACATAGGGGAAGTGACATAGGCAGAGGTTGGGTCTGGAGCAACAAAAAGGACGCGGAGAGGGACCATAGCCCTCTTTGACCAAGGACATCAGGAGGGGTCTCAAGCACTTGAAGGGGGTCATGAAGCTCTCAGTGTGGCATTGGTGGGTCCTCAAAGCTGGTAAAAATTATGAAATGAGGGATTCCTTCATTGCGGGATCCCCTTCATTGCATGGTTATGTGTTGGTGGTGGTCTGGTGAGATGTGGGTGATATCCGGCGAGGCAATTCGGGGTCACATTATTATGAGATCCGGGGGCCACTCAATGTTGGAAGTCAGGTGCGTGGTAATGATGGTTGAGTACCCGATGACAGAAGTCGGGTACAGGTTAACGGTGTGGAGGCAACCTCTTCCCTCGATTCATGGTGCTTCCGAGCCTGGAAAAAATGCAGCTGGAAGTAAGGCTGGGAGGGAATGGGCAATGCCAATGCAACAATCACCAGACGAGGACTGTGGTAGCTTTGAGGGACCCACCAAGTGTCTTTAATTATTAATAAAAATTTGCTGCTGAGGCCATTCTTATCCAAAAAGAAAATGGTTGTGGCTTGTCCTTTATTCAGAGATGGGGGGGGACACCAGGAAGAAAGGTAGGTGTCTGGGGTGAAAGTCACAGGAAATTGACCTTTCCTGGGTCAAGTAGCCACGGGACAAGACCCGGAGGGTGGAATGTAGGTGGGCATGACACTGGCAGGGAGCAAGAGTCAGAGTTAGGGGTGTGGTTAGGGTTGGGATAAGGGTTAGGGGTGTGTGGTGGTTAGAGGTGTGTTGGGGTTAGGGGTGTGTTCGGGTTATTGGTGTGGTTAGGGTTATGGTTGGGATTAGGGTTAGGGGTGTGTTGGGGTTAGGGTTGGAGTTATAATTTGGGGATTTCCACTGTTTAGGCACATCAGGGGCTCTCCAAATTTGACATAGCATTCCATCTCAATTCCAGCCAATTCTGGGTTGAAAAAGTAAAACGGTGCTCCTTCCCTTCTGAGCTCTGCCATGTGCCCAAACGTTAGTTCCCCCACATTTGGGGTATCAGTGTACTAAGGACAAATTGAACAACAACTTTTGGGGTCCAATTTCTCCTGTTACCCTTAGGAAAATACAAAATTGGGGGCTAAAAAATAATTTATGTGGAAATGTTTTTTTTTTTTATTTTCACGTCTCTGCATTATAAACTTCAGTGAAACACTTAGGGGTTCAAAGTTCTCACATCACATCTAGATAAGTTCCTCGGGGGTCTAGTTTCCAAATTGGGGTCACTTGTGGGGGGTTTCTACTGTTTAGACACATCAGTGGCTCTGCAAACGCAGCATGACGCCCGCAGAGCATTCCATCAAAGTCTGCTTTCCAAAATGTCACTACTTCGTTTCCGAGCCCCGACGTGTGCCCAAACAGTAGTTTTCTCCCACATATAGGGTATCAGTGTTTTCAGGACAAATTGGAAAACAACTTTTGGGGTCCAATTTCTCCCGTTACCTTTGGGAAAATAAAATTTTGGGGCCGAAAAGATAATTTTTGTGAATTTTTTTTTTATTTTTACGGTGCTACATTATAAATTTCTGTGAAGCATTTTGGGGTTTAAAGTGCTCACCACACATCTAGATAAGTTCCTTAGGCGGTCTACTTTCCAAAATAATGTCACTTGTGGGGGATTTCCACTGTTTAGGCACATCAGGGGCTCTCCAAATGCGACAATTCCAGCCAATTTTGCATTGAAAAGTCAAACGCCGCTCCTTCCCTTCTGCGCTCTGCCATGCGCCGAAACAGTGGTGCACCCCCACATATGGATATCGGCATACTCAGGACAAATTGTACAACTTTTTGGGTCCAATTTCTCCTGTTACCCTTGGTAAAATAAAAACAAATTGGATCTGAAGTAAATTTTTTTTGAAAAAAAGTTAAATGTTCATTTTTTTAAAACATTCCAAAAATTCCTGTGAAGCACCTGAAGGGTTATTAAACTTCTTGAATGTGGTTTTGAGCACCTTGAGGGGTTCAGTTTTCAGAATGGTGTCACTTCTGGGTATTTTCTATCATATAGACCCCTCAAAGTGACTTCAAATGTGATGTGGCTCCTAAAAAAAAATTGTATTGTGAAAATGAGAAATCGCTAGTCAAATTTTAACCCTTATAACTCCCAAACAAAAAAAAAAAATGGTTACAAAATTGTGCTGATGTAAAGTAGACATGTGGGAACCACAGGAACCAGGAAGAAGAGAGGTGAGTATTTATTTATTTATTTATTTTTAATGGGTGCTGCTGCCTTATTACAGGGACTGCCTATGGGGGGGCTGCCTTATTTCAGGGTCTGACTATGTGGGCTGCCTTATTACAGGGTCTGGCTATAGGAGTGCTGCCTTATTACAAGGTCTGACTATGGGGGTGCTGCCTTATTACAGGATCTGCCTATAGGGGTGCTGCCTTATTACATGGTCTGACTATGGGGGTGCTGCCATATTACAGGGTCTGACTATGGGGGCTGCCTTTTTACAGGGTCTGACTATGGGGGATGACAATGAATTTCCTTCAAATTCCTTCGCCGCTGAATCCGCATCAACTCCAAGAACCCCACCCCCCGCCACAAACTCACAGCCCTGAACACCTCAGGCCTGTGAGTGCCCCAATGCCACCAACGCTTTCTCAATTCCTTCCTGAATGGACAGAGCCCATAAATCAATGCCAATCTTTTTCAGGTGCACCCCGCCTTCCCTCCAAAATTCACCAACACCCACCTCCAAATCAAAGTGCCGAACACTTATACCTCCATTTCTGGATACGAACTTGGTAAGCGCCCTATTCAACTTCACACGAGCCCTGTTGATCCCTTTAATGGATCGCACCCACCTCCATTTTTTACGAGGGACAATGTCCGACCATACCGTTAACACCCCCGGGAAAGCTGTCCACAAACGGAGAAAATCAGAACGAATATTCCTTATCAAATCCCTTACTGGTTTGGAACCTAAGTCATTCCCGCCCAAATGAACCACCACGATATCTGGTGCTCTATCCAAGTGGGCAGCCCGGGAAAAATAAGAAATCGCCTTGCTCCAAACCATGCCCCGAAAACCGAGCCACCGCACGACCACTTCCTTTCGGCTAAAACCCAATTGCCTACCATCCGGCCTGGCGTCCGACCGAAACGCCCCCCAATAAACAAAGGAATGTCCAAAAATCCAGACAAGGTATGGATCCTGACCTGAAATATAACAATAACAGTAACCGTTAACATAAGGCCACTTACACTACACAACTACCAAATTTAGTGCCGAACATAAGACAAAGAACGGCCTGAACTCCAGCGTCCAATCCGCTTTATCACTTCGGACCCCAGGCAAAGGCTATCAGCCTCCGACGCTGCCCTATCCTGAACGAATGCGATCCGAACTCATCCCGTGAAAAACCCAAGGACCTCAAACTTTTATGAAGAATCGCAATAAATTGAAAACGGGACAAGAAACCCCAACTTGATGGCACAACAATGGGCCCGCGCGACCGGCCCATAAACTCCAATTTGCCCGTAAACACTGTTCCGGGCACATCAATAACCCCGTGACTCTACCCAACACAACCCTTTTCCCCACCCCTGCTTGATCCGTCTTGGAACGCCGGATACAAAATACGATACCACCCTTCCAAAAATCAACATCTTGAGCCAATAAACCACCCTAGCTATCCCTGCTACGTGACACCAACTCCCCTATTCGTAAAGCCCCGAAAAAGGCCAAAGAAAAAGCCAAACGAAACAATACCATTTCAAAATGAGAGCAGCACATACCATCCAAAATGCCGCCCAAACATTCAAGTACATTAAACGATATAGGCCTGCGCCCGTCAACACTTCTAATATCCCTCCGATTACCTTTCAATGCTTGCCGCACCAAAAAAATTTTTGTCACATCAACCGAGCCCTCCAGCTTGAAACCAAAAGCTAACCCAGTCACAAACTTATTTACCTAAGAGACCGATCAGCCTGCCTCAGCCGCCCTACCAACCAAACACAAAACGGCTAACAATTTGTCATCCTCAGACCCTAATTCCCCCCAATGTAACACCAAACTCTGCCAAATATTCCAAGATGCTTCGTATGACGCCCAAGTCTGACTCGTAACCGAGGCCCGAATCAACTGTCCCGCTCCTCTGTAGGAATCCGCCACAAGTGCGAAGGGCATACCTGTCACGCCCTATAGATGGATCTATCGGGTGAACCCACTGGACCGCAAATACAACGGTTGCTGATACCAGGAAGGGAGAGCCAGACTAGGAAAGCAGGTTCAAAAGCTTTATTGTACTGAAATACACATATACTAGGGAAGACACCCCAAAGGAAGGCCACAGGACCAAAACACCAGAGGGCCTCTAAGGAGTTCAAGGCTTGGAGTGACCCCTATACAGGGATTTCCCCTTGACCACCAATAGAGGGTCCGATGAGGCAGACACCTGTGTTAAACCGACCTAGGAGGTTGGGAAGAAATGAAGAGACAAAACAGGGCAGAACGTGGAACTTGGAAGCAGGCAGAAGACTGCAGGGAGCCGCACAGGATCCGGGACTAGGAATGCTGAGAAGACCAGGCTCGAACCTAGGGAAAAAGGTACACAGAGTAAGACAGGGAAATGGGACTGGAAAGACAAGCAAGACCAGACCTGGAGAAGCAACTTCAGGATAATAGAAGTTGCCCAGGCGACGACCAGGAGTGACTGAGATCCTTTTATCCCTCCAGCCTCAAAGTGATAGGCCGGGAGGAGGGGCGGTGAGTAGGGTCGGGCTGGCTCTTTAAGAAGCCAGAGAGCTCGCCTGCCCGCCCCTATGCACTTCCTAGGAGAGGGAGAGGAAGGAGGAAGTGCAGCAGACAAGGGAGTAAGGATCCGGGCAGCATGTCTGCAGGGACGGACCCCGGAGCGCCGGCGGACGACCGGAGCGTGACCCTGCTGGCTCAGGACAGGACTGGAGGAGGTAAGAACAGGCAGGGAAGAGAAAGTAGGCGCCCCGGACCACGAGGTGGTGACAGTACCCCCCCTCCAGGCGGCGACTGGCAAGGAACCGACGTAGGAGACGAGGAGCATGGACTTTGCCCTCCGGTTCCCAGGACCTCTCCTCAGGACCAAACCTCTTCCAGTCGACCAGGTACCATGTGGCACACCCTCTCTTCTTCACGTCTAGAATGGCACTGACCTCATACTCGTTATAGGCCGAGATCGGAGGAGGACGCTCTCCCGGATCCTGGGAGAAGCGGTTGAGGATCACAGGCTTGAGGAGGGAACGGTGGAAAGAATTATGTATTCACAGAGAAGGAGGCAGACGTAGCCGATAGCACACATCTTTGAGTCTCCGGGATACCTCGAACGGTCCGATGTACCGAGGTCCAAGCTTGAAGGAGGGCACCTTAAGGTGGACGTACTTGGCTGATAACCATACCTTGTCACCCGGTTGAAACATCTGGGCATCAAGTCTTCTCTTGTCGGCATGGTCCTTTATACGCTGGGATGCTTTCTCAAGAGCTACACGAGTCTTGTTCCAGATGTTGGCGAAGTCGCGGGCCACGGCCTCTGCTGCAGGATTGGAAGTCATGATATTCAAGGGAGTCGGGATCCTCGGGTGCTGCCCATATACAATAAAAAATGGAGTGTTACGTGAAGACTCACCAACATGATTATTGTACGAGAACTCCGCCCAAGCCAGTAGGGACGTCCAGTTGTCGTGGTGTGCGTTGACAAAGTGTCGTAGAAAACCTGCCAACACCTGGTTTACCCGTTTCACTTGTCCGTTAGACTGTGGATGATAAGCCGAAGAGAAGTCCAAGGCAATATCGAGTTTCCTGCAGAGAGACCGCCAGAATCGGGACACGAATTGAACTCCCCTATTGGAAACAATGTTGGAGGGTAACCCATGCAACCGGAGGATATGTTGAACAAACAACTCGGCCAGCTTGGGTGCCGAAGGAAGACCAGGCAGAGAAACGAAGTGACCCATCTTGGAAAATCTGTTCACCACGACCCAGATGACAGTATTCCCGGAGGATGTGGGAAGATCCGTGATGAAGTCCATCGCAATGTGTTGCCATGGTTTTGATGGTATAGGCAAGGGTAAGAGTTGACCGGTGGGAAGCCGTTTGGGGGTCTTGTTGCGGGCACAGGAAGAACAGGCAGAGACGTAGTCTGTCACCTCTTGACGCATCCCAGGCCACCAGTAGTGCCGACCGACCAACTGTAGAGTCTTTGTCAGACCCGCATGACCGGCTAGTAAGGAGGAATGTCCCCAGCGAAGGACACGTTCTCGATTCAGTTCGGGCACCAGCGTCTTACCTGGGGTTACCTGCGACAGTCGGAGTGGTGCATGTCATGATTCTCAATGGCGAGAGAACATAGCCCAGCATATATGAGAACTAGCTCTTGGAAGATGGAAACTATACTGACCATGAACTAAACCTGCCGCACAACTAGAAGTGGCCGGGTAGCATGCCTACGTTTTTTTATCCCTAGATGCCCAGCGCCAGCCGGAGAACTACCTAATCCTAGCAGAGGAAAAGACAGTCCTGGCTCACCTCTAGAGAAATTTTCCCAAAAGGCAGACAGAGGCCCCCACATATATTGGCGGTGATTTAAGATGAAATGACAAACGTAGTATGAAAATAGGTTTAGCAAAATCGAGGTCCGCTTACTAGATAGCATGAAGACAGAAAGGGCAC
This sequence comes from Ranitomeya variabilis, assembly GCF_051348905.1. NCBI lineage: Eukaryota > Metazoa > Chordata > Amphibia > Anura > Dendrobatidae > Ranitomeya > Ranitomeya variabilis. The sequence continues at coordinate 158,117,674 of NC_135236.1, read as the reverse complement.
TTTCATGGTCAGCAGAAAACCCTATCAAAACACCATCCAGAAATTACTTTAAGACTCTAGCATTAACTCATAACACCAGAGTGGCAATTTCCGCTCACAAGAGCTTTCCAGACACAGTAACGAAACAGCAGCTGTGAACAGGAACAAAATGCAAAAACACACAAGGACAAAAGTCCAACTTAGCTGGGAGTTGTCTAGTAGCAGGAACATGCACAGAAAGGCTACTGATTACATTGTTGACCGGCATGAAACTGACAGAGGAGCAAGGTTATATAGCGACTCCCACATCCTGATAGGAGCAGGTGAACAGAGGGGATGATGCACACAAGTTAAATTCCACAAGTGGCCACCGGGGGAGCCCAGAATCCAATTTCACAACAGGTGCAACCATGATCACCTTGGATGGATCGATGATGGGACGAGGTTCCTCCTCCTGATCATCGGTAAGAAAAGACCGGGAGAGAGCGTCAGCCTTGGTATTTTTAACTGCGGGATGAAAATGAAGACAGTAGTCAAACCGGGCAAAGAATAAGGACCAACGGGCCTGGCGAGGATTGAGCCTCAGGGCAGACTGGAAATAGGCCAAGTTCTTGTGGTCAGTGTAGATCACCACTGGGTGCACCGCTCCCTCTAGGAGGTAACGCCACTCCTCCAAGGCCATTTTGATGGCAAGCAACTCACAGTCACCAATGGAGTAATTCCGCTCACAGGGGGAAAAGGCCTTCGAAAAGAAACCGCAAGAGACCATACGTCTGGAGGCGGCTTTCTGCGTGAGGACGGCCCCGGCTCCTGTGGAGGATGAGTCCACCTCCAGAAAGAACTACTTCTCCGCGACAGGCCTGTGTAGGGCTGGTGCGGAGGAGAAGGCCCGTTTGAGTGCCAGGAAGGAGCACTCAGCCTCTGGAGTCCATCCATTAGCAGGTGTTCCCTTGCGTGTGAGTGCTGTGAGGGGCTTGACCAGATCCGAGAAGTGCGGAATAAACTGCCGGTAGTAGTTGGCGAATCCCAAGAACCGCTGGATGGCTTTGATCCCGACGGGCCAAGGCCAGTTCATGATGGCCAACACCTTATCAGGATCCATCTCCAGCCCAGAGTCAGAGACGATGTGTCCAAGGAACGGCAGGGAAGTCCGCTCGAAGAGGCATTTCTCATACTTGGTGTACAAGCGGTTCTCCCGTAATCGAAGGAGAACTCGTCGGACGTCTCTTCTGTGTGTGGGTAGGTCTGGGGAGAAAACCAAGATGTCATCTAGGTATACCACTACACATACGTACAGCAGGTCATGGAAGATGTCGTTCACGAACTCCTGGAAAACGGCTGGTGCATTGCACAGTCCGAAGGGCATCACCCGGTACTCGAAGTGACCATCACGGGTGTTGAAGGCGGTTTTCCACTCGTCACCGGCCCGGATGCGGACAAGGTTGTAAGCCCCTCATAGGTCCAGCTTGGTGAATATCCGGGCTCCCCGGAGCCGATCGAAGAGCTCTGGAATAAGAGGCAGTGGGTACTTATTCTTTACCGTGATGGCGTTTAATCCACGGTAGTCAATGCAAGGACGCAAAGACCCGTCCTTCTTTTTCACGTAGAAGAACCCGGCTCCAACAGGGGATGTGGACCTCTGGATGAATCCCCGGGCCAAGCTGTCAGTGACGTATTCTGACATCGCCTGAGTCTCAGCAGGGGACAGAGGGTAGATTCGTCCTGTAGGAAAAGAAGCACCTGGAACCAAATCGATGGACAATCATAAGGCCTGTGCGGAGGCAAGACCTCCGCTTCTCGTTTATCGAAGACATCCGCATATGCCCAGTAGGCTTCTGGAAGTCCGGGCAAGGATGTAGGTGAGGGAGGCAAACGGATAGGCCGGACGGACAGCAGGCAACGGCTATGGCAGGCCGAGCCCCAACGCTGGACCTCCCCACTTCGCCAGTCTATGACTGGCTCATGCGTACGCAGCCATGGCAGACCGAGCATGAAAGGTGGGGAGAGAGAGGGTAGCACATAAAAGGCAATCCTCTCAGTATGGAGAGCTCCGATCTGAAGCTCCACCTCACTGGTAATGCCCTCAACGGAATCTTGTAGGGGTCTCCCGTCAATGGTGGTGATGATGCGGGGATGCTGCAGGGGGTGTATAGGGATGCCGAGACGGAGAGCCATGTCTCACTGAATAAAGTTACCTGCAGATCCCGAGTCCAAATACGCCAACTCTGAAAACCGCCTGTCACCGACTCTCACCTGTATGGAAACAGTTAACGGTTGAGAGGTATCACTCTCACCTAGGATGGCCTCTCTTACCTGTCCTAGGTGGAGGAGTTTTCCGGTCTTCTGGAACATTGCTGGCGGAAGTGGTTGGAGCCACCACAATAGAGACACAACCTCCGGGCGACTCTCTCCTCACGCTCCCGGGGACTCAGCTGGAGATGATCCACCTCCATGGGTTCGGGTGCTATGGAAGATGAAGCGTTACCTTTTAACAGGGGCCTCTGAAAAGAGGGTGCCAATTGAGGTGGTCTTCTCTCCTGGGTTCTCTCCTTGGTGCGTTCTTGTAGGCGGCGGTCCATCCGGACAGCAAGGGAGATGTATTCGTCCAGGGTACCGGGAAGGTCTCGTACGGCAAGCTCGTCCTTCAGGCGACTGGATAACCTTCTCCGGAAGACACCGATCAGGGGCTCGTCAGACCAGCGAAGCTCTGAAGCCAAAGTGCGAAACTGTATGGCGTATTGGCCAACCGAGAGAGTACCTTGCTGTAAGTTGAACAACTCCTCCGTGGCCGAAGCCACCCGACCTGGCTCATCAAAGATCTTCCGGAAGGTGTCCAAGAAGGCCCGCAGATCGGATACAATGGGATCCTCTCACTCTAGTAGTGGGTTGAACCAGGCCAAGGCCTCGCCCTCCAGGTGTGATGCCAGAAAGGCCACTTTCGCCACATCCGTAGGGTATTGATGAGGGAGAAGCCTGAAATGCAGCTGGCATTGGTTGATGAATCTCCTGCACATCTTTGGATCCCCAGAGTACCTGGTAGGTTTGCAGAGGCGAGGGGAAGAGAAGACGCCTCCTACGGCACCGGGATCCAACACGGGTGCAGCAACTGGGGCAGGAGAAGACCGCTGCATATTCAAGAGCCGCTCGTCCACAGACGTCATGTAATTCAGCATCTGGGTCTGCATCCGTCCTTGTTGATCCAGCTCCTGATGGAGATCTGCAAGATGAGAGGAGTAAGATGCATCCACCCCCTGAGGGGAACCTAGACGGGCCTCAAGGGTACGCATGAACGCAACAACCTGTTCCTGGCTCTGGCGGAGACTAGCGAGCTCCCTCTGAGCATCGAACCTGGCATCAGCGGGGTCCATGGCCTGGGCAAAATCTGTCACGCCCTATAGATGGATCTATCGGGTGGACCCACTGGACCGCAAATACAATGGTTGCTGATACCAGGAAGGGAGAGCCAGACTAGGAAAGCAGGTTCAAAAGCTTTATTGTACTGAAATACACATATACTAGGGAAGACACCCCAAAGGAAGGCCACAGGACCAAAACACCAGAGGGCCTCTAAGGAGTCCAAGGCTTGGAGTGACCCCTATACAGGGATTTCCCCTTGACCACCAATAGAGGGTCCGATGAGGCAGACTCCTGTGTTAAACCAACCTAGGAGGTTGGGAAGAAATGAAGAGACAAAACAGGGCAGAACGTGGAACTTGGAAGCAGGCAGAAGACTGCAGGGAACCGCACAGGATCCGGGACTAGGAATGCTGAGAAGACCAGGCTCGAACCTAGGGAAAAAGGTACACAGAGTAAGACAGGGAAATGGGACTGGAAAGACAAGCAAGACCAGACCTGGAGAAGCAACTTCAGGATAATAGAAGTTGCCCAGGCGACGACCAGGAGTGACTGAGATCCTTTTATCCCTCCAGCCTCAAAGTGATAGGCCGGGAGGAGGGGCGGTGAGTAGGGTCGGACTGGCCTTTAAGAAGCCAGAGAGCTTGCCTGCCCGCCCCCTATGCACTCCCTAGGAGAGGGAGAGGAAGGAGGAAGTGCAGCAGACAAGGGAGCAAGGACCCGGGCAGCATGTCTGCAGGGACGGACCCCGGAGTGCCGGCGCATGACCGGAGCATGACCCTGCTGGCTCAGGAGAGGACCGGAGGAGGGAAGAACAGGCGGGGAAGAGAAAGTAGGCACCCCGGACCGCTAGGTGGTGACAATACCGCTCCTGATGCTTCTGCTTCTGGTGCCAGCTCCCGGAAACTCTCCCACTGTAAACGAGATAAGGCATCTGCTAACTAATTTTGCACACCAGTTACATGCACCGCTGAAATCCATGTATTGATCCTCAAACATCTTAAAACAAGTTCTCTCACCAACTTTATCACGGGAGGCGACGATGCCGATAGCGTGTTGATCACGGACACCACGCTCATATTGTCGCAATGGAATGTTATTCTGCGATTCGCAAACACGTCACCCAAATTAACACAGCCACCACAATGGGAAACAACTCCAACAGAGCGAGATTCCTTGTGAAACCGCTCTTGTGCCAACTGTCCGGCCACGCTCCAACACTCCACTGACCTGCGCAATAAGCCCCATAATCAACACTGCCGGCTGCATCCGTATAAATCTTGCAATCAAAATTATTAACCAACTGTTGCTGTATCAGAGAGCGACCGTTATATTGCACCAAAAAATTCTGCCATACCAACAAATCGTCTTTATGCTCCTGACCAAGTCAAATGAAATGATGCGGGGATTGCACCCCCGCCGTCACCCTGGACAACCTCCAGCAAAATATACGTCCCATGGGCATAATCCTACACGCAAAATTCAACCGACCGAGCAAAGATTGCAACTCTTTCAACGTTACCTTCTTGAGCCTAACAACGCGACCCACCTCCTGCTTCAGGGACAACAATTTATCATCAGGCAACCAGCATTCCATTTTTTCTGAGTCTATCAGGATACCCAAAAAACTTAAAATCGTACAAGGGCCCTCGTTTTTTTCCCTAGCAAGGGGAACACCAAAATGATCTGCCACCCACTCCATGGCCGCCAAAATGTTTCTGCACACATTCGAATCGGGAGGACCTATGAACAAAAAATCATCCAAATAATGAATGACGGACGGAACACCAGCCACCTCTCTGACGGCCCATTCTAGAAAGGTACTAAACATCTTGAACAAGGAACATGAAATGGCACAAACCATCGGTAGACATCTGTCCACATAATAACCATCATTCCATAAACATCCCAACAACGGGATACTGTCCGGATGAATCGGAAACAAACGAAAGGCAGACTCCACATCCGTCTTTGCCAACAAAGCTCCCGACCCATAACGACGCACCCAGTGCACCGCCATGTCGAATGACGTATAAACAACTGAACACAACTCTTGCGAAATGCCATCATTCACAGACAACCCCTTTGGGTACGACAAATGATGAATTAAATGAAATTTATTTGGTTCCTTTTTGGGGACCACCCCCAACGGGGAGACGATCATCCCTTCAACCGATAAACAAGGAAACGGCCCAGCCATTTTCCCCAACTCCACCTCCTTTTTCAACTTGTCACTAACCACTACTGCATGAACCGCAGCCAACCTCAAATTTTTAACCAAAAACGAAACCACATGGTCAGGAGGAGGGATGTGAAACCCTCCGCAAAACCCTTACTAATAACACTGGCCTTCTCCCGATCAGGATACCTACTTAGAAAGGGGGCCATCTTTTCCAACCTCACCGGCGTCTCCCCCTTGACCGGCACCCACTGCCGGCTTGCCTCTTGCTTTTTTGAAGCATTTTGAAGCCCCATGTGAACCTCCGTTACAGTGGGAACACACATGTTTAAACTTGCAGGTGTTCCTGAATTTGCACTGGCCCTCACTAAATTGCCAGCACGTTCCTGTTTTTTCTTTTGATCCCTGCGACCCCTGACCACTACTGGCATGTCCCGCCTGCTGGCTGGCACTACTTCCGCTCCCGTGAAAGGACTGCCCGTACCTGCTTGGCGCTATCACTTTTAATCAAAGTCCTATGTCCTTTTGATCCCAGCGTATCTCAGGCCTGACCACCTTCCTCTGCCTGAACTGTTCATCATAGCGCAACCAGGCCTGTCCACCATAAGTACGTTGCGCTTCCCCAATCGCATCCAGATAACAAAATAAGCCGGAACAATTCTCCAGAGCCTTCTCACCTATTACGCTTGCTAGGATTGCAAACACTCGTAACAAATTAACAAATGTCTGTGGTATAAGTCGCCACCTCCTCTTCTCCTCTTCCTCCTTCTTGCTATCGTCCTTTTTTCCCTTATTGAGATTAAACTTCTCTAACGGGAGTAGGGAAAATATCTCCACATAATCGTCGCGCCAAATCTTTTCCTTGACCTCCTTCTTCAAATGAGCCCCCAACAGCCCCTCAAAACAAATGTACACCTCGACTTTAGCTCTATCATCCAACTTCACCGTGTCCCCTTTATCCTTCTCCGTTTGCACAGATACGGACACTCCAGACACCGATGGCGACTGCTCGCCACTAACAAACTACCCGAATCACGTATAGACTGCACCGAAACCCCTGCCCCTGGAAGCCATGCCCGGGCCAGCAACACCCCAGCCTCTCTCACTGCCCCACTCTGCAAACTGCTCAACAATTGCGACACGCTCACCAATACATCACGCAGCCCAGGCTCCGCCGACCCGCTGCTCCCTCCAATATCCATCGCCCGCCCACCTGACGCCTGATCACCCCTAACCTCTGCACCAAAAACCCCCCTGGGCAACAAACTAGACATAGATTGGTACTCACCGAGCTGCGCAGGTGCTGTGTCCCTGCCAGCCGTGCGTCCTGAATCCCACCGATCATCCACCACCTCTGGCTAGTTGTCAGAAAATGAATCTTCAGCACCCCTGCGCTGCTCCTGGCCCACGCCCCTGGCCTCCACGTCACCAGGGGGGACCGGAGCGTCTGCCAAACCTCGCTCGACTGACCTTCTCCCGGACCTGGACCATACTTGCTCCGTAGTCCGCTGCTCCCTGTCTGGCTCACATCCTCCATGCCTGTCAGGCAGTGGGGCCCCACTGCCCGCAGCCCTTCCCGTCCGATGCACATCTTCTGCTTCATTCTGCCTAGAAGCCGCCTGCACCGCAGCGCCCGCCGAAATCCGTCCTCCCGTGCGCCCTCTGATGGGCCCTGCTCCTGCAGCCATTCCTCTGCTGTCTGCCACGCCATCATCTGTGCTGGTGTCTGCCGCCCCAGGTGTGCTCCCTCCTGCCCTGGCCACCGAGACACCTCTCCTGGGCTCCGTTCTTCCCACCGCTGCACTCCTGGTCCTCGGTGCAGCCTGCTGCGTTGCTGCAAGCCTCACTTCCGGTGCGGCTCTTCCTCCATGAACGCTGCTCTTGATACCAGCGCCAGCCGGCCGGCAAGGAGGATTCCTGCCGGAAGGAGCACAGTGGGGGGACGCCGCACTGCTGCACCCAGCCTCTGCAGGGTCCCCGGAGGGGCTCCTAGGCCTGGACCTGCCATGCACGCTCACCTCAGGTGAGAGTCTCTGCGGGGGCCTCATGCGCCTGCCGAGCCTGCAGCTGGCCTCCGGTGCTCCTGCTGATCCGAGCAGCGCCGCCAGCTGCTCCTCCAGTCATCCTCCTCTCCTGGACCTGGCCACATCCCTCAAGCGCTCCACCAATGCATCCACCGACTCCATCCCGCACTCAGGTAATGCAAACCGTTAGGGGGGGCTGCTCTCTCTGTCTCTGACCCATGCTTACTTGGTAAACAAGTGTGCCCTTTTCCCGCACTTTTTCCCTGATATAGCCCCACGCCTCCCACTAACAACCCCTCCCACACCTCCTATCACCCAATTATTCGACACAGCACAATTTTTTGAAAAAAGCCCATGTCCAAGCACAGTCATGGGGGGGGCCTCCATCTAGCCTTGTTTATTCCTGCCCCCTCCTATCTTTTGATCATTTAGTAGCTTACCACCTTTCAGGTGGGTTTTGGATGTACCCACTGTAGAGGATTGTGCTCACTCAGCTGCAAGAGGTAGGCACAGGAAGCTGTATTGCTGCAATGTCTAGGTTAGTTTATTTAAAGTTCATAAACCACTACAGATGACAAAACGAAAACACAGCCTTATCCGGCACAAATCCTTAGCACAGACCAACACAATGGAGATCCACACATATCCAGCTCCAGACACAGCCAAACCATGCCCCTGGGGTTGGGATATGTGAGCTGTCAATCCCACCCATCTCTTATGACAGCTCTTAAAACCCAGCCCTGGAATGTCCCAAATAACTCTCTCAGCACTATATGTGCTTGGCATGCTTCCGAGCTCACATCACCGCAGCTTATAAACGCAATGACTAGTGTTGAGCGATACCTTCCGATATTTGAAAATATCGGTATCGGATTGGATCGCCAATATTCAAAAAATATCGGATATCGCCGATACCGATACCCGATACCAATGCAAGTCAATGGGACCAAAATATCGGAATTAAAATAAATTATTTATTTCCTTGTAGGTTCATTCTACATGAAGGAAAACAACTAAGAATAATATAGGATGTATTGGGGGAGGTGGAGGAGACATTAAAGGCATAGAGGTTTAGCCCAATCAAATTGAATAGCAGGAATTAAAAAAAAAAATTTAAGACGTTCGGAGTTACAAAGATGTTGACTATGTTAAGATTTTTCATATTTTGTCAGATATTGATGTTTCACTAATTCCATGCTCTTTGCCTTCTTTTTTACTTCTCCGACACTTTCTTCTTCATCATCCTCAGCAGCAGCATCTTTTACATCTACTTCTTCTTCACCTTATTCATCTTCTTCACCTTCTTCCTATTATTCTTTTTTGTTACATTCTTCATATTCTTTTTATTAAACTATTATTCTTTTTCATATTCTACTTCTTCATCATACTCTTATTTGTGACAGGCATTCCTGAAGTTGTTATCTATAAAAGTTTGAAGATTACACCTTCTGTTATGCCTGTCACAAAAGAGTTACAACAGGATTTGTCAGCGTTCAGTTTGGCCTGCAGCAGCAGGCTTTTTCCAGAGGCACCACGAGGAGGAACGGACTCACCACCATATACTGCTTAGTCTTCTTCTGCTTATAATTTAGATAATATCTTTAGCTCTGATGTTTAGTCATATGCTTAATGTTCTTCTTCTCTTTGTTCTGCAGCTTCTTGTTCTTCTGCTTCTCGGTCTTCAGGATCGTCGTCTCCAGGGTCGTCGTCTCCGGGGTCGTCGTCTCCGGGGTCATCGTCATCTTCGGGTTGGTCTTCAGGGTCGTCGTCTCCAGAGTCGTCGTCTCAGGGGTCGTTGTCTCTGGGGTCGTCGTCGTCTTAGGGGTGGTCTTCAGGGTCATCGTCTTTAGGGTCTTGAACTTGGAAATGCAGCAGAAGGTACAAGAAGGCTGAGGAAATGCCGAGAACCAGCTGACGGTACTGGAACCCGGATGGCTACCCAAAGGTCCAAGAGCCAATGGAACTACCGAGGACCAGCTGGCGGTACTGGAACCTGGTTACTAAGCAGGAGGTACCCATGCCAGAAAGCACTACCAAGGACCACCTGACATTGGTGAAACTCGGATACCCAGTAGGAGGCACCTAAGCCAAAGGCTCTGACCGGAACCAGCTGATGGTACTGGAACCAGGATGGAGAGCAGAAGGTATAAGAGCCAAAGACACTGCCGAGAACCAGCTGACGGTACTGGAACCCGGATGGATAGCCGAAGGTACAAGAGCCAATGGAACTACCGAGGACCAGCTGACAGTACTGGAACTTGGATTTCTAAGCAGGAGGTACCCGTGCCAGAAAGCACTACCAAGCACCACCTGATGTTGGTGGAACTTGTATACCCAGTAGGAGGCACCTAAGCCAAAGGCTCTGCCTGGAACCAGCTGATGGTACTGGAACCAGGATGGGGAGCAGAAGGTATAAGAGCCAAAGACACTACCGAGAACCAGCTGACAGTACTGGAACCCGGATGGGTAGCCGAAGGTCCAAGAGCCAATGGAACTACCGAGGACCAGCTGACGTTACTGGAACCTGGTTACTAAGCAGGAGGTACCCATGCCAGAAAGCACTACCAAGGACCACCTGACGTTGGTGGAACTCGGATAACCAGAAGGAGGCACCTCAGTCAATGGCTCTGCCCGGAATCAGCTGATGGTACTGGAACCCGGATGGGTAGCTGAAGGTCCAAGAGCCAATGGAACTATCGAGGACCAGCTGACGTTACTGGAACCTGGTTACTAAGCAGGAGGTACCCATGCCAGAAAGCACTACCAAGGACCACCTGACATTGGTGGAACTCGGATACCCAGAAGGAGGCACCTAAGCCAAAGGCTCTGCCCTGAACCAGCTGATGGTACTGGAACCAGGGGAACCTATTCAAGATTGTCTTCCTAAGAACCAGCTAATGGTGCTGGAACTCAGATAGGCAGCAGAAGGTCCACAGGAAAATAAAAAATTGCTAGGCCACGAACCAAAAATCCTCAGTCCTACAGGGGGAGCTTGTCCTATTGCCACTACAGAACCAGCCTTGATTGCCAGTTCCCGCAGCCCACATAAGAAGCACCTAAACTGCATGCACCATAGAGTCGGCTGACCCGACCGCAACACGACAGGACAACGTATTGGAGGCAAAGTGACCTTGACACTACCCAGATAGCTGGAACCAGGAAGGCAGGAGGGTGTACCCATGCCAAAGACACTTCAGAGCAGCAATTGGCGGTATTGGATCCCAGGGATTACATAACAAACAGAGTGTAGGCTGAAGCCTAATAGGAGCAAGTTGAAAGGGAACCTTTCACCCCCCACAGGCGCTAGCAACTAGAAGAGTCACCTTGTGCAGCAGTAATGCTGCACAAAGAAAAGGTGGCTCTTTTAATTATGCTCCTTGCACATGCTGAATGAAACACTTATAAAATTTGGCCCCTGATACCGTGAAACCATCCCGGAGGAGGGACTTTCCTTCTTAATGAGGCACAGCACAGCTGTCATTCATACCCCCTTGGCGCCGGGCGCAGCCTCCTGGGCATTATTTGTTTGTGTACCGGAGTCTGCACTGTTATGTTATCCCTTGGCCATGAGCAGTTAGCGGTGCCTGTCTTCTGACATCATTTGATGTCAGCCTGACTGCGCCTGTGCAGTCGCGCTGCCCGAGATCATGCCCCCCAGTGTCTTCTAATTTATTCACACTGCAGGGCTGGGATTCATGGCCTTGCGCAGTGCATATCTTCGCCTCTCACTCATCTCCTTCCGCCTTCTTCAGAATATGCAGCGCCAGCTGATCCCTAATCACATGCCACGCACGTGACGGCGCACAGTCTGAATAAGGCGTAAGGAGATGAGTGAGAGGAGAAGATATGCACTGCGCATGCCCATGAATCCCAGCCCCGCAGTGTCTTATGATTTATTCACACTATGGGGCTGGGAATCCCAGCCCTGCAGTGACAACCCTGACATCAAGTGATGTCAGAAGATGGGCAGCGCTAACTGCGCATGGCCAAGGGATAACATAACAGCGCAGGCTCCGGGACAGATTCAAACAACGCTGAGGAGGTGGTGCCCGGCGCCAAGGGGGTAGGAATGATGGCTGTGCTGCGTCTTCTAAAGAAGGTTTAGTCCCACCTCCGGGATGGTTTGAATGTATGAGGGGCCACATTTTATAAGTGCTTAGTTCAGCGTGTGCAAGGAGAATAACTAAAAGAGCCACCTTGTCCAAATGCAGCATTAGTGCTGAACAAGGTGGCTCTTTAAGTTACAAATGCCTGGGGGGGACAGGTTCCCTTTAATTTCTGTTGTATTGTCAGCGTGGAGGTCACAGGACACATTGCCGGATACACAGCAGGAGAGCAGCTGACGTAACTGAACCCCAATAACATGGCAGCAAGTGTTGACTGTGCAGACAGCACTTCCGAGCAGCAACTGGAGGTGTTGGAGCCCCAGGACAGCAGGAGGAGCATATTTGAGTTATTGCTTGCTGCACACACAGCAGAGGAGCAGCTGGCGTTACATAACCCCAATAACAAAGGAGCAAGTGTTGACTGTGCAGACAGCACTTCCGAGCAGCAACTGGTGGTGTTGGAGCCCAGGGACAGCAGGAGGAGCAGACTTGACTTATTGCCGCACATAGCAGGGGAGCAGCTGGCATTACTGAACCCCAATAACAGAGGAGAAACTGTTGACTGTGCAGACAGCATTTTCGAGCAGCAACTGGCGGTGTTGGAGCCCAGGGACAGCAGGAAGAACAGACTTGACTTATTGCCGCACACACAGCAGGGGAGCAAGACTGTGCGGCGTCACGGCCGTGGCATGCGATTAGGGATCAGCTGACGGCGCACAGTCTGAAGAAGGTGGAGGGAGATGAGTGAGAGCCTGAGGTGAAGATATGCACTGCGCATGCCCATGAATCCCAGCCCCACAGTGTGAATAAATCAGAAGACACTGCGTGGCGGGATCTTGGTCAGCGCAGCCGCACAGGCGCAGTCATCCTGACACCAAATGATGTCAAAAGACAGGCAGCGCTAACTGCGCATGCCCAAGGTTTAACATAACAGCTCAGGCTCCGGGACAGATTCAAACAACGCTGAGGATACGCCCGGCGCCAAGGGGGTAGGAATGACGGCTGTGATACGTCTCATTATGAAGGAAAGTCCCACCTCCGGGACGGTTTCATGGTATGAGGGGACACATTTTATAAGTGTTAAGTTCAGCGTGTGCAAGGAGCACAACTTAAAGAGCCACCTTTTCCTTGTGCAGCATTACTGCGGGGGGGACATGTTCCCTTAAATTTCTGTTGTAGTGTCAGCGTGGAGGTAGCAGGACACATTGCCGGATACACAGGTGGGGATCAGCTGACGTTACTGAAACCCAATAACACTGGGTCATGTGTTGACTGTGCTGATGGCACTTCTGAGCAGCAACTGGCGGTGTTGGAGCCCAGGGATTAAAGTTCAGGTGGTAGAAACATGAACACAACAGGAGACCTGGATACTGTAGCCAACCAATTATTTAATCTGGAAGAGGAGTGGCAAATTCCTGCGAGATCCAGGCCTTGTTCATTTTCAGAAAAGTAAGCCAGTCAACGTTATCGGAGGATAGTCACATGCGACGGTCTGTTAGTACACCACCTGCGGCACTAAAGACGTGTTCCGATAATACACTAGCAGCAGAGCAAGCCAGCACCTCCAAAGTATACTGGCTAAGCTCTGGCCATGTATCCAGCTTAGAGACCCAAAACTTGAAGGGGGAAGAGCCATCTGGGAGTACACTGAGAGGGCAAGACATGTAGTCTGTCACCATCTGACAGAAATGTTGCCTCCTGCTGACTGGAGCCATCTGTGATGGTGTAGACATTTGTGGCGGGCACACAAAACTTTGCCACAGTTGGGCCATACTGGTCTTGCCTTGTGCTGAGGAACAGCTTCTGCTCCCTCTTTGTGCAGAGCTTCCTCCACTGCCTCGACGCACTGAGCTGCTTTGTAAAACACTAGCAGCACTGCTCTCAATTGGACTGGAGAAGATGATGGACTGCACCAGTGTGTCTTGGTACTCCCACATTTTACGCTCCCAGTTCAATGGTGTAATGAGGCTTTGAAAGCTGTCCCGGTAGTGAGGATCTAGGAGGGTGTACACCCAATAATAAGCCTTGCTGAGAATGTGGGCAATGCAGCGGTCGTTTCTCAGGCACTGCAGCATGAAATCAACCATGTGCTGCAGACTGCCAACTGGCCAAGAAACGCTGTCCCTTGCTTGAGGCATGATCTCTGCCTGCTCTGCATCACCCCACCCTAGCTCTACACACTGACTACTGGAGAATTGTGTAACTCCCTCCTCTGGACAGATGTCTTCCTCTTCCATTGACTCCTCCTCTTCCTCCTCACAAAGTGTCCCCTGCCTAGGCCTTTGTGAAGAACCACGTTGCGCTGACTGTCCAGAAGCAGATGGAATTGGTGACTCCTCATCCTCCACCTCTTCCACAACATCAGCCCTTAGCGCTTGCAGTGTTCTTTCAAGCAGGCAGATAAGGGGGACAGTCATGCTGACTAGTGCATCATCTGCATTCGCCATCCATGTGGAATCATCAAAGGCACATAAAACCTGGCAGACGTCCTTCATAGTGGCCCACTCAGTGGTTGTGAAGTCTGAACGGCGCGCAGTGCGACTTCTTTGCGCCTGATGCAACTAATACTCCATTACTGCTGGCTGCTGCTCACACAACCGCTACAACATATGTAACGTGGAATTCCACCTGGTGGGTAGGTCATATATGATGCGATGTCCTGGAAGGCGGAATCAGCGCTGCAGAGCTGAAATGCGCGATCTTGCCATGCTGGAACGCCACAAGTGAGCACACTCTAGGCGGACCTTGTGCAGCAGTTCATCAAGATCCGGATAGTCCCTCAAAAAACTCTGCATGACCAAGTTGAGCACATGTGCCAGACATGTGCCAGATGTGAGTGGAGTTGCCTAGGGCCAGAGCTGCCACCAGATTTCGGCCATTGTCACACACTACCATGCCTGGCTGGAGATTCGCTGGCACAAAGCACACGTCGCTCTCCTGCTTGATGGCATTCCAGAGCTCTTGCGCTGTGTGGCTTCGATTCCCCAAAGAAATTAATTTCAATATGGCCTGTTGTCATTTGGCCACGGCTGTGCTCATATCGGTCATAACAGGTAAACGTTCATGGGTCCATGTGGAGGTGGACTGTGACGACTCCTGCAGCGCTGATTCTGAGAAACTTGAGTATGAGGAGGAGTCAATGTGTACAGACTGGATTCCTGCAATCCTTTGAGTTGGCAGAACACGTCCTGCTCCACTCGCATGATCTGTACCCGGCTACACAACATTTACCCAATGGGCAGTGAGGGAAAGGTATCGCCCCTGTCCGTGGTGACTGGTTCAAGCATCAGTGGTGAGGTGGACCTTGCTGCTGACTGCATTCAGTAGCACGTGTTTTATGTTTCCCTCCACATGCTTTTGCAGGGCAGGGACGGCTTGCCTGCTGAAATAAAAGCAGCTGGGCACATTGTATTGTGGGACTACCAATGCCATCAATTTATGGAAGGTGTCAGTCTCCACCAGCCAGAATGACAGCATTTCAAGGGACAGTAGTTTTGAAATGCCAGCATTCAGAGCGTGTGCTCGGGGGGGGTTTGCCGAGAATGTCCACCTTTTCTCCCATGCCTGTGATACTGATGGCTGTAGACTGGGCTGGGAGTGTGAGGATGACTGGGAACGTGGTGCTGTGGGTGGAATTACACTGGGTCTCTGGACAACAGTGCCAGAGGTTCTTCCATGGTGATCCTGTGAGGAAGCCAAACCAGCTGTGTGTGAGCTGGAGGAAGAGGCAACAACATGAGCTGAAGGGGTGGTTAGTGCCGCTGTAGGTTGGCCTAGGTCTTCAGTGTGTTTTTGTAACTACACCGCGTGCTTGGTCCGCACATGTTTCCACATAATTGTGGTATTGAGGTTGCTGACACTTTTCCCTCTTTTGACTTTCTGATGACACACCTTGCATTTGACTAAACAAATGTCATCTGCAACTGTGTCAAAAAAGGACCAGGCACTGCAAGTCTTGGGTGCACCCGTTTTGACTTTTGGAAGAGGCATGCTCCTAATGGGTGCCAAAGTGGAGGCTACAGGCACCGCAGTCTTCCCCCTCCCTCTCCCTCTTTGGGCCATTCGGGGAATCTCTTCCTCAGAGCTGCTCCCACCACCTTCCTGTACCTCACGCCATGATGGGTCAAGGACCTCATCATCTACACTACCCTCTTCCACCAAATGCTTCTCCTGGGTAGTCTCGGCAGCACAGTGTGCACCTGAAAGTGGCACCTGAATCAGATGCGTACTGAGGTGCGCTGACCGTAGGCACTGGCCCACCCGTCTCTTCAAAGTCAGAGAGACAAAGCTGTTGGGCATCACTGCATACTGCCTCTTCTTCCATTTCTCCAATGCTGCTTGGCTGGCCCCCTCTTTCCAAGCCAAGAGATTCAGAGAACAGAAGTAGAGATGGCTCCTGTCCTGGGCTTTCTGACTGCCTGGGCAATTTGGCAGGTGGTGAAGAGACAGATGGGTGCTCTTCAGTGCTCTGTGCCTGAGAGGATGTGGCACTAATTGAAGTCGATGCGTTAGCTTCCATCCATCCGACAACGGCTTCAATTTGTTCGACCCGCAGCAGCGGGGCACGGCGAGCTCCTACAAAGCTGCACATGAAGGACTGTTCCCTGCTAAAACTGGGGGATGATGAGTCACCGGTGCCCGCAGCAGGCACAGAATCCCCATGTCCTCTCCCTGCTCCACCTCCACGTCCACGCTCACGTGCCTTACTCTCTGCCTTCTTCATCTTGTTAGACTGATAAAGATAGGCAGAAAAGTACTAAGGGCTTAATGTGCTTACTCCTGAACAGCTGCTAACAGGTATAAGGAACACTAATTTTATCAAGTGTGGACTAGACTTTAATATGAGCTAATGTGGCTTACACAACTCTAAAGTGGAGTGTTTGGTGAACTTTATAAACTTTTTTTTTCCGCAGAACAGACTACAGAGTGAGCTGAACTCACACAGAGATCGTGCAAACAGTTGTAAGTGGCGCTGCAAGGCCAAAACAAGCTCCTCTATGTAATCCTATTTAGTGTTTTTCCACAATCTAGCAGGATATGGATGGAAAGCCACTAATAGGATAAATTTGAAAAAAATGTGCAGCAGGCTGCACTTATTGAGAAATGGACAATGGAACGGTATGAGGCAGTGACGCACCCTGAGCTGACTACAACCGGCTGTGGCAGCAGAACAGACTACAGAGTGAACTGCACTGACACAGAGACCGTGCAGACAACGCTAAACGGCGCTGCAAGGCCAAAAAAAGCTCCTCTATGTAATCCTATATAGTGTTTTTCCACAATCTAGCTGGATACGGACAGAAAGCCACTGATAGGATACATTTGAAAAAATGTGCAGCAGACTGCACTAATTGAAAAATGGACAATGGAACGGTATGAGGCAGTGACGCACCATGAGCTGACTACAACCGGCTGTGGCAGCAGAACAGACTACAGAGTGAACTGCACTGACACAGAGACCGTGCAGACAACGCTAAACGGCGCTGCAAGGCCAAAAAAAGCTCCTCTATGTAATCCTATATAGTGTTTTTCCACAATCTAGCTGGATACGGACAGAAAGCCACTGATAGGATACATTTGAAAAAATGTGCAGCAGACTGCACTAATTGAAAAATGGACAATGGAACGGTATGAGGCAGTGACGCACCATGAGCTGACTACAACCAGCGGTGGCTGCAGACCAGACTACAGAGTGAGCTGCACTCACACAGACACCTTGCAGACAGCCGTGAACAGCGCTGCAAGGCAAAAACAAGATTCTCACACAGCGGTTGCTAAATTAGCCTGGGTAAAGCACAATGAATCAAATCGCTATCTCTAAACTGGCCCTCAGTCAGAACACAGCGTCCTGTCCCTAACTGAATTCACAGCAGAGTGGACCTAAAATGGCGCCGGCGACTTTTATAGTGCATCATGACATCATTTCAGCAGCCAATCACAGCCATGCCAGTAGTTACATGCCTACCATGCAGAACAGGATGTGCCCACACTTCTACACTGTGTTCCAAATTATTATGCAAATTGGATTTAAGTGTGATAAAGATTGAATTGTTTTGTTTTTCAAATAAACTCGTGGATGGTATTGTGTCTCAGGGCTCAATGGATCACTGAAATCAATCTTAAACAAATGGGATAATTAGTTTTCCAGGTGATTCTAATTAAAGGAAAACTACTTAAAAATGATGTTCCACATTATTAAGCAGGTCACAGTTTTCAAGTAACATGGGAAAGAAAAAGGATCTGTCTGCTGCTGAAAAGCATCAAATAGTGCAATGCCTTGGTGAAGGGATGGAAACATTAGAAATTTCCCGAAAACTTAAGCGTGATCATCGCACTGTTAAGAGATTTGTGGCTGTATCTGAGCACAGATGTGTTTGTGCTGATAAAGGCATAATGAGGAAGATTTCTGCCCGGCAATTTCATCGGATTAAGAGAGCAGCTGCTAAAAAGCCATTACAAAGCAGCAAACAGATAATTGAAGCTGCTGGTGCCTCTGGAGTCCCTCGAACCTCAAGGTGTAGGCTCCTTCAAAGGCTTGCTGTGGTGCATAAACCTACTATTCGGCCACCATTAAACAGTGTTCACAAGCAGAAATGGTTGCATTGGGCCCACACATACATGAAGACTAATTTCCAAACATTCTTGTTTACTGATAAGTGTTGAGCAACCCTGGATGGTCCAAATGGATGGAGTAGTGAATGGTTGGTGTATGGCCACCATGTCCCAACAAGGCTGCAACAACAGCAAGGAGGTGGAGGAGTCATGTTTTGAGCCGGAATCATGGAGAAACAGCTGGTAGGGCCCTTTAAGGTTCCTGAAGGTGTGAAAATGACCTCTGCAAAGTATATAGAGTTTCTGACTGACAACTTTCCTCCATGGTATAAAAAATAGAAATCTGCCTTCAGGAGCAAAATCATATTCATGCATGACAATGCACCATCTCATGCTGCAAAGAATACCTCTGAGTCATTGGCTGCTATGGGCATAAAAGGAGATAAACTCTGACCTCAACTCTATAGAGAACCTTTGGAGTATCATCAAGCAAAAGATCTATGAGGGTGGGAGGCAGTTCACATCCAAACAGCAGCTCTGGGAGGCTATTCTGACTTCATGCAAAGAAATACAAGCAGAAACTCAATGGATGCAGGAATTGTGAAGGTGATATCAAAGAAGGGTTCCTATATTAACATGTAACTTGGCCTATTAGGATGTTTTGGAGTTAAATAGCTTTTTTGTTCAGTGAATGTGAATGCTGCAAATTCCACAAATGAGCCTTTTCAGTTCTTTAAAACATATCAAATGTTTAGAAATTCTACTGTGCCTAATAATTTGGAACAGTGCATTTTAAGTTTTTATTCGTTTTGGAGATTATACTGTTATCATTGGGAGGTTTATTCAATAAAATTCGATGTATACTCTAACGGGTGATTACTTTTATTAGACTGACTGTCATTTGCACCAACCATTTAGAAAAATCAGAGAAAAATGTCATTTGCATAATAATTTGGAACATAGTGTAATCATTCCTCATTGGCTGAATTCTGGCTCTTTGAATTATGGGAACTTCCGATTCCGATATCCGATATATTGAAAGTATCGGAACTCGGTATCGGAATTCCGATACCGCAAATATCAGCCGATACCCGATACTTGCAGTATCGGAATGCTCAACACTAGCAATGACACATATCGCCCCTCAAGGTCTCATCTGACGGCCACCTTACACCGCCTAAATAAAATGTGTACTCCTACTCTTTGTGTAGATTCATATTTTTTTAAGCAAATCTGCCAAAATCCACATCAAAAATTGCTTCAAATATGCTTTGATTATCCTTATTGAATACAAAGGAAAATGCACTTTACTGTCCATATGACAAGTTTTTTCACTACTTCTTCCAACAAGGTTTTGAAAACCCATCTGCAGAAAAAAAGAAGTGACAAATCACTTTGATACATATTTCTCAAGGAATCCACTTCATACCGGGTACTGTGAAGTTAAAAGAAAGTTTCCATCAAAAGAGATATACAATTGGTTATATTGATATTTTTTTTTCTTCTGCAGCATGCATTTTATTTATTTCTTTATAAAAGAAAATCACAAAAAAGTACCTGGACAATTCTTATTATTTTATTATTTTAAAACACAAAGTGGGATCTTTACATAATCTACTTATAAGTATTCTGAAGCAATGTTACTGAAGAACTTGTTAAAAATCTTTAAACATCTGCTACACTGCTGACTACTGGTACAGATCTGGAACATGTAGAGTACATGCCCTTAATAGCGCAGTATGTCATGTTATAATGTCTAATTTTTCTCACTATACTAAGAAGACATATGGTGTCGCCATAATCTAATTGCTTATGTTCCAGGGCATAAAATGTCTAGAAGAATTAGTTCCACTTTTGCATTCAATAAAGGCTAACCTCAGAATCTTATCTTCTCTCATGTCACAATTCTTATTACATACTTAATACGGACTGCTTCTCTCACAACACCTTACAGTTATTTTTTATCTATTTGTCATATTAATTACAATTATTATTGTTGTACAATGTTTCAAAATATTTCTCATTAGTTTACAATTTCCCCATTTTAATCCCAAAATACAGACCTCAGACCAGACATCACAAGCAAATACAAGCCCATCTAGTCATGGTAAACTCTTAATGACTGCCAAAATGCATTAAAACAGCGATGAGGAATAAGGAAATAGCGCCACCCGGTGATTCCCATGGGTGTCAGTTGTAAATGACAGCTGACACCCTCCTGTATCGAAAATGGCTTGTTTTGCAACCAATCAGGAAAGATTAACTACTTAAATACCTCTGTAAATCGCAACAGCGTTATTTAAATTGTTGCAATGGCATCACAAGATCCCCTTAGTAACCATGTTAGAGACAAAAAAGGACTCTTGGGCCTGAGTCATTAGTGATGAGCGAGCATACTCGTAATGCTCGTTACTCGGCGGAGCATCGCTGTGCTTGTGGTACTCGGCGAGCACCGAGCATTTCCGGGTTTGCTCGGTGGGAGCTCGGGTCCTCACCTTGCATAATTGGCGCTCCTTACAGAGCCAATCAACATGCAGGGATTGTGTGCCACGCACTGTAATGCTGCAGCCATCTTTGTTGTGGTATTACAGTGACTGTCTAGCCGCACAGTGTCATTAGGTCTATAAGAGACCTGGCGCCGCCCTGCTCAGTTCATTCAGCTCTGGATTAAGAGAGTGTAGGAAGAGCTACTGCTGAGATAGGGTCAGATTTGGGGGTTTATTAGTTAGTGCGGGTCTACCATCATAGAATCCACAAATACAGCTAAACCAACAGTCCTTCTAAGGACTAATTACGGAGTATATAGATTGCAGTGCTAGGTAGGCAGGGGAGTGTATGTGGCTCTATACATATCAGTGCAAGGCATGAAGGCACTGTATGTGGATATATAGATATCATTACATAAATCAAGAGGGTCCATCCCATTACTGTCTGCTGCTGCTACCTATTACATATGTACCTAGCCCCAGGTATCATTGGCTAGGAAGAATTTGTTTGGCATCTTAATCCTGATTATTTTATTCCAAAGCAATCCAGAGCCCCCTTTTCTTTTTTGCTTATTCACATATTGGACATTGTGGTTTCTCTGTCAAACCCCTGATCAAACTGTGGACTTCAAATTTGGGCATTTCAGGCCTCCATTCCACTGTATTTGCTGCCTGTTACCCTTGTTCTATACAGTATTTTGGTGGAAAAACAAGAAAACAGGCCACATATTGGACATTGTGGTTTCTCTGTCAGACCCCTGATCTCTCTGTGGGCTACAAATTTGAGCATTTCAAGCCTCCATTCCACTGCAGTTGCTGTCTGTTACCCTTGTTCTATTCAGTATTTTGGGGTAAAAAATACAGGCCACATATTGGACATTGTGCTTTCTCTGAAAAGATGCCTGGTCTAACTGTGTACTACAAATGAGGATGGCTTTTGTCCATACCTACCATCCATATTTCCATCGAATTTATACCATTTTTAGAAAACACTGGGCCATTTTATGAAACAGTTACGCGGGCATTCAATCAAAGGCTTTTACACGTGGGAATCCACATTCGTTATATATGCCATCAATAGTGTTGAGCGATACCGTCCGATACTTGAAAGTATCGGTATCGGAAAGTATCGGCCGATACCGGCAAAGTATCGGATCCAATCCGATACCGATACCCGATACCAATACAAGTCAATGGGACTCAAGTATCGGACGGTATTCCTGATGGTTCCCAGGGTCTGAAGGAGAGGAAACTCTCCTTCAGGCCCTGGGAACCATATTAATGTGTAAAAGAAAGAATTAAAATAAAAAATATCGCTATACTCACCCTCCGACGCAGCCGGGACCTCAGCGAGGGAACCGGCAGCGTTGTTTGTTTAAAATTCGCGCTTTTACTTGGTTACGTGAGGTCCCGGCTTGTGATTGGTCAGGGCGGCCATGTTGCCGGGACGCGGACCAATCACAGCAAGCCGTGACGAAATTACGTCACGGCTTGCTGTGATTGGTCCGCGTCCCGGCAACATGGCCGCCATTAACCAATCACAAGCCGTGACGTCACAGGAGGCTGGACATGCGCGTATTTTGAAAAGCGCGCGTGTCCAGCCTCCAGTGACGTCCCGGCTTATGATTGGTCACGGCGCCATGTTGCCGGGACGCGGACCAATCACAGCAAGCCGTGACGAAATTACGTCACGGCTTGCTGTGATTGGTCCGCGTCCCGGCAACATGGCCGCCATTAACCAATCACAAGCCGTGACGTCACGGGAGGCTGGACACGCGCGCTTTTCAAAATACGCGCATGTCCAGCCTCCCGTGACGTCCCGGCTTGTGATTGGTTAATGGCGGCCATGTTGCCGGGACGTCACTGGAGGCTGGACACGCGCGCTTTTCAAAATACGCGCATGTCCAGCCTCCCGTGACGTCACGGCTTGTGATTGGTTAATGGCGGCCATGTTGCTGGGACGCGGACCAATCACAGCAAGCCGTGACGTAATTTCGTCACGGCTTGCTGTGATTGGTCCGCGTCCCGGCAACATGGCCGCCCTGACCAATCACAAGCCGGGACTTCACGTAACCAAGTAAAAGCGCGAAATTTAAACAAACAACGCTGCCGGTTCCCTCGCTGAGATCCCGGCTGCGTCGGACAGGTGAGTATAGCGATATTTTTTATTTTAATTCTCTTTTTTACACATTATTACATTAATGTTGTTGCGATACCCGATACCCGATACCACAAAAGTATCGGATCTCGGTATCGGAAATTCCGATACAGCAAGTATCGGCCGATACCCGATACTTGCAGTATCGGAATGCTCAACACTAGCCATCAAATGTCCTTGTGGTCTTGTATATGTGGGAGAAACCACTCAGGCAGTCAGGGATAGAATTTCACAGCATAAATCAAACATTAGATGTAACAAAACACAATTACCACTTCCATTCCACTTCCACAAAATGGGTCACAGTGTAACGCAGTTAAGATTCCAGGTTTTGGAACAAATTGAACCATCCAGAAGGGGACAGGACAGGATAAAAATTCCGAAGAAAAGGGAAGCATTTTGGATTTATTTTTTACAGACCCTGGAACCAAAAGGTCTGAATAGATACTACGACATAGCGAGTTTTCTTTAATGTGTGGCTCTTTGGTTATAATGATGCCACCATTGATATTTATATGTACAGTGTTATGCATTGCAATACATATTCCATTTGCACTAATGCTTGTTTTCTCATTCCTTTCAGAACCGGTAGACTCTCCCTTTGTCACTATCCTCTTCTGTCAATCACATGGTACAGTATGTCGTCCCTCCCGTACATTTTTTTTTGCATAATAGTCTCATTTCCATAATAGGGCACGATACCTAAGCTGCATAACAAATGCTATTGCCAAGGGCAATATAACCAAAACAATCAGTGCGTACACACTCTGCTTTCAGGACCTTACTACTCCTATTGTCACATGGTTGCACATTGCTAAACTATATAGCAGGACCTTCCACCTGCCGTGGTCTTGTGATCTCATCCAGATCACATGACCTGACACACCTGACCAATGCACTTCCTGGTTTTACCAGGCTATAAAAAGCCGGTCTGTGCAATAGACCAACAGCGCATCTCACAGGTGACGCAGCTCACCATATTCCCTGCACCAGGACACATGATTTATTTATCAAGCGAAAAACAGGTACTACAACTCCTTTGAATCCATATGACCACTTTGTCCACTCTATATGTGGCTTTTTTTTCATACTGAGCCACTATCCTTTATTACAGAATATACAACGGGTTATCCTATTTACCCTATCAGCTACATTGGACTACATTTACCCGGTCTGTTTAACAGACCCACAGCACTGTTAATTTTCCTTGTGCTAGGACACATGGTTCCCTAAACAAGCAACATACAGGTACGGCCGTTACAAAACCTTATGGCCACTAAAATGCGCATAATCAAATTTACTACATACTGTACTACTAACTTGTGTGACAGAACATATACAGGTTATTCTATTAACCCTTTCCTCAACCCTCCAGGTATCTGGTGACTACCTACCCCCAACTCTTATTATGCGGGATCTGTTATGACCTGGTGGTTACGGAGTAGTACTGAGATGACCTGGTGGGTAAAACTAATCATGGACAAGCTCAGAGGAGGTGGCAGCTCTACAGACAGTAATCACCTATATGACCTAGTGATTACAGAGCAGCACTGAAATGACCTAGTGGGTAAAACAAATAATGTACTAGCTCTGAGGAGGTGGTAACTTTACTGACCGCAATCCCTACTCCTAACACCAACACTAGAAATAGCCGTGGAGCGTTCCTATCTCTGCCTAGACGCCTCTTCACTGCCTAAGAACTAGCTACCCCTGAAGATGGAAACGGAAAACTATCTCGCCTCAGAAAAAACCCCAAAGGAAAGATAGCCTCCCACAAATATTGACGGTGAGTGAAGAGGGAAATGACAAACTCAGAAATGAAACTAGATTTTAGCAAAGGAGGCCACTACTATCTAAATAGACAGAGAAAGAAAAGGCTACTGTGCGGTCAGTATAAAAACTAAATGTCCACGCAGAGTTTACAAAAATAACCTCCACACCGACTCACGGTGTGGAGGGGCAAATCTGCAACCCCAGAGCTTCCAACTAGCCGGAATATTTCATGATGACAACTGGACAAAAGAGACATAACTTAACCCCTTCCCGACATGTGACGGTATAGTACGTCACATGTCGGGACCCCCGCTTTGATGTGCGCTCCGGCGGTGAGCGCACATCAAAGTCGCGACATGTCAGCTGTTTTTTACAGCTGACATGTGCGCACAATAGCGGCGGGTGAAATCGCGATCACCCGCCGCTATTAACTAGTTAAATGCCGCTGTCAAACGCAGACAGCGGCATTTAACTACCGCATCCGGCCGTGCGGCCGGATATGAGCGCATCGCCGACCCCCGTCACATGATCGGGGGTCGGCGATGCTTGTACATTGTAACCATAGAGGTCCTGGAGACCTCTATGGTTACTGATCGCCGGTGGCTGTGAGCGCCACCCTGTGGTCGGCGCTCACAGCACACCTGCATTTTAGCTACATAACAGCGATCTGATGATCGCTGTTATGTAGCAGAGCCAATCGGGCTGTGCCTGCTTCTAGCCTCCCATGGAGGCTATAGAAGCATGGTAATAGTTAAAAAAAAAAGTAAAAAAAAATGTGAAAAAAATAAAAAAAATATAAAAGTTTAAATCACCCCCCTTTCGCCCCAATCAAAATAAATCAATAAAAAACCCCAACCTACACATATTTGGTATCGCCGCGTTCAGAATCGCCCGATCTATCAATAAGAAAAAGCATTTACCTGATCGCTAAACGGCGTAATGAGAAAAAAAATCGAAACGCCAGATTTACGTTTTTTTGGTCACCACGACATTGCATTAAAATGCAATAACGGGCGATCAAAAGAACGTATCTGCACCAAAATGCTATCATTAAAAATGCCAGCTCAGCACGCAAAAAATAAGCCCTCACCTAACCCCAGATCACGAAAAATGGAGACGCTACGAGTATCGGAAAATGGCGCAATTTTGTTTTGTTTTGTTTTTTGCAAAGTTTGGAATTTTTTTTCACCACTTAGGTGAAAAATA
The DNA here is from genome assembly GCF_051348905.1 of Ranitomeya variabilis. NCBI lineage: Eukaryota > Metazoa > Chordata > Amphibia > Anura > Dendrobatidae > Ranitomeya > Ranitomeya variabilis. The sequence goes on along the minus strand of NC_135236.1, from coordinate 158,091,857 downwards.
ACCCAGTCATGTTAGGTGTCTATGAACTCGTACTGACCTGGAGAATCATAATGGCAGGTCAGTTTTAGCATTTAGTGAACCTAGCAAAATAGGCAAGCAAAAAACAAGTGTGGGATTGCACTTTTTTTGCAATTTCACTGCACTTGGAATTTTTTTCCCGTCTTCTAGTACACGACATGGTAAAACCAATGATGTTGTTCAAAAGTACAACTCATCCCGCAAAAAATAAGCCCTCACATGGCCAAATTGACGGAAAAATAAAAAAGTTATGGCTCTGGGAAGGAGGGGAGCGAAAAACGAAAACGGAAAAAGCTCCGGGGGTGAAGGGGTTAAACTGAACAAAAGGCCATAGGCAGGGAAACACCCAAAAACTAGCAGAACTTATCTTAAGCTGAAATGGACTGGCCAACAGAGAACTTCCAGTAAAAGACTGAATCCACAGGAAGTAACATTGACAGCTGGCATCAACTACAGCCTAAAGCCCAGTTAAATAACAAGGCCAGGGCACCGATTAGTGAAAGCAGCTGCTAAGTTCCACTTGAAACCACCAGAGGGAGCCCAAGAGCAGAACTCCCAAAAATACCGTTCATGACCACAGGATGGAGCCCAAGAACGGAATTCACAACAGTACCCCCCCCTTGAGGAGGGGTCACCGAACCCTCACCAGAGCCCCCAGGCCGATTGGGACGAACCAAATGAAATGCACTTACCAAATCGGCAGCATGGACATCGGAAGCAAAAACCCAAGAGTTATCCTCCTGGCCATAACCCTTCCACTTGACCAGATACTGAAGTTTCCGCCTTGAAAGACGAGAATCCAAAATCTTCTCCACCACATACTCCAGCTCCCCCCCAACCAACATCGGAGCAGGAGGGTCAACGAAGGGAACCACGGGCACCACATATCTCCGCAACAAAGATCTATGGAACACATTATGAATGGAAAACGAAGTTGGAAGGGCCAAAAGAAAAGACACCGGATTGATAATTTCCGAAATCCTATAAGGACCAATAAAACGAGGTTTGAACTTAGGGGAAGAGACCTTCATAGGAACACGACGAGAAGACAACCAGACCAAATCCCCAACCCGAAGCCGGGGACCAACGCACCGACGGCGGTTAGCAAAACGTTGAGCCTTTTCCTGAGACAATGTCAAATTGTCCACCACATGAGTCCAAATCCGCTGCAACCTGTCCACCACAGAATCTACCCCAGGACAGTCCGAAGGGTCAACCTGCCCTGAAGAAAAGCGAGGATGAAAACCAAAATTACAAAAAAAAGGTGAAACCAAGGTAGCAGAACTAGCCCGATTATTAAGGGCAAACTCGGCCAACGGCAAGAAGGTAACCCAATCATCCTGATCAGCCGACACAAAGCATCTCAAATAGGTTTCCAAGGTCTGATTGACTCGCTCCGTCTGTCCATTTGTCTGAGGGTGAAACGCCGAAGAAAAAGACAAATTAATGCCCATTCTACCACAAAAGGACCGCCAAAACCTAGAAACAAACTGGGTACCTCTGTCAGACACAATATTCTCCGGAATACCATGCAAACGAACCACATGATGGAAAAACAAAGGAACCAAATCAGAGGAGGAAGGCAACTTAGGCAAAGGTACCAAATGGACCATCTTAGAAAACCGGTCACAAACCACCCAGATGACAGACATCTTCTGAGAAACAGGAAGATCAGAAATAAAATCCATGGAAATATGCGTCCAGGGCCTCTCAGGGATAGGCAAAGGCAAAAGCAACCCACTAGCATGAGAACAGCAGGGCTTAGCCCGGGCACAGATCCCACAGGACTGCACAAAGGAACGTACATCCCGTGACAAAGAAGGCCACTAAAAGGACCTGGCAACCAAATCTCTGGTACCAAAGATCCCAGGATGACCAGCCAACACTGAACAATGAATCTCAGAAATCACCTTACTAGTCCATCTATCAGGAACAAACAATTTCCCCACAGGACAGCGGTCGGGTCTATCAGCCTGAAACTCCCGAAGCACCCGCCGTAAATCAGGGGAGATAGCAGAAAGAATCACCCCCTCCTTGAGAATACCAGCCGGCTCATGGACTCCAGGAGAATCAGGCAAAAAACTCCTAGACAGGGCATCAGCCTACACATTCTTAGATCCCGGAAGATACGAGACCACAAAATCAAAATGGGAGAAAAACAAAGACCACCGAGCCTGTCTAGGATTCAACCGCTTGGCTGATTCAAGGTAAATCAGATTCTTATGATCGGTCAAGACCACAACACGATGCTTGGCTCCCTCAAGCCAATGTCGCCACTCCTCGAATGCCCACTTCATAGCCAACAACTCCCGATTGCCGACATCATAATTACGCTCAGCAGGCGAAAACTTTCTTGAGAAGAAAGCACACGGTTTCAACACAGAGCCATCAGAACTTCTCTGAGACAGAACAGCTCCTGCCCCAATCTCAGAAGCGTCAACCTCAACCTGAAAAGGGAGAGAAACATCTGGCTGACGCAACACAGGGGCAGAAGTAAAACGACGCTTAAGCTCCTGAAAGGCCTCCACAGCCGCAGAGGACCTATTCACCACATCTGCACCATTCTTGGTCAAATCGGTCAGAGGTTTAACCACAGTAGAAAAATTAGCAATGAAGCGGCGATAAAAATTAGCAAAGCCCAAAAACTTCTGAAGGCTCTTCACAGATGTGGGCTGCGTCCAATCATAAATAGCCTGGACCTTAACAGGGTCCATTTCAGTAGCCGAGGGAGAAAAAATGAACCCCAGAAAAGAAACCTTCTGAACTCCAAAAAGGCACTTAGACCCCTTCACAAACAGTGTATTAGTACGAAGAATCTGAAATACCATCCTGACCTGCTTCACATGAGACTCCCAATCATCGGAAAAAAACAAAATATCGTCCAAATATACAATCATAAATTTATCCAGACACTCCCGAAAAATATCATGCATAAAGGACTGAAACACAGATGGAGCATTAGAGAGCCCGAAAGGCATCACAAGATATTCAAAATGGCCTTCGGGCGTATTAAATGCTGTTTTCCATTCATCACCCTGTTTGATGCGGACCAGATTATACGCCCCTCGAAGGTCAATCTTGGTAAACCAGCTAGCCCCTTTAATCCGAGCAAACAAATCAGAGAGCAAAGGCAAAGGGTACTGGAATTTGACCGTGATCTTTTTGAGAAGGCGATAATCTATACAGGGCCTCAAGGAGCCATCCTTCTTGGCAACAAAAAAGAATCCCGCTCCCAACGGTGACGAAGACGGGCGAATATGCCCCTTCTCCAAGGACTCCTTTACATAAGTTCGCATAGCGGCATGCTCTGGCACAGACAGATTGAAAAGTCGACCCTTAGGGAACTTACAGCCAGGAATCAAATTAATAGCGCAATCACAGTCCCTATGAGGAGGCAGAGGACTGGATTTAGGCTCCTCAAATATATCCTGGAAATCCGACAAAAACTCAGGAACTTCAGAAGAAGGGGACGAGGAAATTGACATCAGAGGAATGTCACTATGTATCCCCTGACAATCCCAACTAGTCACAGACATAGATTTCCAATCCAGTACTGGATTATGTACCAGTAACCATGGAAACCCCAGCACAACCACATCATGCAAATTATGCAACACCAAAAAACGAATATTTTCCTGATGTGCTGGAGCCATGTTCATGGCTAACTGTGTCCATTACTGAGGTTTATTCTTGGCCAATGGCATAGCATCAATCCCCCTTAAGGGAATAGGACTCTGCAAAGGCTCCAAGGAAAAACCACAGCGCTTGGCAAATTCTATGTCCATTAAGTTCAGTGCAGCGCCAGAATCCACAAATGCCATTACAGAAAAGGACGACAATGAGCAAATCAGGGTAATAGACAAGAGAAATTTAGGCTGTACAGTTCTGATGGTAACCGAACTAGCAACCCTCATAGTTCGCTTCGGGCAATCAGAGATAGCATGAGTAGCGTCACCACAGTAAAAACACAGCCCATTCTGACGTCGGAACTCCTGCCGTTCTGCTCTTGTCAAAACTCTATCACATTGCATAGGCTCAGAACTCTGTCCAGAGGACACCGCCATATGGTGCACAACCTTACGTTCACGTAGGCGCCGATCAATCTGAATGGCCAGAGACATTGATTCGTTCAAACCAGCAGGCGTGGGAAACCCCACCATAACATCTTTAAGAGCTTCAGAAAGACCCTTTCTGAAAATAGCCGCCAGGGCATCCTCATTTCATTTTGTAAGCACAGACCACTTCCTAAATTTCTGACAATATATTTCTGCCGCTTCCTGACCCTGACACACAGCCAGCAACATTTTTTCTGCCTGATCCACAGAATTGGGTTCGTCATAAAGCAATCCAAGTGCTTGAAAAAATGAATCTACATTGAGCAATGCAGGATTCCCTGGCTCAAGGGAGAATGCCCAATCCTGCGGGTCACCACGCAGCAGAGAAATAACAATCTTCACCTGCTGAATGGGGTCACCAGAGGAACGGGGTCTCAGAGCAAAAAACAATCTGCAATTATTTTTAAAATTCAAAAACCTAGATCTATCCCCAGAAAACAAATCAGGGATAGGAATTCTAGGCTCAGAAACAGGAGTTTGAACAACATAATCTTGGATACTCTGTACCCTTGCAGCGAGATGATCAACACGCGCAGACAGACCCTGAACTTCCATATCAGTACCAAGCTCCTGCACTATCCAAAAATCAAGGAGAAAAAAAAGACGAAACAAGCAACAAGAAAAAAAAAAACTATGACTCAGAACTTTCTCTTCCCTCTTTTGAGATGCATTTAACACTTTGTGGGCCAGCTGTACTGTTATGACCTGGTGGTTACAGAGTGGTACTGAGATGACCTGGTGGGTAAAACCAATCATGGACAAGCTCAGAGGAGGTGGCAGCTCTACAGACAGTAATCACCTATATGACCTAGTGATTACGGAGCAGCACTGAAATGACCTAGTGGGTAAAACAAATAATGTACTAGCTCTGAGGAGGTGGTAACTTTACTGACCGCAATCCCTACTCCTAACACCAACACTAGAAATAGCCGTGGAGCGTTCCTATCTCTGCCTAGACGCCTCTTCACAGCCTAAGAACTAGCTACCCCTGAAGATGGAAACGGAAAACTATCTTGCCTCAGAGAAACCCCCAAAGGAAAGATAGCCCCCCACAAATATTGACGGTGAGTGAAGAGGGAAATGACAAACTCAGAAATGAAACTAGATTTTAGCAAAGGAGGCCATTACTATCTAAATAGACAGAAAGAAAAGGCTACTGTGCGGTCAGTATAAAAACTAAATGTCCACGCAGAGTTTACAAAAATAACCTCCACACCGACTCACGGTGTGGAGGGGCAAATCTGCAACCCCAGAGCTTCCAACTAGCCGGAATATTTCATGATGACAAGCTGGACAAAAGAGACATAACTTAAACTGAACAAAAGGTCATAGGCAGGGAAACACCCAAAAACTAGCAGAACTTATCTTAAGCTGAAATGGACTGGCCAACAGAGAACTTCCAGGAAAAGACTGAATCCACAGGAAGGAACATTGACAGCTGGCATCAACTACAGCCTAAAGCCCAGTTAAATAACAAGGCCAGGGCACCGATTAGTGAAAGCAGCTGCTAAGTTCCACTTGAAACCACCAGAGGGAGCCCAAGAGCAGAACTCCCAAAAATACCATTCATGACCACAGGATGGAGCCCAAGAACGGAATTCACAACAGGGATCTTTCTAAAGAACACTGATCTTCCGGCTCTATTCTTTGCTATACTGGCAGAAATACCTCCTATTTTGACTTTTCCATGGGACACCGTTGTATCCTTTATATGTCATTGCTATGCTAGAAGCTCTTCTAAAAATCTAGCTAAAAGATTGATATAGATGTTATGTTGTTAATAGCTGTGACTCTGAATATTTTCTCCCTGACTGTATTAAGGCTGATAATGTATTGAAGATAGGACATTCTACTATTGTCTATACAACGATGTCAATCGATTTTTATGTTCGTCACCACCACTTTATTTTGATGTATTTGCATTTGTCACTTCTTTGACACATATTTCTTTTGTATATCTCCTTAGTGTCTGATGAAGGTCTATACCCAGACTGAAAACGTTAAATTGATCATTGTATGCAAAATAAATTGGAACCTTTTTTTCAAACAATACATTTTTGAGTGCCAAGTTTTTTTTTACTTATATTGATTTTGGGATGTATACCCTACTTTTGCACCTATTTCAATCACCTTGAGATCCGTATATAATCCATTGCAATACCACTGAACCTACAGCCAGACATGGTTGTGTGTGACAATAGCCAGAACCTGGTGGTGGCTCTGAGGGGGGGTACATACTATGCCTGGCCCATGTGCTTAACCTTGTCGTTCAACATTTTCTCAAAAGCTACTCAGAGCTGCCAGATCTGTTAGTTAAAATATGCCGCTTGTGTGCCAATTTTAGAAAGTCATCTACAGCTTCAGCCACACTTGCCGTGCTTCAGCAGTGTTTGCAGCTTCCGGCTCACCGACTGGTGTGTGATGTCCCCATGAGTTGGAACTCTACACTGCATATGTTGGAAAGGATTTGTGAGTAGTGTTGAGCATTCCGATACCGCAAGTATCGGGTATCGGCCGATACTTGCGGGTATCGGAATTCCGATACCGAGATCCGATACTTTTGTGGTATCGGGTATCGGTATCGAAACAACATTAATGTAATAATGTGTAAAAGAGAGAATTAAAATAAAAAATATTGCTATACTCACCTCTCCGACGCAGCCTGGACCTCAGCGAGGGAACCGGCAGCATTGTTTGCTTAAAATTCGCGCATTTACTTCCTTACGTGAAGTCCCGGCTTGTGATTGGTCGCGTGCCGCCCATGTGGCCGCGACGCGACCAATCACAGCAAGCCGTGACGTAATTTCAGGTCCTTCAGGATTTTAAAATTACGTTCTGGCTTGTGATTGGTCGCGTCGCGGTCACATGGGTGACGCGACCAATCACAAGCCGTGACGTCACGGGAGGCAGGACACGCGTGCATTTTAAAATGCGCACGTGTCCTGCCTCCCGTGACGTCCCGGCTTGTAATTGGTCGCGTCGCCCATGTGGCCGCGACGCGACCAATCACAGCAAGCCATGACGTAATTTTAGGTCCTTCAGGATTTTAAAATTACATTCTGGCTTGTGATTGGTCGCGTCGCGGTCACATGGGCGACGTGACCAATCACAAGCCGTGACGTCACGGGAGGCAGGACACGCGCGCATTTTAAAATGCGCGCATGTCCTGCCTCCCGTGACGTCACGGCTTGTGATTGGTCGCGTCGCCCATGTGACCGCGACGCGACCAATCACAAGCCAGAACGTAATTTTAAAATCCTGAAGGACCTAAAATTACGTCACGGCTTGCTGTGATTGGTCGCGTCGCGGCCACATGGGTGGCACGCGACCAATCACAAGCCGGGACTTCACGTAAGGAAGTAAACGCGCGAATTTTAAGCAAACAACGCTGCCGGTTCCCTCGCTGAGGTCCAGGCTGCGTCGGAGAGGTGAGTATAGCAATATTTTTTATTTTAATTCTTTCTTTTACACATTAATATGGATCCCAGGGCCTGAAGGAGAGTTTCCTCTCCTTCAGACCCTGGGAACCATCAGGGATACCGTCCGATACTTGAGTCCCATTGACTTGTATTGGTATCGGGTATCGGTATCGGATTGGATCCGATACTTTGCCGGTATCGGACGATACTTTCCGATACCGATACTTTCAAGTATCGGACGGTATCGCTCAACACTATTTGTGAGCCGAAGAGAGCAGTTTTTGACTACCAGCCTCAACAAGGCCATTGTTATTCAGTTCAGACTCCACACATAAGACCTCAATAGTGACATGGATGTCAGACATATGTATAATACTACAAAACTTTGAGGACTCCACCAAGATGGTGAGCGGCGATGACACCATAATTAACATCACCGTCCTGCTTCTCTGCATTCTGAAAAGCTCTCTGCTCACAATGAAAGAGGATGCATTGCTGCCGGAGCACGAGGACATGGAGCAAAGAACCATACAGTGATTACTAGTGATGAGCAAGCACTAAAATGCTTGGGTGCTCGTTGCACGGGTCGAGCAAATTGGAATATTCGGGTACTCGACCCGAGCAACAAGCCCAATGTAAGTCTATGGGAAACCCAAGTATTTTTACCGTGATCCCGCCGGGGGTCCTTTTAAGGTCTAAGAACATATGAAAATGATGGAAACACTGTTCAAATGACATGGGAACATAATGGGGATCACCCCCGGAAGCATTTCTGACTCCAAGGTCACAGATGTAAGCAATGTTGTCAGAGTTTTACGCCATTTTTACAGGTGCACCGAAAAACATACAAAAACGAACCCAAAATGGATTTTGCTGGGAAATATGTTAAGGTACATCCTTTCCAGGGTAATGACTTGAATATATGCAAAATAATTAACCCTAGACCAAAATGTTCCTCCACCACTATGTTTACACGCAGCGTTTTTGATGCGTTTTTCAAATTTAACATTGCTTTCAACCAATGCAAATGCATTCACTGGGAAATGTCATTGTAACATTTAACTACCCTAGCTGACCATGTGGTGTGTGACACATAAGGAGACACATCTTGTTTCATTTTTGAAGGAGGGACTCTAAAAGACACAAAGCCTATTTTTAGTGAGGCATCAGGCAGCATTAATATTCTTAAAGGGCCATTATTAAACAGTGGGTCTCTTATGCTGTTATTGCCTATGCAGTGAGTGGCTGGGCTGCCAAGAATTGCAAAGCACCCCAATACCCCTTTACAAGAGGTACAGGAGGGCTTCCTGAAAAAATGTTGCATTGAATGCAAGGCCTGCCCTGCTACCAAGTCATATGCACCACAATAAGCCTTTGAACCCAGGTAATGGATGGCCACAGGAAAACCCACTTCACATTCTTCAGTTGGTCCTGCCATACTGTTTTCTTATGTATTAACTGCAAGGCCTGCCCTGCTACCAAGTCATATGCACCCCAATAAGCCTTTGAACCCAGGTACTGGCTGGCCACAGGAAAACCCACTTCACATTCTTCTGTTGGTCCTGCCATACTGTTTCCTTATGCATTGAATGCAAGGGCCGCCTTGACCCAAATTTGCACGCACCCCAATCCCCCTTGGAAGAAACATGGAGGAGGGCCTCATAAAAAAACTGTCCTATTACAAAGGAACATGGTCTCCTAGACTTGTAATGCCCATACACTAAGTGTATGGGCTGACAATCATTTCCCCATGGGGGATACATTTTAAAAAAATATTTAATTGGTATCACAGACACCCTTGCCAAAAAATTGATGGAGAATGAGGAAACATTGATGAAGGCCTAATTAAAAACTAGGCACAATACACACTAGTGAGTGGTTTGTGTACGAAGTAAAATATGAGCTGACGAGCAAGATCCCCGGCCCGCGGCCAAGCTCATGTGCAGGATTAAGCCCCACAAAGACCTCCTGGACAGGTACAGCAGCCCCAAGGACCCCAGCCAGCTGTCAGATCTCAGCAGACAGCGCCTGAGCCTTTGCTCATCGAAAGAGGGTGCCAGAGAGGTCTGCCAGCAGCGGCAGCAGAGAAACCCTCACCTGAGGTTCTGCAGGTGTCAGCTGGACTTGCAGAAGGGTCTATCGGGGAACGGGGTGGCCATAGGCGTGACCTCCACGACGTCAGGGTGAACACCTGGCAGACTATCGAATACGTCCAAAAATCGAAAGCTGGCACCTCTGGAACCAAGATTGCTCTTGTGACCAACCACATCAAGCTGGTGTCCTGACCACAGTGGGCCCTGTACGAGTATCACGTTGACTTCAACCCCACCATGGAGTCCAAGCGTTTGCGGTATGGCCTCCTGTACCAGCATGAAGAACCATCAGGAAGGCACGGGTGTTTGATGGAACCGTGTTGTTTTTGAATATGGTCACCGAGGTGTTCAGCCAAACTCGAAATGGAGAAAGCGTGCGGATAACAATCACCCTGACCAATGAGCTTCCACCGACCTCACCCACCTGCTTCCATTTCGAGAAAATGTTCCAAAGACTCCTGAAGATAATGGATAAGAAGCAGATAGGATGCAACTATTACAACCCGAGCGACACCACCGAAGTCAGAGCCCACGATTTGCCATCTGCCTGGGATTTTCCACCTCCTTCCTCCAGTACGGGTCCAGCATCATGTTGAGCATTGATGTCAGCCATAAAGTCCTCAGGAATGAGACTGTGCATGACATCATTAGCAGACTCTTCTCCTCTTGTGGCCCTCAGCGGTTCCAGGACCCCTTCTGCAAGGAGCTGATCGGACAGATCGCCCTCACCAAGCCCAACACTAAAACCTACCATTTAGATGAGATCGCCAGGAACATGACTACAGTGTCCACGTTCAAGATGGCAGACAGAAGCGAGATCTGCTTTGTGGACTACTATAAGAAACAATACAATGAACAAGTGAAAGACATGATCCAGCCACTAATTGTAAACATCCCCCGGAGGTCCAAGCCAGGAGCCACAGACGGAGCCATCGTACTGGTGCCAGAGTTCTGTAACCCAACAGGTCTAACCGACAGAATGAGAAACGACTTCAACGTCATGAAAGACCTGGCCGTTCACACCCGCATACCACCAGAACCAGAAGTTGAGAAGTTCATGAACTACATACATAAGGATGAGAGCGTTCAGAAAGAGATACATGACTGGGGAATGAATTTCGATACCGAAATGCTATAGTTCGAAGGGAGAATCACACCTCCGGAAATAAATCGTGCAAAAAGACAAATCTGCTGAATATAATCCACAGTTTGCTGATTGGTTGCGAGAGCAGAGGGGACCCGTCCTGATCAGCCCACGAGATATGAATAATTGGCTGCTCTTTTACACCTGGAGAAAATAGGACGTGGCGAACGTTCTTCTGCAGAACCTATTCAAGATCCCATAGCAAATGCGCATCAAGATGAAGCGGGTGGTGTTGCTTGAAATCAAGGACTTTTTGGGGGGGTTTAGGTAAATATTAGAAAAAAAAGAGTTGAACAAAGCTAGCAGGCAGAACTATGCAACTTATGCCTGCAAAGCTACAATTTTTCCACCACAGATACAACAGGACTCAGCGTGACATAACAGACTGTACACATATTTTTTTTATTTTTTTCTGATTTTTAAAAACAAAATAAAAATGAGATGAACAAGGCTAGCAGACAGAACTATGCAACTTATGCCTGCGAAGCTACGATTTTTCCACTACAGATATACCAGGCCTCAGAGTGACATAACAGACTGTATAATTTTTTTTTTCTGATTTTTTTGAAAAAAATTAAAATGAGTGGAACAAGGCTAGCAGACAGAACTATGCAACTTATGCCTGCAAAGCAACAGTTTTTCCACCACAGCTATAATAGGCCTCAGCCTGACATAACAGACTGAATGAATTTTCTTAATTTTTTTGTAAAACAATAAAGACTGAGCTCATCAAGGCTAGCAGACAGAACAATGCAACGTATGCCTGCAAACAAAAGATTTTTACACCACAGATACACAAGGCGGGTGACGGAGAGAACAGACTGTGAGTATATATATACTGTATATATATATATTTAAAAAAAACAAAAAATAAATAAATACTGGGTAGACCAAAGGTAGCAGACAGAAGAATGCAATGTATGCCTGCAATGCATGGATTTTGACACCACTGATACACCAGGCGTCAGCCAGAGATAACAGACTGATCAGAATGTGGCCTTTTTTTGGCATACCAAAATTTTGTCAGGAAGTTGGCTATGACACCCAAAAATAAAATTGGAGTACTAAAACTTTAAGATATTTAGCGCAATGATATGCGTTGTGTGTGGCGTGCAACACACAGAGATAAATATAACAACTGTAGCTAATTTTTTGGGGGCCAGCTAAAGTTTTTTGGGGCCGCAAAATGGTGTCCAAAAATGTTATAAGACACTACAAAATATTAAATAGTACCCCCCAAAAAAGGGCAGATTGTTAGGCCTACTCACATCTGATGCCTGGGCCCCCCCAAAAATAGGTAAAAAATTATATTTTAACGCTCTTGTATTGCAATGACCTGGCTGTAGTCTGCAGCATGACCAAGCAAATAAATGTTGAAAAAAGGAGGCTATGGATTGCTTTATAAGAAAATGAGCAGGTATAATCGTAAAAAAAAAATTGCCACGGATAACTATTGAAGCTAGGTACTGTATATATAAAATACGCATCAGCAGACAGTAATGGAGCCTTTTGATGTATGCAGGGAGATCTACAGACTCACATACAGTGCCTGCAATCCTTGAAATTATGTGGATATGTGCACATAGACTCCCCTGCCCAACTAGCACAATTAAAACCTAGGCCCAATGATAAGGAGCAGGTCTACTAGGCTAGTAATGCCAATACTCGAAGAGCATGGGCTGAGAAACATTTCCTCATGGGGGTACCTTTTTAAAAAATCTTTAATGGACATCATAGACAGGCTTGGCAAAAATTGGACTGCCTGTAGCTGCACACAACACACTGAGCGTGGTGATCTAGTGGTGGAGAATGAGGAGACAATGCTGAAAAAATAGGCACAATGTAAAGGATTATGTCTCCTAGACTTGTAATGCCCATACACGCAGTGCATGGGCTGACAAACATTTCCCCAAGGTGGATACATTTTTTTAAAATATACTATTGCCATCATAGAAACTCTTGCCAATAATTGGACTGCCTGTAGATGCACAGAAGACGTTAAGCATGGTGAATGGTGATCTATTGGTGGAGAATGAGGAGACATTGCTGAACGACTCATTAAAAACTAGGCCCAAAGTAAAGGAGTGTGTATCCTACACTTGTAATGCCCATGCGTGCATGGCCTGACAAACATTTCCCCAAGGGGGATACATTTTTTTTTAAATATACTACGGCCATCATAGACACCCTTCCCAAAAATTGGACTGCCTAGAGCAGCACAGAACACGTTAAGCATGGTGAATGGTGATCTAATGGTGGAGAATGAGGAGACATTGCTGAAGGCCTCATTAAAAACTAGGCCCAATGTAAAGGAGTGTGTCTCCTACACTTGTAATGCACATACACGCAGTGCATGGGCTGATAAAAATTTCCCCAAGGGGATACATTTTTTAAAAATATACTATGGGCATCATAGACACCATTGCCAAAAATTGGACTGCCTGTAGCAGCACAGAAGACGTTTAGTCGACAACCCCCAGAGCCCTTCCTCCCAACTACCCAGTCCTCCACCTCCAAAATCAACTGCTCCACCATTACAGAAGATCGATCCTCCACTCTACTCTCAAGATTGCATCACACCACCTGCGCACTTGACCCGATCCCTTCCCACTTCATCCCAAACCTCGCCATAGTCTTCATCCCAACCCTAACCCATCTCTTTAACCTATCACTAACAACTGGTGGTTTAAACATGCCTCAATCACACCTATCCTCAAAAAGCCCTCTCTTGACCCCTCTGTATCTAGCTATCGCCCTATATCACTTCTCCCCTATGCCTCAAAACTACTGGAACAACATGTCCATCTTGAACTGTCCTCCCATCTATCTTCCTGCTCCCTCTTCGACCACTTACAATCAGGCTTCCAGTCACACCACTCCACTGAAACTGCCCTAACTAAGGTCAACAATGACCTATTAACCGCCAAGAGCAAGCAACACTACTCTGTCTTCCTCCTCCAGTGAGCAGAGAGGTTTTCAGAATGCTGAGATGCGGTATGGTGATGCTAATTATGGCATGATCACTGCTCACTATCTTGGTGCAGTCCTCAAAGTTTTGTAGGATGGTACACATTTCTGACATCCATGTCCACTCCTGAGGTCTTATGTGTGGAGTCTGAACTGAATATTGATGGCCTTATTGATGTTGGTTGTCAACAACTGCCCTCTTCTGCTCACAAATCCTTTCCAACATATGAAGCGTAGTGTTCCAATGAGTGGGGACATCACACCCCAGTCATTGAGCTGAAAGCTGCAAATGCTGCTTAAGCACGGCAAGGGCGGCTGAAGCTGTTGCTGACTTTCTAAAATGGGCAGACTGACGACGTACTGTCACTAACAGATCTGGCAGCTCCGGGTAGCTTTTCAGAAAAAGTTGAATGACGAGGTTAAGCACATGGGCCAGGCATGGTACATGTGTGAGCTCACCCTGCCTTAGAACAGCTACCAGGTTCCGGTCATTGTCACACACGACCATACCTGGCTGTAGGTTCAGCTGTGTCATCCAAATATATGAATGCTCTTTCAGTGCTGTCCACAACTCTTCTGCATTGTGCAGTTTGTCACCTGTGCAGATTAGCTTCAGCTCAGCCTGTTGCCACTTGGCTGAGGCAGTGCTCCAGTGCTTCCAGCTTCTGACTGATGTGTTGATTTCAGAGATGGAGGCTGAAGAGGAGGAGGAGAAGGAGGTGCAGGAGCTGTAGACTGTGGGGGCAACCCTGATTGACGTAGGGCCTGCAATCCTTGGTGTGGGGAGGATGTGTTCCATTCCAAGGTCCGGCTGGGTCCCGGCTTCCACTATGTTAACCCAGTGTGCCATCAGTGAGATGTACCGCCCCTGCCCACAAGCATTTGTCCACGTGTCCGTGGTTAGGTGGACTTTCCCAGTAACATCATTGTTGAGGTCACTGGTAATATTGTTGGACACATGCTGGTGTGATGCCGCTACGGCACACAGGGAGAAATAGTGGCAACTGGGGAACGAGTACCTTGGGATGGCCGCCACCATCAGGTTGCGGAAAGCTTCCATCTCAATGAGCCTAAAAGGCAGCATTTTAAGCGCAAGCAGAAGAGAAATGTTAGAATTTAGTACAGTGGGCTATGGGGCATTGGCTGATTATTTCCGCTTGTGTTCCAATGACTGGGGTATAGACAACTGAAGGCTGCCCTGGGACAAGGACGTGGACGGGCTTGATGATGGTGCTGCTTGACTGTGGGCAACAATAGGTGCAGGGCTAGAGGCATCTTTACATGCACGGTGGACTGGGGATTGGCTTCTATGCAAAACAGTGGAAGAAGCAGTGGTGTCACCTGCAGACTGTGTTCCTGGAACCTGTGGTTTGGTCCACAAAGTCGGGTGCTTTGCTGCCATGTGCCTGATAATACTGGTGGTGGTCAGGCTGGTAGTTTTACCACCCCTGCTGATGCAGACATGGCAGGTGCTGAAAATGGCGGGTTTAGGGTTATCGACAGAGTCTTTAAAAAATAACCAGACTCTGGAAGTTCTAACAGTTGGAATGGCAACTTCCCTCATGTTGGTGTTACGGGGAATGGATACACACCTTCTGTCTGTGGCTATCACACTGCTTCTTCCTGCCTGTAGGGGTGATATGCCTCCTTGCCCATGTGTGCTGCTGTCCTCGCTCTGCATGTCCTCCTGCCAGGTTGGGTCAGTCACTATGTCATCCACCACATTTTCTTCCACATCCACAACCTGCTCCTCCTTACTTTCTGGCAATTGTGTCTCATTATCGTCCACATCTTGTGACACTTTCCCACCATCGCCTTCGTGTGACTGGGACAGGTCAAAGCTTTCGGCATCACTACATGCGATCTCATCTGGCCCCACTTCAAGTTGACCGCCCGAGAGTCCGGAATCTTGAAAGGGAAAACTGAACAGCTCTTTGGAGTGTCTAAGTGTGGGATCAGTTGTCTCAGGGCACTCGGCATGGTGGGAGGAAGGAGGATCAGGGTGAGAAATATCCGGTCCACACTCACAGCTACTCAGACTTGACCGTGTGGAAGACATGGTGGTGGTGACTGGCAGCATTGTCCTGTTATCCAACCAGCAACCGTTTCACACTGCTCTGGCTTCAATAGTGGTGTGCTGCGATCCCCTAAAAATTGGGATAGGAAGGAGAAGAGGGAAGATGTGGGTTTTTGTAGTGGCCCACTTTCAGCTCGGCCATGGCCTCATCCTCTCATGCACCATCAGCATCACGTCCACTTCTCCACCCCTTGCCTTGCCCATTTTAAATGGACTACTGAACTATTTCAAAAGCTCAACACAAATGTATTTATTTGGAGCAAGATTATATCTGATCAGTATGCCTTCAAAGCTACGATTTGTCCACCACAGATGCAACAGGTCTCAGCCTGACATAACAGACTGTATACATTTTTGGGGTTTTTTGAAAAATTAAAAAAAAAAGTGGAACAAGGCTAGCAGACAGAACTATGCAACTTATGTCTGCGAAGCTACAATTTTTCCAGCATAGATACACCAGGCCTCAGCCTGACATAAAAAACTGTATAAAATATTTTTTTTTTTGGGGGGGTGAATTTTTGAAAAAAGAAAGGAGAACAAGGCTAGCACAGAGAACTATGATACGTATGAGTGCGATACTACTATTTTACCCCCACAGATACACCAGGCCGTAGCCACAGATAACAGACTGTATCATTTTTGAGGGGTTTTTGGAGAATTTTTAAAATAAAAAAAAGAGTGGAAGAAGGCTAGCAGACAGAACTATGAAAATTATGCCTGCGAAGGTACAATTTTTCCACCTGTTAGGGCTAGCGGAACGCACCAAATAATAAGATAGATAGAATAAGGTGCATTCGCAGCCCGGTGTCCACCATGCAGAGATGGAACCTGCTGCTGAATAATGACGGACTATATGGCGGTACAAAATGGATTCACACACTGGTTAACTTCACCCTGTATGAAGAAAGCGAACTCTGTTACATCACAGGGCCGCGGTACCGCACAAAAGAGCGCAAGCAAGGAGTCATAGAACTCAATCCCAAGACTCTGGATTAGTGTTCATCTAGACCTCTTGCGCTCGACACCGCAACTGGGGTTTCCGAGTGAATGAAATAATAATAATTATTTAGATGCACAAGAGAGCGTGCGGTGCCGCTCTGGCAGACGCCACTAACCACCCAGGCTTAGGTAAGGAAAGTGCTGTGAAAGCGCACGGAGCCGCACTGGCAGTCACAGCAATTAGGCGCTGTTTTGTGTGTCACATGCTGATAGCTAAGTCAGGCGCTAGATAGCAATCATCCACCTTACGCGAGCAGTCATACGCAAGGGAGGCGATAATTAATGAATGACTTTCACACATCAATACACACACGTTTACAAGTGTACACTAGCGCATGGCCGAGCGGCCATGCGAACCTTTTATAGTGGCAGTGCTGCAAGATCTTCCAGATGGTCCAATAGGAGCCGCAACAGGACCTGAGCATGTGACCCTCGACCTCCAATGGGAGGTCTTCCCGTGGGCATGCTCAGTATGGGAAAAGCAGGACTTAGTCCCAGAAAGATCTGCTCGATGCTGATCAGTGCTGGCTACAAAAGCAGAGCCTAGAAGGACAGTAATAACTAGGGTTGAGCGACCTTGACCTTTTTAGGGTCGAGTCATGTTTTGCGAAACCCGACTTTTTGAAAAGTCGAGTCGGGCGAAATCGACCGATTAATGCGAAAAGTCGAGGATCGGCCGGAACACGAAACCCTATGCACGTCAATGGGGATTTTTTTTTTATTTTCTCTCTCTCTCTCTCTCTCCCCTCCGTCCCATATTCCCCTCTGTCCCAGCACAGAAAATCTCGTGTTACACATTGCAAATCCCTACTGCGCACAAGCGATAAAATGATGATAGCCATGCACGCCCCTAACCCCTATGTCATCACTCTGCCCACACTCCTTCATTGGCTGAAAAAATGGCGCTAAACGCGTCATACGAAACGTGACTTTGGCACCAAGATCGCGTACCGCATGGCCGACCCCGCACAGGGATCGGGTCGGGTTTCATGAGACGCCGACTCTGCCAAAAGTCGGCGACTTATGAAAATGAACGATCTGTTTCGCTCAGCCCTAGTAATAACCAGTCGCCCAGTATCAGCCTGAGCTAGATGCTGCGACTGATGTCTCTGCTGAGCAGGCACTGCAGCTGGAGAAGAATGGGAGACTGCAGCGGAGATGATTCGAGATTCCCGCTGTGCAGAGGCGGGAACTCGACACCTACCACAGCACAGATACACAAGGCCTCAAACTGACATAACAGACTGTATAATTTTTTTTTTTTTTTGGTGATTTTTTGATTAAAAAATGAGTGGAAAAAGGCTAGCACACAGAACTATGCAACTTATGTCTGCGAAGCTACAATTTTTTCACCACAAATACACAAGACCTCAGCCTGACATAACAGACTGTATACATTTTTTTGGGGGGGATTGGAGAATTTAAGGAAAAAAAAAATTAGAGCAAGGCTATCAGACAGAACTATGAAACTTATGCCAGCGAAGCTACTATTTTTCCACCACAGATACACAAGGCCTCAAACTGACATAACAGACTGTATAATTTTTTTTTTTTGGGGGGTGATTTTTTGATTAAAAAATGAGTGGAACAAGGCTAGCAGCCAGAACTATGCAACTTATGCCTGCGATGCTCCGGTTTTTCCACCACAGATACAACAGGCCTCAGCCTGACATAACAGACTGTATAATTTTTTGGTTTCTTTTGAAGAATTTAAAAAAAAAGAGTGGAACAAGTCTAGTATAGTGAACTATGCAACTGATGCCTGCGAAGCTATGATTTTTCCACCACAGATACAACAGGCCTCAGCCTGACATAACAGACTGTATAAAATATATATATATATATATATATATATATATATATTTTTTTTTTGTGTGAATTTTTGAAAAAAAGAAAGGTGAACAAGGCTAGCACACAGAACTATGATACGTATGCCTGCGAAGCTACGATTTTTCCACCACAGATACACCAGCCGTCAGCCTCAGATAACAGACTGATCTACATGTGGCATTGATTTTTTTGGGCATAGCTAAGTTGTGTCAACAAGTTGGCTATGAAACAAAGAAAAAAAATATTTTTTGGCGTACTCACATCTGGTGTCTGGGACAAAAAAATGGTAGATTTGCACGTTCTTCGATTTCAATAACCTGGCTGTAGTAGGCAGCATGACCAAGCAAATAAATGGATGCTTTAGAATAAAAGGAGCAGGTATCAGGTGAAGAAAAAAAAGCCGCAGAAAACTGCAGCTAGATATATATTAAATAAGCAGCAGCAGCAGACAGTAATGGGGCTTTTGGAGGTATGCAGTGAGAGCTATGTACTCATATACAGTGCCTGCAGGCCTTGCACTGATGTGGATATGTGCACATAGACTCTGCTGCCTACCTAGTTCTGCAATCACTGGACCCCCAAATTAGCCCTAAAAAGGACTGTTGGTTTCTCTGGAGTTGTGGACTGAACAGTTGCAGACCTACACTAACTATTAGGCCGGAGACACACTGGTGCGAGAGACGGCCGAGTCTCGCTGGTTAAAAGCAAGCTGTGGCACCTGCACTCTGGAGCGGAGCGTGCGGCTCCATAGCAATACATGGAGCTGCACGCTCAGCTCCGGAATGCAGGTGCCACAGCTTGCTTTTAACCAGCGAGACTCGGCCGTCTCTCGCACCAGTGTGTCTCCGGCCTTAAAAGCACGATTCTGACCCTATCTCAGCAGCAGCTCTCCCTACAATCACTAAGTCCAGAGCAGAATGCGATGAGCAGGGCGGCACCATGTCTCTAATAGACCTGATGACGCTGTGCGACCAGCCAATCACTGTAATACCACAACAAAGATGGCTGCAGCATTACAGTGCATGGCTGACAATCTCTGCATTGTCATTGGCACTCTAAAGAGCGCCAGAATTGCACGGCGGAAACCTGGGCTCCTGCCGAATAATCCCGGAAATACTCGGTGCTCGCTGAGTACACCGAGCATAGTGATACTTGGGCGAGTACCGAATAGTGGCGAGCACATTCGCTCATTACTAGTGATTACATACAGGCCATCCTCATGTAGTCACAATTTCGATTGGTAGACAATGAGGAAGAGAAGGAGGAGGAAGAACAGGAGCTACAACCCCTGGCAAAAATTATGGAATCACCGGCCTTGGAGGATGTTCATTCAGTTGTTTAATTTTGTAGAAAAAAAGCTGATCACAGACATGGCACAAAACTAAAGTCATTTCAAATGGCAACTTTCTGATTTTAAGAAGCACTCAGAGAAATCAAGAACAAAAAATGTGGTAGTCTTTAATGGTTACTTTTTTAACCCCTTCCTGACATGCGCCATACTAGCTCTGCTCTGCCGGTACTAAGTTCCCGCAAACCGCAGTACTAGTACGGCGGCACGATCGTGTGGCCTCACGCTGAGCGCCGCGGCGATCGTGTGCAGGTGTCAGCTGTATATGACAGCTGACACCACACAGCAATGCCCACGATCAGTGCTAGCGCCGATCGTGGGCATTTAACCCCTCTGATGCTGCTGTCAATAGTGACAGCGACATAGAGGGGCATCGCAGGGATGGGGGCTCCCTGCGCTCCCCCACCAGAACAACGTGATGCGATCGCGTTGTTCCAGTGATGCGGAAGGAGTCCCCAGATCCAAGATGGCCGCGGGACTCCTTCCGGGACATGAAGTGAGGTGGCTAGCCGGCGCCTGCTCAGAGCAGGCGCCAGAAAGCCTCCTGCACTGCTTGTCAGATCGCTGATCTGACCCAGTGCTATGCACAGTGTCAGGTTAGCGATCTGATCTAATATAGTGATGTCCCACCCTGGGACAATGTTGGAAAGTAAAAAAAAAAAAAATAGAATGTACAAAAAAAAATCTCCAAATAAAGAAAAAAAATATTTCCCAATAAATCCATTTATTTATGTAAATAAAAAAAAACAATAAATGTACACATATTTGGTATCGCCATGTCCATAACATAGTTACATAGTTACATAGTTATTAAGGTTGAAGGAAGACTTTAAGTCCATCTAGTTCAACCCATAGCCTAACCTAACATGCCCTAACATGTTGATCCAGAGGAAGGCAAAAAAAAAACATGTGGCAAAGAGTAAGCTCCACGTTGGGGGAAAAAATTCCTTCCTGACTCCACCTACGGCAATCAGACTAGTTCCCTGGATCAATGCCCTATCAGGGAATCTAGTGTATATACCCTGTAACATTATACTTTTCAAGAAAGGCATCCAGTCCCCTCTTAAATTTAAGTAACGAATCACTCATTACAACATCATACGGCAGAGAGTTCCATAGTCTCACTGCTCTTACAGTAAAGAATCCATGTCTGTTATTATGCTTAAACCTTCTTTCCTCCAGACGTAGAGGATGCCCCCTTGTCCCCGTCTCAGGTCTGTGATTAAAAAGATCATCAGAAAGGTCTTTGTACTGTCCCCTCATATATTTATACATTAAAATAAGATCACCCCTTAGTCTTCGTTTTTCCAAACTAAACAGCCCCAAGTGTAATAACCTATCTTGGTATTGCAGACCCCCCAGTCCTCTAATAACCTTGGTCACTCTTCTCTGCACCCGCTCTAGTTCAGCTATGTCTTTCTTATACACGGGAGACCAGAACTGTGCACAGTATTCTAAGTGTGGTCGAACTAGTGACTTGTATAGAGGTAAAATTATGTTCTCCTCATGAGCATCTATGCCTCTTTTAATACATCCCATTATTTTATTTGCCTTTGTAGCAGCTGCCTGACACTGGCCACTGAATATGAGTTTGTCATCCACCCATACACCCAGGTCTTTTTCATTGACGGTTTTGCCCAGAGTTTTAGAATTAAGCACATAGTTATACATCTTATTACTTCTACCCAAGTGCATGACCTTACATTTATCCCCATTAAAGCTCATTTGCCATTTATCAGCCCAAGCTTCTAGTTTACATAAATCATCCTGTAATTAGTGTTGAGTAGTGTTGAGCATTCCGATACCGCAAGTATCGGGTATCGGCCGATACTTGCGGTATCGGAATTCCGATACCGAGATCCGATACTTGCCGCGTATCGGATACCGGAATCGGAAGTTACCAGGATTCAAACTGCACGAATTCAGCCAATGAGGAATGATTCTGAGTGTGGGCACATCCTGTTCAGCATGGTGGGCATGAAACTACTGGCAAGGCTGTGATTGGCTGCTGAAATGATGTCATGCTGCAGTTTAAAAGTCGCTGGTGCCATTTTGCGCTCACTCTGCTGTGAATTCAGTTAGTGACAGGACGCTGTGTGCTGACTGAGGGCCAGTTGAGATAGCGATTTGCTTTATTGTTCTTTTCCAAGGCTAATTTAGCAACCGCTGTGTTCACCTACTAAACACCTTGCTTTTGCCTTGCAGCACTGTTTTCACAGCGATCTGCAAGGTCTCTGTGTGTGTGTGTGTGTGTGTGTGTGTGTGTGAGTGCAGCCCTCTCTCTAGTCTGTGTGCAGCCATAGGCCATAGCTGGTTGTATTCAGTTCAGGGAGGGTGGTTCACTGCCTCATACTGTTCTATTTTTTTTTTCTTTTTCAAGTAGTGCAGGCTGCTGCACATTTTTTCTAATAATTCCTATTAGTGTCTTTCCACCCGTATTCAGCTAAATTGTGGAAAAACACTAGATAGGATAACGTAGAGGAGTGTTTTTGGGGCCTTGCAGTGCCATTTACGGCTGTCTGCACGGTCTCCGTGTGACTGCAGCTCGCCCTGTAGTCTGTGTGCAGCCATAGCCGGTTGTATCCAGCTCAGGGTAAATCACTGCGTCATACCGTGAAATCCAATTTCCTTTTTTCTAAGTAGTGCAGGCTGCTGCACATTTTTTCAAAAAATTCCTATTAGTGTCTTTCCACCCGTATCCAGCTAAATTGTGGAAAAACACTACATAGGATAACGTAGAGGAGGTTTTTGGGGCCTTGCAGCGCCGTTTACAGCTGTCTGCACGGTCTCCGTGTGACTGCAGCTCTCCCTGTTGTCAGTTCAGCCCCCCAAAAATAAATAAATAATAAAGTTCACCAAACACACCACTTTACAGTTGTGTAGGCCACATTAGCTGATATTAAAGTCTAGTCCACACTTTAGAAAATTATTGTTTCTTATACCTGTTAGGAGCTGTTCAGGAATAAGCACACAAAGCCGTTAGTACTAGTGTTGAGCATTCCGATACCGCAAGTATCGGTATCGGCCGATACTTAGCGGTATCGGAATTCCGATACCGAGATCCGATACTTGCCGCGTATCGGTTACCGGAATCGGAAGTTCCCAGGATTCAAACTGCACAAATTTGCACGAATTCAGCCAATGAGAATGATTCCAAGTGTGGGCACATCCTGTGCAGCATGGAGGGCATGAAACTACTGGCAAGGCTGTGATTGGCTGCTGAAATGATGTCATGCTGCATTTTAAAAGTCGCTGGCGCCATTTTGCGCTCACTCTGCTGTGAATTCAGTTAGTGACAGGACGCTGTTTGCTGACTGAGGGCCAGTTTAGAGATAGCGATTTGCTTCATTGTTCTTTTCCAAGGCTAATTTAGCAACCGCTGTGTTCACCTACTAATCATCTTGCTTTTGCCTTGAAGCGCTGTTTTCACAGCGATCTGCAAGGTCTGTGTGTGTGTGTGTGTGTGTGTGTGAGTGCAGCCCACTCTCTAGTCTGTGTGCAGCCATAGGCCATAGCTGGTTGTATTCAGTTCAGGGAGGGTGGTTCATTGCCTCATACTGTTCTATTTTTTTTTTCCAAGTAGTGTAGTCTGCTGCTCATTTATTCTAATAATTCCTATTAGTGACTTTCCACCCGTATCCAGCTAATGTGTGGAAAAACACTACATAGGATAAAGTAGAGGAGTGTTTTTGGGCCTTGCAGCGCCGTTTACGGCTGTCTGCATGGTCTCCGTGTGACTGCAGCTCGCCCTGTAGTCTGTGAGCAGCCATAGCCTGGTTGTATCCAGCTCAGGGTTCTTCACTGCATCATACCGTCAAATCAATTTTCCTTTTGTTTTAAGTAGTGCAGGCTGCTGCACATTTTTTCAAAAAATTCCTATTAGTGTCTTTCCACCCGTATCCAGCT
Organism: Ranitomeya variabilis; assembly: GCF_051348905.1. Taxonomy (NCBI): domain Eukaryota; kingdom Metazoa; phylum Chordata; class Amphibia; order Anura; family Dendrobatidae; genus Ranitomeya; species Ranitomeya variabilis. The sequence goes on along the minus strand of NC_135236.1, from coordinate 158,067,941 downwards.
AACTTGTGGAAAAACACTACATAGGATAACGTAGAGGAGGGTTTTTGGGCCTTGCAGCGCCGTTTACGGCTGTCTGCACGGTCTCCGAGTGACTGCAGCTCGCCCTGTAGTCAGTGAGCAGCCATAGCCTGGTTGTATCCAGCTCAGGGTTCTTCACTGCGTCATACCGTCAAATCAATTTTCCTTTTGTTTTAAGTAGTGTAGTCTGCTGCTCATTTTTTCTAATAATTCCTATTAGTGACTTTCCACCCGTATCCAGCTAACTTGTGGAAAAACACTACATAGGATAAAGTAGAGGAGGTTTTTTGGGCCTTGCAGCCCCGTTTACGGCTGTCTGCACGGTCTCCGTGTGACTGCAGCTCGCCCTGTAGTCTGTGAGCAGCCATAGCCTGGTTGTATCCAGCTCAGGGTTCTTCACTGCGTCATACTGTCAAATCAATTTTCCTTTTGTTTTAAGTAGTGCAGGCTGCTGCACATTTTTTCAAAAAATTACTATTAGTGTCTTTCCACCCGTATGCAGCTAACTTGTGGAAAAACACTACATAGGATAAAGTAGAGGAGGTTTTTTGGGCCTTGCAGCGCCGTGTGACTGCAGCTCTCTCTGTTGTCAGTTCAGCCCCCAAAAATAAATAAATAATAAAGTTCACCAAACACACCACTTTACATTTCTGTAGGCCACATTAGCACTTATTAAAGTCTAGTCCACACTTTAGAAAATTAGTGTTTCTTATACCTGTTAGGAGCTGTTCAGGAATAAGCACACAAAGCCGTTAGTACTTTTCTGCTTATCTTTATCAGTAAACCAAGATGAAGAAGGCAGGGAGTAAGGCACGTGGGCGTGGGCGCAGAGCAGGGAGAGGACGTGGGGATTCTGTGCCTGCTGTGGGCACCGGTGACTCCTCAGCACCCACTTTCAGCAGGGAACAGTCGTTCATGCGCAGCTTTGTCGGAGAGCGCCGTACACCGCTGCTGCGTGAAGACCAAATTGAAGCCGTTGTCGGATGGATGGCAGCTAATGCATCGACTTCAATTAGTGCCACATCCTCTCAGACACAGAGCACTGGAGAGCACCCATTTGTCTCTTCACCACCTGCCAAATTGCCCAGGCAGACAGAGAGCCCAGGACAGGAGCCGTCTCTACTTCTGTTCTCTGAATCTCTTTGCTTGGAAACAGGGGGCCAGCCAAGCAGCATTGGAGAAATGGAAGAAGAGGCAGGGTGCAGTGATGCCCAACAGCTTTTTCTCTCTGATTCTGAAGAGGCGGGTGGGCCAGTGCCTCCGGTCACCACATCGCAGGACGCATCCGCTGATGACACTCAGGTGCCACTTTCTGGTGCGTGCTCTGCTGCTGAGACTACCCAGGAGGAGCAGTTGGTGGCAGAGGGTAGTGTAGATGATGAGGTCCTTAACCCATCTTGGCGTGAGGGACAGGAAGGTGGTGGGAGCAGCTCTGAGGAAGAGATTCCCCGAACGGGCCAAAGAGGGAGAGGGAGGGGGAAGACTGCGGATCCTGCAGCCTCCACTTTGGCACCCGTTAGGAGCATGTCTCTTTCAAAAGCAAAAAAGGGCGCTCCCAAGACTTGCAGTGCCTGGGCCTTTTTTGACACAGTTGCAGATGACATTTGCTATGTCAAATGCAAGGTGTGTCATCACAAAGTCAAAAGAGGTCGAAATGTCAGCAGCCTCAATACCTCCAACATGTGGAAACATGTGCGGACCAGGCACGCGGCGGAGTTACAGAAACGCACTGAAGAGCTAGGCCAACCAACAGCGGCAGCTACCACCTCTTCAGCTCGTGTTGCATCTTCCTCCAGCTCCCACGCAGCTGGTTCGGCTTCCTCCCAGGATCGCCGTGGAAGAACCTCTGGCCCTGTTGTCCAGAGACCCACTGTAATTCCAGCCGCAGCCCACGTTCCCAGGCATCCTCACACTCCCAGCCCAGTCTACAGCCATCGGTAGTACAGGCATGGGAGAAAAGGCGGCCTTTCTCATCAAACCACCCACGAGCACAGGCTCTGACTGCAGGCATTGCCAAACTTCTGTCACTGGAAATGCTGTCATTCAGGCTGGTGGAGACTGACAGCTTCCGTGACTTGATGTCAGCGGCAGTCCCACAGTACAATGTGCCCAGCCGCTTTTACTTCAGCAGGCAAGTTGTCCCTGCCCTGCACAAGCATGTGGAGGGACACATAAAACACGCGCTACTGAACGCCATCAGTAGCAAGGTCCACCTCACCACCGATGCGTGGACCAGTCAACATGAACAGGGGCGATACCTTTCCCTCACAGCCCATTGGGTTAATGTTGTTGAGCCGGGTACAGATCGTGCGAGTGGCGCAGGACGTGTCCTGCCCACTCCAAGGATTGCAGGAATCCAGTCTGTACGCATTGACTCCTCCTCTTACACCAGTTCCTCAGAATCATCGCTGCAGGAGCCGTCACAGTCCACCTCCACATGGACCCATGAACGTTTACCTGTTACGACCGACATGAGCACAGCCGTGGCCAAACATCAACAGGCCATCTTGAAATTAATTTCTTTGGGGAATCGAAGCCACACAGCGCAGGAACTCTGGAATGCCATCAAGCAGGAGAGTGATGTGTGGTTTGTGGCAGGGAATCTCCAGCCAGGCATGGTAGTGTGTGATAATGGCCGAAATCTGGTGGCAGCTCTGGGCCTCGGCAACCTCACTCACATCCCATGTCTGGCACATGTGCTCAATTTGGTCGTGCAGAGTTTTTTGAGGGACTATCCGGATCTTGATGCACTGCTGCACAAGGTCCGCCTAGAGTGTGCTCACTTGCGGTGTTCCAGCACGGCAAAATCGCGCATTGCGGCTCTGCAGCGCCGATACCGCCTTCCGGAACATCGCATCATATGTGACCTACCTACCAGGTGGAATTCCACGTTACATATGTTGGAGTGGTTGTGTGAGCAGCAGCAAGCAGTAATGGAGTACCAGCTGCATCAGGCGCAAAGAAGTCGCACTCCGCGCCGTTCAGACTTCACAACCACAGAGTGGGCCACTATGAAGGACGTCTGCCAGGTTTTGCGTCCCTTCGATTATTCCATGCGGATGGCGAGTGCAGATGATGCACTAGTCAGCATGACTGTCCCCCTTTATCTGCCTGCTTGAAAAATCACTGCAAGCGCTAAGGGATGATGTTGTGGAAGAGGTGGAGGATGAGGATTCACCATTTCCATCATCTTCTGGACAGTCAGCGCCACGTGGTTCCTCACAAACGCGTAGGCAGGGGACACTTTGTGAGGAGGATGAGGAGGAGTCAATGGAGGAGGAAGACATCCGTCCAGAGGAGGGAGTTACACAATTGTCCAGTAGTCAGTGTGTACAGCGAGGGTGGGGTGATGACGAGCGGGCAGAGATCACGCCTCAAGCAGGGGACAGCGTTTCTTGGCCAGTTGGCAGTCTGTAGCACATGGTGGATTACATGCTGCAGTGCCTGAGAAACGACCGCCGCATCGCCCACATTCTCAACATGTCTGATTATTGGGTGTTCACCCTCCTCGATCCTCGCTACCGGGACAACGTAGAAAGCCTCATCACACCGTTGAACCGGGAGCGAAAAATGCGGGAGTACCAAGAGACACAGGTGAATTCCATCATCTTCTCCATTCCAACTGAGAGAAGTGCTGCTAGTGCATTACAAAGCAGCTCAGTGCGTCCAGGCAGTGGAGGAGGCTCTGCACAAAGAGGGAGCAGAAGCAGTACCTCTGCCCAAGGCAAGACCAGTATGGCCCAACTGTGGCACAGTTTTGTGTGCCCGCCACAAAAGTCTACACCATCACAGACGGCTCCAGTCAGCAGGAGGCAACGGTTCCGTCAGATGGTGACAGACTACATGTCTTGCCCTCTTGCTGTACTCCCAGATGGCTCTTCCCCTTTCAAGTTTTGGGTCTCAAAGCTGGATACATGGCCAGAGCTAAGCCAGTATGCATTGGAGGTGCTGGCTTGCCCTGCGGCTAGTGTACTATCGGAATGAGTCTTTAGTGCTGCAGGTGGTGTACTAACTGACCGTCGCATGCGACTATCCTCCGATAACGTTGACCGGCTTACTTTCCTGAAAATGAACCAGGCCTGGATCTCGCAGGACTTTGCCACTCCTCTTCCTGATTAAATAATTAGGTGACTGTCTACAGTATCCAGGTCTCCAGTTGTGTTCATCTTTCTACCACCTGAACTTTAATTCCTGGGCTCCAACACCGCCAGTTGAGGCTCAGAAGTGCCGTCTGCACAGTCAAAACATACGACCCAGTGTTATTGGGTGTCAGTAACGTCAGCTGATCCCCAGCTGTGTAGCCGGCAATGTGTCCTGCGACCGCCACGCTGACACAACAACTGAAATGTAAGGGAACCTGTCCCCCCCCCAAGGCGTTTGTTACTGAAAGAGCCACCTTGTGCAGCAGTAATGCTGCACAAGGAAAAGGTAGCTATTTTTGTTTAGCTCCTTGCACACGCAGAACTTAACACTTATAAAATGTGTTCACTGATACCGTAAAACCGTCCCGGAGGTGGGACTTTCCTTCGTAATGTGACGCAGCACAGCCGTCATTCTTACCCCCCCGGCGCCGTGCGCCGGCTCCTCAGCGTTGTTTGATTCTGTCTCGAAGCCTGCACTGTTATGTTATCCCTTGGCTAGGCACACTTAGCGCTGCCCCTCTTCTGACATCATTTGGTGTCATGCAGACTGCGCCTGTGCGGCCGCGCTGGCCGAGATCCCGCCTCGCAGTGTCTTCTGATTTAATCACACTGCGGGCCTGGGATCCATGGACATGCGCAGTGCATATCTTCACCTCTGCCTATCACTCATCTCCCTTCGCCTTCTTCAGACTGTGCGCCGTCACCTGATCCCTAATAGCATGCCACGGCCGTGACACCGCACAGTCTGAAGAAGCCGTAGGGAGGGGAGTGAGAGGCGAGGATATGCACTGCGCATGGCCACGGATCCCAGGCCCGCGGTGGGATTAGATTATACAACACTGCGAGGTGGGATCTCGGCCAGCGCGGACGCACAGGCGCAGCCAGACTGACACCAAATGATGTCAGAAGATGGGCAGCGCTAAGTGTGCCTGGCCAAGGGATAACATAACAGCGCAGGCTCCGGGACGGAATTACACAACGCTGAGGAGCCGGGGCATGGCGCCAAGGGGGTAGGAATGACGGCTGTGCTGCGTCATATTACGAAGGAAAGTCCCTCGGTATCGGGGACACATTTTATAAGTGTTTAGTTCTGTGTTTGCAAGGAGCATAATGAAAAGAGCCACCTTTTTCTTTTGCATCCTTTGTGCTGCACAAGCTGGCTCTTTCAGCTAGAAACGCCTTGGGGGGGGTTAAAGGTTCCCTTTCGACTTTCTCCAATCAGGCTTCGGCCTACACTGTTTTCCTCTGCTCCTCCTGCTGTCCCTGGGCTCCAACACTGCTAGTTGGTGCCTGGAAGTGCTGTCCGCACAGTCAACACTTGCTGCCATGTTATTGGGGTTCAGTAACGTCAGCTGTTCCCCAGCTGTGTGTGTGGCAATCCCTCCTCTCTCCTCCACCTCCTCCTCCTGCTGTCCCTGGGCTCCAACACCGCTAGTTGCTGTCCAGAAGTGCTGTCCGCACAGTCAACAGTCGCTCCTCTGTTATTGGGGTTCAGTAACGTCAGCTGTTCCCCAGCTGTGTGCGTGGCAATCCCTCCTCTCTCCTTGACCTCCTCCTCCTGCTGTCCCTGGGCTCCAACACCGCTAGTTGCTGTCCAGAAGTGCTGTCCGCACAGTCAACAGTCGCTCCTCTGTTATTGGGGTTCAGTAACGTCAGCTGTTCCCCAGCTGTGTGTGTGGCAATCCCTCCTCTCTCCTCCACCTCCTCCTCCTGCTGTCCCTGGGCTCCAACACCGCTAGTTGCTGTCCAGAAGTGCTGTCCGCACAGTCAACAGTTGCTCCTCTGTTATTGGGGTTCAGTAACGTCAGCTGTTCCCCAGCTGTGTGTGTGGCAATCCCTCCTCTCTCCTCCACCTCCTCCTGCTGTCCCTGGGCTCCCACACCGCTAGTTGCTGTCCAGAAGTGCTGTCCGCACAGTCAACAGTCGCTCCTCTGTTATTGGGGTTCAGTAACGTCAGCTGTTCCCCAGCTGTGTGTGTGGCAATCCCTCCTCTCTCCTCCACCTCCTCCTCCTGCTGTCCCAGGGCTTCAACACCGCTAGTTGCTGTCCAGAAGTGCTGTCCGCACAGTCAACAGTTGCTCCTCTGTTATTGGGGTTCAGTAACGTCAGCTGTTCCCCAGCTGTGTGTGTGGCAATCCCTCCTCTCTCCTCCACCTCCTCCTCCTGCTGTCCCTGGGCTCCAACACCACTAGTTGCTGTCCAGAAGTGCTGTCCGCACAGTCAACAGTCACTCCTCTGTTATTGGGGTTCAGTAACGTCAGCTGTTCCCCAGCTGTGTGTGTGGCAATCCCTCCTCTCTCCTCCACCTCCTCCTCCTGCTGTCCCTGGGCTCCAATACCACTAGTTGCTGTCCAGAAGTGCTGTCCGCACAGTCAACAGTCGCTCCTCTGTTATTGGGGTTCAGTAACGTCAGCTGTTCCCCAGCTGTGTGTGTGGCAATCCCTCCTCTCTCCTCCACCTCCTCCTCCTGCTGTCCCTGGGCTCCAACACCGCTAGTTGCTGTCCAGAAGTGCTGTCCGCACAGTCAACAGTCGCTCCTCTGTTATTGGGGTTCAGTAACGTCAGCTGTTCCCCAGCTGTGTGTGTGGCAATCACTCCTCTCTCCTTCACCTCCTCCTCCTGCTGTCCCTGGGCTCCAACACCGCTAGTTGCTGTCCAGAAGTGCTGTCCGCACAGTCAACAGTCGCTTCTCTGTTATTGGGGTTCAGTAACGTCAGCTGTTCCCCAGCTGTGTGTGTGGCAATCCCTCCTCTCTCCTCAACCTCCTCCTCCTGCTGTCCCTGGGCTCCAACACCGCTAGTTGCTGTCCAGAAGTGCTGTCCGCACAGTCAACAGTCGCTCCTCTGTTATTGGGGTTCAGTAACGTCAGCTGTTCCCCAGCTGTGTGTGTGGCAATCCCTCCTCTCTCCTCCACCTCCTCCTCCTGCTGTCCCTGGGCTCCAACACCGCTAGTTGCTGTCCAGAAGTGCTGTCCGCACAGTCAACAGTCGCTCCTCTGTTATTGGGGTTCAGTAACATCAGCTGTTCCCCAGCTGTGTGTGTGGCAATCCCTCCTCTCTCCTCCACCTCCTCCTCCTGCTGTCCCTGGGCTCCCACACCGCTAGTTGCTGTCCAGAAGTGCTGTCCGCACAGTCAACAGTCGCTCCTCTGTTATTGGGGTTCAGTAACGTCAGCTGTTCCCCAGCTGTGTGTGTGGCAATCCCTCCTCTCTCCTCCACCTCCTCCTCCTGCTGTCCCTGGGCTCCAACACCGCTAGTTGCTGTCCAGAAGTGCTGTCCGCACAGTCAACAGTCGCTCCTCTGTTATTGGGGTTCAGTAACGTCAGCTGTTCCCCAGCTGTGTGTGTGGCAATCCCTCCTCTCTCCTCCACCTCCTCCTCCTGCTGTCCCTGGGCTCCCACACCGCTAGTTGCTGTCCAGAAGTGCTGTCCGCACAGTCAACAGTCGCTCCTCTGTTATTGGGGTTCAGTAACGTCAGCTGTTCCCCAGCTGTGTGTGTAGCAATCCCTCCTCTCTCCTCCACCTCCTCCTCCTGCTGTCCCTGGGCTCCAACACCGCTAGTTGCTGTCCAGAAGTGCTGTCCGCACAGTCAACAGTCGCTCCTCTGTTATTGGGGTTCAGTAACGTCAGCTGTTCCCCAGCTGTGTGTGTGGCAATCCCTCCTCTCTCCTCCACCTCCTCCTCCTGCTGTCCCTGGGCTCCAACACCGCTAGTTGCTGTCCAGATGTGCTGTCCGCACAGAGCCAAACACCTCGCCAATGTGTTAGTGGGGTTCAGTAATGCCTGCTGCGCCCCTGCTGTGGGTATACGGCAACGTGTCATGCGAACGCCACGCAGGCACAACAACTTAAATTTAAGGGAACCTGTCCCCCCCCCCAGGCGTTTGTTACTGAAAGAGCCACCTTCTGCAGCAGTAATGATGCAAAAGGAAAAAGTGCCTCTTTTTGCGGTGCTCCTTGCACTTGCTGAACCTAACACTTATGAAATGTGTCCCCTCACACCGTTAAACCGTCCGATCGGTGGAACTTTTCTTTGTCATGTGACGCAGCACAGCTGTCATTCTTACCCCCTATGCGCCGTGCGCCGCCTCCTCAGCGTTGTTTGAATCTGTCCCGGAGCCTGCGCTGTTAGGTTAGCCCTTGGCCATGCACACATTTTGCGCTGCCCGTCTTCTGACATCATTTGGTGTCAGGCAGGCTTCGCCTGTGCGGCTGCGCAGGACGAGATCCTGCCTCGCAGTGTCTTCTGATTTTATCACACTGCGGGCCTGGGATCCATGGACATGCGCAGTGCATATCTGAATCTCCGCCTCTCACTCATCTCCCTACGCCTTCTTCAGACTGTGCGCCGTCAGCTGATCCCTAATAGCATGCCACGGCCGTGACGACGCACAGTCTGAAGAAGCCGTAGGGAGGGGAGTGAGAGGCGAGGATATGCACTGCTCATGCCCATGGATCCCAGGTCCGCAGAGTGATTACATTAGATGACACAGCGAGGCGGGATCTTGTCCAGCGCAGCCGCACAGGTGTAGCCAGCCTGACACCAAATGATGTCTGAAGACGGGCAGCGCAAAATGTGTGCATGGCCAAGGGCTAACCTAACAGCACAGGCTCCGGGACAGATTCAAACAACGCTGAGGAGGCGGCGCACGGCGCCTAGGGGGTAAGAATGACAGCTGTGCTGCGTCACATGACAAAGGAAAGTTCCACTGACCGGACGGTTTAACGGTGTGAGGGGACACATTTCATAAGTGTTAGGTTCAGCATTTGCAAGGACCATAATTAAAAGAGCTAAGTTTACCTTTTCCAGCATTAGTGCTGTACAATATGGCTCTTTCAGCTATAAACGCCTGGGGGGGGGGGTTAAAGGTTCCCTTTCAACTTACTCCAGTGCAGGCTTCGGCCTACACAAAGCTCCCTCTCCTCCTCCTGCTGACCCCGGGCTCCAACACCGCTAGTTGCTGTCCGGAAGTGCTGGCTGCACAGAGCAAAACACCCGCCACTCTGTCAGTGGGGTTCAGCACCGCCAGCTGTTCCCCTGCTGTGTAGCTGGCATCGTGTCCTGCAACAGCCACGCAGACACAAAGCTGCCACCAGTGCAGGCTTCGGCCTACACTCCGCTCCCTCGACTCCTCCTGCTGACCCTGGGCTCTAACAACGCCAGTTGGGGCCCGGTACTGCTAGCTGCACAGAGAAAAACACCAGCCAATGTGTCAGTGGGGTTCAGCACCGCCAGCTGTTCCCCTGCTGTGTAGCAGGCATCGTGTCCTGCAAAAGCCATGCAGACACAAGAACTGAAATTGAAGGGAACCTGTCCCCCCTCCCCCAGGCGTTTGTATGTTTCACAGCCACCTTGTACAGCAGTAATGCTGCATGTGTGCAAGGTGGCTCAGAAACTTATTCTCCTTGCACACGTGGAAAGGAACACGTCTACAATGTGTCCCCTGAGACCATTAAAACGTCCCTCAGGTGTGACTTTCCTTTGTAATGACACGCAGCAACCCCCTTGGTAGCGCTGCCCGTCTTCTCACATCATTATTTGGCTGGCTGCGCCTCTGCGGCAGCCCTGCCCGACACAACGCCCCTCGGTGTCTAATTTCTTTAGACTGCGAGGGTGTGATTGATGGGCATGAGCAGTGCCTATCTTCGCCTGGCACTTATCTCCTTCCGCCTTCTTCACACTGTGCGGCCTCATGGCCGTGGCATGCCATAAGGGATCAGCAGTACAATGTGCCCAGCCGCTTTTACTTCAGCAGGCAAGTTGTCCCTGCCCTGCACAAGCATGTGGAGGGACACATAAAACACGCGCTACTGAACGCCATCAGTAGCAAGGTCCACCTCACCACCGATGCGTGGACCAGTCAACATGAACAGGGGCGATACCTTTCCCTCACAGCCCATTGGGTTAATGTTGTTGAGCCGGGTACAGATCGTGCGAGTGGCGCAGGACGTGTCCTGCCCACTCCAAGGATTGCAGGAATCCAGTCTGTACGCATTGACTCCTCCTCTTACACCAGTTCCTCAGAATCATCGCTGCAGGAGCCGTCACAGTCCACCTCCACATGGACCCATGAACGTTTACCTGTTACGACCGACATGAGCACAGCCGTGGCCAAACATCAACAGGCCATCTTGAAATTAATTTCTTTGGGGAATCGAAGCCACACAGCGCAGGAACTCTGGAATGCCATCAAGCAGGAGAGTGATGTGTGGTTTGTGGCAGGGAATCTCCAGCCAGGCATGGTAGTGTGTGATAATGGCCGAAATCTGGTGGCAGCTCTGGGCCTCGGCAACCTCACTCACATCCCATGTCTGGCACATGTGCTCAATTTGGTCGTGCAGAGTTTTTTGAGGGACTATCCGGATCTTGATGCACTGCTGCACAAGGTCCGCCTAGAGTGTGCTCACTTGCGGTGTTCCAGCACGGCAAAATCGCGCATTGCGGCTCTGCAGCGCCGATACCGCCTTCCGGAACATCGCATCATATGTGACCTACCTACCAGGTGGAATTCCACGTTACATATGTTGGAGTGGTTGTGTGAGCAGCAGCAAGCAGTAATGGAGTACCAGCTGCATCAGGCGCAAAGAAGTCGCACTCCGCGCCGTTCAGACTTCACAACCACAGAGTGGGCCACTATGAAGGACGTCTGCCAGGTTTTGCGTCCCTTCGATTATTCCATGCGGATGGCGAGTGCAGATGATGCACTAGTCAGCATGACTGTCCCCCTTTATCTGCCTGCTTGAAAAATCACTGCAAGCGCTAAGGGATGATGTTGTGGAAGAGGTGGAGGATGAGGATTCACCATTTCCATCATCTTCTGGACAGTCAGCGCCACGTGGTTCCTCACAAACGCGTAGGCAGGGGACACTTTGTGAGGAGGATGAGGAGGAGTCAATGGAGGAGGAAGACATCCGTCCAGAGGAGGGAGTTACACAATTGTCCAGTAGTCAGTGTGTACAGCGAGGGTGGGGTGATGACGAGCGGGCAGAGATCACGCCTCAAGCAGGGGACAGCGTTTCTTGGCCAGTTGGCAGTCTGTAGCACATGGTGGATTACATGCTGCAGTGCCTGAGAAACGACCGCCGCATCGCCCACATTCTCAACATGTCTGATTATTGGGTGTTCACCCTCCTCGATCCTCGCTACCGGGACAACGTAGAAAGCCTCATCACACCGTTGAACCGGGAGCGAAAAATGCGGGAGTACCAAGAGACACAGGTGAATTCCATCATCTTCTCCATTCCAACTGAGAGAAGTGCTGCTAGTGCATTACAAAGCAGCTCAGTGCGTCCAGGCAGTGGAGGAGGCTCTGCACAAAGAGGGAGCAGAAGCAGTACCTCTGCCCAAGGCAAGACCAGTATGGCCCAACTGTGGCACAGTTTTGTGTGCCCGCCACAAAAGTCTACACCATCACAGACGGCTCCAGTCAGCAGGAGGCAACGGTTCCGTCAGATGGTGACAGACTACATGTCTTGCCCTCTTGCTGTACTCCCAGATGGCTCTTCCCCTTTCAAGTTTTGGGTCTCAAAGCTGGATACATGGCCAGAGCTAAGCCAGTATGCATTGGAGGTGCTGGCTTGCCCTGCGGCTAGTGTACTATCGGAATGAGTCTTTAGTGCTGCAGGTGGTGTACTAACTGACCGTCGCATGCGACTATCCTCCGATAACGTTGACCGGCTTACTTTCCTGAAAATGAACCAGGCCTGGATCTCGCAGGACTTTGCCACTCCTCTTCCTGATTAAATAATTAGGTGACTGTCTACAGTATCCAGGTCTCCAGTTGTGTTCATCTTTCTACCACCTGAACTTTAATTCCTGGGCTCCAACACCGCCAGTTGAGGCTCAGAAGTGCCGTCTGCACAGTCAAAACATACGACCCAGTGTTATTGGGTGTCAGTAACGTCAGCTGATCCCCAGCTGTGTAGCCGGCAATGTGTCCTGCGACCGCCACGCTGACACAACAACTGAAATGTAAGGGAACCTGTCCCCCCCCCCAAGGCGTTTGTTACTGAAAGAGCCACCTTGTGCAGCAGTAATGCTGCACAAGGAAAAGGTAGCTATTTTTGTTTAGCTCCTTGCACACGCAGAACTTAACACTTATAAAATGTGTTCACTGATACCGTAAAACCGTCCCGGAGGTGGGACTTTCCTTCGTAATGTGACGCAGCACAGCCGTCATTCTTACCCCCCCGGCGCCGTGCGCCGGCTCCTCAGCGTTGTTTGATTCTGTCTCGAAGCCTGCACTGTTATGTTATCCCTTGGCTAGGCACACTTAGCGCTGCCCCTCTTCTGACATCATTTGGTGTCATGCAGACTGCGCCTGTGCGGCCGCGCTGGCCGAGATCCCGCCTCGCAGTGTCTTCTGATTTAATCACACTGCGGGCCTGGGATCCATGGACATGCGCAGTGCATATCTTCACCTCTGCCTATCACTCATCTCCCTTCGCCTTCTTCAGACTGTGCGCCGTCACCTGATCCCTAATAGCATGCCACGGCCGTGACACCGCACAGTCTGAAGAAGCCGTAGGGAGGGGAGTGAGAGGCGAGGATATGCACTGCGCATGGCCACGGATCCCAGGCCCGCGGTGGGATTAGATTATACAACACTACGAGGTGGGATCTCGGCCAGCGCGGACGCACAGGCGCAGCCAGACTGACACCAAATGATGTCAGAAGATGGGCAGCGCTAAGTGTGCCTGGCCAAGGGATAACATAACAGCGCAGGCTCCGGGACGGAATTACACAACGCTGAGGAGCCGGGGCATGGCGCCAAGGGGGTAGGAATGACGGCTGTGCTGCGTCATATTACGAAGGAAAGTCCCTCGGTATCGGGGACACATTTTATAAGTGTTTAGTTCTGTGTTTGCAAGGAGCATAATGAAAAGAGCCACCTTTTTCTTTTGCATCCTTTGTGCTGCACAAGCTGGCTCTTTCAGCTAGAAACGCCTTGGGGGGGGTTAAAGGTTCCCTTTCGACTTTCTCCAATCAGGCTTCGGCCTACACTGTTTTCCTCTGCTCCTCCTGCTGTCCCTGGGCTCCAACACTGCTAGTTGGTGCCTGGAAGTGCTGTCCGCACAGTCAACACTTGCTGCCATGTTATTGGGGTTCAGTAACGTCAGCTGTTCCCCGCGCTGTGTGTGTGGCAATCCCTCCTCTCTCCTCCACCTCCTCCTCCTGCTGTCCCTGGGCTCCAACACCGCTAGTTGCTGTCCAGAAGTGCTGTCCGCACAGTCAACAGTCGCTCCTCTGTTATTGGGGTTCAGTAACGTCAGCTGTTCCCCAGCTGTGTGCGTGGCAATCCCTCCTCTCTCCTTGACCTCCTCCTCCTGCTGTCCCTGGGCTCCAACACCGCTAGTTGCTGTCCAGAAGTGCTGTCCGCACAGTCAACAGTCGCTCCTCTGTTATTGGGGTTCAGTAACGTCAGCTGTTCCCCAGCTGTGTGTGTGGCAATCCCTCCTCTCTCCTCCACCTCCTCCTCCTGCTGTCCCTGGGCTCCCACACCGCTAGTTGCTGTCCAGAAGTGCTGTCCGCACAGTCAACAGTTGCTCCTCTGTTATTGGGGTTCAGTAACGTCAGCTGTTCCCCAGCTGTGTGTGTGGCAATCCCTCCTCTCTCCTCCACCTCCTCCTCCTGCTGTCCCTGGGCTCCCACACCGCTAGTTGCTGTCCAGAAGTGCTGTCCGCACAGTCAACAGTCGCTCCTCTGTTATTGGGGTTCAGTAACGTCAGCTGTTCCCCAGCTGTGTGTGTGGCAATCCCTCCTCTCTCCTCCACCTCCTCCTCCTGCTGTCCCAGGGCTTCAACACCGCTAGTTGCTGTCCAGAAGTGCTGTCCGCACAGTCAACAGTCGCTCCTCTGTTATTGGGGTTCAGTAACGTCAGCTGTTCCCCAGCTGTGTGTGTGGCAATCCCTCCTCACTCCTCCACCTCCTCCTCCTGCTGTCCCTGGGCTCCAACACCACTAGTTGCTGTCCAGAAGTGCTGTCCGCACAGTCAACAGTCACTCCTCTGTTATTGGGGTTCAGTAACGTCAGCTGTTCCCCAGCTGTGTGTGTGGCAATCCCTCCTCTCTCCTCCACCTCCTCCTCCTGCTGTCCCTGGGCTCCAATACCACTAGTTGCTGTCCAGAAGTGCTGTCCGCACAGTCAACAGTCGCTCCTCTGTTATTGGGGTTCAGTAACGTCAGCTGTTCCCCAGCTGTGTGTGTGGCAATCCCTCCTCTCTCCTCCACCTCCTCCTCCTGCTGTCCCTGGGCTCCAACACCGCTAGTTGCTGTCCAGAAGTGCTGTCCGCACAGTCAACAGTTGCTCCTCTGTTATTGGGGTTCAGTAACGTCAGCTGTTCCCCAGCTGTGTGTGTGGCAATCACTCCTCTCTCCTTCACCTCCTCCTCCTGCTGTCCCTGGGCTCCAACACCGCTAGTTGCTGTCCAGAAGTGCTGTCCGCACAGTCAACAGTCGCTTCTCTGTTATTGGGGTTCAGTAACGTCAGCTGTTCCCCAGCTGTGTGTGTGGCAATCCCTCCTCTCTCCTCAACCTCCTCCTCCTGCTGTCCCTGGGCTCCAACACCGCTAGTTGCTGTCCAGAAGTGCTGTCCGCACAGTCAACAGTCGCTCCTCTGTTATTGGGGTTCAGTAACGTCAGCTGTTCCCCAGCTGTGTGTGTGGCAATCCCTCCTCTCTCCTCCACCTCCTCCTCCTGCTGTCCCTGGGCTCCAACACCGCTAGTTGCTGTCCAGAAGTGCTGTCCGCACAGTCAACAGTCGCTCCTCTGTTATTGGGGTTCAGTAACATCAGCTGTTCCCCAGCTGTGTGTGTGGCAATCCCTCCTCTCTCCTCCACCTCCTCCTCCTGCTGTCCCTGGGCTCCCACACCGCTAGTTGCTGTCCAGAAGTGCTGTCCGCACAGTCAACAGTCGCTCCTCTGTTATTGGGGTTCAGTAACGTCAGCTGTTCCCCAGCTGTGTGTGTGGCAATCCCTCCTCTCTCCTCCACCTCCTCCTCCTGCTGTCCCTGGGCTCCAACACCGCTAGTTGCTGTCCAGATGTGCTGTCCGCACAGAGCCAAACACCTCGCCAATGTGTTAGTGGGGTTCAGTAATGCCTGCTGCGCCCCTGCTGTGGGTATACGGCAACGTGTCATGCGAACGCCACGCAGGCACAACAACTTAAATTTAAGGGAACCTGTCCCCCCCCAGGCGTTTGTTACTGAAAGAGCCACCTTCTGCAGCAGTAATGATGCAAAAGGAAAAAGTGCCTCTTTTTGCGGTGCTCCTTGCACTTGCTGAACCTAACACTTATGAAATGTGTCCCCTCACACCGTTAAACCGTCCGATCGGTGGAACTTTTCTTTGTCATGTGACGCAGCACAGCTGTCATTCTTACCCCCTATGCGCCGTGCGCCGCCTCCTCAGCGTTGTTTGAATCTGTCCCGGAGCCTGCGCTGTTAGGTTAGCCCTTGGCCATGCACACATTTTGCGCTGCCCGTCTTCTGACATCATTTGGTGTCAGGCAGGCTGCGCCTGTGTGGCTGCGCAGGACGAGATCCTGCCTCGCAGTGTCTTCTGATTTTATCACACTGCGGGCCTGGGATCCATGGACATGCGCAGTGCATATCTGAATCTCCGCCTCTCACTCATCTCCCTACGCCTTCTTCAGACTGTGCGCCGTCAGCTGATCCCTAATAGCATGCCACGGCCGTGACGACGCACAGTCTGAAGAAGCCGTAGGGAGGGGAGTGAGAGGCGAGGATATGCACTGCTCATGCCCATGGATCCCAGGTCCGCAGAGTGATTACATTAGATGACACAGCAAGGCGGGATCTTGTCCAGCGCAGCCGCACAGGTGTAGCCAGCCTGACACCAAATGATGTCTGAAGACGGGCAGCGCAAAATGTGTGCATGGCCAAGGGCTAACCTAACAGCACAGGCTCCGGGACAGATTCAAACAACGCTGAGGAGGCGGCGCACGGCGCCTAGGGGGTAAGAATGACAGCTGTGCTGCGTCACATGACAAAGGAAAGTTCCACTGACCAGACGGTTTAACGGTGTGAGGGGACACATTTCATAAGTGTTAGGTTCAGCATTTGCAAGGACCATAATTAAAAGAGCTAAGTTTACCTTTTCCAGCATTAGTGCTGTACAATATGGCTCTTTCAGCTACAAACGCCTGGGGGGGGGGTTAAAGGTTCCCTTTCAACTTACTCCAGTGCAGGCTTCGGCCTACACAAAGCTCCCTCTCCTCCTCCTGCTGACCCCGGGCTCCAACACCGCTAGTTGCTGTCCGGAAGTGCTGGCTGCACAGAGCAAAACACCCGCCACTCTGTCAGTGGGGTTCAGCACCGCCAGCTGTTCCCCTGCTGTGTAGCTGGCATCGTGTCCTGCAACAGCCACGCAGACACAAAGCTGCCACCAGTGCAGGCTTCGGCCTACACTCCGCTCCCTCGACTCCTCCTGCTGACCCTGGGCTCTAACAACGCCAGTTGGGGCCCGGTACTGCTAGCTGCACAGAGAAAAACACCAGCCAATGTGTCAGTGGGGTTCAGCACCGCCAGCTGTTCCCCTGCTGTGTAGCAGGCATCGTGTCCTGCAAAAGCCATGCAGACACAAGAACTGAAATTGAAGGGAACCTGTCCCCCCTCCCCCAGGCGTTTGTATGTTTCACAGCCACCTTGTACAGCAGTAATGCTGCATGTGTGCAAGGTGGCTCAGAAACTTATTCTCCTTGCACACGTGGAAAGGAACACGTCTACAATGTGTCCCCTGAGACCATTAAAACGTCCCTCAGGTGTGACTTTCCTTTGTAATGACATGCAGCAACCCCCTTGGTAGCGCTGCCCGTCTTCTCACATCATTATTTGGCTGGCTGCGCCTCTGCGGCAGCCCTGCCCGACACAACGCCCCTCGGTGTCTAATTTCTTTAGACTGCGAGGGTGTGATTGATGGGCATGAGCAGTGCCTATCTTCGCCTGGCACTTATCTCCTTCCGCCTTCTTCACACTGTGCGGCCTCATGGCCGTGGCATGCCATAAGGGATCAGCTGGCGCCGCACAGTCTGAAGCCGGTGTAAGGACCCGAGCGAGAGGCGAACATATGTACTGCGCCAGGCCATGAATCCCAGCCCCGCAGTGTGAAACACTGTAAAGACACTGCGGGGCTGGGATTCATGGGCATCGCGAACTGCACCAGCCGACATGAAATGATGTCAGAAGACGGGCAGCACATGGCAAAGGGATAACGCAACAACGCAGACTCCTGTACAGCAAAATGCGATGCTCAGGAGGCCGCGCCAAGCACCAAGGTGGTATTTTTGCCAGCTGTGCTGCGTCTCATTACGAAGGTAACTCCCGCCTCCAAGACAGATTGACTGTATAAGGGCCAAAATGTTGTACGTGTTTCATTCAGCTTGTGCAAGGAACAAAATTAAAAGTGCAACCTTTCACTTCTGCAGCACTACTGCTGCATAAGGCGTGGCTCTTCTAGTGTGTAACACCTGAGGGGGCTTAAAGGTTACCTTTAAAATTGGTTCAATTAGGCTTCGGCCTACACTCTGCTCCCCCTGCAGAGCCTGGGCTCTATCACCGCCATTTGGTGCCCCGAAGTGCTGGCTGCACAGAGAAAAACACCCGCCAATGTGTCAGTGGGGTTCAGCACCGCCAGCTGTTCCCCTGCTGTGTAGCCGGCAACGTGTCCTGCAAAAGCCACGCAGACACAAAGCTGCCGCCAGTGCAGGCTTCGGCCTACACTCTGCTCCCTCTCCTCCTGCTGACCCTGGGCTCTAACACCGCCAGTTGGTGCCCGGTAATGCTAGCTGCACAGAGAAAAACACCAGCCAATGTGTCAGTGGGGTTCAGCAACGCCAGCTGTTCCCCTGCTGTGTAGCCGGCATCTTGTCCTGCAAAAGCCACGCAGACACAAGAACTGAAATTGAAGGGAACCTGTCCCCCCCCCAGGCGTTTGTATGTATAACAGCCACCTTGTACAGCAGTAATGCTGCATTTGTACAAGGTAGCTCACTAAGTTATTCTCCTTGCACATGCCGAACGTAACACGTCTAAAATGTGTCCCCTGAGACCATTAAACCGTCCCTGAGGTGTGACTTTCCTTTGTAATGACATGCTGCAACCCCCTTGGTAGCGCTGCCCGTCTTCTGACATCATTGTTTGGCTGACTGCGCCTCTGCGGCCACCCTGCCCGACACAACTGTTGTGTATCCGCTTTTTGGGCTCCCCTGGTGGTTGCTGGTGGTATTGGTGACTTGTTTGCACTTTGCTGCTTCTGTTCACCTGCTTCCATCAGCGTTTGGGAGTTTCCTATTTAGCCTTGCTCTCCAGTCATTTCCTTGCCGGTCATCATTGTAACCAGAGCCTTCGGTTGCATGTTCCTGCTACTAGTCTGCTGATCAGCTAAGTGGACTTTGTCCTTTTGTTTTGTATCTTTTGTCCAGTTTGCAGTTTTTGTAATTCTCTGTAGCTGGAAGCTCTTGCGGGCTGAAATTGCCACTCCTGTGTCATGAGTTGACACAGGAGTCTTAAAGTAATTTCAGGATGGTTTTTGAAAGGGTTTTCAGTTGACCGTGAAGTCCTTTTTTGTATCCTTCTGCTATCTAGTAAGTGGACCTCTCTTTGCTAAATCTACTTTCATACTGTGTATGTCTTTTCCTCTTAATTCACCGTTATTACATGTGGGGGGCTGCTATCATCTTTTGGGGTATTTCCCTAGAGGTAAGCCAGGTCTGTTTCTTCCTCTACCAGGCGTAGTTAGTCCTCCGGCTGGCGCGAGGCATTTAGGAAGCCGTAGGTATGCTCCCTGGCTACTATTAGTTGTGTGGTAGATTTAGCTCACGGTCAACTCGAGTTTCCATCACCCGAGAGCTCGTTCGTTATTTATATGTTTCTTACGTTCCCTTGCCATTGGGAACCATGACAGTATGACCGGCTGCTGTTAAACTTATTGGCAGAAGAAAGGAGAGAAAAAAAGAAGTCTGTAAATTTTTTTTTTTTTTTTTTCTTTTTCCCTATGCTTGCTCCATAGTTGGATCAGTTGTATTTCAGCTCTAATTACTGCCTTTGCCTTTCTCTCCTTATAATCCTTGAATGGCTCTGAGCTCACCTGTTTAATCATGGATCCTCAGAGTTTGGCTGCAGGTTTAAATAATCTTGCTACGAAGGTTCAAAATTTACAAGATTTTGTTATGCATACTCCTATTTCTGAACCTAAATTCCCTACACCAGAGGTGTTTTCCGGAAATAGATCTCGGTTTCTGAATTTCAAATATAATTGTAAATTGTTCCTTTCTCTCAGACCTCACTCCTCAGGAGATCCTGTCCAGCAAGTTAAGATTGTAATTTCTTTGCTGCGAGGTGACCCTCAAAATTGGGCATTTTCATTGGCACCAGGGGATCCTGCGTTGCTCAACGTGGATGCGTTTTTCCTGGCTTTAGGGTTGCTTTATGAGGAACCTAATTTGGAGATTCAAGCTGAAAAAGCTTTGATAGCCCTATCTCAAGGGCAAGATGAAGCTGAGATATACTGCCAAAAATTTCATAAATGGTCTGTGCTTACTCAGTGGAATGAGTGCGCATTAGCGGCAAAATTCAGAGAGGGCCTTTCTGATGCCGTTAAAGATGTTATGGTTGGGTTCCCTGCGCCTACAGGTCTGAATGAGTCCATGACAATGGCAATTCAGATTGATCGGCGTTTGCGGGAGCGCAAACCCGTGCACCATTTGGCGGTATCTTCTGAAGAGACGCCAGAGAAAATGCAATGTGACAGAATTATGTCCAGAAGCGAGCGGCAGAATTATAGGCGTAAAAATGGGTTATGCTTCTATTGTGGTGATTCTGCTCATGTTATATCGGCATGCTCTAAACGTACTAGGAAGGTTGACAAGTCTATTTCAATTGGCACTTTACAGTCCAAA
This sequence comes from Ranitomeya variabilis, assembly GCF_051348905.1. Lineage (NCBI taxonomy): Eukaryota > Metazoa > Chordata > Amphibia > Anura > Dendrobatidae > Ranitomeya > Ranitomeya variabilis. The sequence goes on along the minus strand of NC_135236.1, from coordinate 158,047,868 downwards.
TTTATTTTGTCTGTAACCTTGATTTGTTCATTATCAGTTATTACCGTGGATGCCTATGTGGAGTCTGGCGCCGCTCTGAGTATTATGGACTGGTCCTTTGCCAGGCGCTGTGGGTTTGATTTAGAGCCTCTGGAAGTCCCTATACCTCTGAAGGGTATTGATTCTACGCCTTTGGCTTGTAATAAACCACAATTCTGGACGCAAGTGACTATGCGTATGACTCCAGACCATCAGGAGGTGATTCGCTTCCTTGTGTTGTACAATTTACATGATGTTTTGGTGCTTGGATTACCATGGTTACAGTCTCATAACCCAGTCCTTGACTGGAAAGCTATGTCTGTGTTAAGCTGGGGATGTCGGGGGGCTCATGGGGACACTCCTTTGGTGTCCATTTCGTCATCTATTCCATCTGAGATTCCGGCATTTTTGTCTGATTATCGTGATATTTTTGAAGAGCCTAAAATTGGTTTACTCCCTCCTCACAGGGATTGTGATTGCGCCATAGATCTGATTCCTGGCAGTAAATTTCCAAAGGGTCGTTTGTTTAACCTATCTGTACCTGAACATGCTGCTATGCGCGAGTATATTAAGAAGTCCCTGGAAAAGGGACATATTCGTCCTTCTTCATCACCTTTAGGAGACGGTTTTTTCTTTGTCTCTAAAAAGGATGGCTCTCTGAGGCCTTGTATTGATTATCGACTCCTGAATAAAATTACAGTCAAATATCAGTATCCGTTGCCTTTGCTGACTGATTTGTTTGCTCGCATAAGGGGGGCTAAGTGGTTCTCTAAGATTGATCTTCGTGGGGCGTATATTTTGGTGCGAATTAAGCAGGGGGATGAGTGGAAAACCGCATTTAATACGCCTGAGGGCCATTTTGAGTATTTGGTAATGCCTTTCGGCCTTTCTAATGCACCTTCTGTCTTTCAGTCCTTAATGCATGATATTTTCCGTGAATATTTGGATAAATTTATGATAGTGTACTTGGATGATATTTTGATTTTTTCTGATGACTGGGAGTCTCATGTTCAGCAGGTCAGGAGGGTTTTTCAGGTTTTGCGGGAGAATTCTTTGTGTGTAAAGGGTTCAAAGTGTGTTTTTGGGGTTCAAAAAATTTCCTTTTTGGGGTACATTTTTTCCCCTTCTTCTATTGAGATGGACCCTGTCAAGGTTCGGGCTATTTACGACTGGACGCAGCCTACTTCTCTGAAGAGTCTCCAGAAATTCGTGGGCTTTGCTAATTTTTATCGTCGATTTATAGCTGGTTTTTCTGGCGTTGCTAAACCTCTGACGGATTTGACTAAAAAGGGTGCTGATGTTGCCAATTGGTCCCCTGCTGCCGTGGAGGCCTTTCGGGAGCTTAAGCGCCGCTTTTTGTCTGCCCCTGTGTTGCGCCAGCCTGATGTTTCTCTTCCCTTTCAGGTTGAGGTCGATGCTTCCGAGATCGGAGCGGGGGCGGTTTTGTCGCAGAAAAGTTCCGACTGCTCAGTGATGAGACCTTGTGCGTTCTTTTTGCGAAAATTTTCGGCCGCCGAGCGAAACTATGATGTTGGTAATCGGGAGCTTTTGGCCATGAAGTGGGCATTTGAGGAGTGGCGTCATTGGCTTGAGGGTGCCAAACATCAGGTGGTAGTTTTGACTGATCACAAGAATTTAATTTATTTGGAGTCTGCCAGGCGCCTGAATCCTAGACAGGCACGTTGGTCGTTGTTCTTTTCCCGGTTTAATTTTGTGGTCTCGTACTTACCGGGTTCTAGGAATGTGAAGGCAGATGCTCTTTCTAGGAGTTTTGAGCCTGACTCTCCTGGGAATTCTGAACCTGCTGGTGTCCTTAAGGATGGAGTGGTTTTGTCTGCTGTCTCTCCAGATTTGCGACGTGCTTTGCAAGAATTTCAGGCGGATAGACCTGATCGTTGTCCGTCTGGTAGACTGTTTGTTCCTGACGAGTGGACCACTAGAGTCATCTCGGAAGTTCATTCTTCTACTCTGGCAGGTCATCCGGGAATTTTTGGCACCAGAGATTTGGTGGCTAGATCCTTCTGGTGGCCTTCCCTGTCTCGAGATGTGCGTGTTTTTGTGCAGTCTTGTGATGTGTGTGCTCGGGCCAAGCCTTGTTGTTCTAGGGCTAGTGGGTTGTTGTTGCCCTTGCCTATTCCGAAGAGGCCTTGGACGCACATCTCTATGGACTTTATCTCGGACCTCCCTGTTTCTCAGAAGATGTCTGTCATCTGGGTGGTGTGTGACCGTTTTTCTAAAATGGTTCATTTGGTGCCATTGCCTAAGTTGCCTTCCTCATCTGAGTTGGTCCCTCTGTTTTTTCAAAATGTGGTTCGCTTGCATGGTATTCCGGAAAACATCATTTCTGACAGGGGTACCCAGTTCGTGTCTAGATTTTGGCGGGCAGTCTGTGCCAGGTTGGGCATTGATTTGTCTTTTTCATCTGCATTCCATCCTCAGACCAATGGCCAGACGGAACGAACTAATCAAACTTTGGAGACTTATTTGAGGTGTTTTGTGTCTGCGGATCAGGATGATTGGGTTGCCTTTCTGCCGTTGGCGGAGTTTGCTCTTAATAATCGGGCTAGTTCTGCCACTTTGGTTTCTCCTTTCTTTTGCAATTCAGGGTTTCATCCGCGTTTTTCATCTGGTCAGGTTGAATCTTCGGATTGTCCTGGAGTGGATGCGATAGTGGATCGGTTGCATCAGATTTGGGGACAAGTGGTGGATAATTTGGAATTGTCCCAGGAGAGGACTCAGCAGTTTGCTAACCGCCGTCGTCGTGTTGGCCCCCACCTTCGTGTTGGGGACTTGGTGTGGTTGTCTTCCCGTTTGTCCCTATGAGGGTTTCTTCTCCTAAATTTAAGCCTCGGTTCATCGGTCCTTATAGGATTTTGGAGATTCTTAACCCTGTCTCCTTTCGTTTGGACCTCCCGGCATCTTTCGCTATCCATAATGTGTTCCATCGGTCGCTGTTGCGGAGATATGGGGTACCGGTGGTTCCTTCTGCTGAGCCTCCTGCTCCTGTGCTGGTGGAGGGTGAATTGGAATACGTGGTAGAAAAGATCTTGGACTCCCGTATTTCCAGACGGAGACTTCAATATCTGGTTAAATGGAAGGGCTATGGTCAGGAAGATAATTCTTGGGTAACTGCCTCTGATGTTCATGCCTCGGATTTGGTTCGTGCCTTTCATAGGGCTCATCCAGATCGCCCTGGCGGTTCTTTTGAGGGTTCGGTGCCACCTCCATAAAGGGAGGGTACTGTTGTGTATCCGCTTTTTGGGCTCCCCTGGTGGTTGCTGGTGGTATTGGTGACTTGTTTGCACTTTGCTGCTTCTGTTCACCTGCTTCCATCAGCGTTTGGGAGTTTCCTATTTAGCCTTGCTCTCCAGTCATTTCCTTGCCGGTCATCATTGTAACCAGAGCCTTCGGTTGCATGTTCCTGCTACTAGTCTGCTGATCAGCTAAGTGGACTTTGTCCTTTTGTTTTGTATCTTTTGTCCAGTTTGCAGTTTTTGTAATTCTCTGTAGCTGGAAGCTCTTGCGGGCTGAAATTGCCACTCCTGTGTCATGAGTTGACACAGGAGTCTTAAAGTAATTTCAGGATGGTTTTTGAAAGGGTTTTCAGTTGACCGTGAAGTCCTTTTTTGTATCCTTCTGCTATCTAGTAAGTGGACCTCTCTTTGCTAAATCTACTTTCATACTGTGTATGTCTTTTCCTCTTAATTCACCGTTATTACATGTGGGGGGCTGCTATCATCTTTTGGGGTATTTCCCTAGAGGTAAGCCAGGTCTGTTTCTTCCTCTACCAGGCGTAGTTAGTCCTCCGGCTGGCGCGAGGCATTTAGGAAGCCGTAGGTATGCTCCCTGGCTACTATTAGTTGTGTGGTAGATTTAGCTCACGGTCAACTCGAGTTTCCATCACCCGAGAGCTCGTTCGTTATTTATATGTTTCTTACGTTCCCTTGCCATTGGGAACCATGACACACAACGCCCCTCGGTGTCTTATTTATTTTGACTGCGAGGGTGTTATTGATGGGCATGAGCAGTGCATATCTTCGCCTGTTGTCACTCATCTCCTTCCGCCTTCTTCAGACTGTGGCTTCATGGCCGTGGCATGCGATAAGGGATCAGCTGACGCCGCACAGTCTGTAGCAGGTGTAAGGACCCGAGCGAGAGGCGAACATATGTACTGCGCCAGGCCATGAATCCCAGCCCCGCAGTGTGAAACACTGTAAAGGCACTGCGGGGCTGGGATTCATGGTCATCGCAAACCGCACCGGCCGACATTAAATGATGTCAGAAGACGGGCAGCGCTAACAGCGCAAGGCCAAGGGATAACACGACAGCGCAGACTCCTGTACAGCAAATAACGACGCTCAGGAGGCCGCGCCCAGCACCAAGGTGGGATTCTTGACATCTGTGCTGCGTCTCATTAAGAAGGAAACTCCCGCCTCCAAGACAGTTTTGATTGTTTAAGGGGCTAAATGTCATACGTGTTTCATTCAGCGTGTGCAAGGAACAGAATTTAAAAGAGCAACCTTTGACTTGTGCAGCATTACTGCTGCCCAAGGTGTGGCTCTTCTAGTTTGTAACCTCTGAGGGGGGGTTAAAGTTTACCTTTAAAATTGGTTCAATTAGGCTTCGGCCTACACTCTGCTCCTCCCGCAGAGCCTGGGCTCTAACACCGCCAGTTGGTGCCCGGTACTGCTAGCTGCACAGAGCCAAACACCTCGCCAATGTGTCAGTGGGGTTCAGCACCGCCAGCTGTTCCCCTGCTGTGTAGCCGGCATCGTGTCCTGCAACAGCCACGCAGACACAAAGCTGCCGCCAGTGCAGGCTTCGGCCTACACTCTGCTCCCTCTACTCCTCCTGCTGACCCTGGGCTCTAACACCGCCAGTTGGCGCCCGGTACTGCTAGCTGCACAGAGAAAAACACCAGCCAATGTGTCAGTGGGGTTCAGAACCGCCAGCTGTTCCCCTGCTGTGTAGCCGGCATCGTGTCCTGCAAAAGCCATGCAGACACAAGAACTGAAATTGAAGGGAACCTGTCGCCCCTCCCCCAGGCGTTTGTATGTTTTACAGCCACCTTGTACAGCAGTATTGCTGCATGTGTGCAAGATGGCTCATAAACTTATTCTCCTTGCACACGTGGAACGGAACACGTCTACAATGTGTCCCCTGAGACCATTAAAACGTCCCTGAGGTGTGACTTTCCTTTGTAATGACACGCAACGACCCCCTTGGTAGCACAGCCCTTCTTCTGACATCATTGTTTGGCTGGCTGCGCCTCTGCGGCCGCCCTGCCCCACACAACGCCCCTCGGTGTCTTATTTATTTTGACTGCGAGGGTGTGATTGACGGGCATGAGCAGTTCATATCTTCGCCTGTTGTCACTCATCTCCTTCCGCCTTCTTCAGACTGTGTGGCTTCATGGCCGTGGCATGCGATAAGGGATCAGCTGACGCCGCACAGTCTGTAGCCGGTGTAAGGACCCGAGCGAGAGGCGAACATATGTACTGCGCCAGGCCATGAATCCCAGCCCCGCAGTGTGAAACACTGTAAAGACACTGCGGGGCTGGGATTCATGGGCATCGCGAACCGCACCGGCCGACATGAAATTATGTCAGAAGATGAGCAGCGCATGGCCAAGGGATAACGCAACAACGCAGACTCCTGTACATCAAAATGCGATGCTCAGGAGGCCGCGCCCAGCACCAAGGTGGTATTTTTGCCAGCTGTGCTGCGTCTCATTACGAAGGGAACTCCCGCCTCCAAGACAGATTGACTGTATAAGGGCCAAAATGTTGTACGTGTTTCATTCAGCTTGTGCAAGGAACAAAATTAAAAGAGCAACCTTTGACTTGTGCAGCACTACTGCTGCATAAGGCGTGGCTCTTCTAGTTTGTAACACCTGAGGGGGGGTTAAAGGTTACCTTTAAAATTGGTTCAATTAGGCTTCGGCCTACACTCTGCTCCCCCTGCAGAGCCTGGGCTCTAACACCGCCAGTTGGTGCCCGGTACTGCTAGCTGCACAGAGCCAAACACCTCGCCAATTTGTCAGTGGGGTTCAGCACCGCCAGCTGTTCCCCTGCTGTGTAGCCGGCATCGTGTCCTGCAAACGCCACGCAGACACAACAGACCTACAAATGCCTCCAGTGCAGGCTTCGGCCTACACTCTGCTCCCCCTGCTGACCCTTTTCTCCAACACCGCTAGTTGGGGCTCTAGGAAGACAAGCTTGAATAGGTCCCCATCCTGGTTCCAGCACCGTCAGCTGGTTCCGGGCAGAGCCTTTGGCTTAGGTGCCTCCTTCTGGGTATCCGAGTTCCACCAACGTCAGGTGGTCCTTGGTAGTGCTTTTAGGCACGGGTACCTCCTGCTTAGTAACCGGGTTCCAGTAACGTCAGCTGGTCCTCGGTAGTTCCATTGGCTCTTGGACCTTCGGCTACCCATCCGGGTTCCAGTACCGTCAGCTGGTTCTCGGCAGTGTCTTTTGCTCTTGTACCTTCTGCTCCCCATCCTGGTTCCAGTACCGTCAGCTGGTTCCGGGCAGAGCCTTTGGCTTAGGTGCCTCCCTCTGGGAATCTGAGTTCCACCAACGTCAGGTGGTCCTTGGTAGTGCTTTCAGGCACGGGTACCTCCTGCTTAGTAACCGGGTTCCAGTAACGTCAGCTGGTCCTCGGTAGTTCCATTGGCTCTTGGACCTTCGGCTACCCATCCGGGTTCCAGTACCGTCAGCTGGTTCTCGGCAGTGTCTTTTGCTCTTGTACCTTCTGCTCCCCATCCTGGTTCCTGTACCGTCAGCTGGTTCCGGGCAGAGCCTTTGGCTTAGGTGCCTCCCTCTGGGTATCCCAGTTCCATCAACGTCAGGTGGTCCTTGGTAGTGCTTTCAGGCACGGGTACCTCCTTCTTAGTAACCAGGTTCCAGTAACGTCAGCTGGTCCTCGGTAGTTCCATTGGCTCTTGGACCTTCGGGTAGCCATCCGAGTTCCAGTTCCATCAGCTGTTTCTCGGCATTTTCTCAGCCTTCTTGTACCTTCTGCTACATTTCCAAGTTCAAGACCCTAAAGACGACGAGCCGGAAGACCACCCCTAAGATGACGATGACACCAGAGACGACAACCACTGAGATGACGACGACCCTGGAGACGATGACCCTGAAGACCACCCCAATGACGACGACCCCGGAGATGACGACCCTGGAGACGACGACCCTGGAGACGACGACGACATGGGAGACCGAGAAGCAGAAGAACAAGAGGCTGCAGAACAAAGAGCAGAAGAACATTAAGCATAACACTAAATATCAGAGCAAAAGATATTATCTAAATTATAAGCAGAAGAAGACTAAGCAGTGTATAAGGGTGAGTCCGTTCCTCCTCGTGGTGCCCCTGGATAAAGCCTGATGCTGCAGGCCAAACTGAACGCGGACAAATGTAACTCTTTTGTGACAGGCAGAGCGGAAGGTGTAATCTTCAAACTTTTATAGATAACAACTACGGGAATGCCTGTCACAAATAAGAATATGATGAAGAAGTTGAATATGAAGAAGAAGAATAGTTAAATAAAAAGAATATGAACAATGTAAAAAAAAAAAATTATAGGTAGAAGATGAAGAAGATGAATAAGGTGAAGAAGAAGTTGATGTCAAAGATGCTGATGATGATGAAGAAGAAAGTGTGGGAGAAGTAAAAAAGAGGGTGAAGGACGTGGAAGTAGTGAAACATCAATATCTGACAAAATAAAAAAAATCTTAACATAGTCAATATCTTTGTAACTCCGAACGTCTTTAAAAAAAAATAAAATTCCTGCTATTCTATTTGATTGGACTAAACCTCTATGCCTTTAATGTCTCCGCCACGTCCCCCAATACATCCTACATTATTCTTAGTTGTTTTCCTTCATATAGAATGAACCTACAAGGAAAGAAAGGGTTTATTTTAATTCTGATATTTTCGTCCCATTGACTTGCATTGGGATCGGGTATCGGAATCGGTGAGATCCGATACTTTGACGGTATCGGCCGATACTTTCCGATATCGGAAGGTATCGCTCAACACTAGTTAGTACTTTTCTGCTTATCTTTATCAGTCAACCAAGATGAAGAAGGCAGGGAGTAAGGCACGTGGGCGTGGGCGCGGAGCAGGGAGAGGACGTGGGGATTCTGTGCCTGCTGCGGGCACCGGTGACTCATCAGCACCCAGTTTCACCAGGGAACAGCCCTTCATGCGCAGCTTTGTCGGAGAGAGCCGTACACCGCTGCTGCGTGAAGAACAAATTGAAGCCGTTGTTGGATGGATGGCAGCTAACGCATCGACTTCAATTAGTGCCACATCCTCTCAGACACAGAGCACTGGAGAGCACCCATCTGTCTCTTCACCACCTGCCAAATTGCCCAGGCAGACAGAGCGCCCAGGACAGGAGCCGTCTCTACTTCTGTTCTCTGAATCTCTTGGCTTGGGAACAGGGGGCCAGCCAAGCAGCATTGGAGAAATGGAAGAAGAGGCAGTGTGCAGTGATGCCCAACAGCTTTTTCTCTCTGAGTCTGAAGAGGCGGGTGGGTCAGTGCCTCCGGTCACCACACCGCAGAACGCATCTGCTGATGACACTCAGGTGCCACTTTCTGGGGCGTGCTCTGCTGCTGAGACTACCCAGGAGGAGCAGTTGGTGGCAGAGGGTAGTGTAGATGATAAGGTCCTTGACCCATCGTGGCGTGAGGGACAGGAAGGTGGTGGGAGCAGCTCTGAGGAAGAGATTCCCCAAACGGGCCAAAGAGGGAGGGGGGAAGACTGCGGATCCTGTAGCCTCCACTTTGGCACCCGTTAGGAGCGTGTCTCTTCCAACAGCCAAAAAGGGCGCTCCCAAGACTTGCAGTGCCTGGGCCTTTTTTGACACAGTTGCAGATGACATTTGCTATGTCAAATGCAAGGTGTGTCATCACAAAGTCAAAAGTGGGAGAAATGTCAGTAACCTCAATACCTCCAACATGTGGAAAAATGTGCGGACCAGGCACGCGGCGGAGTTACAGAAACGCACTGAAGAGCTAGGCCAACCAACAGCGGCAGCTACCACCTCTTCAGCTCGTGTTGCATCTTCCTCCAGCTCCCACGCAGCTGGTTCGGCTTCCTACCAGGATCGCCGTGGAAGAACCTCTGGCACTGTTGTCCAGAGACCCACTGTAATTCCACCCGCAGCACCACGTTCCCAGTTATCCTCACACTCCCAGGCCAGTCTACAGCCATCGGTAGTACAGGCATGGGAGAAAAGGGGGCCTTTCTCGGCAAACCACCCATGAGCACAGGCTCTGACTGCAGGCATTGCCAAACTTCTGTCACTGGAAATGCTGTCATTCAGGCTGGTGGAGACTGACAGCTTCCGTGACTTGATGTCATTGGCAGTCCCACAGTACAATGTGCCCAGCCACTTTTATTTCAGCAGGCAAGCCGTCCCTGCCCTGCTAAGCATGTGGAGGGACACATAAAACACGCGCTACTGAACGCCGTCAGTAGCAAGGTCCACCTCACCACCGATGCGTGGACCAGTCAACATGGACAGGGGCAATACCTTTCCCTCACTGCCCATTGGGTTAATGTTGTTGAGCCGGGTACAGATCGTGCGAGTGGCGCAGGACGTGTCCTGCCCACTCCAAGGATTGCAGGAATCCAGTCTGTACGCATTGACTCCTCTTACACAAGTTCCTCAGAATCGTCGCTGCAGGAGCCGTCACAGTCCACCTCCACATGGACCCATGAACGTTTACCTGTTACGACCGACATGAGCACAGCCGTGGCCAAACGTCAACAGGCCGTCTTGAAATTAATTTCTTTGGGGAATCGAAGCCACACAGCGCAGGAGCTCTGGAATGCCATCAAGCAGGAGAGCGATGTGCAGTTTGTGGCAGCGAATCTCCAGCCAGGCATGATAGTGTGTGATAATGGCCGAAATCTGGTGGCAGCTCTGGGCCTAGGCAACCTCACTCACATCCCATGTCTGGCACATGTGCTCAATTTGGTCGTGCAGAGTTTTTTGAGGGTCTATCCGGATCTTGATGCACTGCTGCACAAGGCCCGCCTAGAGTGTGCTCACTTGTGGTGTTCCAGCACGGCAAATTTGCGCATTGCGGCTCTGCAGCGCCGATTCCGCCTTCCGGAACATCGCATCATATGTGACCTACCTACCAGGTGGAATTCCACGTTACATATGTTGGAGCGGTTGTGTGAGCATCAGCAAGCAGTAATGGAGTACCAGCTGCATCAGGCGCAAAGAAGTCGCACTCCGCGCCGTTCAGACTTCACAACCACAGAGTGGGCCACTATGAAGGACGTCTGCCAGGTTTTGCGTCCCTTTGATTATTCCATGCGGATGGCGAGTGCAGATGATGCACTAGTCAGCATGACTGTCCCCCTTATCTGCCTGCTTGAAAAATCACTGCAAGCGCTAAGGGATCATGTTGTGGAAGAGGTGGAGGATGAGGATTCACCATTTCAATCATCTTCTGGACAGTCAGCGCCACATGGTTCCTCACAAACGCGTAGGCAGGGGACACTTTGTGAGGAGGATGAGGAGGAGTCAATGGAGGAGGAAGACATCCGTCCAGAGGAGGGAGTTACACAATTGTCCAGTAGTCAGTGTGTACAGCGAGGGTGGGGTGATGACAAGCAGGCTCACGCCCCCTGAGGAAGGACATCGCCGAAACGCGCGTTGGGGTGGGTCTGGAGTGGATGCGCTCTCCCCAGGACAGCAGCTGGTAGGACTCCTTTAGTTTACATTGTATACTTATATCATGTGATACGTACTGGCTGGTTCACAAATTTTTTTTTTTTTTTTTTTTTTTTGTGTTCCATTTATGGCATACTTATTGAGTCCTAAAAATGTAGCAGTAAGCAAATTATGTTATGCTCTGCCTGTCTGCTGACTTGTGGTGAGGTGCCATTTATCTTCAGACATACGGTACATGTTACCTGCATCTTTTATCCACCATTTCTGCATTCCTTGTTGTTATATCTTTTATATTTATTTAATAAAGATTTTTGTACATTTTGGACATTTTCTTGCACCATTTTTTTGGTAGTTTGTTGCTTTAGCAATTGGTGTGTCCCTAGACATTCATTATACAGGCACTTGTTACCTCTTATATACAATATCTTATGCCATCATGATAGGAGGTTTTACTAGGTTGTGCTGTATTTGTTTTCCTTGTTTGTATGGTGGATTACATGCTGCAGTGCCTGAGAAACGACCGCCGCATCGCCCACATTCTCAACATGTCTGATTATTGGGTGTTCACCCTCCTCGATCCTCGCTACCGGGACAACGTAGAAAGCCTCATTACACCGTTGAACCGGGAGCGAAAAATGCGGGAGTACCAAGACACACTGGTGAATTCCATCATCTTCTCCAGTCCAACTGAGAGAAATGCTGCTAGTGCATTACAAAGCAGCTCAGTGCGTCCAGGCAGTGGAGGAGGCTCTGCACAAAGAGGGAGCAGAAGCAGTGCCTTTGCCCAAGGCAAGACCAGTATGGCACAACTGTGGCACACTTTTGTGTGCCCGCCACAAAAGTCTACACCATCACAGACAGCTCCAGTCAGCAGGAGGCAACGGTTCCGTCAGATGGTGACAGACCACATGTCTTGCCCTCTTGCTGTACTCCCAGACGGCTCTTCCCCTTTCAAGTTTTGGGTCTCAAAGCTGGATACATGGCCAGAGCTAAGCCAGTATGCATTGGAGGTGCTGGCTTGCCCTGCGGCTAGTGTATTATCAGAACGCGTCTTTAGTGCTGCAGGTGGTGTACTAACTGACCATCGCATGCGACTATCCTCCGATAATGTTGACCGGCTTACTTTCCTGAAAATTAACCAGGCCTGGATCTCGCAGGAATTTGCCACTCCTTTTCCTGATTAAATAATTAGGTGACTGTCTACAGTATCCAGGTCTCCTGTTGTGTTCATCTTTCTACCACCTGAACTTTAATTCCTGGGCTCCAACACCGCCAGTTGAGGCTCAGAAGTGCCGTCTGCACAGTCAAAACATACGACCCAGTGTTATTGGGTGTCAGTAACGTCAGCTGATCCCCAGCTGTGTAGCCGGCAATGTGTCCTGCGACCGCCACGCTGACACAACAACTGAAATGTAAGGGAACCTGTCCCCTCCCCAGGCGTTTGTTACTGAAAGAGCCACCTTGTGCAGCAGTAATGCTGCACAAGGAAAAGGTAGCTATTTTTGTTTAGCTCCTTGCACACGCAGAACTTAACACTTATAAAATGTGTCCACTGATACCGTAAAACCGTCCCGTAGGTGGGACTTTCCTTCATAATGTGACGCAGCACAGCCGTCATTCCTACCCCCTTGGCGCCGTGCGCCGGCTCCTCAGCGTTGTTTGATTCTGTCCCAAAGCCTGCGCTGTTATGTTAGCCCTTGGCCAGGCACACTTAGCGCTGCCCCTCTTCTGACATAATTTGGTGTCAACCTGACTGCGCCTGTGCGTCCGCGCTGGCCGAGATCCCGCCTCGCAGTGTCTTTTGATTTAATCACACTGCGGGCTTGGGATCTATGGGCATGCGCAGTGCATATCTTCGCTTCCGCCTCTCACTCATCTCCCTTCGCCTTCTTCAGACTGTGCACAGTCAGCTGATCCCTAATAGCATGCCACGGCCGTGACACCGCACAGTCTGAAGAAGCCGGAGGGAGGGGAGTGAGAGGCGAGGATATGCACTGCGCATGGCCACGGATCCCAGGCCCGCGGTGGGATTACATTAGACGACACTGCGATGCGGGATCTCGGCCAGCGCAGACGCACAGGCGCAGCCAGACTGACACCAAATGATGTCAGACGATGGGCAGCGCTAAGTGTGCCTGGCCAAGGGATAACATCACAGCGCAGGCTTCGGGACAGAATCAAACAACGCTGAGGAGCCGGGGCACGGTGCCAAGGGGGTAGGAATGACGGCTGTGCTGCGTCATATTACGAAGGAAAGTCCCACCTCCGGGACGGTCTCACGGTATCAGGGGACACATTTTATAAGTGTTTAGTTCTGTGTTTGCAAGGAGCATAATGAAAAGAGCCACCTTTTCCTTTTGCATCCTTTGTGCTGCACAAGCTGCTCTTTCAGCTACAAACGCCTTGGGGGGGTTAAAGGTTCCCTTTCGACTTCCTCCAATCAGGCTTCGGCCTACACTGTGTTCCTCTGCTCCTCCTGCTGTCCCTGGGCTCCAACACCGCTAGTTGGTGCCTGGAAGTGCTGTCCGCACAGTCAACACTTGCTGCCGTGTTATTGGGGTTCAGTAATGTCAGCTGCTCCCCTGCTGTGTGTGCTGCAATACCTCCTATCTGCTCCTCCTTCTGTCCCTGGGCTCCAACACCGCTAGTTGTTGTCCGGAAGTGCTGTCCGCACAGTCAACAGTCGCTCCTCTGTTACTGGGGTTCAGTAACGTCAGCTGTTCCCCAGCTGTGTGTGTGGCAATCCCTCCTCTCTCCTCCACCTCCTCCTCCTTCTGTCCCTGGGCTCCAACACCGCTAGTTGTTGTCCGGAAGTGCTGTCCACACAGTCAACAGTCGCTCCTCTGTTATTGGGGTTCAGTAACGTCAGCTGTTCCCCAGCTGTGTGTGTGGCAATCCCTCTTCTCTCCTCCACCTCCTCCTCCTTCTGTCCCTGGGCTCCAACACCGCTAGTTGTTGTCCGGAAGTGCTGTCCGCACAGAGCCAAACACCTCGCCAATGTGTTAGTGGGGTTCAGTAATGCCTGCTGCTCCCCTGCTGTGTATACGGCAACGTGTCATGCGACCGCCACGCAGGCACGACAACTTAAATTTAAGGGAACCTGTACCCCCCCCAGGTGTTTGTTACTGAAAGAGCCACCTTGTGCAGCAGTAATGATGCAAAAGAAAAAAGTGCCTCTTTTCGTGATGCTCCTTGCACATGCTGAACCTAACACTTATGAAATGTGTCCCCTCACACCGTTAAACCGTCCGGTAGGTGGAACTTTCATTTGTCATGTGACGCAGCACAGCCGTCATTCTTACCCCCTTGGCGCCGTGCGCCGCCTCCTCAGCGTTGTTTGAATCTGTGCCGGAGCCTGCGCTGTTATGTTAGCCCTTGGACATGCATACTTAGCGCTGCCCGTCTTCTGACATTATTTGGTGTCAGGCTGGCTGCGCCTGTGCGGTTGCGCTGGACGAGATCCTGCCTCGTAGTGTCTTCTGATTTAATCCCACTGCGGGCCTGTGATCCATGGACATGCGCAGTGCATATCTTAACCTCCGCCTCTCACTCATCTCCCTACGCCTTCTTCAGACTGTGCAACGTCAGCTAATCCCTAATAGCATGCCACGGCCGTGACGCCGCACAGTCTGAAGAAGCCGTAGGGAGGGGAGTGTGTTGTGAATTTGGATTCTGGGCTCCCCCGGTGGCCGCTTGTGGAATTGGACTTGTCATCCTCTTTCCTGTTTCACCTGATTCCATCAGTAGTGGGTGTCGCTATTTAAGCTCATTTCTCTGGTGGTTTCTTGCCGGTCAACAATGTTATCTGATGCCTCTCAGTGCTTGTTCCTGCTTCTAGACAACTACTGATAAGTTGGACTTTTGTCCATGTTTTGTTTGCCTATTTGTTCCAGTTCGCAGCTGAAGTTTTGTTACTGTGTCTGGAAAGCTCTCGTCGATCAGGGATTGCTACTCTGGCGTTATGAGTTAATGCCAGAGTTTAAGGTAATCTCTGGATGGTGTTTTGTTAGTATTTTTCTGCTGACCATGAAAGTATACTATCTGTCTTCTGCTATCTAGTAAGCGGACCTCAAATTTGCTATGACTATTTTCCTGCTGCGTTTGTTGTTTCATCTGAACTCACCGTCATTATATGTGGGGGGCTACTGTCTTCTTTGGAATATTTCTCTAGAGGTGAGCCAGGTCTTATATTTCCCTCTGCTAGCTATTTAGGTCTTAGGCCAGAGCTGGGCATCTAGCGATAAATAGGAAATGCTACCTGGCTATTTCTAGTTGCGCGGCAGGCTTAGTTCATGGTCAGTATAGTTCCATCTTCCGAGAGCTTGTCCCTCTATAGGCTTGCTATGATCTCTGCCCGCAGAGATCATGACAGTTTGACCGGCCAATTAAGTGTTAAAGACCCAGGTTGAGAAAGGAGAGTTATAAGAAGTCTGCTGGAATTTTTTTTTTTTTTTTTTTTTCCTCCAGTCTGCCTTGCTGCAGTCTTTTTTCTCTCTCTCCTCCTAATCTCATCACGAAAGTACAAAATTTACAAGATTTTGTAGTACATGCTCCGGTATCTGAGCCGAGAATTCCTTTGCCGGAGTTCTTCACAGGGAATAGAGCTAGCTTCCAGAATTTCCGAAATAATTGTAAGCTTTATTTGTCCCTGAAGTCTCGTTCAGCTGGAGACCCTGCTCAGCAGGTTAGGATTGTGATTTCCTTGCTCAGGGGTGACCCTCAAGATTGGGCCTTCTCATTGCCAGCAGGGGATCCTGCGTTACGCGATGTGGATGCGTTTTTTCTGGCCTTGGGCTTGCTTTATGAGGAACCTCATTTGGAACTTCAGGCAGAAAAAACTTTGATGGCACTATCTCAGGGGCAAGACGAAGCTGAAGTTTTCTGCCAAAAATTCCGTAAATGGTCTGTGCTTACTCAGTGGAATGAGTGCGCCTTGGCGGCAACTTTCAGAGAAGGTCTCTCTGATGCCGTTAAGGATGTTATGGTGGGGTTCCCTTTGCCTGCAGGTCTGAATGAGTCCATGACAATGGCTATTCAGATTGATAGGCGTCTGCGGGAGCGCAAACCGATGCACCATCTGGCGGTGTCTATGGAAAAGACGCCAGAAAGTATGCAGTGTGATAGAATTCTGTCCAGGAGCGAGCGACAGAATTTTAGACGGAAGAATGGATTGTGTTTCTATTGTGGGGATTCTACTCATGTTATATCGGCATGCTCTAGGCGTACAAAGAAGCTTGATAAGTCTGTGTCCATTGGCACTATTCAGTCTAAGTTTATTTTGTCTGTAACCCTGATTTGCTCTTTGTCATCCATTGCCACGGACGCCTATGTTGACTCTGGCGCCGCTCTGAGTCTTATGGATTGGTCCTTTGCCAATCGTTGTGGTTTTGATTTAGAGCCTTTGGAGACTCTTATTCCTCTGAAGGGGATTGACTCCACCCCATTGGCTAATAATAAACCACAATACTGGACACAAGTAACCATGCGTATCAATCCGGATCACCAGGAGATTATTCGTTTCCTGGTGCTGTATAATTTACATGACGATTTGGTACTGGGATTGCCATGGTTGCAGTCTCACAACCCAGTCTTGGACTGGAGAGCTATGTCTGTGTTGAGCTGGGGATGTAAGGGTATTCATGGGGACGTACCTTTGGTTTCTATTTTGTCGTCCATTCCCTCTGAAGTCCCTGAGTTCCTCTCTGATTATCAAGACGTCTTTGACGAACCCAAGCTTGGGTCGTTACCTCCGCACCGTGAGTGCGATTGTGCCATAGATTTGATACCGGGTTGTAAATATCCAAAGGGTCGTTTGTTTAATTTGTCTGTGCCGGAACATGCTGCTATGCGGGAATATATAAAGGAGTCTTTGGAAAAGGGACTTATTCGTCCATCTTCTTCTCCCTTGGGAGCTGGGTTTTTCTTTGTCTCAAAAAAAGACGGCTCTTTGAGACCATGTATTGATTATCGGCTTCTGAATAAGATCACTGTTAAGTATCAATACCCATTGCCATTGCTTACTGATTTGTTTGCTCGTATAGAGGGTGCTAAGTGGTTCTCTAAAATTGATCTTCGTGGGGCGTATAATTTGGTGCGGATCAGGCAGGGGGATGAGTGGAAGACCGCATTTAATACGCCCGAGGGCCACTTTGAGTATTTGGTCATGCCTTTTGGTCTTTCTAATGCCCCTTCAGTTTTCCAGTCTTTTATGCATGATATTTTCCGCGATTTTCTGGATAAATTTATGATAATATATCTGGATGATATTCTGATTTTTTCTGATGACTGGGACTCTCATGTCCAGCAGGTCAGGAGAGTTTTTCAGGTTCTGCGGTCTAATTCTTTATGTGTGAAGGGGTCTAAGTGCGTTTTTGGGGTCCAGAAAATTTCCTTTTTGGGGTATATTTTTTCTCCCTCTTCCATTGAGATGGATCCCGTCAAGGTGCAAGCTATTTGTGACTGGACTCAGCCCTCCTCTCTTAAGGGTCTTCAGAGATTTTTGGGCTTTGCCAACTTTTACCGCCGATTTATTGCTGGTTTTTCGGGTGTCGTTAAACCACTGACTGATTTGACCAGACAAGGCGCTGATGTTGCTAATTGGTCCCCTCATGCTGTGGGGGCCTTTCGGGAGCTTAAGCGCCGTTTTGCCTCTGCCCCTGTGTTGCGTCAGCCTGATGTGAATCTGCCTTTTCAGGTTGAGGTTGACGCTTCGGAGATCGGAGCTGGGGCAGTGTTGTCGCAGAAAGGTTCCGACTGCTCCGTCATTAGGCCTTGTGCCTTCTTTTCTCGCAAATTTTCGCCCGCAGAGCGGAATTATGATGTTGGGAATCGGGAGCTTTTGGCCATGAAGTGGGCGTTTGAGGAGTGGCGCCATTGGCTCGAGGGGGCTAGGCATCAGGTGGTGGTATTGACTGACCACAAAAATTTGATTTATCTTGAGACTGCCAGACGCCTGAATCCTAGACAGGCGCGCTGGTCTTTATTTTTTTCTCGCTTTAATTTTGTGGTGTCATACCTACCGGGTTCTAAGAATGTTAAGGCAGATGCCCTTTCTAGGAGTTTTGACCCGGACTCTCCTGGTAATTCTGAACCCACAGGTATCCTTAGGGAGGGAGTAATTTTGTCGGCCGTTTCTCCTGATCTGCGGCGGTCCTTGCAAGAGTTTCAGGCGGATAGACCGGATCGTTGTCCGCCTGATAGACTGTTTGTTCCGGATGATTGGACCAGCAGAGTCATCTCTGAGGTACATTCTTCTGCATTGGCAGGTCATCCCGGAATTTTTGGTACCAGGGATTTGGTGGCAAGATCCTTCTGGTGGCCTTCTCTGTCACGAGATGTGCGAGTCTTTGTGCAGTCATGTGACGTTTGTGCTCGGGCCAAGTCTTGTAGTTCTCGGGCTAGCGGACTGCTGTTGCCCTTGCCTATTCCTAAGAGGCCTTGGACACACATCTCGATGGATTTTATTTCAGATCTGCCTGTTTCCCAGAAGATGTCTGTCATCTGGGTGGTCTGTGACCGTTTCTCTAAAATGGTCCATTTGGTTCCTCTGCCCAAGTTGCCTTCTTCTTCTGAGTTGGTTCCTCTGTTTTTTCAGAATGTTGTCCGATTGCACGGTATTCCTGAGAATATTGTTTCTGACAGAGGTACCCAATTTGTGTCTAGATTTTGGCGGGCATTCTGTGCTAGGATGGGCATAGATTTGTCTTTTTCATCTGCTTTTCACCCTCAGACTAATGGTCAGACCGAGCGGACTAATCAGACCCTTGAGACATATCTGAGGTGTTTTGTCTCTGCTGACCAGGATGATTGGGTTGCTTTTTTGCCATTGGCAGAGTTCGCCCTCAATAATCGGGCCAGTTCTTCCACCTTGGTGTCCCCGTTTTTTTGTAATTCGGGGTTTCACCCTCGATTTTCCTCCGGTCAGGTGGAATCCTCGGATTGTCCTGGAGTGGATGCGGTGGTGGAGAGATTGCATCACATCTGGGGGCAGGTTATGGACAATTTGAAGTTGTCCCAGGAGAAGACTCAGCGTTTTGCCAACCGTCATCGTCGTGTTGGTTCTCGGCTTTGTGTTGGAGATTTAGTGTGGTTGTCTTCTCGTTTTGTCCCTATGAGGGTCTCTTCTCCTAAGTTTAAACCTCGGTTCATCGGCCCTTATAGAATATTGGAGATTCTTAATCCTGTTTCTTTCCGTTTGGACCTCCCTGCGTCCTTTTCCATTCATAACGTTTTTCATCGGTCGTTATTGCGCAGGTATGAGGTACCTGTTGTACCTTCTGTTGAGCCTCCTGCTCCGGTGTTGGTTGAGGGTGAGTTGGAGTACGTTGTGGAGAAAATTTTGGACTCTCGTGTTTCCAGACGGAAACTCCAGTATCTGGTCAACTGGAAGGGTTACGGCCAGGAGGATAATTCTTGGGTCAATGCATCTGATGTTCATGCTTCTGATCTTGTTCGTGCCTTCCATAGGGCTCATCCTGGTCGCCCTGGTGGATCTGGTGAGGGTTCGGTGCCCCCTCCTTGAGGGGGGGGTACTGTTGTGAATTTGGATTCTGGGCTCCCCCGGTGGCCGCTTGTGGAATTGGACTTGTCATCCTCTTTCCTGTTTCACCTGATTCCATCAGTAGTGGGTGTCGCTATTTAAGCTCATTTCTCTGGTGGTTTCTTGCCGGTCAACAATGTTATCTGATGCCTCTCAGTGCTTGTTCCTGCTTCTAGACAACTACTGATAAGTTGGACTTTTGTCCATGTTTTGTTTGCCTATTTGTTCCAGTTCGCAGCTGAAGTTTTGTTACTGTGTCTGGAAAGCTCTCGTCGATCAGGGATTGCTACTCTGGCGTTATGAGTTAATGCCAGAGTTTAAGGTAATCTCTGGATGGTGTTTTGTTAGTATTTTTCTGCTGACCATGAAAGTATACTATCTGTCTTCTGCTATCTAGTAAGCGGACCTCAAATTTGCTATGACTATTTTCCTGCTGCGTTTGTTGTTTCATCTGAACTCACCGTCATTATATGTGGGGGGCTACTGTCTTCTTTGGAATATTTCTCTAGAGGTGAGCCAGGTCTTATGTTTCCCTCTGCTAGCTATTTAGGTCTTAGGCCAGAGCTGGGCATCTAGCGATAAATAGGAAATGCTACCTGGCTATTTCTAGTTGCGCGGCAGGCTTAGTTCATGGTCAGTATAGTTCCATCTTCCGAGAGCTTGTCCCTCTATAGGCTTGCTATGATCTCTGCCCGCAGAGATCATGACAGGAGTGAGAAGCGAGGATTTGCACTGCTCATGCCAATGGATCACAGGTCCGCAGAGTGATTACATTAGATGACACAGCGAGGCGGGATCTTGGCCAGTGCGGCCGCACAGGCGCAGCCAGCCTGACACCAAATGATGTCAGAAGATGGGCAGCGCAAAATGTGTGCATGTCCAAGGGCTAACATAACAGCGCAGGCTCCGGGACAGATTTAAACAACGCTGAGGAGGTGGCGCACGGCACCAAGGGAGTAAGAATGACGGCTGTGCTGCATCACATGACAAATGAAAGTTCCACCTACCGGACGGTTTAACGGTGTGAGGGGACACATTTCATAAGTGTTAGGTTCAGCATTTGCAAGGACCATAATTAAAAGAGCTAAGTTTAACTTTTTCAGCATTAGTGCTGTACAAGATGGCTCCTTCAGCTACAAACGCCTTGGGGGGGGGTTAAAGGTTCCCTTTCAATTTGCTCCAGTGCAATCTTCGGCCTACACTCTGCTCATCCTGCTGACCCTGGGCTCTAACACCGCCAGTTGACGCCCGGAAGTGCTAGCTGCACAGAGCAAAACACCAGCCAATGTGTCAGTGGGGTTCAGCACCGCCAGCTGTTCCTCTGCTGTGTAGCTGGCAACGTGTCCTGCAAAAGCCACGCAGACACAAAGCTGCCTCCAGTGCAGGCTTTGGCCTACACTCTGCTCCCTCTACTCCTCCTGCTGACCCTGGGCTCTAACACCGCAAGTTGGGGCCCAGAAGTGCTGGCTGCACAGAGCCAAACACCTCGCCAATGTGTCAGTGGGGTTCAGCAACGCCAGCTGTTCCCCTGCTGTGTAGCCGGCATCGTGTCCTGCAAAAGCCACGCAGACACAAGAACTGACATTGAAGGGAACCTGTTCCCCCCCAGGCGTTTGTATATATAACAGCCACCTTGTACAGCAGTAATGCTGCATTTGTACAAGGTGGCTCACTAAGTTCTTGTCCTTGCACACGTGGAACGAAACACGTCTAAAATGTGTCCCCCGAGACCATTAAAACGTCCCTGAGGTGTAACTTTCCTTTGTAATGACATGCAGCGACCCCCTTGGTAGCGCAGCCCTTCTTCTGACATCATTGTTTGGCTGGCTGCGCCTCTGCGTCCGCCCTTCCCGACACAACGCCCCTCGGTGTCTTATTTATTTTGACTGCGAGGGTGTGATTGACGGGCATGAGCAGTGAATATCTTCGCCAGGCTGTCACTCAGCTCCTTCCGCCTTCTTCAGACTGTGCGGCTTCATGGCCGTGGCATGCGATAAGGGATCAGCTGATGTCGCACAGTCTGAAGCATGTGTAAGGACCCGAGTGAGAGGCGAACATATGTACTGCGCATGGTCATGAATCCCAGCCCCGCAGTGTGAAACACTGTAAATGCACTGCGGGGCTGGGATTCATGGTCATCGCAAACCGCACCGGCCGACATTAAATGATGTCAGAAGATGGGCAGCGCTAACAGCGCAAGGCCAAGGGACAACACGACAGCGCAGACTCCTGTACAGCAAATAACTACGCTCAGGAGGCTGCGCCCAGCACCACGTTGGTAGTTTTGCCAGATGTGCTGCGTCTCATTAAGAAGGGAACTCCCGCCTCCAAGACAGTTTTGATTGTTTAAGGGGCTAAATGTCATACGTGTTTCATTCAGCGTGTGCAAGGAACAGAATTTAAAAGAGCAACCTTTGACTTGTGCAGTACTACTGCTGCATAAGGCGTGGCTCTTCTAGTTTGTAACACCTGAGGGGGGGTTAAAGGTTACCTTTAAAATTGGTTCAATTAGGCTTCGGCCTACACTCTGCTCCCCCTGCAGAGCCTGGGCTCTAACACCGCCAGTTGGTGCCCGAAGTGCTGGCTGCACAGAGAAAAACACCCGCCAATGTGTCAGTGGGGTTCAGCACCGCCAGCTGTTCCCCTGCTGTGTAGCCGGCATCGTGTCCTGCAAAAGCCACGCAGACACAAGAACTGAAATTGAAGGGAACCTGTCCCCCCTCCCCCAGGTGTTTGTATGTTTTACAGCCACCTTGTACAGCAGTAATGCTGCATGTGTGCAAGGTGGCTCATAAACTTATTCTCCTTGCACACGTGGAACAGAACACGTCTACAATGTGTCCCCTGAGACCATTAAAACATCCCTGAGGTGTGACTTTCCTTTGTAATGACACGCACCAACCCCCTTGGTAGCACAGCCCTACTTCTGACATCATTGTTTGGCTGGCTGCGCCTCTGCGGCCGCCCTGCCCGACACAACGCCCCTCGGTGTCTTATTTATTTTGACTGCGAGGGTGTGATTGACGGGCATGAGCAGTGCATATCTTCACCAAGCTGTCACTCAGCTCCTTCTGCCTTCTTCAGACTGTGCGGCTTCATGGCCGTGGCATTTAGGAAGCCGTAGGTATGCTCCCTGGCTACTATTAGTTGTGTGGTAGATTTAGCTCACGGTCAACTCGAGTTTCCATCACCCGAGAGCTCGTTCGTTATTTATATGTTTCTTACGTTCCCTTGCCATTGGGAACCATGACACACACGCCCTTCGGTGTCTTATTTATTTTGACTGCGAGGGTGTTATTGATGGGCATGAGCAGTGCATATCTTCGCCTGTTGTCACTCATCTCCTTCCGCCTTCTTCAGACTGTGGCTTCATGGCCGTGGCATGCGATAAGGGATCAGCTGACGCCGCACAGTCTGTAGCAGGTGTAAGGACCCGAGCGAGAGGCGAACATATGTACTGCGCCAGGCCATGAATCCCAGCCCCGCAGTGTGAAACACTGTAAAGACACTGCGGGGCTGGGATTCATGGGCATCGCGAACCGCACCTGCCGACATCAAATGATGTCAGAAGACGGGCAGCGCATGGCCAAGGGATAACGCAACAACGCAGACTCCTGTACAGCAAAATGCGATGCTCAGGAGGCCGCGCCAAGCACCAAGGTGGTATTTTTGCCAGCTGTGCTGCGTCTCATTACGAAGGGAACTCCCGCCTCCAAGACAGATTGACTGTATAAGGGCCAAAATGTTGTACGTGTTTCACCCGCCAATGTGTCAGTGGGGTTCAGCACCGCCAGCTGTTCCCCTGCTTTGTAGCTGGCAACGTGTCCTGCAAATGCCACGCAGACACAACAGACCTCCAAATGCCTCCAGTGCAGGCTTCAGCCTACACTCTGCTCCCCCTGCTGACCCTTTGCTCCAACCCCACTAGTTGGGGCTGTAAGAAGACAAGCTTGAATAGGTCCCCATCCTGGTTCCAGTACCGTCAGCTGGTTCCGGGCAGAGCCTTTGGCTTAGGTGCCTCCCTCTGGGTATCCGAGTTCCACCAACGTCAGGTGGTCCTTGGTAGTGCTTTCAGGCACGGGTACCTCCTGCTTAGTAACCGGGTTCCAGTAACCTCAGCTGGTCCTCGGTAGTTCCATTGGCTCTTGGACCTTCGGCTACCCATCCGGGTTCCAGTACCGTCAGCTGGTTCTCGGCAGTGTCTTTTGCTCTTGTACCTTCTGCTCCCCATCCTGGTTCCAGTACCGTCAGCTGGTTCTGGGCAGAGCCTTTGGCTTAGGTGCCTCCCTCTGGGAATCCGAGTTCCACCAACGTCAGGTGGTCCTTGGTAGTGCTTTCAGGCACGGGTACCTCCTGCTTAGTAACCGGGTCCCAGTAACGTCAGCTGGTCCTCGGTAGTTCCATTGGCTCTTGGACCTTCGGGTAGCCATCCGAGTTGCAGTTCCATCAGCTGTTTCTCGGCATTTTCTCAGCCTTCTTGTACCTTCTGCTACATTTCCAAGTTCAAGACCCTAAAGACGAAGACACGGAAGTCCACCCCTAAGATGACGACGACACCAGAGACGACAACCACTGAGATGACGACGACCCTGGAGACGATGACCCTGAAGACCACCCCGATGACAACGACCCCGGAGACGACGACCCTGGAGACGACGACGACATGGGAGACCGAGAAGCAGAAGAACAAGAGGCTGCAGAACAAAGAGCAGAAGAACATTAAGCATAACACTAAATATCAGAGCAAAAGATATTATCTAAATTATAAGCAGAAGAAGACTAAGCAGTGTATGGGGTGAGTCCGTTCCTCCTCGTGGTGCCCCTGGATAAAGCCTGATGCTGCAGGCCAAACTGAACGCGGACAAATGTAACTCTTTTGTGACAGGCAGAACGGAAGGTGTAATCTTCAAAGTTTTATAGATAACAACTACGGGAATGCCTGTCACAAATAAGAATATGATGAAGAAGTTGAATATGAAGAAGAATAAGAGTTAAATAAAAAGAATATGAACAATGTAAAAAAAAAATTATAGGTAGAAGATGAAGAAGATGAATAAGGTGAAGAAGAAGTTGATGTCAAAGATGATGATGAAGAAGAAAGTGTGGGAGAAGTAAAAAAGTGGGGGAAGGGCGTGGAAGTAGTGAAACATCAATATCTGACAAAATAAAAAAAATCTTAACATAGTCAATATCTTTGTAACTCCGAACGTCTTTAAAAAAAATTTAAATTCCTGCTATTCTATTTGATTGGGCTAAACCTCTATGCCTTTAATGTCTCCGCCACCTCCCCCAATACATCCTACATTATTCTTATTTGTTTTCCTTCATATAGAATGAACCTACAAGGAAAGAAAGGGTTTATTTTAAATCCGATATTTTCGTCCCATTGACTTGCATTGGGATCAGGTATCGGAATCGGCGAGATCCGATACTTTGCCGGTATCGGCCGATACTTTCCGATACCGATACTTTCCGATATCGGAAGGTATCGCTCAACACTAGTGTTGAGCATTCCGATACCGCAAGTATCGGGTATCGGCCGATACTTGCTGTATCGGAATTCCGATACCGAGTTCCGATATTTTTGTGATATCGGAAATCGGAATCGGAAGTTCCCAGTGTATGGTTCCCAGGGTCTGGAGGAGAGGATCCATAATCATGTATAAAATAAAGAATAAAAATAAAAAATATTGATATACTCTCCCCTCTGACGGCCCCGGCTCTCACCGGTCCCAGCGTCTGCCTCCGTTCATAAGAATGCAGAGTTAAGGACCTTCGATGACGTCGCAGCTTGTGATTGGTCGTGTGACCGCTCATGTGACCGCTCACGCGACCAATCACAAGCCGCGACGTCATCGAAGGTCCTTTACTCCCTGCATTCTTA
The DNA here is from genome assembly GCF_051348905.1 of Ranitomeya variabilis. Lineage (NCBI taxonomy): Eukaryota > Metazoa > Chordata > Amphibia > Anura > Dendrobatidae > Ranitomeya > Ranitomeya variabilis. The sequence continues at coordinate 158,022,728 of NC_135236.1, read as the reverse complement.
GGAACGGAGGCACCGCTAAGAGCAGGGGCCGCCGGAGGGGTGAGTATATCAATATTTTTTATTTTTATTATTTATTTTTTACATGAATATGGATCCCAGGGCCTGAAGGAGAGTCTCCTCTCCTCCAGACCCTGGGAACCATACGCACCACACACTTCCGATTCCGATTTCCGATATTGAAAAAATATCGGAACTCGGTATCGGAATTCCGATACAGCAAATATCGGCCGATACCCAATACTTGCGGTATCGGAATGCTCAACACTAATTAACACTAGTGTTGAGCGATACCATCCGATACTTGAAAGTATCGGTATCGGAAAGTATCGGCCGATACCGGCAAAGTATCGGATCTGATCCGATACCGATACCCGATACCAATACAAGTCAATGGGACTCAAGTATCGGAAGGTATCCCTGATGGTTCCCAGGGTCTGAAGGAGAGGAAACTCTCCTTCAGGCCCTGGGATCCATATTAATGTGTAAAATAAAGAATTAAAATTAAAAATATTAATATACTCACCTCTCCGACGCAGCCTGGACCTTACCGCTGTGAACCGGCAGCCTTCTTTGCTTAAAATGAGCGCGTTCAGCACCTTCCATGACGTCACGGCTTCTGATCAGAAGCCGTGACGTCATCCCTCAGGTCCTAAATTCCTAGAAGGGAATTTAGGACCTGAGGGATGATGTCCCGGCTTGTGATTGGTTGCGTGGCGGTCACATGAGCGGCACGCGACCAATCAGAAGCCGTGACGTCATGGAAGGTGCTGAACGCGCTCATTTTAAACAAAGAAGGCTGCCGGTTACCAGCGGTGATGTCCAGGGGCCTCCGGACAGGTGAGTATATCAATATTTTTTATTTTAATTCTTTATTTTACACATTCATATGGATCCCAGGGCCTGAAGGAGAGTTTCCTCTCCTTCAGACCCTGGGAACCATACACTGGAAACTTCCGATTCCGATTCCCGATACCACAAAAGTATCGGATCTCGGTATCGGAATTCCGATACCGCAAGTATCGGCCGATACCCGATACTTGCGGTATCGGAATGCTCAACAATAATTAACACCCAACAATCCTTATCAACCTACTAAAAATTTGCAATGATATAAAAGAAGAAAAACAGAAGCCCTCTTAATGATGGCTTACTCTCGAAAAACAGAATGACTACTACTTGGATTGTATTATACAATTTAACATCAGAGTCAATTTTGCTGTAACATCAGTTGAATTAACATCAACGTGCAATTTGGATCTCTGAAATTAGTTTATACCAGCAAAGGGGCAAAAATATTTATCTTCTTTTTTTTTTAAAGAGATTTGTGGATTATGCATGAGCGGTCAAGTCAGTGACCCATTACTTTCTGAGAGGGGATTGAAACACAGCCTATGGTTGACATTTTCATTTAATTTATTTGATGTGCTGCAATGCACACTGTAGTCTTAATTTTACTAAGAACTGAACCTGGAAGCTCAAGTTTCCACTTGTAAAGAATAAAAAAAGAACAAAACAAAAATTAAACATAATAAAAACTATAACAGAAAAATAATTCTGTTTTACATCACATAAAAGAAAACAAAAGGGTAATGGCATGTACAAGACTGATGGCATATTCCATCATGCTCATACATACTCCAGTGGATAAGGAATAAAAATCCTTGCTTGGGGCTAATAGGAAACATGTTCCAATCAGCAAAATCTTCATAAAGCCAAAATTATTTCCACACAAGCAGACACAATATTCGATATGTGCAATACAAAACTCTATATACAGTCATACCCAGAGGGAAATGATCATATCCTATTAATCCAGAATAACATATAACCTGCATTACTTCCGTGTGAAATAATACATACATAAAAGCAGCCATTGTATAATATTTTGTTTTTCTCTTTTTACTGTGCTAAAAAATAAAGAAAAGTAATAATAATAATGATAATAAATATATAAAAAACATACAAGAAACCACAAAACGATACAGTAATAAATCATTTTGCTGGCTGAAACAGACAAGTCTAATAATAACAAACAATATCTTATCATGAAGAGACTTTCAGTTCAATATACTTTACAATTAGACTTTGTGAACATTTGTATGACTCAAGAGTGAAGCCTGGCAGCTTGTTTCTGGAGATTTGGTCTGTTTGACGGTTTTTAATAAGTGAGGGTGAAGAAAGGAACATTGCTATCCATTTAAGGCGTGTGATATGGAGCAGCAGAAGTTTAATGTGATTTCTTAGATAAGCACAGTAATTGCATATGGCTGTTGTCTTCATGAATTGCTAAAAAATTATTTTATTTTATACCAAAGAACACTTCACAGTGCTTTTCTAAACAGCAATGGCTTCCACTGAACATTGTATATGTGAATGGGCAAGTTTATTAAGATATAATATTTAATCTATCTCATGCATAATAACACACCCCAAAGTCTATTAGAAGACAATCTATTTGGAATCGATTTTGCAGCTAATCACTTGACACTAAGGTCCAGTAACATAGCTACCAGGAGGGGGGTAGAAGGGGTGGTCACATCAGGCCCTTTGCTCTGAGGGGCCCACCCAGAGCTACACTACTGTTAACTAAATTAGTGTATGCATCACGCTCATACAGTTAAAATCTGTAACAGAGCAGGGAGACTCGATCTCCCTGCACTGCCACCTGGCCGTGGCCCACTCACCCTTCCATCTCAAGTTCAACTGTATTGGTTAGATGCCGATATAGTTGAAAGCAATGATGAGAGATGGAGCATGATGCTATCTCTCCCATCATTACCACTCTGGGTCTTATGTCATTGACAATGGGCACAATGATGTCACTATATGGCGGCCGCTGTGCTGTGATGTGCAGAAGGTCAGATCAGCGGGGGAATGAGGACAAGATCTGAGTATTGTATTTTTTATGGGGAATGCATTATATTGTTTGGAGGCCTACGGGGAGTGCATTATATTATATAAAAGTCTATGGGGAGTGCATTATTCTATATAGAGGCCTGTGAAAGTGCACTATGCTTTATATTGGACTATAGGGAGTGCATTATACTATATATAGGCCTAAGGGGAGTGCATTATAGTATATAGAGGCCTATGGGGAGTGCACTAAACTATATATAGGCCTATGGAAGTACACTATACTATATATAGGCATATATGGAGTGTATTATACTATATAGAGGCCTATGTAGAGTGCATTATACTATATATAGGCCTATACTATATAGATGAATATAGGGTGTGAATTAAACTATATAGAGGCCTATGGGGAGTGCATTATGCTGTATGGAGGCATATCAGGAGTGCATTATACTACATAAAGACCTTTGGGGAGTGCATTATACTATATAGAGGACTGTGAAGGTGCATTATATTGTATGGAGGCCTATGGTGACTGCATTATACTATATAGAGGCATATGGGGAGTGCATTATGCTATATAGAAGTCTTTGGAGAGTGCATTATACTATGAAGAAGCCTCTGGGGATTGCATTATACTAAACAGAGGCCTATGAGGAGTGCATTATACTATATAGAGGGCTATGGCTTGCATTATACTATGTGGAGGCTATTTAGTGGGGGCATTATAAAGAGAGGGGGCCATCATACAGTGTGGGATTACAGTGAGCATGTCATCATACAGTGAGGGAGCCATCATACAGTGAAGGTGCTACTGTGGGTACTTTGAACAGTGAAACTTTATGGCTCTTTGTGCTATCCAATAAAAAAAAAAAAACTAGCAGCACTCAGATGTGTGAATGTAGCCTAAGGGAGGATGTCTTAGAAACAAAAGTATTACACTCATTATCTCTTAGCAGTTAGCAAGTAATACAGTATAGCTTCACAATAAATATTTACATTCAGTGAGTTAACACTGATGTCTTAACTCATCAGAGTCATTTTATCTTATTTTTTTTACATCTGGTTAAACTTTGTTCATTTGGTCAAATTTTTATTTATTTTGACTAGAGATGAGCTAACCTTTCAAGGTTCAGTTTGGCATACATCTCGATGTTCGCCAAACAAGTTCGCCAATTGGTTCGCCGAACATACCCAAACCCCACTGAATTCAATGGAAGGCAAAACCAAACGCATAGAAAACACCTTAAGGGGGGCCAAAATTCTGCCAAAACAGTTCAAATTAGGGGCAGACATAAGGAAAAGTGGCATCAATTGGCCCAGAGTACAAATAATATAGCTGCACAGTATGGATGCATGGGATAGGGCCTGTGACAGGGCTTGGAGCAGCATTTATAGCTGAAACTTTGATCAGTAGCAGGCAAATCATTGACAGGTGTAGGCCTTGTGCTTTGAGAGGCCTGCCAAATTCAGGCAACATACATGAAGGAGAGACAACTTGTAGTCCAAACATTTCCAAAAATGAGGGGCAGACACAAAAAGAAGTGGCATCAATTGGACCACAGTAGAAATTTGATAATTGCACAGCAGCAGTTGGTCATAAGTCAAGCATGAGGTATAAGGGTCTGGGCTAGCATTTAGAGCTTTGAATTGAAGTTTCAATGAAGATGAGGGGGTGAGGGACCTGTGTAAGCCTCCTTTGCTGGGAACACTGATACCTCATGTAACAGCTCAAACTGGATTTTAGCTCAGTCACACTCTGGTGCCCCAAATGTCAGTTTCGTAGAAGTTTAAGGATCCTAACACAGGTAGTTGACTCATATAGTAGGAGAGAGGGCCCTGCTCATGAGGGCTCACTGTCTAAAATGGATGGGTTAGGTTACAATAGGTGAGGCTAGAGCTGCTTGAGCAGCAGTATGGTGGAGCGATGATTACTGTAGGTTGTAGGCTTGTCAAAAAAGGTGGTTCTCAGGTTCCTTTTAATGGTTCCCATGGTAGGCGAGAGTATGATGTGTTGTAGAAGAGCGTTCCAGAGTAGAGGGGATGTGCAAGAGAAATATAATATGCAATTGTGGGAAGAGAAGATAAGAGGGGAGTCGAGAAGGAGATCTTGTGAGATTCGATGGTTGCGTGCAGATAAGTACCAGGAGACTAGGTCACAGATGTATGGAGGCAACAGCTTGTGGATGGCTTTGTATGCCATGATTAGGTTTTTGAACTGGAGCCTGAGGGTAATGGGGAGCCAGAGAAGGGCAGCAAAGTTAAGGATAGATTGGAAGGGTGCGAGACTGTTAGAATGGAAGACACAAATCAGAAGCTTGCAGCAGTCGAGGTGGAAGATGATGAGTGCATGGACTAGGGTTTCTGCAGATTCTTGATTAAAGTGAACCTGTCACCAGGTTTGGCCAATATGAGATATGGCCATCACCTTTCAGGGCTGATAAACAGCATTCTATAATGCTGTAGATGAGCCCCCAATCTGACCTGTAAGAGAAGAAAATAACTTTTATTACACTTGCCTGCGGGGCGGTCTTGTCCAATGGGCATCACTGGTCTTGGTCCGGCACCTCCCATCTTCTTATAATCCCCGTACTCCGGCTTGGTTCATGTGGATGACGCATCCCTTTGTCATTAACACTGTCTCCTCGGCACAGCGCTCCGGTGCAGTCGTACCTCTCTGCTCTGTTGAGGGCAGAGCAAGGTACTGCAGTGCGCATGCCTCGAAGCTCTTTGAACTTTCCTGGCACCTGCGCACTGCAGTACTTTGCTCTGCCCTCAACAGGGCAGAGAAGTGTGCCCGCACAGGAGCATGGGGCCGAAAAGACGCATCATCCACACGAATCAAGCAGGAGGGCAGCATCACAAAAAGGGATGCACCAAACTAAGAAGAGCGACAACCCTCAGACAAGACCGCCGTGCAGAATAAAGCGATCATGCGTCAGGGGCCGTGGGAAGGTCACTCTTCAGTCCTGATTAACTATGGGTGAGCATTCACTTTGTCTTAATAGCATGTATTGAATTGGGTACTAGGTGCTTTGTATGAGGTGATACCACATGGTGATACTATGTAAATGATGTTTAGCACCTGGGTATGACTACTTACATCTAAATAATTTTTCTGCTCTCCCTTGTCACATAGTGGACTTGTGTCATACCCCTAGTGTACCGGTTTTGACTCCTCCTTTTCTTCTCTATGTTGAATTTTCAATTATATTTTATGTGACTTTGATTGTTTTTGTAATGATTTAATAAAGGTTATGTTTTATTTATTTTTTGGTGTGTTTGATACTCAGCAAAACCAAAGAAAATATTCCTTCTGTTGGTTTTCAATATGCTCTACTTGGAGTAGTGCACCAGTTAATGTACTTTATTGATTTAATGGGGGAGCTAAAGAATTGAATAATGCTCTCGGCCTTTGATAATAGAAGTGTTTTTTTTATTATTGTGTTTGCTTGTCTCTTTAAGGAATGTACGGATTCGGCAAATATTTTTGAGTTGAAATCGACAGATGTGGAAAGGGCATGTATTTTGAAGGAGAGATCAGAGTCCAGGGTTACCTAGAGGCAGCAAGCTTGTGGGATGCCCTCATCTACACCTTGTAGATGAGGACCAAAAAGAGCATGTGCTCCAGTGGATGGCAAGTGCTGCATCAAGTGGCCTCTCCTCCTCTTTCTCCACCTGAACATCACACACAGTACAGTCCTCAGAGATGGCACCCAATTACTCTTGTTTCCCCCAGCATCACAATGCTCCAACTACCCAACTGACTGTTGAAAACTACAGATGTGCGAGTCTGCAGAGCTGCTCACACATTCTATTCCATGGGCATGAGAGGTCTGCTCCAAAGATTAACAGACTCAAGATGAGGAAAGCATCTGCACCAATGCCCCAATTTTTTTTCATTTGGTAGACCCACGACCGCTGCTGGTCAAAGTCAGAGTTGTGGCTGAGGATGCAGTGTTTGTCATGGTTGCATCCTTCTGTGTCTGTGTGGCAAGCTGCAAGGTAACCTCCTCATTTTCCTACTCCTCCACCTCCTCTGCTGAGCTACTCAGTTGCAATGCATTTAAGTTCACAACAAGTTGGATCTGCAACCTCATCATCATCCTCTCTGTTCTCCCACTCCTCACTCTGAGAGTCAACCTCCTTCTGCCCTGACTGCACAGTACAGTCGATGGGCACTTCAGTTATCTGACTCTCATTAGGATCACCTGCACCCATGGAGGAAAGGAGGGTCTGGATTCTGCTTTGAACCTGCTTTGTCCGACCCTGGTTCTGTGGGCGGAGACCTGTGTGAGAACAATTGACATGGTGATGGAAGAGGAAGAAGAAGCAGATGTGGTTGGTCGTGGGTTGAATCATTCATTTCGGTCTCAAAATAGGCAGAGGCAAGGCAAGGCAACCTTTAGTGACCTAAACCACTAGGCATCTGTGTGTCACTAGACACCAAGTTTTGCAATCCCCAAAGCTTGCGGGACAAACCTCTGTATCAAACACTTCCCCCACTGCTTCTGCCTCCTCCATCTCCTCTAGGGCCTCCACATGAGCCCTCAGCCTCTCCACTAATGAGATATGCAATCCAACAGTGCAGAAAAAATCCACCACCCCCTCCATACTGCACAGCCAGGGCTCACCGCAATCAGGCAGTGTTTAAATTAATTTGACTTGGAAAGGGTGTGTACAATAACGGTGTGAACCTGTTGGTGGCCCTACACTTGGGACACCTCATAAAAGTGCCTTGCATGGCTCATGTTCTCAACCTGGTGGTACAGCAATTTCTCTGCCACTATCCCGGCTGGAATTACTGCTGCAGAAAGCATGGTGGCTGTGTGCTCATGCCTGCCATTTTGACCTCATGTGTCATTGACATGCATCGTTCCAGAGATATTTTGGGTGACTAGTTAACAGGTTGATATGCGATATGCAGAAAAGCTGGAAATCCATTCTTCACTTGTTGCACCGATTGTGATAGCAGTGACAAGCCCTGGTGCAGATTGTCCTTTCACGAAGCTTGGGACAATGCAGTACACACGTGGCGCAAATCACGGAGTGGACTTAGATCAAAGACCTCTGCACTAGTGTTGAGCATTCCGATACCGAGATCCGATACTTTTGTGGTATCGGGAATCGGTATCGGATCCATATTACTGTGTAAAATAAAGAATTAAAATAAAAAATATTGATATACTCACCTCTCCGGAGGCCCCTGGACATCATCGCTGGTAACCGGCAGCCTTCTTTGCTTAAAATGAGCGCGTTTAGGGCCTTCCATGACGACACGGCTTCTGATTGGTCGCGTTCCGCTCATGTGACCGCCAATCACAAGCCGTGACGTCATTCTCAGGCCCTAAACTCCTCATTCCAGGAATTTAGGACCTGAGAATGACGTTGCAGCTTGTGATTGGTCGCGTGGCGGTCACATGAGCGGCACACGACCAATCAGAAGCCGTGACATCATGGAAGGCCCTAAACACGCTCATTTTAAGCAAAGAAGGCTGCCGGTTACCAGCGGTTATGTCCAGGGGCCTCCGGAGAGGTGAGTATATCAATATTTTTTATTTTAATTCTTTATTTTACACAGTAATATGGATCACAGGGTCTGAAGGAGAGTTTCCTCTCCTTCAGACACTGGGAACCATCAGGATACCTTCCGATACTTGGTGTCCCATTGACTTGTATTGGTATCGGGTATCGGCGATATCCGATACTTTTCGGGTATCGGCCGATACTATCCGATACTGATACTTTCAAGTATCGGACGGTATCGCTCAACACTACTCTGCACCATTCTGCACAATTTCAAAGTGTTCACTAAGATGGTTAGCAATGATGATGTCATCATCAGCATCTCTATTTCGGTCATCTATATGCTGAAACATACTTTATATAGTCTGCAGAGGAGCTGTTGGTCCCAGAGGAAGAAGAGGAAGCAGAGGACAATGCGAAAGGGATAATAATATCTCTCAGTTCAGAACTGTTGTTGCACAAGTGGGTGCCATATGAGGGTCAATTACAGTGATTGAGTTGAGGCATAGTACCAGACAAACTGTTAGTAAAGCTGCAGGAACAAAGGATCAAATGGTTGAGGATGAGGAAGAGTTGATGGGCATGCAACTGCCAGGAAATGAAGAAGATAATGATCCCCTCTCTGTTGTCCATGGTTGGCAGGAGGGGACATAGGAAGCAAGCTTGAGTGTTACCCCACTACCCAACTCATGAATGCCTTCTTGCTGTACTATCTGCAACATGATGTCCATATTCTTAGGGTTAGAAGTATTGCTGACTACTGGGTTGCAACTCTGTTAGATCCACAGTATAAGAGAAAATTTTGCCAGATGCATGACCCTGGAAATGGACGTGAGCATGCTGGAGTTTCGAAACAGGCTTGTAGACAATCTTAAGAGTGGTTTTCCTCAAAACATTAATGAGGCTCACAGCGTTCATTGCAGTTATTGACTTCCAACTTTTTGTTCCTTGTGTTGTCAACATAAAAGCATTAGCAGCAGCAGTGTAAGTGGCATAAGCAATTTTTCTGAGTCATTTCACACATTTTTTAGACCAGCCTGTGCACCAACAGAACACAGTACAATTCTTACACAATGTAAATGACTGGAGAGGATGGTGTAGGAGTATCTTAAGCTCAATATTAATGCAATCATGGGGTTTGAACCCTTTTGCTCTTCAAAAATGGAAAAGTGGTCTGAGCTTGCTTGTCACGCCTTGGAGGTTTTGTTATGCCCAGCAGCCAGTGTTCTTTCATAATGTGTCTTCAGCATTGCTTGAGGTGTCCTTACAGATAAGCCCATCTCCTGAATGTGTGCACCTCTTAACTTTCATCAAAATGAACAAGCCATGGATCACCAATTACTTTTTTATTCCAGTCATAAACTGGACAGACTAGGCTATGGTGTAGCTTTAGTGTATTGTCATCGTTTGTGTGCCTGCTGTTGCTATTGCTGCTGATAATATTAAAAAAAATGTGAAATGTGGAGATTCCAAGTTGCATCTCCATCTGGTTTCTTACCTGTAGTGGTAGAGGTGTCAGAGCCCTATTCTGGGGAAATTGATGTCAGTTTAGTGACATTTAGGGTTGAGCGACTTTCATTTTTTTAAGATCGAGTCTGGTTTTGTGAAACCCGATTTAGTCCAGAGTCGAGTCGAGTGAAGTCGGCCGATTATCGCTAAAAGTCGGGGATCGACCGAAACACGAAACCCAATGCAAGTCAATGGGGAAGCATAGCCGGCAGTGAGTGGAGGCCAGGAAAACACCTACAGTGCACATTTTACTGCCAAAAACATCCATTCTTGTTTTCTGAAGCTTGTCAATCTTAATTAACTTTATAATAATAGTTGGGCACTGGAAATTGGGGGTCATTTGGCAAAAGTTGTGGGGGTAGGGCTGGTTCAAGGTTTTAGTGGGCCCAGGAAACATGGACTACGTCATGGCGGTGGAGCAGGGAGAGGTAAGTATTTCAACGTTGCAAGTGCTGTGATCCTGAGCAAGCAGGGGGGGCCCACTCGTTCGCATTGGCACTGGCACAGGGCCCCTCAAAGTACGGCGGTGTGTTTGCATGGCGGGGGCGCTTCACACCAGCAGCGACACTTTTGCGTACTCTGAGTGGCCTTGTGCCAGTGACGTCGCCAACGAGTATGCCCCCCCACCTGATGAAGGAACCTGCACTTTCATCTGCACCTTTGTCCCTGTGTAAGGTGGTATAATATGCGGGAAGGGGAACCTTACTTTCAGCAGGGTCAGATTCTGGCTGTGTAGAGTACAAGGGGAATGTAGTGGTCTAGGTCAATGTACCAGCAGACTCATCTAGCAGTGGCTGGGCAATGGGCAGGATGATGAGGAAACAGATATAGGGCCAAAGAATAAAGTAGGCTAAATGCAGATCAAAATTGGTAACAGGACTAAACAGGCGGCATTGCTTTGTTCAGTGGAGTAGCAAACCCAAGAGCAGCAGACACTGTTTCAAGGGCCTAACCACACTAGTAGGCCAAATGCAGTTTAATATCTGATAGTATAGGCCGAAAGCCAGAATGTGGAAGCTCAGCTTTGTTCAGTTGAGGACAACACCAGGGAGGGGCAGACACCGTTAGTAGGCCCTAACCACCATTTTGTTTTTTAAAAAACACTTAATGAGAGCCAGAAGGTTGAAGCTCAGCTTTATTCAGTTGAGGGCAACACCAGGCAGGGGCAGACACCGTTAGTAGGCCGGAACCACCATTTTGTTTTTTAAAAAACACTTAATGAGAGCCAGAAGGTTGAAGCTCAGCTTTATTCAGTTGAGGGCAACACCAGGCAGGGGCAGACACCGTTAGTAGGCCGGAACCAGCAATGTGTTTAAAAACAGCAGTTAATCAGAGCCGGAAGGTAGAAGCTCAGCTTTATTCAGTTGAGGGCAACACCAGGGAGGGGCAGAAGCCGTTAGTAGGCCCTAACCACCATTTTGTTTTTTAAAAAACACTTAATGAGAGCCAGAAGGTAGAAGCTCAGCTTTATTCAGTTGAGGACAACTTGAATTAGGGACTGCATACAGACTTAGCAGGCTGTCCCCTGTGTGGACCATGCATCCAATACATTAACCCATTGAGCCACAAAGGACACGTAACCTTCCGTGGCCATGCCTACAGGTCCATGTGTCTGTTGTCAGGTGTACCTTTGTCAGTGTAGGCCTATTGGAAGGAGGGACCGCAGACAGGCTTCGAAGGCCTAACACAATATAATGGGCTGGCTGTAGGCACTTTAAAATTGGTTCCAGGGGTACACGGGCAGCAGTGGTCTGGTCAGTGGAGGCCTAGTGGAAGGAGGGACCGCAGACAGGCTTCGAAGGCCTAACACAATAAAATGGGCTGGCTGTAGGCACTTTAAAATTGGTTCCAGGGGTACACGGGCAGCAGTGGTCTGGTCAGTGGAGGCCTAGTGGAAGGAGGGACCGCAGACAGGCTTCGAAGGCCTAAAATAACAAACAATAGGCTCATGGCAGTTTTACAGCGGTTACATGGATACACGGGCAGGCAGCTTGGTGGTGAGTGGAGGAGTATTTAAAGTAGGGACCGCAGACAGGCTATCAAAGGCCTAAAATAACAAACAATAGGCTCATGGCAGTTTTACAGCGGTTACATGGATACACAGGCAGCTTGGTGGTGAGTGGAGGAGTATTTAAAGTAGGGACCGCAGACAGGCTATCAAAGGCCTAAAATAACAAACAATAGGCTCATGGCAGTTTTACAGCGGTTACATGGATACACGGGCAGGCAGCTGGTGATGAGTGGAGGAGTATTTAAAGTAGGGACCGCAGACAGGCTATCAAAGGCCTAAAATAACAAACAATAGGCTCATGGCAGTTTTACAGCGGTTACATGGATACACGGGCAGGCAGCTGGTGATGAGTGGAGGAGTATTTAAGGTAGGGACCGCAGACAGGCTATCAAAGGCCTAAAATAACAAACAATAGGCTCATGGCAGTTTTACAGCGGTTACATGGATACACGGGCAGGCAGCTGGTGATGAGTGGAGGAGTATTTAAAGTAGGGACCGCAGACAGGCTATCAAAGGCCTAAAATAACAAACAATAGGCTCATGGCAGTTTTACAGCGGTTACATGGATACACGGGCAGGCAGCTGGTGATGAGTGGAGGAGTATTTAAAGTAGGGACCGCAGACAGACTATCAAAGGCCTAAAATAACAAACAATAGGCTCATGGCAGTTTTACAGCGGTTACATGGATACACGGGCAGGCAGCTGGTGATGAGTGGAGGAGTATTTAAAGTAGGGACCGCAGACAGGCTATCAAAGGCCTAAAATAACAAACAATAGGCTCATGGCAGTTTTACAGCGGTTACATGGATACACAGGCAGCTTGGTGGTGAGTGGAGGAGTATTTAAAGTAGGGACCGCAGACAGGCTATCAAAGGCCTAAAATAACAAACAATAGGCTCATGGCAGTTTTACAGCGGTTACATGGATACACGGGCAGGCAGCTGGTGATGAGTGGAGGAGTATTTAAAGTAGGGACCGCAGACAGGCTATCAAAGGCCTAAAATAACAAACAATAGGCTCATGGCAGTTTTACAGCGGTTACATGGATACACGGGCAGGCAGCTGGTGATGAGTGGAGGAGTATTTAAAGTAGGGACCGCAGACAGGCTATCAAAGGCCTAAAATAACAAACAATAGGCTCATGGCAGTTTTACAGCGGTTACATGGATACACGGGCAGGCAGCTGGTGATGAGTGGAGGAGTATTTAAAGTAGGGACCGCAGACAGGCTATCAAAGGCCTAAAATAACAAACAATAGGCTCATGGCAGTTTTACAGCGGTTACATGGATACACAGGCAGCTTGGTGGTGAGTGGAGGAGTATTTAAAGTAGGGACTGCAGACAGGCTATCAAAGGCCTAAAATAACAAACAATAGGCTCATGGCAGTTTTACAGCGGTTACATGGATACACAGGCAGCTTGGTGGTGAGTGGAGGAGTATTTAAAGTAGGGACCGCAGACAGGCTATCAAAGGCCTAAAATAACAAACAATAGGCTCATGGCAGTTTTACAGCGGTTACATGGATACACGGGCAGGCAGCTGGTGATGAGTGGAGGAGTATTTAAAGTAGGGACCGCAGACAGGCTATCAAAGGCCTAAAATAACAAACAATAGGCTCATGGCAGTTTTACAGCGGTTACATGGATACACGGGCAGGCAGCTGGTGATGAGTGGAGGAGTATTTAAGGTAGGGACCGCAGACAGGCTATCAAAGGCCTAAAATAACAAACAATAGGCTCATGGCAGTTTTACAGCGGTTACATGGATACACGGGCAGGCAGCTGGTGATGAGTGGAGGAGTATTTAAAGTAGGGACCGCAGACAGGCTATCAAAGGCCTAAAATAACAAACAATAGGCTCATGGCAGTTTTACAGGGGTTACATGGATACACGGGCAGGCAGCTGGTGATGAGTGGAGGAGTATTTAAAGTAGGGACCGCAGACAGACTATCAAAGGCCTAAAATAACAAACAATAGGCTCATGGCAGTTTTACAGCGGTTACATGGATACACGGGCAGGCAGCTGGTGATGAGTGGAGGAGTATTTAAAGTAGGGACCGCAGACAGGCTATCAAAGGCCTAAAATAACAAACAATAGGCTCATGGCAGTTTTACAGCGGTTACATGGATACACAGGCAGCTTGGTGGTGAGTGGAGGAGTATTTAAAGTAGGGACCGCAGACAGGCTATCAAAGGCCTAAAATAACAAACAATAGGCTCATGGCAGTTTTACAGCGGTTACATGGATACACGGGCAGGCAGCTGGTGATGAGTGGAGGAGTATTTAAAGTAGGGACCGCAGACAGGCTATCAAAGGCCTAAAATAACAAACAATAGGCTCATGGCAGTTTTACAGCGGTTACATGGATACACGGGCAGGCAGCTGGTGATGAGTGGAGGAGTATTTAAAGTAGGGACCGCAGACAGGCTATCAAAGGCCTAAAATAACAAACAATAGGCTCATGGCAGTTTTACAGCGGTTACATGGATACACGGGCAGGCAGCTGGTGATGAGTGGAGGAGTATTTAAAGTAGGGACCGCAGACAGGCTATCAAAGGCCTAAAATAACAAACAATAGGCTCATGGCAGTTTTACAGCGGTTACATGGATACACAGGCAGCTTGGTGGTGAGTGGAGGAGTATTTAAAGTAGGGACCGCAGACAGGCTATCAAAGGCCTAAAATAACAAACAATAGGCTCATGGCAGTTTTACAGCGGTTACATGGATACACGGGCAGGCAGCTGGTGATGAGTGGAGGAGTATTTAAAGTAGGGACCGCAGACAGGCTATCAAAGGCCTAAAATAACAAACAATAGGCTCATGGCAGTTTTACAGCGGTTACATGGATACACAGGCAGCTTGGTGGTGAGTGGAGGAGTATTTAAAGTAGGGACCGCAGACAGGCTATCAAAGGCCTAAAATAACAAACAATAGGCTCATGGCAGTTTTACAGCGGTTACATGGATACACGGGCAGGCAGCTGGTGATGAGTGGAGGAGTATTTAAAGTAGGGACCGCAGAAAGGCTATCAAAGGCCTAAAATAACAAACAATAGGCTCATGGCAGTTTTACAGCGGTTACATGGATACACGGGCAGGCAGCTGGTGATGAGTGGAGGAGTATTTAAAGTAGGGACCGCAGACAGGCTATCAAAGGCCTAAAATAACAAACAATAGGCTCATGGCAGTTTTACAGCGGTTACATGGATACACAGGCAGCTTGGTGGTGAGTGGAGGAGTATTTAAAGTAGGGACCGCAGACAGGCTATCAAAGGCCTAAAATAACAAACAATAGGCTCATGGCAGTTTTACAGCGGTTACATGGATACACGGGCAGGCAGCTGGTGATGAGTGGAGGAGTATTTAAAGTAGGGACCGCAGACAGGCTATCAAAGGCCTAAAATAACAAACAATAGGCTCATGGCAGTTTTACAGCGGTTACATGGATACACAGGCAGCTTGGTGGTGAGTGGAGGAGTATTTAAAGTAGGGACCGCAGACAGGCTATCAAAGGCCTAAAATAACAAACAATAGGCTCATGGCAGTTTTACAGCGGTTACATGGATACACGGGCAGGCAGCTGGTGATGAGTGGAGGAGTATTTAAAGTAGGGACCGCAGAAAGGCTATCAAAGGCCTAAAATAACAAACAATAGGCTCATGGCAGTTTTACAGCGGTTACATGGATACACGGGCAGGCAGCTGGTGATGAGTGGAGGAGTATTTAAAGTAGGGACCGCAGACAGGCTATCAAAGGCCTAAAATAACAAACAATAGGCTCATGGCAGTTTTACAGCGGTTACATGGATACACGGGCAGGCAGCTGGTGATGAGTGGAGGAGTATTTAAAGTAGGGACCGCAGACAGGCTATCAAAGGCCTAAAATAACAAACAATAGGCTCATGGCAGTTTTACAGCGGTTACATGGATACACGGGCAGGCAGCTGGTGATGAGTGGAGGAGTATTTAAAGTAGGGACCGCAGACAGGCTATCAAAGGCTTAAAATAACAAACAATAGGCTCATGGCAGTTTTACAGCGGTTACATGGATACACGGGCAGGCAGCTGGCGATGAGTGGAGGAGTATTTAAAGTAGGGACCGCAGATAGGCTATCAAAGGCCTAAAATAACAAACAATAGGCTCATGGCAGTTTTACAGCGGTTACATGGATAAACGGGCAGGCAGCTGGTGATGAGTGGAGGAGTATTTAAAGTAGGGACCGCAGACAGGCTATCAAAGGCCTAAAAATAACAAACAATAGGCTCATGGCAGTTTTACAGCGGTTACATGGATACACGGGCAGGCAGCTGGTGATGAGTGGAGGAGTATTTAAAGTAGGGACCGCAGACAGGCTATCAAAGGCCTAAAATAACAAACAATAGGCTCATGGCAGTTTTACAGCGGTTACATGGATACACGGGCAGGCAGCTGGTGATGAGTGGAGGAGTATTTAAAGTAGGGACCGCAGACAGGCTATCAAAGGCCTAAAATAACAAACAATAGGCTCATGGCAGTTTTACAGCGGTTACATGGATACACAGGCAGCTTGGTGGTGAGTGGAGGAGTATTTAAAGTAGGGACCGCAGACAGGCTATCAAAGGCCTAAAATAACAAACAATAGGCTCATGGCAGTTTTACAGCGGTTACATGGATACACGGGCAGGCAGCTGGTGATGAGTGGAGGAGTATTTAAAGTAGGGACCGCAGACAGGCTATCAAAGGCCTAAAATAACAAACAATAGGCTCATGGCAGTTTTACAGCGGTTACATGGATACACGGGCAGGCAGCTGGTGATGAGTGGAGGAGTATTTAAAGTAGGGACCGCAGACAGGCTATCAAAGGCCTAAAATAACAAACAATAGGCTCATGGCAGTTTTACAGCGGTTACATGGATACACGGGCAGGCAGCTGGTGATGAGTGGAGGAGTATTTAAAGTAGGGACCGCAGACAGGCTATCAAAGGCCTAAAATAACAAACAATAGGCTCATGGCAGTTTTACAGCGGTTACATGGATACACAGGCAGCTTGGTGGTGAGTGGAGGAGTATTTAAAGTAGGGACCGCAGACAGGCTATCAAAGGCCTAAAATAACAAACAATAGGCTCATGGCAGTTTTACAGCGGTTACATGGATACACGGGCAGGCAGCTGGTGATGAGTGGAGGAGTATTTAAAGTAGGGACCGCAGACAGGCTATCAAAGGCCTAAAATAACAAACAATAGGCTCATGGCAGTTTTACAGCGGTTACATGGATACACAGGCAGCTTGGTGGTGAGTGGAGGAGTATTTAAAGTAGGGACCGCAGACAGGCTATCAAAGGCCTAAAATAACAAACAATAGGCTCATGGCAGTTTTACAGCGGTTACATGGATACACGGGCAGGCAGCTGGTGATGAGTGGAGGAGTATTTAAAGTAGGGACCGCAGAAAGGCTATCAAAGGCCTAAAATAACAAACAATAGGCTCATGGCAGTTTTACAGCGGTTACATGGATACACGGGCAGGCAGCTGGTGATGAGTGGAGGAGTATTTAAAGTAGGGACCGCAGACAGGCTATCAAAGGCCTAAAATAACAAACAATAGGCTCATGGCAGTTTTACAGCGGTTACATGGATACACAGGCAGCTTGGTGGTGAGTGGAGGAGTATTTAAAGTAGGGACCGCAGACAGGCTATCAAAGGCCTAAAATAACAAACAATAGGCTCATGGCAGTTTTACAGCGGTTACATGGATACACGGGCAGGCAGCTGGTGATGAGTGGAGGAGTATTTAAAGTAGGGACCGCAGACAGGCTATCAAAGGCCTAAAATAACAAACAATAGGCTCATGGCAGTTTTACAGCGGTTACATGGATACACAGGCAGCTTGGTGTTGAGTGGAGGAGTATTTAAAGTAGGGACCGCAGACAGGCTATCAAAGGCCTAAAATAACAAACAATAGGCTCATGGCAGTTTTACAGCGGTTACATGGATACACGGGCAGGCAGCTGGTGATGAGTGGAGGAGTATTTAAAGTAGGGACCGCAGAAAGGCTATCAAAGGCCTAAAATAACAAACAATAGGCTCATGGCAGTTTTACAGCGGTTACATGGATACACGGGCAGGCAGCTGGTGATGAGTGGAGGAGTATTTAAAGTAGGGACCGCAGACAGGCTATCAAAGGCCTAAAATAACAAACAATAGGCTCATGGCAGTTTTACAGCGGTTACATGGATACACGGGCAGGCAGCTGGTGATGAGTGGAGGAGTATTTAAAGTAGGGACCGCAGACAGGCTATCAAAGGCCTAAAATAACAAACAATAGGCTCATGGCAGTTTTACAGCGGTTGCATGGATACACGGGCAGGCAGCTGGTGATGAGTGGAGGAGTATTTAAAGTAGGGACCGCAGACAGGCTATCAAAGGCTTAAAATAACAAACAATAGGCTCATGGCAGTTTTACAGCGGTTACATGGATACACGGGCAGGCAGCTGGCGATGAGTGGAGGAGTATTTAAAGTAGGGACCGCAGATAGGCTATCAAAGGCCTAAAATAACAAACAATAGGCTCATGGCAGTTTTACAGCGGTTACATGGATAAACGGGCAGGCAGCTGGTGATGAGTGGAGGAGTATTTAAAGTAGGGACCGCAGACAGGCTATCAAAGGCCTAAAAATAACAAACAATAGGCTCATGGCAGTTTTACAGCGGTTACATGGATACACGGGCAGGCAGCTGGTGATGAGTGGAGGAGTATTTAAAGTAGGGACCGCAGACAGGCTATCAAAGGCCTAAAATAACAAACAATAGGCTCATGGCAGTTTTACAGCGGTTACATGGATACACGGGCAGGCAGCTGGTGATGAGTGGAGGAGTATTTAAAGTAGGGACCGCAGACAGGCTATCAAAGGCCTAAAATAACAAACAATAGGCTCATGGCAGTTTTACAGCGGTTACATGGATACACAGGCAGCTTGGTGGTGAGTGGAGGAGTAGTGCAAGGAGTGTCTGTCCCAGTACTCCCAAAATATAAATAGATGTTAATGTCTCGCAAAACAACCAAAACAAAAAAAAAGGTGGCATACTTAGGTACAGGGGTGGGCTCATCTACTGAGTTTCTGACATAGTAATTTGGCAGTAACTATTTAGACACAGACACAGACTACTTTAAGTTGCATCATAGATGTCTACAAATTTGTATTGTCAGTGCCAGACATTGAATGATGTCAGCGAATAGACTAAAGATTGGTGGAGCTGTGCGACATAATTTTGCACGTGGTAGAGCACATTTTGAGCTGGGGTAGGGGGGAACTCTCTTGAGGCCGGCGGGACCGCCCCAGGGCCCCTCATGTTACAACGGTGTGTCTGACGTTGGGTGCGCACCGCCACCGCCAGAGACACTACATTGTACTATGAGGGACCCAGTAGCAATGCCGTCAACCAAAAGCGAGCACACCCACCTCTTCAGACAAACAGCAGTCTCACGGGTGCTTGCGCCAAGTCGCGATACCACGGCCCCGTGTGGGGAGTTTTGCCATTTAGGGAGGTGTAAACATGTCGTATGCTGTACAATCAGCTGCAGCAAATTAGACATTAGAAAAGTAATTCACAGGCAAGAGCTTTTCATAGGAAAGCTAGGTGTCGGCCGGGCAAGGTGGGGCAAAAGATTTCGAAATCCAGTTGTGGTTCATTTTAATGAATGTTAGATCGTCAACATTTTGGGTAGCCAGACGAGTCCTTTTTTCGGTTAATATTGAACCTGCAGCACTGAATACTCTTTCTGATAGGACACTTGCTGCCGGGCAAGCAAGCTCCTGCAATGCATATTCTGCCAATTCTGGCCAGGTGTCTAATTTGGAGGCCCAGTAATCAAATGGGAATGACGGTTGAGGGAGAACATCGATAAGGGATGAAAAATAGTTAGTAACCATACTGGACAAATGTTGTCTCCTGTCACTTTCAATTGATGCAGCAGTACCTGTCCTGTCTGCGGTCATAGCAAAATCACTCCACAACCTGGTCAGAAAACCCCTCTGTCCAACGCCACTTCTGATGTGTGCACCCCTAACACTCCTAGTCTGCTGCCCCCTGGAGCTCGTGTGAGAACGATCACGTGCGCTGTGTGCTGGGAATGCCTGAAGCAAACGGTCAACAAGAGTTGATTGTTTGGTTGCTAATATTAGTTCCAAGTTCTCATGTGGCATAATATTTTGCAATTTGCCTTTATAGCGTGGATCAAGGAGGCAGGCCAACCAGTAATCGTCATTGTTCATCATTTTCATAATGCGTGTGTCCCTTTTTAGGATACGTAAGGCATAATCCGCCATGTGGGCCAAAGTTCCAGTTGTCAAATCTCCGGTTGTGATTGGTTGAGGGGCAGTTGCAGGCAAATCTACGTCACTTGTGTCCCTCAAAAAACCAGAACCCGGCCGTGACACGCAACCAATTTCCTGTGCCCCCGGGAAAGGTTCGGCATTAAAAATATACTCATCCCCATCATCCTCCTCGTCCTCCACCTCCTCTTCGCCCGCTACCTCGTCCTGTACACTGCCCTGACCAGACAATGGCTGACTGTCATCAAGGCTTTCCTCTTCCTCTGGTGCAGACGCCTGCTCCTTTATGTGCGTCAAACTTTGCATCAGCAGACGCATTAGGGGGATGCTCATGCTTATTACGGCGTTGTCTGCACTAACCAGCCGTGTGCATTCCTCAAAACACTGAAGGACTTGACACATGTCTTGTATCTTAGACCACTGCACACCAGACAACTCCATGTCTGCCATCCTACTGCCTGCCCGTGTATCCTCCCACAAATAAATAACAGCACGCCTCTGTTCGCACAGTCTCTGAAGCATGTGCAGTGTTGAGTTCCACCTTGTTGCAACGTCTATGATTAGGCGATGCTGGGGAAGGTTCAAAGACCGCTGATAGGTCTGCATACGGCTGGCATGTACAGGCGAACGTCGGATATGTGAGCAAAGTGCACGCACTTTGAGGAGCAGGTCGGAGAACCCAGGATAAGTTTTCAATAAGCACTGCACCACCAGGTTTAAGGTGTGAGCCAGGCAAGGAATGTGTTTCAGTTGGGAAAGGGAGATGGCAGCCATGAAATTCCTTCCGTTATCACTCACTACCTTGCCTGCCTCAAGATCTACTGTGCCCAGCCACGACTGCGTTTCTTGTTGCAAGAACTCGGACAGAACTTCCGCGGTGTGTCTGTTGTCGCCCAAACACTTCATAGCCAATACAGCCTGCTGACGCTTGGCAGTAGCTGGCCCATAATGGGACAACTGGTGTGCAACAGTGTCATCTGCCGATGGAGTGGTTGGCAGACTGCGTTCTGTGGAAGAGCTGTAGCTTCTGCAGGAGGACGAGGAGGAGGAGGAGGAGGGGGTGCGAACGCCTACAGCCAACTGTTTCCTAGACCGTGGGCTAGGCACAACTGTCCCTAAATTGATGTCGCCTGTGGACCCTGCATCCACCACATTCACCCAGTGTGCCGTGATGGACACATAACGTCCCTGGCCATGCCTACTGGTCCATGCATCTGTAGTCAGGTGCACCTTTGTACTCACAGATTGCCTGAGTGCATGGATGATGCGCTGTTTAACATGCTGGTGCAGGGCTGGGATGGCTTTTCTGGAAAAAAAGTGTCGACTGGGTAGCTCGTATCGTGGTTCAGCGTACTCCATCAGGGCTTTGAAAGCTTCGCTTTCAACTAACCGGTAGGGCATCATCTCTAACGAGATTAGTCTAGCTATGTGGGCGTTAAAACCCTGTGTACGCGGATGCGAGGATAAGTACTTCCTTTTTCTAACCAGAGTCTCATGTAGGGTGAGCTGGACTGGAGAGCTGGAGATCGTGGAACTTTCGGGTGTGCCGGTGTACATGGCAGACTGAGAGACGGTTGGAGACGGTATTGTGTCCGCCGGTGCCCTAGATGCAATATTTCCTCCTACAAAACTGGTGGTTCCCTGACCCTGACTGCTTTTGGCTGGCAAAGAAACCTGCACAGATACTGCCGGTGGTGCGGAAAATGGTGGCCTTACAGTGACGGAAGGGATGTTGCGTTGCTGACTAGCTTCATTGGCCGAGGGTGCTACAACCTTAAGGGACGTTTGGTAGTTAGTCCAGGCTTGAAAATGCATGGTGGTTAAGTGTCTATGCATGCAACTAGTATTTAGACTTTTCAGATTCTGACCTCTGCTTAAGCTAGTTGAACATTTTTGACAGATGACTTTGCGCTGATCAGTTGGATGTTGTTTAAAAAAATGCCAGACTGCACTCTTCCTAGACTCGGATCCCTTTTCAGGGATTGCAGACTGAGCTTTAACCGGATGGCCACGCTGTCCTCCAACAGGTTTTGGCTTTGACACGCGTTTTGGGCCAGATACGGGCCCGGCAGATGGAACCTGTTGCGATGTTGATGCCTGCTGCGGCCCCTCCTCCACCTCCGCTTCTGAACTACTGCCGCCTGCACCCTGTTCCCCCAATGGCTGCCAATCGGGGTCAATAACTGGGTCATCTATTACCTCCTCTTCGAGCTCGTGTGCAACTTCGTCTGTGTCACTGTGTCGGTCGGTGGTATAGCGTTCGTGGCGGGGCAACATAGTCTCATCAGGGTCTGATTGTGGATCTGTACCCTGAGAGGGCAATGTGGTGGTCTGAGTCAAAGGAGCAGCATAGTACTCTGGCTGTGGCTGTGCATCAGTGCACTCCATGTCAGAATCTACTTGTAATGGGCATGGCCTGTTAAATGTTTCACTTTCTAAGCCAGGGACGGTATGTGTAAAGAGCTCCATGGAGTGACCCGTTGTGTCGCCTGCTGCATCCTTCTCTCTTGTTGTAGTTTTTGCTGAGGAGGACAAGGAAGCGACTTGTCCCTGACCGTGAACATCCACAAGCGACGCGCTGCTTTTACATTTACCAGTTTCGGAAGAGGAGGCAAAAGAGCTAGAGGCTGAGTCTGCAATGTAAGCCAAAACTTGCTGTTGCTGCTCCGCCTTTAAAAGCGGTTTTCCTACTCCCAGAAAAGAGAGCGTTCGAGGCCTTGTGTAGCCTGACGACGAAACTGGCTCCACAGCTCCAGACTTAGGTGGAATATTTTTATCCCCACGACCACCTGATGCTCCACTACCACTACCATCATTACCAGCTGACAATGAACGCCCACGACGACCTCTTGCACCAGACTTCCTCATTGTTTTAAAATCTTAACCAAAGTAACTTTATTTGTTGCTGTCAAACAACTTACACGGTGAGCTATAACTTCAGTATGATTTCAATATCCCTTAACAGGTTGGTGAGACCACAAGGAAAATCAGGCACAATGTTACACACTCTGTTTTCTGTGGCACAAAATTACAGAGATGACACACACGCAGGACTGTCACTCAAGCACTAATGTCAATATTAATCTCCCACCTAATTTATTTTATTTTTTTTCTCAGGGAGACTTTAGAAACCAAATAATATAAAAAAAAAACAAAAAAAAAAGGCTTTCTATGGCCCACAATTAGAGAGAGAGAGGTGGCACACCCAGGAGTCAAGACTGGCGCACAAGCTGAAAGGGCAATATTACTCTCCCACTGTTTTTTTAAGTTTTTTTTTTTTATTTTCAGGGAGACTTTAGAAACCAAATAATATTAAAAAAAACAAAAAAATAAATAGCCTTTCTATGGCCCACTGAATGAGAGAGAGAGGTGGCACACCCAGGAGTCAAGACTGGCACACAAGCTGAAAGGGCAATATTACTCTCCCACTGTTTTTTTATGTATTTTTTGTTTTTTAAGGGAGACTTTAGAAACCAAATAATATTAAAAAAAAAACAAAAAAAAAAGGCTTTCTATGGCCCACAATTAGAGAGAGAGAGGTGGCACACCCAGGAGTCAAGACTGGCGCACAAGCTGAAAGGGCAATATTACTCTCCCACTGTTTTTTTAAGTTTTTTTTTTTTTTCAGGGAGACTTTAGAAACCAAATAATATTAAAAAAACCAAAAAAATAAATAGCCTTTCTATGGCCCACAATTAGAGAGAGAGAGGTGGCACACCCAGGAGTCAAGACTGGCACACAAGCTGAAAGGGCAATATTACTCTCCCACTGTTTTTTTATGTATTTTTTGTTTTTTAAGGGAGACTTTAGAAACCAAATAATATTAAAAAAAAAACAAAAAAAAAAAGGCTTTCTATGGCCCACAATTAGAGAGAGAGAGGTGGCACACCCAGGAGTCAAGACTGGCGCACAAGCTGAAAGGGCAATATTACTCTCCCACTGTTTTTTTAAGTTTTTTATTTTTTATTTTCAGGGAGACTTTAGAAACCAAATAATATTAAAGAAACCAAAAAAAATAAATAGCCTTTCTATGGCCTACTGAATGAGAGAGAGAGGTGGCACACCCAGGAGTCAAGACTGGCACACAAGCTGAAAGGGCAATATTACTCTCCCACTGTTTTTTTATGTATTTTTTGTTTTTTAAGGGAGACTTTAGAAACCAAATAATATTAAAAAAAAAACAAAAAAAAAAAGGCTTCCTATGGCCCACAATTAGAGAGAGAGAGAGGTGGCACACCCAGGAGTCAAGACTGGCGCACAAGCTGAAAGGGCAATATTACTCTCCCACTGTTTTTTTATGTATTTTTTGTTTTTTAAGGGAGACTTTAGAAACCAAATAATATTAAAAAAAAAACAAAAAAAAAAAGGCTTTCTATGGCCCACAATTAGAGAGAGAGAGGTGGCACACCCAGGAGTCAAGACTGGCGCACAAGCTGAAAGGGCAATATTACTCTCCCACTGTTTTTTTAAGTTTTTTTTTTTTTTCAGGGAGACTTTAGAAACCAAATAATATTAAAAAAACCAAAAAAATAAATAGCCTTTCTATGGCCCACAATTAGAGAGAGAGAGGTGGCACACCCAGGAGTCAAGACTGGCACACAAGCTGAAAGGGCAATATTACTCTCCCACTGTTTTTTTATGTATTTTTTGTTTTTTAAGGGAGACTTTAGAAACCAAATAATATTAAAAAAAAAACAAAAAAAAAAAGGCTTTCTATGGCCCACAATTAGAGAGAGAGAGGTGGCACACCCAGGAGTCAAGACTGGCGCACAAGCTGAAAGGGCAGTATTACTCTCCCACTGTTTTTTTAAGTTTTTTATTTTTTATTTTCAGGGAGACTTTAGAAACCAAATAATATTAAAGAAACCAAAAAAAAATAAATAGCCTTTCTATGGCCTACTGAATGAGAGAGAGAGGTGGCACACCCAGGAGTCAAGACTGGCACACAAGCTGAAAGGGCAATATTACTCTCCCACTGTTTTTTTATGTATTTTTTGTTTTTTAAGGGAGACTTTAGAAACCAAATAATATTAAAAAAAAAACAAAAAAAAAAAGGCTTCCTATGGCCCACAATTAGAGAGAGAGAGAGGTGGCACACCCAGGAGTCAAGACTGGCGCACAAGCTGAAAGGGCAATATTACTCTCCCACTGTTTTTTTATGTTTTTTTTTTTTTTCAGGGAGACTTTAGAAACCAAATAATATTAAAAAAACCAAAAAAATAAATAGCCTTTCTATGGCCCACTGAATGAGAGAGAGAGGTGGCACACCCAGGAGTCAAGACTGGCACACAAGCTGAAAGGGCAATATTACTCTCCCACTGTTTTTTTTTATGTATTTTTTGTTTTTTAAGGGAGACTTTAGAAACCAAATAATATTAAAAAAAAAACAAAAAAAAAAAGGCTTTCTATGGCCCACAATTAGAGAGAGAGAGAGGTGGCACACCCAGGAGTCAAGACTGGCGCACAAGCTGAAAGGGCAATATTACTCTCCCACTGTTTTTTTATGTTTTTTTTTTTTTTTCAGGGAGACTTTAGAAACCAAATAATATTAAAAAAACCAAAAAAATAAATAGCCTTTCTATGGCCCACTGAATGAGAGAGAGAGGTGGCACACCCAGGAGTCAAGACTGGCACACAAGCTGAAAGGGTAATATTACTCTCCCACTGTTTTTTTATGTATTTTTTGTTTTTTAAGGGAGACTTTAGAAACCCAATAATATTTAAAAAAAAAAAAAAAAAAGGCTTTCTATGGCCCACTGAATGAGAGAGAGAGGTGGCACACCCAGGAGTCAAGACTGGCACACAAGCTGAAAGGGCAATATTACTCTCCCACTGTTTTTTTATTTTTTTTTTTTTTTTCAGGGAGACTTTAGAAACCAAATAATAAGAAAAAAAATAAATAAATAAATAGGCTTTCTATAGCCCACTGAATAAGAGATAGCACACACAGCAGTGGCACACAAGCCCTGACTGAGGCCAATATTTTTCTACCACTGATTGATGTAGTGTTTTTGTGTTGAGGTAGAATTTAGAACACAAATCATGGAAAAAATAAATAGGCTTTCTATGGCCCACTCAGTGAGAGATGGCACACACAGGGATGGCACTGTAGCAGAAATGCCAATCTTAATCTCCCACAAAAAAAAAAAAAACAGGGACTGTCCTACAATTACTATCTCCCTGCAGTAATCTAAGCCAGGTATGGCAGGCAGCAATAGGAGTGGACTGATGCACAAATTAAATAAAAAGTGTGGACAAACAAAAAAGATAGCTGTGCAGAAAGGAACAAGAGGATATGTGCTTTGAAAAAAGCAGTTGGTTTCCACAGTGGCGTACACACAGCAATACAGCTATCACGGAGCCTTCTAGGGCAGCCCAATGAGCTACAGCGCTGAGGAAAAAAAAAAAAATAGCTTCCACTGTTCCTGCACACCGATGGTGGTGTTGGACAGTGGAAATCGCTACAGCACAAGCGGTTTGGTGGTTAGTGGACCCTGCCTAACGCTCTCCCTGCTTCTGACGAAGCGGCAGCAACCTCTCCCTAAGCTCAGATCAGCAGCAGTAAGATGGCGGTCGGCGGGAACGCCCCTTTATAGCCCCTGTGACGCCGCAGACAGCAAGCCAATCACTGCAATGCCCTTCTCTAAGATGGTGGGGACCAGGATCTATGTCATCACGCTGCCCACACTCTGCGTTCACCTTCATTGGCTGAGAAATGGCGCTTTTCGCGTCATTGAAACGCGACTTTGGCGCGAAAGTCGCGTACCGCATGGCCGACAAGCACAGGGGTCGGATCGGGTTTCATGAGACGCCGACTTAGCCAAAAGTCGGCGACTTTTGAAAATGATCGACCCGTTTCGCTCAACCCTAGTGACATTTATTGATGATGCTAATTTTTGGAAATATTTGAACTCAAAGTTGGGTCTCCTTCATGTGTGCTGGCTTAATTTGGCATTTCTCTCAGAGCACAAGGCCTACACTTGTCACTCATCCATCTTTCACTGATCAATGTTTAAGCTAGAAATGCTGGTCTAAGCCCTGTCCCAAGCCCTCCCACATGCATCCATGCTGCACAATTATACTATTTGTACTCTGGGTCAGTTGGGCGGTTAGAGAGTTGTGACACAGGGGAAAGTAAGGGTAATTGTGGGGCCAGTTCTGGGGACTGTACTAAGTGTAATGTTAAGGTGGAGGAAGAGGAGGAGAGGCCACTTGAAGCAGCAATTGCCATCCACTAGAGCACATGCTCTTTCTGGCCCTTATCTACAAGATGTACCACTATGCAGCTGCCAGAGTTGAGTACAATGTCCAGTAACACAAGTTGTCAGATGTCTTTGGATAGCACAAGCCTGTTTTGTTCAATAGAGCTTTCAGTAATATTACCACCATTTTAACCAGCTGTTTCACAGCATTAGGCCAAGACCTGTCAGTCACCTGTCACTGAATTAATAATCAACATTTATTGGTGGAGATAGTGTGGCTGGACAACAGAATTAGCAGAAAAGATATATGTGCAGTGTGTAGCCAGCTGTCCTTGAGAGCAGTGACATTAGTGACTGCTCTGAAGTCATCAAGATTGTCATGGGGCATTATGAATTATTATCTTCTCAGTGGACAGGTGAGGAATATTGTGGTTTTCTATTTTATTTTTGTTACAGGAGACGTTGGCTTCAGTGGATTAGAAGTTTGGTGACTTTGGTTTAATTTACATTCAATAAAGGACTATGTCATTATTTCAATTAAAGGACTTTATTCTAGATGTGTGTGTTTTTATAGTATCCATATGACTATAGGGTTAGTAATGGGGGCCTCTTATAGACCCCTCTTCATTACTAACCTGTGAGCGTGATGTCACCTGACAACACAAAGGTGACATCAACCACCCCCCAACCATTACCTCACTTTCCACCGATACAAGTCAAGTGGGAAGAGCAAAGCTAAGCAACAGATATGTCGCATCTTATAGACGTGCCTTTTCTGGGATGGCTGAGAGCTGAAATTTTCAGTCTGGGAGGGGGCCAAAATCCATGGCCCCTTCCTAGGCTATTAATATCAGCCTGCATCTGTCTGCCTAGTCTTTGCTAGTTAGATTTGATAGGGGGACCCTATGTCAATTTTTTGATGGGGTCCCCCTGTAAACTAGACAGTAAAGGCTAAGCAAACAGCTGTGAGCTGATATTAATAGCCTGGGTACCTTTATGGCTATTTGTTCCTTCCCAGAATATTAACATCAACCCACAGCTGTCGGCTTTCCTTCTGCTGGCTATAAAAATTTATGTAAATATTAACAGTTCATGTTTGGTTACAGCCTATGTGAGTTCATTCTGTTAATTCTTCTACATAGGCTGGTTACAGTGTGTGTGTGTATGTGCATGCGTGTGTGTGTACTTACTGGTCTAGTAATGAGGGTGTCTGGTTGACACCTTATCATTGCTAAACCAAGGGCTTGGTGTCAATGATAGCTGCTGACACCAAGCCCTAATTCCATTACCCTGATATTACTGCATCTGAATGAAAAAGGTGTTGAACCAAGAAATTGCATCACAAATCTTTTTTTGTTAAATATCTTTATTTAGCTCAAAAGAGCCTTCATTTCTATACAAAAATTCATGCAAAATTACGGCATAAACAAGCCAAAAAATTTGGCAAAATAAACACTTTGGCGCAGCATTTTTGCTGCCAAGAAATGATGAAACCTTGCAAAAATTTCTGCAAGCGAATATTCAAAATGCACACATTCCCTAAGGCTTAAGTCACACTGGGTATTTTAACCCCTTAAGCCCCGAGGGTGGTTTGCACGTTAATGACCGGGCCAATTTTTACAATTCTGACCACTGTCCCTTTATGAGGTTATAACTCTGGAACGCTTTAACGGATCTTGGCGATTCTGACATGGTTTTCTTGGGAGATATTGTACTTCATGTTATTGGTAACTTTTATTCGATATAACTTGCGTTAATTTGTGAAAAAAATGGAAATTTGGCGAAAATCTTGAAAATTTCGCAATTTTCCAAATTTGAATTTTTATGCCCTTAAATGACAGAGATATGTCACGCAAAATACTTAATAAGTAACATTTACCACATGTCTACTTTACATCAGCACAATTTTGGAACCAAAATTTTGTTTTGTTAGGGAGTTACAAAGGTTAAAATTTGACCAGAAATTTCTCATTTTTACAACACCATTTTTTTTTAGGGACCACATCTCATTTGAAGTCATTTTGAGGGGTCTATATGATAGAAAATACCCAAGTGTGACACCATTCTAAAAACTGCACTCCTCACGGTGCTTAAAACCACATTCAAGAAGTTTATTAACGCTTCAGGTGTTTCACAGGAATTTTTGGAATGTTTAAATAAAAATGAACATTTAACTTTTTTTCACACAAAATGTAATTCAGCTCCAATTTGTTTTATTTTACCAAGGGTAACAGGAGAAAATGGACCCCAAAAGTTGTTGTACAATTTGTCCTGAGTACGCTGATACCCCATATGTGGGGGTAAACCACTGTTTGGGCGCATGACAGAGCTCGGAAGGAAAGGAGCGCCATTTGACTTTTCAATGCAAAATTGACTGGAATTGAGATGGGATGCCATGTTGCGTTTGGAGAGCCCCTGATGTGCCTAAACATTGAAACCCCCCACAAGTGACACCATTTTGGAAAGTATACCCCCTAAGGAACTTATCTAGATGTGTGGTGAGCACTTTGACCCACCAAGTGCTTTACAGAAGTTTATGATGCAGAGCCGTAAAAATAAAAAATCATATTTTTTCACAAAAATGATGTTTTTGCCCCCAATTTTTTATTTTCCCAAGGGTAAGAGAAGAAATTAGACCACAAAAGTTGTTATGCAATTTGTCCTGAGTACGACGATCACCCATATGTGGGGGTAAACCACTGTTTGGGCGCATAGCAGAACTCGGAAGGGAAGAAGCGCCATTTTTTCAATGCAAAATTGACTGGAATTAAGATGGGACGCCATGTTGCGTTTGGAGAGCCCCTGATGTGCCTAAACATTAAAACTCCCACAAGTGACACCATTTTGGAAAGTAGACCCCCTAAGGAACTTATATAGATGTGCTTTGAGAGCTTTGAACTCCCCCAAGTGTTTCACTACAGTTTATAACGCAGAGCCATGAAAATAAAAATTCTTTTTTTTTCACAAAAATTATTTTTTAGTCTCCAGTTTTGTATTTTCACAAGAGTAACAGGATAAATTGGACCCCAAAAGTTGTTGTCCAATTTGTCTTGAGTACGCTGATGCCCCATATGTTGGGGGGAACCATTGTTTGGGCGCATGGCAGAGCTTGGAAGGGAAGGAGCGCCATTTGGAATGCAGACTTAGATGGATTGGTCTGCAGGTGTCACGTTGCATTTGCAGAGCCCCTGATGTACCCAAACAGTACAAACCCCCACAAGTGACCCCATATTGGAAACTAGACCTCCCAAGGAACTTATCTAGATGTGTTGTGAGAACTTTGAACCCCCAAGTGTTTCACTACAGTTTATAACGCAGAGCCGTGAAAATAAAAATTCTTTTTTTTTTTCACAAAAATGATTATTTAGCCCCCAGTTTTATATTTTCACAAGAGTAACAGGATAAATTGGACCCCAAAAGTTGTTGTCCAATTTGTCCTGAGTACGCGAATGCCCCATATGTGGGGGGAACTACTGTTTGGGCGCATGGCAGACCTCGGAAGGGAAGGAGCGCCATTTGGAATGCAGACTTAGATGGATTGGTCTGCAGGTGTCACGTTGCATTTGCAGAGCCCCTGATGTACCCAAACAGTACAAACCCCCCACAAGTGACCCAATATTGGAAACTAGACCTCCCAAGGAACTTATCTAGATGTGTTTCACTACAGTTTACAACGCAGAGCCATGAAAATAAAAATCCTTTTTTTCCCACAAAAATGATTTTTAGCCCCCAAAATTTTTTATTTTCCCAAGGATAACAAGAGAACTTGGACCCCAAAAGTTGTTGTCCAATTTGTCCCGAGTCCGCTGATACCCCATATGTTGGGGTAAACCCCTGTTTGGGCGCACGGGAGAGCTCAGAAGGGAAGGAGCACTGTTTTACTTTTTCAATGCAGAATTGGCTGGAATTGAGATCGGACGCCATGTCGCGTTTGGAGAGCCCCTGATGTGCCTGAACAGTGGAAACTCCCCAATTCTACCTGAAACCCTAATCCAAACACACCCCTAACCCTAATCCCAACTGTAACCCTAACCACACCCCTAACCCTGACACACCCCTAATTCTAATCCCAACCCTAATCCCAACTGTAAATGTAATCCAAACCCTAACCCTAACTTTAGCCCCAACCCTAACCCTAACTTTAGCCCCAACCCTAACCCTAACTTTAGCTCCAACCCTAGCCCAAACCCTAACCCTAACCCTAACCCTAGCCCTAACCCTAGCCCTAACCCTAACCCTAACCCTAGCCCTAACCCTAACCCTAACCCTAGCCCTAATGGGAAAATGGAAATAAATACATTTTTTTAATTTTATTATTTTTCCCTAACTAAGGGGGTGATGAAGGGCTTTTGATTTACTTTTACAGCGTTTTTTATATCAGATTTTTATGATTGGCAGCTGTCACACACTAAAAGACGCTTTTTATAAAAGTTTTTGCGTCTCCACATTTTGAGACCTATAATTTTTCCATATTTTGGTCCACAGAGTCATGTGAGGTCTTGTTTTTTGCGGGACGAGTTGATGTTTTTATTGGTAACATTCTCGGACACGTGACAGTTTTTGATCACTTTTTATTCTGATTTTTGTGAGGCAGAATGACCAAAAACCAGCTATTCATGAATTTCTTTTGGGGGAGGCGTTTATAACGTTCCACGATTGGTAAAATTGATAAAGCAGTTTTATTCGTCGCGTCAGTATGATTACAGCGATATCTCATTTATATCTTTTTTTATGTTTTGGCGCTTTTATACGATAAAAACTATTTTATAGAAAAAAATTATTTTGGCATTGCTTTATTCTGAGGACTATAACTTTTTTATTGTTTTGGTTATGATGCTATATGGCAGCTCGTTTTTTGCGGGACAAGATGACGTTTTCAGCGGTACCATGGTTATTTATATCCGTTTTTTGATCGCATGTTATTCCACTTTGTGTTCAGCGGTATGATAATAAAGCGTTGTTTTTTTTTTTTTCTTACGGTGTTCACTGAAGGGGTTAACTAGTGGGATAGTTTTATAGGTTGGGTCGTTACGGACGCGGCGATACTAAATATGTGTACTTTGATTGTTTTGTTTTTTTTTCGATAAAGAAATGTATTTATGGGAATAATATATTTTTTTCTTTTTTCTTTAGGAATTTTTTTTTTTTACTTTTTTACTTTGTCCCAGGGGGGGACATCACAGATCGCCGATCTGACAGTTTGCACAGCACTCTGTCAGATCGGCGATCTGACATACAGCCGTGCAGGCTTACCAGCGCCTGCACGGCACCCGGAAGTACTCCCTGCAGGACCCTGATGCAGCCCCGCGGCCATTTTGGATCCAGGGCCTGCAGGGAGGAGACGCTCAGTACAAGGTGAGTACATCGCCTTGTACCGATCGTCTCAGGGAAGCCCGCAGGGAGCCCCCTCCCTGAGCGATGCTTCCC